>NW_023416307.1:95906090-96570534 GCF_014176215.1 Rousettus aegyptiacus | reverse complement strand
TAAAGATTGCTATGCGTATTACTAGTATCTGTGACTTTTTTTTGGTGAATGTAATAAAATTTCCAAACAACTGATTTGCAAGTAATTTTATAGCATAACCTGTTTTACATGAGAAATATTTTATATATTATTTATTGTATATTAACTATAATTTATTAACTAAATATTCTCCATGGTTAATGTGCTATCTAATATTATAATTCAAATGAACTGTGGAAAATTGGAGAAAGTAATCAATATAAATAGTAAATATTTCTGATCGAATCCAAGGTAATTTGATCTGTTAAAGATTTTTTTCTTATTGTGACAGTTATAATTTAGTACTTATGGGGAATTTCATCTCTTAATAACCAAAAACAATTGTCAAAGGGTCAATATATATTATACTAACGCCATATGACAAACTTTGACATTGTCTTCTGATTCTAAAATTCTTTCCTAATCTGTTTTGTGGCCTTTTAGGACTCCTTTTAATAATGGCCCAAGAAATCGAATCAAATTTATATATTTAATAATATTGTTATTATAGTCTCATTTCTATAAGTAGACTTAGTGTTCTTTAAATGATGGTACATGATATATCGAGAAGAACATATTCTTGAGCCTTTAGGAATTTTGTTTAGATATTTTGTATAGTTCATTATATAGTTCAGAGTAAGGAATTAATCAACACATCATAGATTTAGAGAATTAAATAACCCAAATGAGGGGAATATATTTCCCAGATTCAAGAACAAGTAAGTTACCATGGAAAATTATTAACAAAGCCCTTATTCAGAAGGATTTTAGACACTATAAACTATGCTTAGCAGGATTAGTAGCATAATGTGGTAAAAGGACACACAATAAGATTTATGATTAATGTTTTGTTCTGGCCGCAGGTAGGCTCTTGTTTCTTATAGTGAGATCTGTGCCCTATTCTAATGTAAATTGTAATAAGGAACTGAGATTTTTGAGGAAAATCTGACAAGCAGAATCAGAATACAGGGAAGAATCCTGGATTTGCATGTAATGTTCTATGATCTTTCACAAGGTAACTATAAAATGATAAGACCAGACAATATATCTTCCACTTTAATTTTGATGTTTCAACTAAAACCATTACCTTAAATGTAGCTGTTCTTACTCTAAATAGTTAAATCACCGATATTAAAGATTTAAATTTTAATTTAAAGATTCTTAAATGTTAAAAGAAATATAAAGTTACTCTAAGTTAAAAAAAATTAATGAACATAGAAATAACTATAAGCACCTCCAAAATTCTTTTTAATATTGAGGTAAATAAAATTATTTTAAGATTTCATTTTGATTTGTACCTCAATGATTTCTCAATGATTTCTCTATGGAGAAGTAAGTGAATCAGTGAAATATTCCAAAAGAGAGATTTACTTCTGCTTTAAAAAGTATATTCTTCAACATTTTTCAATGGAAGTAATGAATCTTTGAAAGAAAAGAACAATTTTTTAAAATTCCTAAATACCTGATTAGTATTATTTTCATATAATCTATTTTTTATTCATCATGAATTATTCATGCATCTACCTTAATTTTAATTACCAAGCCAACAAAGTTAAAAATCACACTGTACCTAAAAATATAAACACTATCACACTGAAGTTGAGAATGCATTATTCTTTATACATAATTGCTGTCATGCTGAGGTTGGGTTGCCACCTTTTTCTGTGAAACCACAAAGAGGTTCTGTATGTATGCCTCCAACATATGCACGTTAGTGTTTCTTTTACCCTTGTTAAAAACAGCCCCTTTTATCAATTTTCTTTTTTCTATTACTCTTCATCCAGAATATTCTATTCATTTTACTTTATAGAACCATTCAGCAGTTATCATCACTAAATAGAAGACTTTTTACCAAATAATTGACTCAGTAATTTATAGGAAGAACAGAAACTATGTCTTCAAGAATACAAAATTAGAGTTCTTTCTAGGAGTTATATTAGTTCTAAAGCTCTGGCATAGTTTGCCAGGAATGTAGTTGATCCAGAGGCTGTGGGAGGGGGGTACTGTCTCCTTAGCATTGCCTCTAGCAAAGATAAAGGTGGCTCAAGATGGATATTAGTTTCATTTATTCCATTTATAGACCCATGGATCAGTGACACAACTCTTTTAATTGATTTAGATTACTTTTCCATGAAACAGGAAAAACATGACCACACTGCTATACTAACAACAGGTATTTAACTCTCCCAATCACATCAAAGTCAATACAATTGAAATAGTGGTTTCTGTTTTTTGATAATAGAAAATGTGTTATAAATTACAAATTTCTAGTTAAATTATAAGTATGATATTAACCTTAAGCAAATGACCTCTTTATTGATAATGTTTAAAATATATCTATATAAACTGATCGTTGTACTTCAGAACTCGAAATGCAGCATTCTTTAACTTAGAATAATCACTTCAACATTGTTCATAATTAGAATGTTCAGAAAATTTTACATCAAGTACAAATCATTGGAAAATTCATACAAAGAATCAGGATGACAGGTAAAATGAATGAACTATATTAGTAAGTCAGAAAAGCAAGTGTCAGAAGAATATTTTTCATATGGCATTATTTTTGTTAAAATATATACATTAACTCATTTAATCTTCATAACAACCATGTAGAGTAGATACTATTACAGTAACACTGTTTTACAGATGTGATAAACTAATAAGTTTAGAAAAACTGCCCTAAGAACTGAGATTTCAATTCAGGTAATCTGGTACCAAAGTACATTTATCCCAATTGAGCAACTCATTGTTTTATTAGAAGGATGATTTCACTGAGTTAATAAAAGAAATATATATTTTATTATATATATTATATAGAAATAATGAGTTCATTAAAATAAAAAATATTTCAACATCCAAATTTTAAAAACTCATTACAAAAATTTCTCAAACTGATTTATGCCAAGATGTACTTCTATACACTAACTTCAAATCACACTCCTCATTATACTCTGTCACATTTTGTTTTGTTTCTGATTATATGCTATCTCTTAAAGTAATAAAATAAACACTTCTTAAAATGCAAAAAGATAAAAAAAATGGCATGTGTATGTTAAAGCTACACATTGCTTCTCACAGCCACATACATCTCTTTTTAGTCATGTTTCATTTAAAGTTGTACTCTTGAGGTACAGGTCCTAGATTTGTTAACACAATGTGACAGTATTAAAGAATAGAATTTTAAAAAATTTTTGTTTTTGTTTTTACTTACTAATTATGTGGATGATAACTTTTATAAAACTTCACAAAGCAGGAAGTTAAATACCAATAACTTCTATAATCGCAGCCCTCTGTTCAATTCTAAAGAATATGAAAACTTCAGATTGCTTTATACTTTATATCTCAAGTCTGTTCTTATACTCATTTTGGCAACCAGTTGCCAACAGCTTCCAAAGTGGATAGCTATCTATTCATTTATTCTTAAATTCCATTGAAAGTAGAAGCATTCCCAGTAAGAGCAACAGCTGAATTTAGAGGGATGGAGAACTATTTAAATGGTGAAATACCCTAGTTTTCTCCTATAATTTTTAATATTATATAATAGGAATACTCTGTGCATTTTACCTCGTATTGTTCACTAAAACTGACCACCACTCCTATGCTCCAATTTGGCCTAAATCCTTTATGCTATCTTAAATACTGAAATTCTAACTATGTTCTTGCTAGTTTGTAAAAAAGCAATAAAAAGCCTTTGAACCAAATTCTTTGTTTGTGTTTGCAAGACCACTTCAGGGAATGTCATGCTTATTTATGCATTAGATTTTCTCTCGTCATGACTTTGCAAGAAACTTGTTTCATCTTAAAACACGCCTGATATAAATCATGACTGTGTTGGTTATTTGCAGTTTGTCCAGAGATGAGCTGAAGCTCACTAAAGTAAGGCTCTGAGAGTTGAATTTTAAATATTCAAAAATTTTGCTAGCCTATTATTTTTTTAGATATAATTAACATATAACATCATATTCATTTCAGTTGTACAACATAATGATTCAGTATTCGTAATATTGAGAAATGATCACCACAATAAATCTGGTAACGTATTTCATCATATGAGTTTTGAACATGTCCTTCTGGTCATTGATTGCTAATTCCATTTTTTTAAAAATTTATTTTATTATTAGTTTCAGGTATAAAGTACAATGGCAAGCCTATTTTTAAACCATGGGTAGCTTGTAATGGGCCACAGGTTACATGATGAAACTCTGCAAAACCTACAAATAGAGTTTTCCCCATCCTAGAGAGGAGGTTTACCAACATGCCACTGGGCTTACCAAATGTGATCATTTCTTAACAACATTATTAACTTTATGGAAGCTAAGGAATTTGTGGATCTTATACAGACTATCACCCTCATGCTTTCTCACTGTTATGCAAGTGGTTGAGTACAATTACAAAAAAAAAAAAAAAAAAAAAGACTTTCTGCAGGTTACTGGAGAAGAAAATTAATTTTCTCAACTTCTCCAATTTTCTCCTTACCAACCAGTGACTTCATGAAGAAATAGGAGGGAGTTTTGCTGGTTTCAAAATGATCTATCAATTTGTCTTAAATGTTTCCCTTTGGTTTTAGCTTAGGTCTTAGTCTATGAGCATATTCAACATATTGCCTGTCTGTTCTTTCCTCATTTATATCCCTAAAGTCATTCTTTTAAATTAGGCCCTGTGGAGGCCAGAATAAGGTATTTTGCTGCTCAGTTAAAGTTAATCAAAGCCAAAAGTGCTCTTATACAAGATCTAGGGAACAGATGGGCCAGTAAAACAGAGACATGGTGACCAGCCATAAAAGAGCTTCTCCCAGGGTATCTTAACAACAGCCAAAGCATCAGAGGCATTTCCTCTAGAGCCATCTGGCTTTAATTTTTTTAGTTATTTTTTTTTCTATTGACAGAGCCACAAAGTCAAGGAAGCAATAATTCTTCTCTAGTTACTGTAACTGTTGATGCAAAACCACAATTTTTTTTAAAGCCACTCACAGAGTACAAGATCCATTGCACAGAAGATGTTCCATGGGTTTAAAGACTATTATTTAAAGGAAGAGTGATGTAAAGTGACACTGTGGTTTATAGTCAGTGTACATGTTCTTTAGTTCTTATAATTATAAGTTAAAGCGATGTTCATTTGTTTAATCTCAACTGTAATCAAAAGCCCAGTTATTCTCTTCTACAACCACTAAAAAAAATACTTTTAGAAAATCATGATGCTTTTTGGAAAGCACTCCTTTCCTCATCCTCACTCTGAGACTTATTGTGACAATGTAAGTTTAATGATATTTATGTAATGAAATGAATTCTATTTACTAAAGCCGTATAAATTTCTGACTGGAGCCATAACTGCAATTAAGATAGAATCTTACATATGTTGCTGAAGGAGAATCTTCCTACTAGGAGAGGGAAGATAGCTGACAAGCTCCAACTGACAAACCATTTAGAAAACTAGGAAGTCAATTAGCAAAGTGGAAAGGGAAGGTGAATGAAAATATATGGTAGTGTTTCCAAGTTTTTATTGAATAACTGGGCTCAAATTAAAGTCATAAAGTCATTTTTTAAAAAATTAGGCACTATGATTACATGTGATTATAGAGACAGAGGATTCATGGTCCAAGATCAACTTGATGACAGAGAAAAACAAAAGGATTCTAGTCATCTTAGTTTTTTTAAAAGATATAAAAGTTTCAGAAGATAGACTGAATTCTAGTAATAGTAAATTAAGAGGCTGAGAGTGAACTTGCTCAATAACATTAGATGTCACTGAAGAAATAAAACCATCAACAGAAAAATGAACCATATTTCAGAAACTACAAGGACATGATCAGTTATACAAGTTGGGTCTTTTTGGGCCAGATGAAATCAGAAATTGTGAACAATGAATGGATAACATAGGTTATCCACTTTTATTTTGTACTTCTTTCAGGGCACATGTGTCAGTTTCTGGTTTAATGGAGTAATACAGGAACAGAGTTGATGCTATGACAAGCTCTCATATTAGATTTTTGCAGCTATTCGCCTCTTTCTTGGGGTTTAAAATAGCAACTCAATTGTATCATGCCTTATGCTTATTCTGACATAAAGCATTGGCTTTATAATCTTGATTGGACCAGGTGTCAGGTGATCAAGAGGAAGCAGTGAGGGATTTAATCTGGTTTAGTTTTTCTTTGAGTTAAAACTTAAGGCATTGAAATGAGTTTATCTATAGCACCCTAATTGAGTAGGAGTAGTTCTGAAGAAACAGATAAGAATTGATGTATAAAATCACTATTTTTTAAATTAATGAACTTTACTTTTGAAGTTGTTTTTGATTCATAGCAAAACTGAGAGGGAAGTACAGAGAGCACCCACAGCCCTTGTCACCCCCCTCCACACACACATACATATCCTCCCCACTATCAACATCTGCACCACAATGGTACATTTGTTACAACCAATGAACCCACACTGACAAGTCATTATCACCCAAATTCCATAATTTATATTAGAGTTCACTCTTGTTATTGTATATACTACAGGTTTTGAAAATTTTGTAATGACACGTATCCACCACTATATAGCATCATGTAGAATAGTTTCACTGCCCTAGAAATTTGTCGTGTTCTTTCTTCACATCTGTTCTTCCCCCTAATTCCTGGCAATTACTGATGCTTTTACTATCTTCATAGAATTGCCTTTTTCAAAATGTCATATAGTTGAACCATGTGGTATGAAACCTTTGCATATTGATTTCTTTCACAAATTTCTGCATCAAGTTTCCTCTATGTCTATTTATGGCCTAAAAGAGCATTTCTTTTCAGTGAAAATTATTTTTATTATCTGGATGTATCACAGTTTATTCATTCTCTTACTTAAAGATATCTTGGTTGCTTCCAAGTTTTGGAAATCATGAATAAAGTTGCAATAAACATGAGCGCAGGTTTTTGTGTAGACATAAGTTTTCAGTTCATTTGGGTAAATATCAAAGAGCACATTCCTCACATTATTGCTATTATTCATTTTATTTGAACATGAAAATAGATATAAAAATGATTGTTATTATTTTTTTAATAAACTTATCTGTTGGATCAATTAAGAACAAGAAAAATAAGGTTTTTCTTTACTTCCATCTATTTATTTTCTGATTATTTTCTTTTCTTTATGTAGATCCAAGTTTCTGACCGATATCATTTTCACCCCCTCCGAAGAACTTTTTAATAGTTCTTGCAAGACAGGTTTACTGGCAAAAAAAGTTCTCTAGATATTTGTCTGATAAAGTTTTTATTTTTTCTTCACTATTGAAGGATAATTTTGCAGAGTACAGAATTCTTGGTTGGTGCTTTTTTTTCTTTTAACACTTTAAATATTTCACTTTACTTTCTTTTTGTTTGCATTGTTTCTGAAGAGAAGTCAGATATAATGCTTATCTTTGCTCTTCTATAGATAAGGTGCTATGTCCTCTGGCCTCAAGCAGAACATTTTCTTTATCTTTGATTTTCTGAAGTTTGAATATGATTTTCCTTGGTGCACTGTTTTTGGGGGATTTTGTTTGTTTGTTTTGTTTCGTTTATGTCATTTATCCTATTTGGTGTTCTCTGAGCTCCCTAGGTCTGTGGAATGGTGTCTGACATTACTTTTGGGAAATTCTCGGTCATTATTGCTTCAAAAATTGCATCTGTGTCTTTCTTTCATCTCTTTTCAGTATTCCCATTATGTGTGTTACATCTTTTGCAATTATCTCACAATTATTGGATATTCTGTTTTGTTTTGTTTTGTTTTCAATCTTTTTTCTCTTTGCTTTTCAGTTTTGGAAGTTTCTGTCATAGCCTTAACCTCACAGATCCTTTCCTCTGATGAGTACAATCTATTACTGAGCCCATCAAAGGCATTCTTTATTTATGTTATAGTGTTAACCTCTAGCATGTCATTTTGTTTTTTTTTTTAGAATTTTCATCTCTATTTACAATATCCATCTGTTCTTGGATGTTATGTACTTTTTCTATTAAAGACCTCATCATATTAATCACATACATATTTTTTTTAAATTTCTGGTCTGTTAATTTTAACATTCCTAACATATTTACTTTATTTCTGATGTTTGTTCCATCTCTTCAAAATGTTTTTTGCTTTATACTATGCATTTTAGTTTTTCATTTAAAAGTGGACATGATGTACTGAATAAAAAGAAATATAATAAATAGGTCTTTAGTAATGGGATGATAAGGTGTCAGGGGAGGGGCACATTCTGTAGTCATATAATTATGTCTCATTCTTTTGGAGATTCTGTGCCCTTGGACTGAAATTTCACCAGTTCGTCTCATTCCTCTGTTTCCCCAAGTGAAACAGGAACTCTAGAGAAAGATAGAGTTTGATACTTCTTTTCCCTTAAGTGGAAGGCTAGGGCTGTCTGAAGTTGGGTATTTTCTTTCCCTCAGGTAGATTAAATTCTGATAAAATCCCAGCAGCAGATTAGGCTCTAGTAAAATACTTTATCTTGAGAGCAGTTCTTGTTATGAACAGAATACTCTGGTGTATTTTAATGTATTTCCTTTTCCTCTCTTTATGATGAAAGTATGAGATAATTTTTCTATATTAACACTGAGAATCTGGTTGAGATTTGATGGTGAAACTCACAAAAGCAAAAAAATCTACTTATATCTGCATCCCCCTGGAGTTTTTAATGCTCAGAGTTATTCATACTGAGCCTCCAATAATTTGTCAATTACAGTTTGGGTGTTCTCATCCGGGAACTGGTTTTTGTGAAGTTTCTGCAGATGGATTTCTGCTCTGGTAAATTGTGCTTCTCTCTATGTACCTGTCTACCTCTCTAAGTTTTAGGGCAAAAGTTTGCCCTGTGATATCATTTCTCTGATGGTTCTAAGAGTTGTTACTTTTTCAGTTTGTACATGTTTTTATTTGTTTTTAAGATAGAGTGGTGACTTCTAAACTTTTTATATGCTGGACCAGAAACTGGAAATCAATCACTTTGTTTTGAAATCTTGAAGAACTTAGTTGAAACAAAGACAGTAAAACCTACCAATAAAATGAGTTTGAGATCAAGCAGAAATGTCACATTGAGTTTCATGTTATTGAAGCTGATATTCTGTTACAAATTTTCTCTAAGAAAATGACAGGGGTTGGGGATTTAGAAATACCAAGCAAGAAAGAGCTGCTTAATTAAATTATAAAGTTGTTGGTTTTTAGAGAAATCAAAAAATGCTGAGGAAAAGCAAGCCATACAATTGCTGATCTAAAACATCTGGAGAGAAGCAAACTCATAATGCACACCAAAACTTGAGACTTAGAACTTCTCTGATGGTGTACACAAACATTCCCCTATCCTAAGGAAAAGATTAACTTGAAGTTTAGAGTCTAGAAAAAAAGTGTTCTCTCCCAGCTCATTCTCCAGGCCACTCCTCTATATCATCCTCCATAGCTAAGATCATGACAAAAGAATGGACACATGCAAGATTAGCAATTATCAGAAAGCAATCAGCAAGGAAGCTCTGTAAGAATATTGGAGGAGAAAGCAACTAAGTAATATAGACAAACAACCAATGAAAAATATATAGTAGAATAATGATATCATGAAACATAAAAAAAGAGCAAATATCACACGATAAAATCTAAAAATTAAAAAAATGGCCTTTATGAAACAAAATTCAAAGGTGAGTTGCAATGGCTCAAAAGAAAGGTTATAAAGAGGTGAAAAAAAATCTTAGGAAAGAAATGGAAATAGAAAATGGAAAAAAAGAAAAAAGAAAATTATTGTAAAATCAAGAGTCATATTAAAGAATATTCTCCACATATATGATTGTTACCCCTAGTTGAAAAAGAAAGCAAATAAAATAATATTTAAAGATGTAAAAGAAGTATTTTCTGAAATAAAAATTTGATTCTAAAAATATGAAGAGAAAATAATTCAAGAACATAGTGAAGTAATGTTATAAAATCCTTAGAAAAAGTATTTCATACTAGTTCAATAAAAAGTAATAGATATTTTCAAATGTAAAATAATTCACTAATATATCTTTGATCTGTATTCAACATAAAACAAATAAGTAAACAAACTGTTAAGTTCGCGGAAGGAGGAACACACGCGGCCAAAGGAGTTAAGCAAGATTTATTGTAGGAGAGTGACAGACTGGCTGAGCCAAAGATGGCGTCAGCCCTGAATGTGAGGGGATCTGAAACTTATATGTGGCTGGAGGCTGGCTTTTTTGGTGGGAAAATTTTGGGCCGGTTAATTGGCAGGGAAGGAAGGAGAGTTCAGTGAAGCAGGAGGTAAGCATGTAGCGTTGCCAATCCGAAACAAGGTCGGGTTCCCACACAAAAGGTAAGGGAGGAATCTTGTTCCCACACTACTGTGGGTAGGGATAGGGCCTTCCTGGACCTAACACAAACAACTTAACTGGTATTGAAATCTACAGATTGATGCTGCAATCAATTACAAATGAGAGGTTAAAGGACACTATTTTAAATAGTACCGAATTCACTGATAATAATAAAAGAAAATCCTTAAAACCTGAACTGAAAATGGAACCTATTAACAGAACTAAGAATGAAGAACTGAGGCTGTGGGCTGTTTTGGGCAGTGGAAGAATTGTGATTTGGAGAAATTAAGAGTCATGAATTCCAATGTCCATGTAAGACTGAGAAAATCTTGGGACTTGCATGAAGCAAGATTGCAAGTAATTTTATCTCTGCATTTCATTCTCAGGGGAAAGAGAAAATATTACCCAAGAATTCCTAGCAGTAGATCTGGGCCTCCTATAAGTTTAAGATCACCTACCTGCATAATATAGGGACTTTCAAGCATTGAAATTTATGTAAAAATTGGTCTCTAGTCAGCACTGCTTCAAGAGATTTTGATATAAGCTTATGGAAAATATCCAGAAAGATCATGGCAAACCATAGCTGCATGTGATTGTCATGCACACAAATCTTTACTAAAGGTGAATTCACAATTTAAAATGTACAGTGTAAAATGTATTAATGTCATATTTAGTCATTTAGATACATATTTTATACTTGGATATCTGGAAGCAGCTGGTTTTTTTTTAAGAATATAAAAAGTTGCATCTTATAATTGATAACATTTCAGATTTGATGAAATATGCGAATCCTTAATGAAGAAAGCCAACGAAACAGCAGCCTACTAGACATAATAAGTATTTAGATTACAGAATGATAATCTGAAAGACAATATGAAATTTATAGGCTTAAAATGATTTATTTCAGTGGTATAGTAGAAAAAGAATAAGACATTATGAAAAGAAAAGAAAGATTTAGAAGTAACCTGAATAAAAATTCTAGAAATAAAAATACATTCAAGTACTTCAAAAATAAATGAATAAATAGATTAAAAATAAAATTAACAACTATGAAAACAGTAATTAAAAATTAGAAAATAAGTTAGGAAAATTTTTTAGAAAGCACCACAGTGTCAAATATAGAAAATATGAACAAGAGATTAAGGGACATGGAAGGGAGTATGAAAAGTCAAGTATCTGTTAAATGGGAATTCTTGAAGAACAAAATAAAGAAAATAGATGAGAGGCAATGCTTTAGGAAGTAATCACTGAGAATTTATTAAAATTGATAAAATATAAAATAAACTCAGTCTCATAAGCACAAATTAAACACAAAACTGCATCTAAACGGAATAACAAATAAACCCAGAACTAATGAGGAAATTAAAAAATATTTATAGAGACAAAGGACATAAAAAGCACTCACCTTCTATCTAAACTAATACACTACAAATAAACAACAATTAGAGCTTGTTTTGAAGCTTGAAGTGAACATATTAGAAAGAAAAGAGTGGACTGAAAAATCATGACCCATCTCTCCATTTTAAAAAAAGCGTAAAAATAATAAAGTAAGCCCATTGAAAACAGAAGAGAATAGGAAATTTGGAAAAATAAAGAATAGGAAGATGAAGAGAACCAGAAGCTGCTTCTTTGGAAAGGCTAATAAAATAAATGCTCCTCAAGTAAACGTATGGGGGGGGGGGGAAGAAAAGACAAAAATAAATTTAGAAATAAATAAAAAAGAAAATTAAAAAATAATTTTTATATCTTAAAAAATACTACGAACAACTAAGCTGATAAAATGTGATTTTGTTGAAAGAAACAATTTTCAAATAAAGATTGCTTACCAAAAATACCTCCATAAGAAATGAAAAAAAAAAATCAAACTGAAACCATTAGAGAATTACAATTGGTATCTAAAACTGATCAGTGGCAACCTAAATGCAGCAATAAACAAAATACAGAATATCCTTTTATAAGATGTCCCTCATTACAGCTAATGGAGGATGGTTTTAGGATAAGCAAACTTTAGAAAATGTATTCATGTATTATACTGCATTAAATAATAATAATAATAATAATAATAATAATAATAAAGAATGCTGCCATTTCAGCTGATGCAGAAAAAAAAAGTTTTGATGAAATTCAATACCCATTTATGTTAAAAATCAAGCAGAATAAATAATCTTAGCAAACTAGGACTAGATGAGAACTTCCTTAACTAAATACTATATGGACCACAATCTCACATAAAACACCATACCTTAATGATGAAGCTTAAGAATTTCTATTGAAAAATTGGAACACAGTAAAGATTCCCAGTATCAACACTTCTATTCAACATCATTTTTGAGCTCTTAATAAATATAATGACTTTTAAAAAATTTTATATAAAGTTGTAAGAAAGGAAACAAATAAATTATTTGTAGATGTGACAATTGTTTACAGAGGAAAAAAACAAAAGAAAGTACAGATAAATTGTTAGTATGAGTTCAGTGAAGTGCAAGAGTATTAAACAAATACTAATTGCATTTATGGCATGAAGAAATTGGAAAATGTACATTTTAATAGATACTATTTACAAGAACAAACAAAAGTATCAGGCACATAGGAATAAATCTAACAGAAATTGTACATAACTTTCAAAGGAAATCATTAAACATTATTAAAAGTATAATAAAAGATAGCCTAAATAAATATGGAGCAATATACCCTGACATGATGAAGAGATCTATATATAATAGAAACAATAACTCTTCCTAAGTTAATGTAATTAATTGTGGACCATGCACTAGATGCCCAACGAAAGGAAAGGGGACACCTGGAAGAAGCAAGGGCAGAAAGGTAAAACTTACCTACTTCAAAATTTTCTTCTGACAAAATTTCATGTTGAAGATTCACAGTATTATTTCAATGTTAAAAATTTTTTCTGCCTTCTCAATTTCTATAGTTGAGCCTCAAGCTTAACGATGTTCTCAGTTGTAGTATCTGTTCTATGAAGGGAATGGTGAAATTCTGAGGATAGTGAGTAGAGAACACATTTAGATGAAAGATGTTTTAAGGACTCAAATTTAAGAGCTTCAAATTCTCTTATGGTTAGTTTTCTTAAAAGTCTGCATAATTTTAATTTTATTGTATTCATCACCTCAGACACTGATTGTTTTAAAGAAGTAATCACAGAAACCTGAAAAATCAAGGTCTGATTGGTGTCCCTTAAATAAATAACATTTCGGAAGCCCAACTCTAAAAAAGCAAAAGTGTTTTATTTTGACCCCTGTCTAGCTCCTCCCCTTCCTCCTTCCCTCTGATAACCACTTATCCACTTATCCACTATCCCTATCCATGAGTCTCTGTTTCTCTGTCATGTTTGTTTGAAATTTTCAGTTTTGTATTTCACATATTAGTGATATCATATGGTTTTCAACTTTTCTGACTTATTTTGCTTAGCATGATTATCTCAAGATCCATCCAAGCTGTCACAAATAGCAATAAAGTATTTCATTTTTTCTTATGGCTGAGTGGCACTTCATTGTATATATGTACAACGTCTTCTGTATCCAATCATCTATTGTAGGACACTGGTTGCTTCCATGTCCTAGCCACCGTGAATAATGCTGCTATGAACTTCAGGGTGCATATATCTTTGCTGATGAATGTTTCCAGGGTTTGTTTGTTTGTTTGCTTGTTTTTGCATAAATACCCAAAAGGGGAATTGTTTGGTTATACGGTAATTCCATTCTTAGTTTTCCGAGAAGCTCCATATTGTTTTCCATAGTGGTTGTATAAATTTACATTCCTACCAGCAGTGTATAAGAATTCCTTTTTTTCCACAACCTCTCCAACATGTTATTACTTGTCTTGTTGATGATAGCCATTCTAACAGGTGTGAGATGATACCTCATTGTAGTTTTGATTTGCATTTCCCTAATAACTAGTGAAGTTGAGCATCTTTTCATAAGTCTGTTAGTTGTTTGTATAGCTCCTTGGGAGAAGTGTCTGTTCAGGTCTTCTGTCCATTTTTTAATTGACTCGTTTGTTTTTTTATTGTTGAGTTGTATGAGTTCTCTATATATTTTGGATATTAGGCACTTATCAGAGACATTTTTGTTCTGCTGTTTTGCTTATTGTCACTTCGTAGTATAATTTGAAGTTAGGGAGTGTAATACCTCTGGTCTTGTTCCTTTTTCTCAGGATTGCTTTGGCTATTTGGAGTCTTTGTGCTTTTACACAAATCCAGTGATTTTTTGTTCTATTTCTGTAAAAATTGCCATTGAGATTTTGATGAGGGTTGGATTAAATCTGTATAGTGCTTTAAGTAAAGAGGTCATTTTAACTACGCTTATTCTTCCAATTCAAGAACACAAAATATCTTTTCATTTCTTTTTGTCTTCAGTTTTTAAAAATAATATCTTATAGTTATCAGCATACAAGTTCTTCACATGTTTCCTTAGGTTTATTCCTAGATATTTTCTTCTTTTTGTTATAATTGTAAAAGTTTTTTTGTTGTTTTTTTTCTTTTTCTGAAAATTTATTGTTAGAGGTTAAAAACACTGTGGATTTTTAAACATTGATTTCTGTATCCTGTGACTACTATATTTGTTTATTATTCCTAAGGATTTTTTAGTAGAGTCTTTTAAGATTTTTTATATAGAGAATCATGTCATCTGCAAGAAGTGACAATTTAACTTCTTCATTCCCTATTTGGATACGTTTTATTTATTTTTCTTGCTTGAGTGTTCTAGCAAGGACTTCCAATACTATATTGAATGATACTGGTGATAGCAGACAGCCTTTTCTTATTCCTGATCTTAGAGAGGTTTTTAGTTTTTCACCATTAGGTATGATATTAGCTGAGGGTTTGTCATATATGGCCTCTATTATGTTAAGGTACTTTCCTTCTATACCATTTTAAGTGTTTTAATTATAAATGAGTGTTATATCTTGTCAAATGCTTTTTCTGCATCGATTGATATGTTTATATGATTTTTGCCCCTTATTTTGTTAATGTGGTGTATCACATTGATCAATTTATATATGTCAAATCATCCTTGTGCCCCTGGAATAAACCCCAGTTGATCCTGATGTATTATTTTTTTAATATATTACTGTATTCGATTTGCTAGGATTTTATTTAGGATTTTTTCATCTGTGTTCATCTTAGTTATTGGTCTATAATTCTATTTTTTTGTGTTATCCTACCAGGTTTTCTTATCAGGGTAATGTCGACCTCATAAAATGACATAGGAAGTATTGCTTCTTCAATTTTAAAGTTTGAGAAGAATAGATATTAAATCTTTGAAAGTTCGGTAGAATTCACTGGAGTAATCATCTGGTCCTGGACTTTTACTTTATGAGAGGTTTTTGATGATTGTTTTAATTTCTATACTGTCAATTGGTCTATTTAGATCTTTCCATTCTTCATGATTCAGTCTAGAAGGTTTATGTATAAGGACTTGCCCATTTCTTCTAGGTTGTTAAATTTGGTGTCATATAGTGTTTCACAGTATTCCTGTGCGATCTTTTGTATTTTGGTATCTGCTGTAACTTCTCTTTCATTTCTGATTTTGTTTATTTGTATCCTTTCTCTCTCTCTCTCTCTCTCTCTCTCTCTCTTTTTAGTGAGTCTAGTCATAGTTTTGTCAATTTTATTAATATCAAAGAACTAGTTCTTCATTGCATTAATTTTTCTATTCTCTTCTTGTTCTCAGTTGCAGTTAATTTTATTCTAATTTTTATTATTTCCTTTCTTCAGCTGACTTTGAACTTCCTTTGTTCTTTTTATAGTTTTTAAAGATATAATGTTAGATTTTTTATTTGAGATTATTCTTGTTTCTTGAGATAGGCCTGTAACGATATGAACTTTCTTGTTATTACCACTTTTGCTGTGTCCCAAAAGTTTTGATATGTTGTACTTTCATTCTCATTTATTTCTATGTATCTTTTGATCTCTTCTTTTATTTCTTCTGTGATTTAATAGCATGTTGTTTTAATCTCCAGGTATTTGTGGTTCTTCCAAGTTTATTTTTACAGTTGATCTCCAGTTTCAAAGCATTGTGGCCAGACAATATGCTTGATGTGATTTCTATCTTAATAAATTTGTTGAGGCTAGTCTTGTGTCCTAACGTATGTTTCTATCCTTGAGAATGTTCCATGTGCAGTAGAGAAGAATGTATAAGCTGTTGTGTCGGGATGAAAGGCTCTGTAAATGTCAATTATATCCACTTGGTCTAATGTATCATTTAAGGATGATATTTCCTTATTGGTTTTCTATTTGGATGATCTATCCATATCTGACAGTGGGGTATTTACGTTCCCTACTATAATCGTGCTTTGTCAGCTTATTTATTTTTTTTTCAGTTCTGTTAGTTGCTTTAAGTGTTCCCTTTGGTATTCCCTGATTGGGAGTATAAATATTAATGTGTTAGGTCTTTAAGAAGTGTCAATCATTTCTCTCATTACCTTTTTTTATCTCGAAGTCTATTTCATCAGATATAACTATAGTTTCACCTACTTTTCTCTGGATACCATTTGTTTGGAGTATCATTTTCCACCCTTTCACCTTGAGTCTGTAATTGTCTTTGCAGCTGAGATGTGTCTCTTGAAGGTAACATATGGTTGGGTTTGTTTAATGATTCAAACTGCTATTCTGTGCCCTTTTATTGGTGGGTTCAGTCCATTTACATTTAGGGTGATTATTAAAATATGACGAAGTTTTCTATAGCCATTTTATCTTTTGTTTTCTGGTAGCTTGGTGTCTCCATAGTTTCTTTGTCCTTGCATTTTTGTTTATTATTTTAATCCGGTGGTGTTTTGTGGTTTTTCCCTCTGTTTCCTCTTGTTATGTCTTATGTGTCTCAGTTCTGGATTTGTGTGTGTTGCATTAAGTTTATATAAAAATACTTACACATATACAGTATTTCATGTTCTCCTGCATGCATCTTATCTCCATCCTCCTTTGCAGATTTAGATTTTTATTCTCTCTCCTTTTCTGTTTTTGTCGTTTCAAATTATTCCTATATATTCTGTACATTCATTTCTAAGTTGCAGTAGCTGTTTTCTTCTTTTTTTAGAATTATTTTTTGCTTTTCATCATTGTGTAATATTTAAGCTTATAATACCCTATTCTTAATAAAAGTTGCACTTTCCTATTTCAGTATGTCTGTAGTCATCTTACCCATAGTTGTGAATTTTTTTTGTCCTTTTGTTTTAGGTAGAGTGGTACCCTTTAGTATTTCCTGTAATGCAGGCCTTATGGTGGAAAATTCCCTCAACTTTTGTATGTCTGAAAAAGTCTTTATTTCTCCTTTATATCTAAAGGAGAACTTTGCTGGATATATTATTTATGGTTATTAATATCTTTCAATAGTTTCAATATTTGGTTTCATTTCCTCCTTGCTTATAAGGTTTGTGCTAAGAAATCCAGCTATAGTCTAATAGATTTTCCTTTATCAGTTATTGTCTTCTTTTCCCTGGCTTTCTTGATAATTATTTCTTTGTCATTAATTTTTGACAATTACAATACAACGTGTCTTAGAGGAGATATTTAGGTGTTATGTTTGCTTCTTGGATTTGAGGATCCAGTTCTTTCCATAGGTTTGGGAAATTCCCATTGACTATGCTCTCTGTTCCCTTCTCCCTCTCTTCTCCTCCTGGTCCACCCATTACTCTTAAGTTATTTTTTTCTGATAGTGTGAGATAATTATTGTAGAGTTCTTTCTTTCTTTCTTTTTTAATTTCGTTCTCAAGTCTCACTTTTCTTCTGCATCATTTCCAGATTTCTGTCTTTGATATCATTAATTCTTTCTTCCATCTGGTCAGCTCTATTTCGTATGCTTGCTATTTCACTCTTTATCTCTTTTAATGAGTTTTTTATTTGAAGTTTTATTTGATTCTCTAGAAATTTTGATTCTTTTGTAAGGTTTCAATATCCTTGATAAATTATTTACATTGTTCATTGATTTTGTTTCTAAGTTTTTTGAACTGCCAGTCAGAATTTTCTTACATCTCATTGAGTTTTTTCAAAGGTGCAATCTTGAATTCTCTTCCTTTTATATTGCATATTTCTACGCCTTTAAGCTTATTTTCTGGAGATTTATAACTTTCTTTCTGAGCTGCTTGTCACCTTGGTTGTTTATAGCATTCAATGGACTATTTCTCTGCCTGGGCATTAATTGGAGTATATTTTTTTAAAGAAAATTTATTGTATAGTAATCTCTTTCTCAGGTTAAGAGGTGTTTTTCTTTTGATTTCCAGTAGGTGGCGTCCAAAGCCTCTGCTTTGAGGTCAAAAATGCCCTTTCCTCTCAGGTGAGCTGTGTGCCTTCCCTGCCACCAGGTCTTTTCAGTACCAGAGCTCCACCCCTGTGGGAGAATACAATGGGCAATGGAGATCTGAACCTCCGAATAGGCCCTAAATTCCCACTCAACAGTCAGATGCAATGTCCTGTTGCTTTCTTCCACATTTTCCTGACTGGGCGGGGTTGGGGTTGATTGGGAGAGGCCTGGCTTTGGTGGCTATTTCTCTTCCTGTAATGCTGTTCCCCAGGTTTCAACTATCTTGCGTGGATATTACCACTCCTGTCTCTGCTACTGGCTATAGAGTATGTTTCAATACTGGTTGCACAAATTCCCCTGGGTTTCGGTGGTACTAGCTCTGGAAAGATGGGGGCGGGAGGGAATGTGGGAGCGCATGCTCTGGATTGGCGATGGAGGCACGGTCAGGTTCTGTGACAGCCTCCTGCTTGGCAATGATGGTTGCTAAGACATGGCTGTGGTCCCTCCATACTCAGTCTTTGCCCTGCTCTCTTCCCTGATCACTGGGCTCCGCTGCATGGAATTTGCTTTTCACTCAGGCAGCACTGTTCCAGGCTTCAAAGAGCAAAGAACAGGCAGTAAAATCTTCCCTCTCCCTCGTCTTGCAGGAAGCTCCAGCTGTGTATTGCAGCTCCTTTGTGCCTCTCTAATCCACCTCCCAGACTTCTGCGATTTGCCCATCTCAAATGCTCTGATACTCAGATTTCTCAGACGTGCTTGTCTGTAGGTTGGGTGCTATTTGTTGAATTGCTGATGTTCAGATCTTTTTTTTTTTAATCCAAAGGGAGAGTTCCGGGAGATCCCTCAGGCCACCATGCTTCTGTCAGTTCCTGCAAAAGTGTTTTAAATATAACAGTCCAAATTCTCCATTTCTCCTCCATCAAGAAACGTGATGTTGTATATATTAAAAACAGAGAGGAAACATTGAATAAAAAATAATAATTGGGTTAAGAAGTCACCTTTGATGAGTTAAAACAACTTACAAATAAAGAAGACAAGCAAGAAAGTGATAGAAAACATCCGTTAATAGAATTTACAATAATTATTTATTTTTGCTTATAATATATTACCATTAAAATAAGTTAATTTTATATATTTAATTCTAGCATGTGACTGCTTTAATTGTTTTAGATTTAGATACTTGATCACAGATACTCTATAAATTTTATTTTCCCAATTTATTACTTAATAGTTGTGTCATAACTTCTTACTAAGTTTTTTCCCCCATTAATTTTAAAATAAACTTTGTATGTATTTTTTTTTTTTTTTTGGCTACTCTACTAAATCTCTAGCTGTAGGAGTTGTTTAGGTCTTAATTGTGGATCCTCTTTGTTTTTCTTTCTAGATGTAGAAATTATCAGGGCTTTAAACACTTTCCTGTGCTAACCACTAACAAATTTACATCTCCATGTCAGATATTTGCACTGACAGCCTGATGAACATATCTGATTTTCTACTTATGTCTCAGCATATTAAAATGAGATCCTTTATTTTGCTCACAAAACTTGGTTCCTCCTATAGTATTCCAGTATTCTTCTAGCTCAGAAATTAGTAGCACCATACAACACACACCATTCCAGTTAGAAATTTAGAGGACTCATCCTTGAGACAACTTTTTCCCAATGAATCTTCCTCCTTCACATCTAATTGTTGAGTGCAGGCTTTGCATTCTGCCCAAGAATTATATAAACATAATAAAAAATGATTGTATCCTAAACTACCTACTACTATCCACTTTTTTTTGCAAGTCATGTCAATTTCTTTACAGAACAAATGGTACCCTTAAAATCAGTGATAGACCAAGTATTCTACTGAGGAGGCTAAAAAAAAATATTTTTCCTCTCACCTTCTAAGTTCTAGATGGGTTAACCAAATTAACAAAACAGATTAACAAGATAAAATGTTTAGAGTTTATTATTCTAATGTACCTTTAGGAGTACCATATTAAAATGAGATCTGAAACATTCAGTAGTTGGGAGTTTATATGCCATTATGAACAAAGAAGAAAGAGGAAGCAAGAGTTTAAAAGTTCAAAGAAAATAGGCAATTTACAGATAGTTGAGGAAGACTGGAACACATGTGGTAAGCAAATTCTTGTTAGGAAACCCAGAAACAATGGGACAAAGAGTGTGTCGCATAACAGGCCCATGCTCAGAGTCTTTCTATCTATTTACCATACTTTAAGCAGAAAAGAGGGAAAGTCAAAAAATTTTTGAGTCTTGTTTTTTAATAACCAGCTTAAAAAATGTCCCAAAAGGCAGTTTTAGGATGGCAAAATTTTAGTCCCCTCATTACTTTGTCAGAATAACTATTCTTTTCTTCATCACCAGGAAAGTATTTTTTAAAAAATTTCCACATGAAGCTATACAGAGTAAGTTAAACGGGGTCTTTGTTTTAAGTAAAAATACAGAGAAAAGATAATTGATCATTATTAATTTTATTATATAATTTTTATAACCACTCCGTCAGGTAGTAGATATTTTTAATCCCATCTTACAAACCTGAATTTGAGACTTAAAATAGCTAATTTCTCGAAGTCTGTTGTCTGACTACAAAATTAGCTTTTTAAAAAAGTATTGTACTATCTTCCCTTAAGAGTCTACTCAAAAATTAATGAAGAATCCGAAATATCATTTTCTTCAAAATCTACCAGCTGAGTCAAGGTCTAAATTTCCAGTGACGACCCTACCAAGTTGTAAAGTTTTTACAACTTTAACTAGTTGTGCTTCAGTGACTTGTTCATACAATACCTGCACATCTATTAACACAAAACAATTTAGAAGTTATTAAGAACTCTTCTCATTACAGCCTCTGACATTTAAAACTGCTTTCCCATAGTCTCAAGTTCAAAATGTTAGTGTCCAAATTTTCATATAATTTTAGTTGCAATGGAATATTTTTTTCTATAGTGGTGAAATATTTTTGTTAAATACTGCTATTTTATAGCAAGAAGTATGCATTAAGTGACACATGAGTGTGTAGCCAGAAATTTTATATCGCCAAGGAAAGTATTCAGAAATAGGTTGCTTACTATTTGTTAAATTGAAAACCAACAGATTTCTGACTCATCAGAAATGCTCAATAGCTGGAGCATATACACATATACATCTCTAAGACTGAGAAAAACAGTTTGGAAAGGAGTGGGTGGAAAGAAGATAAGTTTTTTTCTGATTCTAACTTGATTTCCATTGTTTATGTTATTTTCACTTGTGTGTCAGAGCAAAGTTTCCAAAACTTTCCCAAATATAAGAATAACTAGGTCTATTTTAAAAATCTAGAGTTATTTTCATTGGAAATTCTGACTTAATGAACTAAAATGAAACTTGGAAAACCTGCATAGTTAACAAATGTACTAAGTGGTTATTATTACAAAAAAGACAATTTTGTGAATTATTTAGCTGATCATCTAGGAACAAGGTAAATAACATTTAATAAGTAGGTGCTTTCTGTAAGGGTAAAGAATTTTTCCCTTACAAAAGCAGCATTTATTAAGAAGACAGTGTTTAGTGCTTTAGAGCTTTTTAATGAATATTTTTAAATATGTTTAGCTAAAATGGCAAAATACTTTAATTCATTTGATAATAGCATTATAGCTTCAGAAGACATCTGAGTTGACTTTTTGGAAATCTTCAGATCATGGATTCCAAAATTTATCTTGAGTGTCTATGAAAGTCCAGGTATGCATTGTTAAAATTCTATAGAAAAAATAATATTCAAAAATATATAAATAAATCTTACAAATAAACAACAACAAAATAATAGACAATCTAACCTAATTAAAAAAGAGGAAAACAAAGATCAATAAAAAAATGTCATGATGCTAAAATCATTAGTAATTAGGGAGATACAATATAAAACCATATGGAGTTTCATTTTTCATTCATTAGCTTGGCAACCTGTACAATAATAATATCAACTGTTGACAAGTAATTTGTTACACTGATCCATAGAGTAATTTAATGATATCTAGTAAAATTATGGTAAATATAACATGTATTGGTAAACTGTGACTTTTTTAGAATAAAACAATATACTAAAGTACATAAAATGATGTAATATTTACTATACTTACTTATAGACTGACAAATTATTATTTTTTATGTCAGTAGACATGTAAATAGTACTGTCCAAAATGTTTTGAGATGCTGGGAAGAGAAATACTTGGGTGTCCGGGGTGTCTGAGGCCCTTTGTCCCAGACTCGTCCACAAGTTTACTGGCTGTCCTACCTATAAAGCAAACCCCAATTCCTGGAGGCCTTGCCACTTCCCTCCCCCACTCAAAGTGCAACGGTGATGCACCTCAGGGTCCCAGCCAGATTTGCATCATGAGAACCTGATGTGTATCCTGTTTACAAGGTGCTTAGGGAGGGACTTATCATGAGACCATTTTTACTCAGAAACATGGCATAGTGAGCGATGTTGCAATACCTCTTCCCTTTAAACAACAATAAGCTGAACATCTAACAAAAAACTCAACAAAAAACACCCAACTGGCACACTAGCACATCTGAGTGTAGGATCTGCCCATAAGAGCTACCAAGGTCAGAACCCCAGTAAACTGGGAGAAACAAAGAAGTTGCTTCTGGCAGCCTGAGCTCTCTGCAGGAGGAGGGGGAAGAGAGAAGGTGAGGAGTGTTTCCTGAACAACTAACTCTGCCTGAGAGAGTTGTGAGCAACACACAGTGGCAATGCCTAGGGATCAGGGCAGAAAACAGAGAAATGGGGACAGCAAAGAAATGTGGTTAGCAGGGAAGAAACAGTTAATTATTTCCAGCCATGGCTGCAAAATGTGAGGCTGAACAATAGCCTCCATCCCCCAACCAAGAGGGCCCCTCTCCCCATATCCTCTAAGACAGAAAACGTGGAGCCCCAAGGGAATCTGAGCAAATACTATGGAAACTGTCACTAACACTAACAGGGACTAAGACTCAGGCTAGCAAGAAAGATTAAATATCTATAAGAAAAAAAAAGGCATTACTAACATTACTAAGAACATTACTAGGAACATTACTAAGATCGAAGAGGCTTAGACACCACCTACTGGAAACCAAAAGAAAAACACCAAATTAGAAACAGGTTAATTTGTATAGAGACCTTTATACAATAAATCTTCTTTCTGGAAAAAAAAGCAGGCTACACTTCTATTAATGCGCAGATGGATAAATAGTCCATTAAACATTATGAACAACCGGGTGACAAGGCAGCTCAGAAAGAAGGAGAAAAATCTCCAGAAAATAAGTTCACTACACAGAAAGTTGCAATTGAAATGAGAGAGAATTCAGGATGGTACTTCTGAAAAAACTCAGTGAGATCAGAAATGATTCATATCAACAATTTCAGAAATTAAAAAAAACAACTAGAGGAGCAGAATGAGTTCTTTATCAAGGAGACTGAAAACCTCAAAAGAGCTAAATGGAACTTCTGGAGATAAAGAACACACTGCAAGAGTTGAAAAATGAAATAGGAAGCTTGGGAAATAAAGTTGACCATATGGAGAAAAGGATCAGTGATATCTAAGACAGAAATCTAGAAATAAATCAGAAAGAAGAAGAGAGAAATCAAAGGATGAAAAACAATGAAAGAAAAATTCAAGAACTAGCTGATACCATCAGGAGAGAAAACGAGAATAATGGGCATTCTCAAAGGGGAGAAAAAGGAGCAAAGATTAGAAAGCATTTTTAGACAAATAGTTGACAAAAATTTCCCAAATCTAAGGAATGAGGTGGAGCTTAGACTTCAATAAGTCAACAGAACACCCTATTATCTCAACCCAAAAAAGACTTCTCCAAGACACACTGTATTAAAATTATCAAAAATAAATGATGAAAAAAGAATTCTCAGGGAAGCTAAAAAAAGGAAGACAGTAACCTATAAAAGAAAACACATTAGATTATCATTGGACCTCTCAGCACAAACCTTACAAGACAGAAAGGAATGGAATCAAATATTCAAACTATTAAATGAAAAAGAAGTACCAGCCAGGAAAAATGCATCCAGCAAAGTTCTCCTTTAAATATGAGAGAGAAATAAAGACATTTCCAGACATACAAAAATTGAGGGAATTTTCCAATATGAAGTCTGCAATACAGGAAATACTGAAAGAGGTCAACTGACTTAAAACAAAATTATGAAAAAATACATAACTATGAGTAAGATGACTAGCAGGCAGATAGAAGCAGAGGAGTGCAACCCTTACTAAAAATAGGGCACTATAAGCTTAAACAGTAAAAGAAGAGATTTGCTATAGCACAGCAGTAATGAAAGTTCAGCATATACAGGGACAAATTGAGACATTATGATAGAAAAGGGGAGGATTCAAAGATCCAAATTTGCAAAGGGGAATGGAGATAAGGCACACGCAGAAGAAAATGGACTATTACCCTTTACATATTCTTAATGGTAACCACACATCAAAGATTCAGAAATGAAGTATATAACATAAAACGAGAAGGACCAGAGGGAAAATCCAATTAAAAAAAAAAAGACACACAAGAACAATAAAGCAATGAAAACACCAAACTACCAGAAAACAAAAGATAAAATGGCCTTAAGAAAAATTCATATTTCAATAATCACCCTAAATGTAAATGGACTTAACTCACCAATAAAAAGGCACAGAGTTTCAAATGGAATTAGTAAACAAAACCCACCTATATGCTGCCTCCAGGATACATATCTCAGTTCCAAAGACAAATATCGATTCAAAGTGAAATGGTGGAAAATGATATTTCAAGCAAATGGTATTCAGAGAAAAGCAGCAGTAGTGACATTAATATCATATGAAACAGACTTCAAAATAAAAAAGGTAAAGAAAGATATTGGGGGACACTTCATCCTGATAAAGAGAATTATACACCAAGAAGACATAACATTTATTAATACCTGTGCCCCCTATTATGAAGCCCTGAAATATATAAAGCAATTACTAACAGAGCTAAAGGGAGGAACAGACCAAAACACTATTGTAGTAGGGGACCTAAATATCTCACTGTCGGATATGGACAAATCATCCAAACAGAAAATCAATAAAGAAATAACATCCTTAAATGACACATTAGTCCAACTGAACATGATTGACATTTACAGAGCCTTCCATCCCAAAATAGCTGCTTATACATTCTTCTCTAGTGTACGTGGAACATTCTCAAGAATCAACCACATACTGGGACACAGAAATAGTCCCAAAAATATAAGAGGGTTGAAATCATACCAACATTATTCTCTGATCATAACGCTTTGAAACTAGAGATCAACTGCAGAAAGAAATGAGGAAGAACCGCAAATACATGGAGATTAAACAACATGCTACTGAAGAATAACTGGGTCACAGAATAAATAAAAAGAGAGATCAAAAGATACATAGAAATGAATGATAATGATAGTACAACATATCAAACATTGGGACATGGAAAAAATGATCATAAGAATAAAGTTCACATCATTACAGGCCTATCTCCAAAAACAAGAATGAGCCCAAATAAACAACTTAATGCTTCATCTTAATAAACTGAAAAGAAAGAATAATGAAGCCTAAAGTCAATAGAAGGAAAAATATAACCAAAATTAGAGCACAATTAAATAAAATTGAAAACAAAAAAGCAATAGAAAAAATAAATGCAACAAAGAGCTGGTTCTTTGAGAAGTTTAATAAAATTGACAAATCCCTAGCTAGACTCACTAAAGAAAAAGGAGCAGAGACACAAATAAATCAGGGATGAAACAGGAGAAATTATGACACACACCATAGAAACACAAAGAATCATACAAGAATACTATAAAAAGTATATAACACCAAATTTAATAACCTAGAAAAAAATGACCAGTACTTAGAAAAATACAAATTTCCTAGACTGAATGAAGAAGATCTGGAAAATCTAAATGAACCAATCAGCAGTATGGAAATTGAAACAATCATCAAAAACCTTCCAAAAAGTAAAAGTCAGGACCAAAAGACTTCACCAGTGAATTCTACCAAACGTTCAAACAAAATTTCATACCCATTCTCCACAACTCTTCCAAAACATCAAAGAGAAGGCAATACTTCTCAACTCATTTTATGAGACCAATATTACTCTGCTACCAAAACCTGGTAAAAATAACAAAAAAAGAAAACTACAGACCAATATCTCTCATGAACACAGATGCAAAAATCCTAAGTAAGATACTAGCGAACTGAATACAGCACATATTAAAAAGATTATAGACCATAGTCAAGCGGGCTTCATCCCAGGGGTACAGGGATGGTTCAACATAAGCAAATCGATTAATGTGATACACCAAATAAACAAATTAAAAAAATAAGATCATATGATAATATCAATAGATGCAGATAAAGCCTTTGAGAAGATACAACATTCATTCATGATCAAAACACTTAACAGAATCAGTATAGAAGGAAAGTACCTTAACATAATAAAGGCCATATATGGCAAACCCTCAGCCAACATTACAGTTCATGGTGAAAAAGTAAAAACCCTTTCTTCTAAGATCAGGAACTAGATAAAGCCGTCCACTGTAGCCCTTGTTATTTAGTAAAACATCGGAGGTCCTAGCGAGTGCTATTAAGTAAGAGAAAGATATAAAAGGCATCTAAATAGGAAATGAAGAAGTTAAACTGTCGCTATTTGTGAATGACATGATTCTCTATATAGAAAACCCTAAAGACTCCACAAGAACACTACTAGAAACAATAAGCAAATACAGTAAAGTCTCTAATTACAAAATCAACTTTCAAAAATCCATAGCTTTCCTATATTCTAACAATGAAGTGTCAGAAAAAGAAGTGGAAAATAATTTCTTTTGCAATTGCACCAAAAAGAATAAAATACCTAGGAATAAATTTAACAAAACATGTGAAGGACCTATATAATGAAAATTATAAGACCCTATTAAGAGAAATCAATGAAGATACAAAGAAATGGAAAGATATTCCATGTTTTTGGATTGGAAGAATCAACATAGTTAAAATGACCGTATTAACTAAAGCATTATGCAGATTTAATGCAATCCATATCAAAATCTCATTGGCATTTTTTAAAGAAAAAGGACAAAATGTCATCAGATTTGTACAGAAGCAAAAAAGACCCTGAATCGCCAAAGACATCCTGAGAAAAAAGAAAGAGGCTGGTGGCATCACTCTGCTAGACTTCGAATTATACTACAAAGTGACAATAATCAAAACGGCATGGTATTGGCAGAAAAACAGACACACAAACCAGTGAGACAGAATCGAGAGTCCAGAAATAAACCCATATTTATATGGGAAAATAATTTCTGATAAAAAGGACAAAACATTCCGTGAAGAAAGGAAAGCCTCTTCAATAAATGGTGCTGGGAAACTGGAAAGCCACTTGCAAAAGAATGAAACTAGACTGTTGTCTATCACCACACACCAAGATTAACTTAAAATGGATTAAGGACCTGAATATAAGACCTTAAACAATAAAGTACATTAAAGAAAATGTAGGGACTAAACTCGGACCTTGGACTTAAAGAGGATTTTATAAATTTTACCTCAATGGCATGGGAAGTAAAAGCAAAAATAAATGAATGGGACTACATCCAACTAAAAAGCTGCTACATAGCATAAGAAACCATCAACAAGGTAAAGTGACACCCAACTGAATGGCAAAATATATTTGCAAGCAACGCCTCCTATAAGAACCTAATATCAAAACATACAAAGAACTCATACAACTTAATAACAGAAAAAAAAAAATCCAATCAAAAACCAGGCAGAGTACCTGAACAGACACTTCTTCCAAGAATACATACAAATGGTCAACAAACATATGAAAACGTGCTCATCATTTCTAGCTATTAAGGAAATGCAAACCAAACTCCAATGAGATACCATCTCACACCTGTTAGAATAACTATAATCAACAGGACAAGTAATAAGAAATGTTGAAGAGGAAGCAGAGAAAAATGAACCCTCCTATACTGCTGGTGGGACTGCAAATTGGTACAGCCACTACGGAAAACAGTATGGAGGTTCCTCAAAAAACTAATAATTGATCTACCATATGATCCAGCAATCCCTTTACTGGGTATTTACCCCAAAGACTTGAAAATATATATCCAAAAAGATATTTGCACATCGATGTTCATAGAAGCATTATTTATGGTGGCCAGGACATGGAAGCAACCAAAGTATCCCAGGATAGATGATTGGATAAATAAACTGTGGTACATATATACAATGGAATATTACTCCACCATAAGAAGAGTTGAAATTTGTGACAACATGGATGTACCTTGAGATAATCATGTTAAGTGAAATAAGCCAGGCAGAAAATGTGGAAAACCACATGATATCACTTATATGTGGGCTATGAACCTAAAAGTAACAAACAAACAGGACAAACCAGCAGAGACTCATGGACATGGACAATAGACTAGTGGTTACCAGACGGAAGAGGGGGAGAGGAGAGAATGGAGGTAGATTGTGTAAAAAGAGTCAAATACGTGGTGACAGAAAGAAATCTAACTATGGGAGGGGAACATACAATGCAATATATGTGTGTGTGTGTGTGTGTGTGTGTATAAAATTTGCCTTTCTGTTAAATTGTATACCTGAAACTTACTGGATTTCATTAATCAAAGTCACATGAAAAAAAATAAGTAAAAAATAAAACTTTTGAAATAAAATTTTTCAAAATTTGAATCCATAATTGTGTACCTTGAAACAAAGCAAAAAATAACTTTTTAAAAATTTCTTATTTAAACATTAAAAATAGCAAGCAGATTAATTATCGTGGGATATATTTACATATTTAAAGTGATTTGTTAGTCATCATAGTCTCTGGTTATTTTCTGAAATGTATTTTGATACAGTTTATTATTTATTTTTACAGAATTACATTTAGTCATTGCCAAAGTTGATTCAAGTTATCACCAACAAGTGTTATCATCAGTGTTTAACTTTTTGACAGAATTTTAAAAAGCATTTATAATGTTGTCAAATGTTTCATTTTTAGCAGAATAAACTGCCAATAGCTTTATTTAGTTCCAAGTATTGGATGCTCACTTGAACTGTTTTTGAATTTAATTTCTATATGAAAAATCTATGGTTTTATTCAACTGTTTGTGAATCTCCTCTGCTGTTAATGGAGCTAATATATTAATAGCTAATGCTGCATATTTTAGAAGTGAAAAAAAACATTTGAGATAAAAATAAGCATAATTTATTTAAGAGAAAAGTAATTTGCTCTAAATGAAAAGCCATGTTTCTCAGAGTGATATTCTTGTAAGCTTTGTGCAGTTTTACACTAAACCTGTGAAATTGATATCTTCAGGTAGTTTTCTTGAGGTAACTATTAACTTTTGAAGTAGCAACTAATATTTTTTTCTTCATATTTGTGTCTTCTGTATTTCAGGAGATAGAAGTTTACTTTTTGACCTCATAGTGGACACAAAAAGCCAACAGATAGATTATACACATTTTATGGTTGCCATAAACTTTCTTGAAAGGAAAATTCAGCATTTAGTATTTAACTCAACATGTGCTCATTGTTTTTAAGTTATTGCTGAACCATTATTTCAAAATAAAAAGATACTGAAAAATACCAAGAAACTAAATAAATAGTGTGTGTGTGTGTGTGTGTGTGTGTGTGTGATGACAAAACCACTGTAGCAAGACCAATGAACTATTTTCTAGTGTTCAGCTTCTATTTCCTGCATATTACTCACATATACTAACTTCTTATTTTTTTTGTTTTTCCAAATCCAACATATGATGGCCTACCAGTTTCATTTAAGTGGGCAGCATAAAAACTAATGTCTAATACTTCCACGCGAGATTGGAGAGTTAGCTGTCCCATTTCACTACTAGCTCAGCGTACATTGTTCTATCATCAAGCACTCTGCACACTGTTTGAAAGGGAGGCATTAGCCATGTTTTCTTTTTTGAAATGGGTCAGAAAAATAAAGTCTGTTTTCAGATTTAACCCCCTGTTGAGGTTAGAACTCTGTTAATATGTTATCGCTTGTTTCATTTTTTCATGGAGCCATAACAAAAGCTTAAAATATTAGACAATATGGGCATTTAACAAACCCATGCTAGTTTTTATAAGTGCAATTTATAATAAATTTTATTAAAAAAAAGAAAAATCCAGGACAGATGTTAAGCCAATCAGGATATGTGAACAAGGGTAGTAAAGTGGCACTCTTGGGAGCAAATGAGGTTGCTTGTCTCCTCAAAACTAAAATTGTGCACACACTGCAATCCAACTATTTCTTTTCTATATATTCATTAGAAACTCTTACACATGTTTGCCTTGAAGTATTCAAGTAAACACATTATGGAATATGATGGAATACAGCAGACCAGGATCTATAGTATCAATATGAGTAGCTTTCAATAAGAATATTAAGTGGGAAAAAAGAAAATAATATTACTTGCTTCAATATTAAAAACCCACAAATCATTAATAAGTATTATTTATAAACCTATATATTCTAATAAAATATAAAAACATGAAGGTAAGTTAAATGTCAGGTTCATAATATTTACACCTCTGGACAGGGAGAAAAGGGAATGAACTCAAGGAGACATATGTGCTTCAATTATAATGGAATGTAATGTTGATAGAACAAAGTATGCATTCATATTCTTATTTATGGGTGAAGTTTAATAGATATTTATTATATTATTTTATATTTTACGTTTTTCAATTTTCACTCAAAAAATAAAATAACTTTATAACGGACAATTTTTCAGTTTAACTTAGAATCTTCTTGTTATATATTTATTTTACTTAAAAAATTCCCTGACCCCATTGCCACTTTCAAGGAGTTTCAAAAAGGAAAATTAGAAAATGTGGTACTTTATTAAAAAAATCTTTTATAAATATAAGTAGGAAACAAATATATAACCAGCACATCACTGTTCTTGACACATTATCTGTATACAATCATAGAATATGAGGAGAGAAAGGATATATGCAGAATTTGACTTATAAATAAAGGAAATAATTCTCTTGTTAAACTATTTAAAATATCTTCTTAAAAGACAATAAATAACATTTCACGATTGACATTATTACAGTGAGAAATGATTGAAACATGCTAATAAAATCAATGAAAACAATGAATGAATACTTGCCTGTCTTTTAAAGCAAAAAAAAAAAAAAAAAAGATGGAATAGCAAACTTCATGTCAATTATCTAGATTTTAGTTTCACTAATAAGAGAACTAAGCATAATCAATCAAATGATAATAGATGAATTACAATGAGAGAACTAAGCATAATCAATCAAATGATAATAGATGAATTACAAAATCATGCTTTATTGAATTAGCTTTGGAATCATATCCCAAGTTTCCTTCTACTTTGAGAAACATCATTTTAATAAATACAGATTTAAAAAAGATTGTACAGATAGATTAGTATGATTACAATAAAACATGTTTCATCAAAAATCTGATAAGAAATTTCCAATCCATAAAACACTGTAAGAGAAAACAGTGAATCAGGCTGGACACACATTTCAAAGAGCTGATGAGGTTGCAAATCACTCATACCTCGCTCTCAAGTTACCATGATAATGCTTAGCACTTGCATAGTGTTTTTTAGCTTCAAAGAACTTGCAACTTTAACTAATTAATCCTTACACTACCCAGTGAGATAGCGATAAGAAACCCCTTGAAGAGAGAATCTAACTACTAACTATATAATTCACACTTGCCTATATAAAATTCAGCATATATGCCATGTTGGTTTTTTCAATCTGTTTCAATAAATCTTGAGAGAAATGATATCCATATGTGAATACATGATGCATAGCTGACTATTGTGAATAAAATGATGTATGTTGCACTCAATCTTCAACAAAGAAAGATATATGTACAACCAACACATGAAGAACATCTGGTACAATCTGCTGTATTTTCTTTTCACATTCATTTTACACCTCGTTCTCAGCTATTCCAGAGTGGACGTGCTAGATTTAGATAGGTTAAAACTTTTTCACAGGAGATATACAATTATCTTGTTATTTCTTTATTTGTATTTATTCTTAAATAAAAGGCTTTAAACGTAAAAGTCTATAAATTATGCTGAGTAAAAGAGAATACCATATGGTAAAGCTTCACACAAATGAAAGAATATTTAACTACTGTATTAAGAATTTTCTCTGCTAGAAGTCCCTTTTCTCTGCAGGTATCTGACTATAGCAGTCTACCAAAACAAATCTATTCCTGTAGTAAAGGCCAACACTGGGTCACTCAGGAGAGAGCACTTTCTGTCTAAAAAGTGCACTACATCTTTTTTTGCTTAAATAGGAGAAATCCTTGTCCAGTTTTCTGGTTTAACTAAAAATTCATTTAAAAAAATAATTCTCTCTTTTTCATATCAAAAAAATTCTACTTATCTTCAAATTGCTTAGCCCTTATCTAATCTCTATTAATATCTAAAATTAAATGTACACACACATACACAAAAGGAACAGTACAATTGGAAGACCATTCAACATGCACACATGCTCTGTTTTTAAAATTCTTTAGTGTACAATTTGCATTTAGGTTGTGGTTATCATTAAATAGATTATCTATTTTGCTAACGTCCATAGAACATAACTGAAGTAAATATACATAATGTGAGCAATATTTCCATGTGCATACACATTTTTGTAAATAAATTTATGTATTTGAAAAGGTCACCTTTGTTGTGAAAGACAGATATTGGCTAAACTTAAATTTAAAAAAAAATATATTTTATTTTCAAGTTCTAAGCATTTTTTAAACTTAGTTGATCTAAAATAAAATGTTAAACATTTAAATAGAATAAAAAAAATGTAAGCTGAAAATATTTTATTTCTTCGTATAAATAATACATCAGGTGGTTTCAGGTTTTTCTTTAAATTAACACAATTAATAACATAGGATTAGTTAAAGAGCTAATATGCTGCATTGATATATTATTTGGATGTCTAGAGACAATAATACTTAATTTATTAGTAAGAGAAAATAAATTAAGAGCTTTGGAGAATAAATTAAAGATATGGGAATGTAAATTGGTGCAGTCACCATGGAAAAGAGTATGGAGCTTTCTCAAAAAATTAAAAATAGAAAGAAATCTAACTATGGGTGGTGATCACAACAATACAGTGTATACATATGCCTTATTGCTGAATTGTTTGCCTGAAACTTACTAAATTTTGTTAACCAATGTCACCATAATAAAAATAAAAATATAGAAATAGAAATAAAAATAAAACAAAAATAAAAATAGAGCTACTATATGATCCAGCAATCCAATTTTTATATATGAATCTAAAGGAAATAAAATCACTGTCTCAAAGAACTTAATGTTCATTAAAGCATTATTCACAACTAAGAGATGGAATAACCTAAGTGTCTACTGATGGTAATTTTCTGATAAATAAATTGTGGTCACATAATAGAATAATCTTCAACCATTAATAGAAAAAAATTCTGCCATTTATGACAGCATAGGTAGACTTTGAGGGTATTATGCTAAGTGAAATAAATCAGCCAGAGAAAGACAAATATTGATTTTTCTCACTATCAAGGATTCCTAGAAGTATTTTGGAAAATAAAACAGGTTAACTAATGCTCTTATAAAATTAAGCTAATAATGCTCCTATAAAATTTCACTAATATGTGAAGTCTACAAAAAAGCTGAAATCACAGAATCGAAGAGTAGAATCATGGTTTTCAGAGGCTGGGGGTTGGGGAAAATGGGGAAGTCAAAGGGTGCAAATTTCCATTTTTAAGATGAATAAGTTCTGAGGATCTAATGTACAGCATGGTGATTATAGTTGATGATACTGTATTATGTATTTGAAAGTTGCGGAGAGAATAGATCTTAAATGTTCTAAATCCTCCCTCTTAAAAAAATGGTGGTTATGTGATAGGTTGTTAAGTAACCTTATTTTGGTAATCATTTTGCAATATATGTGTGTAACAAATCATCACATTGTACACTTTAGACTTATACAATTATGTTTTAATAAAAGTAAGGGTGTTGGAGAATATCAGGAGATTTTTTTTTATGAGAGTAGAAATGATAAAAAGCTTTGGCAGGTGTATTAATCGGGATTCTCCAGAGAAACAGATAATAGTGTGTGAGTGTGTGTGTGTGTGTGTGTGAGAGAGAGAGAGAGAGAGAGAGAGAGAGAGAGAGAGAGAGAGAGAGAAAGAGAGAGATTGACTGATTTTAAAGAATCAGCTCACACAACTGTGCAAGTCCAAAAAAAATATATATACAGGGTAGACCAGCAGGCTGGAAAACAAGGTAGTGTTGCAGTTCAAACCTAAAGGTAATTAGTCTACTGTTAGAATACCTTATTCTTCTAGGTATCAGTTGTGTTAAGCCCTTCAAGTAATTGGATGAGGCCTACCCAGTATTATGAAAGGTAATCTATTTAACTCAAGGTTTATTGATTTAAATGTTAACGCTGTCTTAAAAAAAAAAAGTTTCTCAGAAACATCTAGAATGTTTCAAATATCTGGGTATTGTGACCAGCCAAGTTGACATATAAAATTAACCATTACACAAGGAGGGAAATTTTGTAAGATCTAATATGTATTGAAATGTCCTTCATATACGGACATTTCAATACATATGGACAGCCAAGTAAAGATAGAAAGCATTAATTAATTCTCATGAAAAAGACAAGGTCATGACCCATCCAAATTCAGTCCCAATGTTGTCATAGAAAGCAAAAACACATCTACTGCTCATAACTTTAGGACCAGTCACTCCACCAAAAGATCACATCCTGAAAACATCTACCTATATAGAGCCATCATTCTGTGAAGATACCACCAGAACTGGAGCCTCAACCCAAATGAGTAGACTTTGGATCTTTGACTTTCATTGAACTAATTTCAAATCCTAAAGAAAGTTTCTCTTTTGTAAGACCTGTCGATTTTTCAAACACTCTATTTTGGATAATCTAACCTAGTGCAACATTTGATTATGAGATGGTTAAAACATATATGCACACATACAACAAACAAACAAACAAAAATGGACATCACTGCAGACATCTGGGACAATGGGCTTCATAGAAAAGTACTAGCTATGATAATATCCTAATATCCAAGTTTGTCTAAATTATGACCAATGCAGCATTTCCACAACTTGTTTCCTATTTTGAAATACTTCATTTTTTAGGATTTTATCTCTACAAATTATTATGTTTTGTGACCATATGTATGTATAAGTCCTGCAACATTTGTTTATGGGAGGTCAGACATGAAGAACTCATGCATGGTCAATTATGAGACAAGAATTTGAGTCTTACGAGATGGTTTAGCCAAGAATGAGAGGAGACACTTCTTCTCTCTGGGACTCTTACCTGTGATAAGGCAAATTACAAAATGGTTATAAGTAAAAGTTAACGAAGGAACAGTCTCCAGTGTCCAATTTGTTGTTATATCTCTTGTAAACCCCTTATGCTATCTCAAAAATGTCATTTAAATTTCTTAAACATTAGATCCTGGTCTTGTATACCAAGATAGAGTGGACCCATGCAAGAGCTACCTGGGGGAATCTGGTCAAAACAAAATAAATGGCACGCGGATAAGTGAGCAGTGGTTTTGTGCCAGATTTCCTGGCTAGGGTATATATAAATCTAACAGGGATTCCGAGAAGTATTTTGGAAAATTAAACAGGTTAACTAATGCTCCTATAAAATTAAGCAAAATAATATCACAGACTATGGTATACTGAGCAGAAAAATGAGACCATGTATGTAAATCCAATATGGGTTTTTGGACAAATCCCCTAATATCCCAAATCAATGTTTCACTTTAAAACATGGTAGAAATGAGTTAGAAAAAAGCATTCTATTTTTAATTGTTTCCCATCACTAATGGAAATGAAAACCTCATGAAACCTAACCTTAAATTTTAAGACATTTAAACTTCAATAAAACTTATTTAATTTGGGATAAATAAATGTGAATTTTATTGTTGTTTTTTATCTTAAGAAATATATAGAGTAAATGTTATTACAGATTTACAAATAAATAATATGTGCATAAATGTATATTTTTAATCTCAATTTTTACAGTCTTTTTCATTAATTTTTTTTTACTTTGAACATCAACATTAAATTTGTCATATTTTCTTTAAACAGGGATACAGTTATGTTTTCTTTCCCTTCTATCAATAAAAAATTTCAAGCCTTTTCTGACTGTTTTTTGTTTAAAGTTCAAATATATCCTATTCTAGTAAATGAAAATTATAGTTATTCATGCCTGTATTTGCTGCTCATTTCGTCTTGATCTCTTGGCTGGCAGCATATTCCCATTATGGACAAGTACACTTTCATCTCTCAGCTTATTCTCTGAAGACTAAGTAAAAAGGATTTTGGCAAATTCATATCTCTGTTAGAAAAAGATTTCAAAATTAAGTTCTTCCATTCTATGTTTGAACGAGCCACAAACAACACAATTGTATAACTAAAAATTATTTAAAAATAACCGAAAATGCTCATAAATCACATTTCCTTGGAGCTGAGAGTCTTTAAAAACTGTTATCTAGAAACTGCTTCAGATTATGATAATGTTCATAGAGATTATTATAAAGGATTTTTAGATTTGAGCAGAGTTTCTAATACATAGGAAAAATATAAATACAAAGGTTGGAAATATGAAAATGAAAGAAACCTTAACTACTAGAAGTAGTGACATATATAGCACTTTTTTCATCTAAATTACATATATATTTTAAAAAGAAACAACCCCAATGCACTTTTTTGGTCCTTTTCCTGCAATTATGCTAACAATTATCATGCTGAGAAAGGGTTAGTCCTGATGGACAATCAAAGACAATTCTTCCTCCCTGGTGAAAAGGTGAGAAAAGATGTAGACATCTGAGCTGCAGTTATTAGGCATAGCAGCAGGAGGTCCATATGACCAGTTAGTGAGCAAGATCAGAGTTTGCCAAAGTAGAGAGACTGCCCAGTCGCTATTGTAGGCTCCTCAACACCATCATATATGTAACATCTCTGACTTGGTGAGCTGAAACTACACTGCACACATCTCCCCACATCTCCCTGACTGTCTGACTTAATGTTCTTCCCTTGGCTCAGCAGCAATGACACCTGGCCTGGTGAAAACTCCTGATGGGATGAAGCATTTGGCATAACAGCTGGACATGCACACCTGTAAAATCTGAAGGAACAGAAAACATCTCTGAAAGGACGAATGAGGAAAGACGTGACCATTTAGTTCCATATTTTTAAACAAAAACTACAGAGAAAGCAAGATGTTAAAGGCAAGATTAAAATGTGTGACTGCATCCTATAGTATGTCTTATAGTAGCTAATATAGCAAAGTAATGAAAAAGGTAGAACAAAATCTTCTGCTAATTTTAATGATATTCTGAGTGATTATCTATTTCCATATATTTTTATATTTCAATTAGTGTTTTATTCAATATGACCTGAATATATTTCTTTCATATCAAAGTTTGAAACTTAAAAATCAGGTAAGATTTATTTTCTCTTTAACTGCTAATTGTTGAAATTATATCAAAATTCAATTCCAACATTTTTTAGGTATTTGTTTAAGTAGCATAATAGGTATGTGTTAGCTTGCCCCATATATATTGTATAGACTACTGATATTAGCATGAGAAAAACATAAGTCTCTGAATGAACTAATCACATAATACTAAGTAAACATGTCTTGTCTAAAAAATATGGGTTAAGTTACATTCCAAAAGGACAACGTGGAATAAAAACATGGTATCTTAGAAATGGGTGTCTAATACAATCATTTTTAATGTACCTCCCAGAGATTGCTTTAAGGCAAAGGTGACCACGAGGCCAGTGGTAGATGGTTACAAGCTGTCTTCCCCAACATCTGTGTAAATACATGCAAAGAAATGAAGGCTGCAGTTTCAAAAATTAAACTACAAAAGCCCATATCTATAACTGTACACAAAATAGCCTTGTCTACCCCTTCTTACCCCCTGCTACTTTGGGTACTATTAAAGAAAACGAATGTCTAAGGACCACCAAGAAGAAAAAGGGCAGAAAAAGGACATGGGAATAATTATTTCCAAGGGTGCCTTGAAAGAGTTGTTAGTCCTATGTTCTATAAAAGTAGTATCTGTGCATGTAAACCTAACTAATGTGTTCAATTAACATCTGTTCATAAAAAATGGACAGTTTCCATTGATAGTTTTCTTTTTTTCTATTTTCTTATTGCTTAATATTCAACAAGATTGTTGAATATGACACATAAGAAAGATATGTTATATTGATGGTATTTGTGAACACTAAAACAGAAGTGGCTACCCCACTTCTCATCAGGAAGACTCAATCTTTCTGCATATCTTTAACCTACCAATCCAAAACAGCCATCTATAATCAAACCTAAGGATAAAGAATACAGATTTCAATCAAAAGAGAAAAACAGCAAATATGTGTGAGGTCGTGGAGGGAGGTGGGAAAGCAATAGTTGTGGTGGTGTATTTCAGCTATTTAAAACCTAGCTAGACTTTATTGAATACCGTGTGTCAGACACACAATATACGATTAAACCTCTATAAGATAAAGATGAAAAATTACAACATTGAGAGTATATTAAGGACAATAGAGGTAACATGTGGTAGTGTCAAGACCAAATTTATTTCACTCCTAAATCCCATTTTTTTTCCTCCAACCCCTCCTGTATTACCCTCAGAATTGATTCATAGATGAGAAGTATGCTGACATCAGAGGAAGTTAAAAATAAGTTCCAGAAAAAATTAAAAATATAGCTTCCTTAAGTAACTGGAATGTTATTTTATTTCTGATTAGGAAGGCTGTGAAATTTACCATGTCCCTCTAACTTACTAACTGCTAAGAGCTCAATTTATTCTCTACCATAATATTACCACAGTGAATAGCAATTTTTAAATCTATTCCATGGTCTTCATATACTCTCTGTAGCTTTACTATGTATTACCTTTTTTTTTGAAGCAGGTAAAGTCCCTTTTATTTTAGAATCGGCTAGGAAATAAAAAGAAATATGTTGTGTACTCTATTACATCTCTATGATCTGAGACCTCATTTTTACATTCCCATTTTATATTTTTATATTTTATTGATTGTTTTTGTTTGTCTACTTGTCTATTTAATAAAATGGTAAAATGAAACTTTGTTCAAAATTGTCAACTTTCTTTTTTCAGATCTTCAGTGATGCCTGAAGGTCTACGTATAAAACATCAACTCCTTGAATCAGCTGAAACAACCCTTCATGATCCTACTATTCTCTTGCTTCTCTGCCTTCTATTTAGAGCACTAGAAATGCAACTGTTAATTGTTCACCATCTTTTATTTTACATTGTTCGAGATAATCTTATAGAGAACCCTAATGCCCCCCCCACCCCTGCTTATTAGGAATTGAAGAGAACAGAAACTGATGGTTTGAAGTGTTGTTTCTTAAAATGGCAGCTCCACAATGGCATGAAAATACAAAACCTGAGCCACGTCAGAAAAATTTCATGGAACTACCTTTAAAATGACTGCCTACCACGTGATTTTTCTCCCCTCTTCCTCTGAAAGTCACATTAATATCTTAAATGACAGGAAAGAAAGAGAGAGAGAGAGAGAGAGAGAGAGAGAGAGAGAGAGAGAGAGAGAGAGAGAGAGAGAGAGAGAGGAAGGAAGGAAGGAAGGAAGGAAGGAAGGAAGGAAGGAAGGAAGGAAGGAAGGAAGGAAGGGAGGGACAAAGAAACAAAAATGAAAACTGATATACTTCTCATGATAAACACTCTGGATACCATAAAACAAATGGAGAAATCCACCTACATTCATAGGACAGTTGAAACCATAGTCTAGAGAATGCCTGAAAGGAATTACTAAAGGGAATTCAGCTAAGGAGAAAGCTAAAACCTGCAGAATGCCTGACAGCCTGTAGACCTGATATATTTGCCTGAGAATAAACATAAGGCCTAGAATTGTATAACATCAATATTGGACAATTGAGCCCTCCACCTTTTTTCTTACTCTAAGAGAATAACATCTGGAATCAAATACGTCAAGTCCTTATTTTCCACAAAAGCAAATAATAGAATGGTTCTATTCTATTGAATTAAACATCTTATACATATATCGAACTTCTATCTACTTAGAGGTAAGTCCTATACCTCTATTTCATTTAGTGGAATCTCATCTTATCAGTTGGGTTGATAATGCAGTAGTTCTATTTTTATTTCTTAAGAACCTTCATCCTGTTTTAAATAGTGACTATACCAATTTAGAGTCTCAAGAATTTCACTCTGGATGATAACTTAAGGAAATAAAATCACCTACACCTCATGTTCATTGCAGTATTATCTACAATAGCCAAGACATGGAAACAACCTAAGTATTCATCAATGGTTGAATAGATTAAAAAAAAAAGTGGTGCACTAATTGAAATACACAATGAAATATTATTCAACCATAAAAAAAGAAGGAAATCCTGCCATTTACTACAATGTAAATGTAAGCTGAGGGCATTATGCCATGTAAAGTAAATCAGACAGAGAAAGACAACATTGTATGATCTCATTTATATGTGGAAAAAAATGAACTCATAGAGAACAGATCGATAGTTGCTTAGAGGCAGCAGGTGAGGGGTGAAGAAAATAGGCATAGGTGGTTAAATGTATAAATTTTCAGTCGTAAGAAAATAGGTCCTGAGGATACAATCTACAGCATGGTGACCATATATAACAGTACAGTATTGTATATTTGAAAGTTACTAAGAGAATAAATCATAAAATTTCACAGGAAAAATATGTAACTATGTGAGGTGATGATGTTAACTGAACTTATTGGGGTAATCATTTCACAATATATACGTATAAAATTATTGTCATGCACTTACACTAATACAATGTCAATTATACCTCAATAAAACTAGAAAAAATAAAACAGTTTGACTCTCAAACACTGAGCATCAAAACTCTAGTCTTCAAAACACTGCCCCAAACCAGATTTCAGTCAGTGTCTTCTTGCACCATTCTTAAATATAAAAAATAAATAAAGAGAGCCAGACATTTGAAGAAAGCTTTAACAAGCCTCCATACTACCAACATGCTAGAACAATACACAGAAAGTCTCTGTTCTCAGGAAGCCTATATTTTAGGAGAATCAAAAATAACTGCTAAATATATGTAGGTCATTGGTGTAGGAAGAGAACTGGTAGAAAGGAAGAGTGATGAAAAAATAACTGTGTTAAACCTTAATCTTCTTGTAGAATTTTATTAAAAAATTGTTAATACATAATATTTGAAAGAAATATAGATAAATATGTTTGTGTATGTCACACAGGACAATCTATAGAATTTCTGTTTGGACTTAACCCTGTCTTCCCACCAGGACTGTGGGAAGAAACATTGCTGCAGCTTCATAAGTAGTATACCATATTGTCAAAACACAAGGCTCAAAAATCAAATGATCAAAAAAAAGAAAAAAACTTGTTTTGTTTTGGAGATTGTGATGAATTACTTCTAGCTTTGGTGACGAATATTTTGCTACTGTTTCTTTGGTTTTCTTGAAGTCAAAGATAGAGAAATTAATCTGCACTCATTGAATGATGAAAATAATCTTGTTTTATATTACTCTTATCATCCCTTAATGCCTGAGATATTTATTAGGCTTATTTTAAATTCTTGTTTACCTGTTCCAATAACTCTATGGCAGGTAGTGAGTGTATAGATGGTTCCATTTGATATCTCTCTTTTGAGGAGGTTTTATTTCTATAGGTCTTTGGTGATTTTTGACTGTGAGTCCATTTTTTTTTCTTGGTTTATCAGCTACCTTCACTATAGGATGTGGGAAGGGTCCAGGACAAGACTCAAAATTGATCACCTGTTTGAAAACACTCCATCAGGCAATAAATACCTATGATCAAAATTTCACTTTTAACTCTTTACAGTGCAACAACATTGATGGCAAGCCTTGTACCTGGTTAAAATCTATCAGCTTAGAGAATTTTGGAGAAGTGAATTTAGAAGTTGATCTGTCCACATTTCTTTGAATAAATTACTCATTCAGGGCCCTATCATTACCCACAGGTCACCAGCACTTGGTATGTATGGCAGAGTTAAGAATTTCTTCTAGTCTATCTTCTCATTGATTTTCCAGCAATTCTGGTCACAAGTTTACAGCTATAAATCCAGGTAAAAGTACCCTTCATTTCTTCTAAGGGTTTCTCAAAGGGACTATTTCATGGTAGTTTTTCTTAATTCCTGGAATAATTATTTACTTTTCATTGTTATAGTTTCTCTGAGATAATTTTGGAGGCGGGAAGCAGCAGCCCTTGCTAGTTCACCATCATGACATTGACAAGAAATCACAAGTAAAAGAATTTTAAAAAGATATATCTCAAACTTTTTGTCTGTATAAATGCACACAGTTCTATAATTTCCTTTGGTTGTTTATTATAAAATTACATTCAGGGAGAACATTAAGATTAAGCAAAGAGTGAATGGTAGATTTTAGAAATTTAACATTGACCAACAAAAAATTTATAGGAGGATATATGAGATGATGTATAGGAAGGTTACCCATGGTAAAATGGGAAATTGGTTGCATCACTAGAGACCTAGGAGAATACATGACTGTTCCAACAGAAGACAGAAGTCATATATATCACTTATTTATTTCTGATAAAATATTTTCTCTTTTAATGACATTACCACTTCGGAAAAATTAGAATTAACATAAGTATCTCTGGACCTCCCCTAAATGTCATATTTTTAGTTTACAACTTTAAAATACTGATTATTAAGCTTCTTGAAAAGTAATTTTAAATCAAGAATAATCTAAAGTTAACTTAAGAAATAACATTATAGTTCTAACAAAATTGCCAATTCAATCTCAGTCTTGTACCTTCTGGAGACATTTCATGTGTTTTATCATCTTGCTTATTGTGAAACTAAAGCAGATAATTTATGCGATATGTGTGACTTTTTGAATAAATTAACTGTGCATAAATGTGTCTCTTGTTTTCTCTTTTAAGTATTGTGACAAATGTTTTGGGCACTGCAAGTGGACTGAATAAACATTTACTTTCACAGATATAGGAATATATTTTGCTTCACATAGTTCTGAGAGTATGACAAAAAATAAAAATATTAAATTATTGGATTAATATTAAAAATCTTAAATATTGAATCCTATAAAGATGCTCAATGTTTAGAAAAAGCATGCTTAATATAACCCTATTATATTACTGTACCTATTAAAATATAGCTTGTTAGCTGCAAAACATATCTTCTTAATATTTTTAAATGGCACTGTTGACACATATTGTATTTTCAGAAATCAGATTACAAGTTAGTAAATAATGAGATTTCATTGAAATAAATATTTACAGTTAAATTTATAAAAGTTATCTTGACAATGCAAGCAAAATTTAAAAATCATATTTAACTAAATATTTGGTCATTATAGGAAAATGAAGCCATTAATACAATGGGAGCAAGTTTGTATTTGCAACTTTTGAAAACAAAGTTATATGGGAAGGATAATAAAAGTCATCACTTATAGGAGAAGATCTGTTGATCCTGAGCTTTGGACAGCTTAAAGATTCAAGATCTACAAGAATCAGTTTCTTATCATAAACTAAAAATAAGAGTCCTTACTTCAAAAGGTATTGTGAAGATTAAATAAAATGATGCATACAAAACTCTCAGTACGTTATCTGAAACTTGAGACATTAGAATGTTTTAGTTATTAGTATGATTTACGTGGTTTTTATTATTGTAGTTCTTAATTCTCGGTGTCGTATTTTAAGATGCTTCTCTAAACTAAAGCGAATTTTGTGTTAGGGTGACCAGGATAAAAAATTAAGAGACTAATTATGGAAAGAATAACAAAAAAACTATTTCTTAATAGTTAATAAAAATTATGTAAATATCAAATACTAAAAATGTACTTACTAACTTCAAAAGGAATACAGCCCAATATCTTCATTTAATATTAAACATGTGAAGAAATAGACTCACTGTGTGTTTAAGTCGCAATGTCATATAGATGAAAGTCTAGCCAAATGCAGAACCAATTTCAATAGGAGGAAGACCAGGAAAGAGGTTTCCATAGAAAGGTGTCCACAATTGAAAACACGCGGAAATAGAAGCCAATGTAATTCTCATTTTAGGCATTTAAGCAAAAATGGAGAGTCAGCTTTCCATAATAAATATAGTAGACAGTATTAATCATAAAAATAAGAAATTGATATAGACTATAATTTCTTATAATTTTCAATGCTTTTTAAATAAAGTATATTTACCTTGCTTCCATAAATAAAACATATTAATTAGAGATAAGTACATAGGAAACATGTATTGGTGGTCATCAGAGAGGTATGTTGGAGGCAAATATCAACCTGAACTAGGAAAGAATTCAAAGAATGCTAAGTGAGCCTCATTCTGCGTTAGATATCAGACTGAATGCTGCAGGGAATACAAAGTTGAAAAATCCCAGATATTTAGATAATATTCAACCAGGAAGAATGAACAAAATGTTAGTTACATCAACTGTGATGCTCTTAGAAAAACTAAGAATTATGATTCATGCACTTACAAAGTATAAAATATACCATTCGGTGCAAAAAATGTCGCCTGAGAACAATAGTGAGCCATAGTGTGAACACAGACTATGTTCTTGTTACATTCCCTTGATATTCCCTTTTACTAAATCTATTTTTTGCAATGTGTATAACTCAACATCATTCATTAAAAAACTTGGATCTCAGGGAAAACAAAACTATTATTATTTTGTTTTCCCTAAACATTTCATAAAAATAAAACCCTATTTTTTAAAAAATTCAGGTAGCAACTTTGAAATACAAAAGTCATTGTGAGGCCTTTTGGGGTTGCAGGTGATATAAAGTGTATAAGTTGATTGTGAGCGTATATGAGTTTCAGGAATTCTTTGGCAGCAGCTAGCAAACCATACGTGGCTATACAAGATAGTAGAAAGTTTGAAAGCACTAGAGTTAAAGCAAAGTTAGTCCTGAAAATTGGCATTTTCAAGTACATGAACTTGGACAATTTATTTATCCTCTCTGAGCCTCAGTTTCCACATGTGAAAATATCTCTGCTAACTTGTGTAGAGACAAACAGGCAAAATATAAAGACATAGGTCTTATCTTTCATTCTTGGGATGCTTTTCTTAAATCCTTTCCAGGACCTTTCTCCCCACCTATTTAGTACCTGGAATCTTCCAGGAACTAGACACATAAGATCTTACTCACTCTTATTACTCTATTCACTTATGTTTCTTTTTTCCTAAAATGCTTTTCTTCTAAACACTCATCTTACAAATTCTTATCCCTCAAGATTCAGTTAACTGTCCCTGCCCTAGAAGGTTTCTAAAACATCTCTAAACTCAGTTAAAAATTTCCTTTCTATTCTTTTAAGATATCAACTTTGTATGTGTTTTAGCCTTGTTACAGTACATTGCAATTATTGGTCTTTTCTTTATTCTAGAACTGAACTATAAATATTTTGAGGGGAAAGACTCCAAAGACAACTTGACCTTTGTCAGTGTTTATTTCATAAAAGCTTATTAAATATTTGTATACAAAGTTTAAATAAATTTATCCTACTGTTTTTTGTGCATCAAAGTCACCCGAAGATTTTTAAAATTTATTTTCATGTCACTAAATAGCCACATTTTATTGACAATACAATACTTCATTATATGAATTTATCATTATTTAGCCAGTTTCCTACCAACAGACAGCTTCTTTTTATTGTTTTTTTTGAAATATATATATATATATTTTTCAGCTATAGTTGACATACAATATTATATTAGTTGCAGGTATACAATATAGTGATTAGACATCTACATAACCCACAAAGTGATCATTGCAATAAATCTAGTGCCCCTCTGACACCACACATAGTTATTACAATATCATTGGCTATATTCCTTATGCTATACTTTCTATCACATGACTATTTTGTAAATAGCAATTTGTACTTCTTAATCCCCTCTCCCCTTTTCACAAACGCTTCCCCAAGCCCACTTCCAGCTGGTAACCCTCAAAATGTTCTCTGTATCTATGAGTTTGTTTGTTTATTTTGCTTTTTTCTTGAGAAATCACATGTATATATAATCATATAGCATTTGTCTTCCTCTATCTGACTTACTTTCTCAGCACACTGTCCTCTGAGACCATCATGAAATATCTTTTTCCATCTCATTATTTTTATCTGTGTGTGTCTTTTAATCTGATGAGACTCTTTTGTAGGCAGCATATGTAAGAGTTTTGTTTTCTTATCCATTTAGCCACCCTATCTTTTGATTGGAGAATAAAATTCTTTTTCATTTGAGGTCCTCATTGATAGATATGTAGTTATCTCCATTCTTTATTTAGACTTTTGATACATATTTTTTTCTTCTTAAAGAAGTTTGTCCAACATTTTCTGTAATGCTGACTTGGTGGTAATAAAATTCTTTAGCTTTTTCTTGTCTGTCAAGCTCTTTATTTGTCTTTCGATTCAAAATGATAACTTTGCTGGATAAAGTAATCTTGGTTGTAGGTCCTGGGTTTTCATCACTTTAAATATTTTGTGCCAAGCCCTTCTAGCCTGAAAAGTTTCTGTTAAGAAATTGGCTGACCGTCTCATGGGCATTTCCTTGTATGTAACTAATTGATTTTTCTCTTGCTGCTTTTAAGATTCTCTTTTTCGTCAACCTTTGTCATTTTAATGATGATGTGTCTTGGTGTGGGCCTCTTTGGTTTCATCTTATTTGAAACTCTCTGAACTTCCTTAGGGAAGTTATCTGTCATTATTTCTTGAAATAGATTTACAATTCATTGCTCTCTCTCTCTCTTCCCCTTCTGGTAACTCTGTAATGTGAATGTTGTTATGCTTGAGGTTGTCCCAGAGGCTTATTAAACTATCTTCATCTTTTGGATCCTTTTTTCATGTTGCTGTTCTGATTAGATGTCCTCTCCTACACTACTCTCTATATCGCTGTTTTAATTCTCTATTTCATCCTCTCTGTTGATTCCCTCTAATATATTCTTCATCTCAGCTATTGTATTCTTCATTTTTGACTGGCTCCCCAATATATTTTCCACCTCCATTTTTGTTTTTCATCTCTTTGTTAAAGTTATCACTGAGTTCATCTACTCTTTCCTTAAGTTCCTTGAGCATCCTTATAACCAGTGTTTTGAACTCTATATCTGGTACATTGCTTGTCTCCATTTTGGTGAATTCTTTTTCTGGAGCTTCATTCTATTCTTTTAAATGGGACGTGACACTTTTTCTCCCCATCTTGGCTGCCTCCCTGTGTCCGTTTCTATGTATTAGGTAGGGCTTCTAAGTCTTCCAGTCTTAGAAGAGTGGCTTTATGTAATAGGTGTGCTGTGGGACCCACTGGCACATTCCTGGGAGGAGTCCAGATGCAGGCCATGCTCAACCACAGCTTGTGTACTTCTGGGGCCATCTAGTAAGAGTCATCAAGCAATTCACATATAGCTGCTACCTGGGCTGGACATATAGGTGCCTCAAAGGACCAAATCAGAAACTGAGGCCAGCTGCCACTTATGCAGGGCTTGGGGTTGCTCAGCAAGAGGTACCAGGAGCATCAAGGCCAGATGCTGTTTCTCTGAGTTTTGTGAGCCTTTAAGACATTTCATGAAAGTTCACAGCAATAGCCAAGGCAGCGCGTTAGTATGGAATAAACCACTGAAAGCTGCCTGTGTGGGCCCACAGGTTGGGAAATGCAGTCTCAGGAAATCCCCTGGGTGAAGTTACCTGTGTTATCTGGGTTGATGGTGCCTGCATTTGCAGACTGGGAGGTGAAAGAGGTCAACAAAGGAACAATAGCTTTTCCTAGCGCCTCTGTCCAAGAGCCAACTGTGCCTCCAGCCCTTGCCCTGAAACCCAACAGTTCAGCACCTCCCATATGTCCCTGGTGCCCCTCAAGCAGCTGTCCCAGTGCTGGATCTCAGAGCAACCTAGTACATCAGTGAGTAAGGCCAGGTGTGAGCCTTAGAAGAAGAAGGTTTTCACTTCCCACAGCCCTCTATCCCCCTCAGCCACAGCCTCTGCTGGTTTTTACAGCCAGAAGTTGTGGGGACTTCTCTTTATGGCTCTAGAACCTTGGGCTGGGGAGCCCAGTGTATGGCTGGGACTCCTTGTTCCTCAGGTGGAGGAGGTGGTTCTGCAGGCAAGATAGCCCTCCCTATTCTACATAACCACATGTGGTTATGAGACTGGCCATTTCACATCTCCCCTCCTCCTATCATTTTGAGAGGACCTGTTATTTGAGGTGACCTAGTTGTAGGGCTTCTGTTCAGCCAGACCTCTGGCAATTCCATGTATTGGTAGCTCTGTATTTATAATTTTGTGTGATCACTAGAGGAGACGTTTACAGCCTTCACCTTCTACACCATTTTGAATACAATTTATTCTTATTTGGGAAAATAAAATATGCTAAATGATTCTGTCTCTGCCACTTCCTTCTCAACTTCTCAACTATAAAAATAATCTGTGGGACGATTTCCAGCCAAAATAGGAGAATAGGCAACTGTTGTGATTACCTCCACTTATAACCACATCAAAATTACAACTAAACTACAGAACACCTATCTTTGAAAATTACCTGAAATCAAGCTAGACAGAAGTCCCACAAAAAAGAAAATGAAAAAAGAAAAAAGCTACGTGGAGACCGATAAGAGGGAAAAAGCTGCAAACAAGCTGGTCCCACACCCATGTGATGATTAAAAATAGAGAGGGCTATCTCAGCTGCAGAAGTTCCCCAGAGGAACAAGAGGTCCCTGCTTTGCACCAAGGTCCCAAGCCCAGGGTGCTGAAAAGAAAAATCCCCATGACTTCTGGCTGTAAAATCCCATGGAGATTGTGGCCGAGTGAGAAGGAGGACAGCTGGAGTCCCAGGCATTCCTCTCAAAGGGCCTGCACACAGATTTACTTATTTGCTGATGGACTCACTTGTTCTGAGCTCCAGCGTTGGGACAGTAAGTTGAAAGTCACCAGGGACATACAGGGAGGAGCTGAATTGTATGGCTTCAGGGCAAGAGCTGGAAGTGAAACTTTCTCCAAGACAGAAGTGCTGGCAGAATACATTATTTCTTTGTTGAGCCTTCTCTACTCCTGTGCAGATAAAAGCAGCCACTATTTTTTAGTCTCCATTATCCTGGCTAAGATCATTTGCCCTGCCCTGGTGATACAATGAGACCCCACTCCACCCAAGTTGCAGGCCCACCCAAGCCACTTCCAGTCATTTATTCATACAAACGACTTGTCTTAGCTCATGCTAAAAACTTTTCTAAAATCTCTCAAATGTTCGCAAACCCTAAATCAGGAGCATCTGGCCTCGGTGTACGTAATACCTCATGCTGAGCAGCCAAACACTCTGCACTAGTGGCAGTTGGCGTTGGTTTATGCCTTGGCCTCTCAAGGCACCTCCAAGTCCAGTGTAGGTAGCAGCCATCTGCGGATTTCATGGTGGCTAATGCCAGGTGGGACACAGACTGAGGCTGAACTTGACTTGTTGTGGGGGACCCTCCCAGAAGTCCTGGGGGCCAGCACATCAGGTGGGCCAGCTTCAGACTGAGCTGAAACACCACTCATGGCTATTTCTAAGTATTACACACCCAAAGGGCAGACTCAGGAGGAATGAGGTCAGCCTCTACACAATAGCTGCTCCATTGTAGTCACAGGCCAGTCCTCAAGACCAATCAATCCGAGGGAAAATTCTTTCAACTGATATTCAAACGGCGACCAAGGCTTAGGGATCAAATACAATATACAACCCATATAATACAAGAGACACACTTGAAGCACCTGGCTAATGGAGACTGGGAAGACTGTGCCATTGGTCACTAGAAGATACCTATTACTAAGGAAGGCCACTCTACTAACACCAGAAGATACAGCAGCCCTATCTAATAAAGAGAAATAGATACAGGGAGGCAGCCAAAATGGGGAAATAAACATGACCCAAATAAAAGAACAGATCAAAGCTCCAGGAAAAAAAAATATATTATATATGTATATATACATACATATATATATATATATATATATATATATATATATATATATATATAAACAAAATGTAGACAACTTACCAGATGCAGAGTTCAAATCACTGCTTATAAGGATGTTCAATAATCTCAGTGCAAACTTCAAAAAAGAGATAAGAACATAAAAATAAACATAGAAAACGTAAAGAAAAGTCAAAAATGAAATAACAATAACTGAAATGAAGAATACATTAGAGGGAATCGATAGTAGATAAGATGAAGCTGATGATCAAATCAGCGATTTAGAAGATAAGATAGCAAAAAACACCCAATTAAAATAGCAACAAGAAAAAGAATCTAAAAAAAAAAAAAGAATAGTATAAGTGGCCTCTGGGACAACATCAAGTGTACCAACATATATATCATAAGGGTACCAGAAGAAGAAGAGAGAGAGCAAGGAATTTAAAAGCTATTTGAAGAAATAATGGAATACTTCCCTAACCTGGAAAAGAAAATGACAGAAAAGTTCAGTAAGCACATAGATTCCTAAACAAGATGAACCTAAACAGACCCATACCAAGACATATCATCATTAAACTGCCAAAGTCTAAAGACAAAGAGAGAATCTGAAAGACAGCAAAAAAAAAAAAAAAAAAAAAAAAAAAAAAGGCAGCTTGTTACCTACAAGGGAGCTCCCACAAGACTGTCAGTTGATTTCTCAATAAAACTTTGTGTGAAATATTCAAAGTGCTTAAAACCCAGGATCAACAATCAAGATACCTTTTTTTTTAATCCAACATAGCTATCACGTAGAATTTAAGGACAGATAAAGAGCTTCCCAGACAAGAAAAAGCTAAAAGAGTTCACCAACACCAAATCATTATTACAAGAAATGCTAAAGGGACTTGAGGAAGAAGAAGGAGGAGGAGGAGGAGGAAGAGGAGGAGAAGGAGGAGGAGGAAAGAAGTAATAAAATGGCAATAACTACATATCTATCAACAACTATTTAAATATAAATGAAGTAAATGTTCTAATCAAATGACATAGTGGCCAAATAAATAAGAAAACAAGCCTTTTATGTATGTTGCATACTAGAAATTCACTTTAAATCAAAAGACACACAGAGACTGAAAGTAAAAAGATAGAAGAAGCTATTTCATGAAAATGGGAGTGAAAAAAAAAAAGCGCTGAGGTAGCAATAGTTGTACCAAACAAAATAAACTTGAAAACAAAAGCTATAAGAAGAGACGAAAAAGGACCCAGTAGTACCACTTCTTGGTATTTATCTGAAGAAACTCAAAACACTACTTTGAAGGGATATATGCATCCCTATGGTTATTGCAGCATAATTTACGCTAGCCAAGATATAGTGACAACTTGGGTGACCATCAATGGATAAATGGTTAAAGAGGTGATTTATGATATACATATATACATACACACACACACACACAATGAAATATTACTCAGCCATAAAAAAAACTTAACTCTTGCCATCCACAACAACATGAATGAACTTGGAGGGCATTGTAGTAAGTGGAGTAAGTCAGACAGTGAAATGCAAATGCCATATGATTCACATACATGTGGAACCTAAAGAACAAAATAAACAAACAAAATGGAAACAAACTCATAGATACAGAGAAGATTTTGATTGTTGCCAGATTCGAGGAGGGTTGGAAGATGGGTGAAAAAGAGGAAGAGATTTAGAAGTATAAATCGGTAGTTACATAATAGTCATGGGGATATAAAGTATAAGATAAGAAATATAGTTAATAATACTATAATAACTATGTATGGTGTCAGATGGGTAATAGATTTATTGGAATGATTACTTTGTTACATAAATTTCTAAACACTATGTTGTACACCTGAAACTAATATAATATTGTATGTTAATGGCAACTAAAAAATAAATATATATATATATTTTAAAAACTATCTACTTTTGGAGCAATTACACAAACTTCCAGAAAAACACTTCGAAGTATAAATTTTAAATTTTGGAATATTTCAATATATTAGAATTAATTTTTTCTTCAAATTTATCTCCAGTTCCAATGGGACTTGGGAATACTTACTTATTAATGTTGAAAAATGTGGCTTCTTATACCTAGTCATCTGCTTTTGCGTCTTTACTCTGTTTACTGAAATCATAAGAACTGGCAGATAACTCGGCTGAATCAACAAGTACCTTAATGCTTTCTTTTGTTTGTTTTTAATGATGGAGACAAATATAGAAAGATATTAGGTCAAAAAGACTTTTGTATTTATATATAGAAACATTTTTGTGTAATGTGCACATATTGGAAGGATTATGATATGAAATATTGTAATATAAGAAACATTATTTATTGCTTAATATATCCTATACACTATCTAAGCACTCTATGTTCCTTGAGTCATATTACACATAGAACAGCACTATGAACTAAATACAGTTACTTTCCCAATTTTCAGAAGTAGAAACTAAAAGTCATCTAAGAATTCAGCTAATATAAAGATTAAACAGTTGATAAAAAACAAAAATGCACAACTAAGACAGAAAATTCATTGCTTAATCATAAGCACTGAAACTTCTTGTTTGTTTTAACTAAAAAAGTTACAGGAGTGGCTAAAAATTAAAATCTTTTAGACCATTTAAATGATCTTCCAAGAGGCGCAAATGTGTGCTTGAGCACATGGCTGGGATGCCATATTGTCAATGTAATTTAGATTCCCTTGCTTTGAAACATTTATATTAGAGCTTTATCATTGTAGCTGAGGCATCCTACATGACATGAATATTTTCATAAAATACCCTGAAATACATATCTTAGTGATCGATTCAGCACTTGCAATTTCCCAAACTTTATTTTAATCAGGAGTTAATGATGTATGGCACTTGTAGTAAGTAAATGAATGTTTCAATTGCTGTAAGTTATTTTAATAATTGCTCAGCTAACCATTTAAATTATCAAAGATCTTTACTTGTGCAATGTCATATAAATGCTGGAAATTAAAAATTAATCAACATGATTTACGTAACTAAAAGCTGCCATCTAATGGGATATTTTTCAATAAGATGACAGCAGTAATTATGCTGAAAAATATTCATTCCTGTAGTTTGAACAATTATAGCAATTTCCACCAGGGGATTTCACAGTCAGATTTTAGTTCTGGGCAACAGTGATTAATATAATGGTTATTAATGAGAAGTCATTTTGATACTTCTAGCAGTGTTTAGGTGTCAATGCTTTGAAAGCAATGTGTTTAGCACATTAATAATAAAGATTGCATTGGACTGACTACTAAGTAAACATATTGATTTTTTTCTTATCCTCTATAGTGTGAAGGTTAATTAGATGTATAGAAACAATGGAACTTTTCATAGCAAGACCTAACATTTCTCTGTGTTGACATTTTTTTTTTAACTCTGTACAAAGTTCATTAAATGTACAAAGGTAGAAATGTTCAGGAAGAAAATGGCAGGATCAGAGGTCACAATCCACAGCAAGGTGACAAACTCTTACAGATAGCACTCTGGGAGCTGAGTTAGAGTGAGAATTGCCTTTCAGATTGCCAACAGGAAGAGAGGAAAAAGCCATCATCAGTATTATTGAATGAATTAAAATGAATATGAATATAGATTTTGTTGGCTTTAACATTAAACTGAGTACAGATAAGGTAGTCCCTCATCAGATTCCATAAAGGTAAATTAGGGGTTAAAATGATTATACAATATATATGTTTTGGATAAGATCAGATAAACACACACACACACACACACACACACACACACACACACACAGGGCAAACTATAAATTTGCCACAACGGGCGTATATTTAAATGCCTCCAAGTGTATTGTCCCAGAGTTAGAAAAGTAAGAAATTATTCTTTCACTTTACCATTGCTTTTCCCAGAATTTTGTCAAATATATTTCTCCTCATCTATTTGAACTTTACTATTTGGAGGCACATAATATGTAGATACGGTAAAAGTGTTTGTGACAGAGAAAGCATAACACCTGAGTTATAAGAGTTCTATATGTGAGGAGAAAGTGAAACTGGGCAAGTATATGAATATGAAAGTATGATTTCACCAAAAGCACAAATTAGTTCATGAACTATATTTCTAATGTTTTATTTAAAATATGTAGTCTAAAGAAATTTCAAGTGGAATAACACTATTGTCAAAATCAATATTTTTGGCTTACATTTAATTTGTTAATCATTTAAAATATAAATAAAATATTAAAAATTACTGTAGAATAGAGTTACATGAAAAATTCTTTATGGCTGTCATAAAAATTTATAATCTCAATGGTTCTATTTCTTGAGACTAAGATATACTTCTATTTCATTTTATTTTATTATATAGTATTTTCAAGTTTTATGTGTTTTTTGTTTTTGTTTTTGTTTTTTTGGCTATTATAGATATAAATAAAAACTATTTCATTTACATCTACAACTTGAATTTTATTTTCTTAGTGAGCGAAACTTGCTGATAATGTTATTTATATTGGAAAATTTTTATTTGCTTGAACTGGTTATCTCAACTTTCTTTCTCTTATAGTATCATGTTGCAGTCAAGGTCTGACATAGAATTGAGTGTGATCACTCTTTGATTTCACAATGAGTGCTGAGTTCTTAATGTAGTATCAGGGAACAGATGACTTTAAAGCTTACTTTCTTTTTTCTACACTACATGCCTTTTTGGAATTTGACTTATACAGTGATACATGCATCATTATCTGACATCGGTTCATGAAAATACAAGCATAAATATCACTTTATTCTCTGATTTTTTGGAAGAAAAAACTAAAAGATAATTGTATATGAATGTCAATGATTTATCATAGAGGACCAAAAGAAGCGTGAAAATCAACTAACTACATTAACTAATTAATTGATAACTCACCACGAATATGAAGTAGTGAAAGATAATTTATTTTAACATAAAAAACTTTTTTAAATTTTATGATTATTTCTGATCAGAGCAAATGGTATTAAAAATTATTTATTATATGGCAATATCACTGTATCTTCAGACTGTAATGAATGTTAACCCTACCCTAAACAATAGTTGTATAACCATTTCAAATAGATATGCAGCATTTCAGAATTTCTAAGAAAATCTTTGGGATTAATATAATTTAGCCTCTTGATTAATTTACTTCAATAAAATTATTATGACTGTGGTCTCATAATTTAACTGTTCTCATTTTAGCCTTTTTCAAAAAATGTAAGTGAACTGGGAAAAGTATGTCATAACTATATAAATATAGTCATAATATAAATATATAGTTATATATAATATAAAAATTACTCTGAACAGATATTTTCGAGGTTTCTATTATGAAATTACACATTAAGCATGTGATTTTCACATGTTAGAGATAATTATAAGAGTAATGAATAACATTTGTGTAGCACTCAACAGTTTTCAGAGTATCAAATATTCTCATTTGACCTTCAAAAGAATTTCTAAACCCTAGTTTCAAACATTAAGAAACTGAGAGTCAGTAATAAGAATCAGAGCTGCTCCATATCTTTATAATCATGTCAGCCAATGAAGCAGAGATGTGTCAGCTTTTTTTGTTTTGTTTTGTTTTTAAGTTTCAATTGTTTATTGTTAAATTTGTGAAAATTACTACCTTTGCCTTTGATTATATGTTTCCTGTATTGGCCAATGTCAGCAGTTATCATACTTTATTGTTATTTCTCCTTTCTCTTTCTGCCTGCTGCAACTGCATGCTCAATAAGGACAGTGTCATGTTTTTCTGAGCATCTCATAGAGTGCCAGGCCCATCGTGACATTTAGACTAACTGATGAATGTTTGTAATATTTTCATGCACATGTACATTCTAAGTCACTTAATCATTTTATTAATATTTGAGTTTAGAGAGACATTTTCTTATTAACATTTTTTAAAGTATATTTTAATATATTTATCCTGAAGAGAAAAAGAGAACCACTGAGTTATCCTTCAGTGTTGTCTCATACCATTTTAGTTGTGATTGTTTCTTTTAATATGTTAGCTCCATCTTTCCTAATATTATCATATGATTTTATTTTAAATGATAATATCTGTTCTACTTTAGACAATAAAGTGTTTTGTTTTTAGAAATGAGTAATATAGTCTCACTGGTACTAATTTCATAATAAATTATTTGTAGTTGTGGTAACACCACAACAATCACTTTAATATCTACATATTTTAAAATAAATATACATTTTACTTTTCTTTTTTTATCTTCTTTTTTTATTTCTCTTTTTCTTTCTTTCTTTTTTTCAGTAAACAATTATTGGGCCTCTACAATATACTTATAATTCTAGGGATCTGAGATACAGCCAAGAATAAAAATTACCCTCCTGGAGCTTACATTCTAGTGCTAATATTGAGAAGAGACTCACTTTTAGGAAAGTGCTGTAAATACACGAATCTAAAGACCAAGAAGCAGGAATTTCAAACAGCTTCTTTAATAAGACCATATAAATAATAATCATATAGTTTTAATTGGCAGCTATATGATAGTGTTCATGAATTCACTACTTAGAAGACTAGTTGTTCAAGCAAAAAAAAAAGTGAAAATCCTTTATATTTTTCTCAATTGACAATAATACACATTTGAGGTTTCTTTTCAATTTAATACAACCAACACCTTAGCATTTGCAAATTTTTATACAGAAATACCATTTATAAAATACTGGTATTGGAATAGTTTTCAACAAAATAATGTCAATGTCAAAGTTGAGAATGTATTCTAAGAATGAGTAAGTGATAATTCAGAATCATCTAAATAATTTTGATTAAAAAATTTAAAACATTCTACATAGCAACATAAAAATTACAGATGGATTCCTTAGTTAGTTTTTTCTTTATTAAATCCATATTTCATCTAATAGTTCCAACATCCTAGAGAAGGGAAAGTTATGTCCAAATGATCCCAGTCTGAGAAAGATTGTGATTTGAATGATAGTGAAAAGTGCACGAGATTCCACTGGAATGAACACAGCAGTTGTTCCTCCTTTGTATGTTATTATAAAGAGAACTGGGGGTCAAACTGCATGAATGATAAATGAAAGGTGCTTGAATCGGGTTGGTTCTTTTATGAACATTATACATTGACCTTGGCAGTTTTGACAATTACATCCATCATTTCTAGGAATGTATTCCAACACCCTAGCCTATTTTCTAATGTGACCAAATAAACAGAGTTTGTGAATATAAGAATCAAAGATTGATTTTCTGTGCCACTGCACTGATTAACAGTTTGTTACTTACTGCAGCTTTTTCATTCCCTGGATTATGTGAGAATCATAATTCACTGTGGCACACCTGTAGATAGCATGTGAGAGAGTGCTTTAATCTTTACTTACAGCCTTCAAAAGGATCAATATTTGACTTCTAAGTTTGATAATCAAAATGAAATAAAACCCTTAAGGAGCTCATTGCATAGTTTTGACGTGCATTTTATTATTTCCATGTTGCTTCAATAGAAACAGCTGCCTGAAAATGGAAATAGACCATTTTTATTTTTACACTATTTTAACCTGTGGATAATATAGGCACCATTTCAAGTATAAAAGAAGTGTTCTGCCTCAAATACTTTTTTGTATGAGTAGGATCATTAGATCGAAAAGCAAGTCCCACAAACCAAAAACTTTAAATGCAATGTTGTTTACAGTCATGATTTTTTTTCTCCTAGAAAGTATACTATTAACTACATGGGAGTGCCTTAAAAGACTGGAGTAATGTGTGAGAGAGAGAGCACTGGGAAATTCTGAATTATCTGCTGTTTTCAAACTCAGTTTTCTTTAAAATGGTGGGGTAATAATGGCTCCATGTCAGAGCTAGTTTGGTTGTCTCATTGACATTGCTTTATATTGCAACTGACAAGTAAATTCACAAAAGTCAGGGATGTAGTATGTATCCACAAGTCCCTGTCTCACCTTGGTTTCAAACAGGTGAACTGGTACATATCAGACATTCAGCCCAATATGATAATTTCTAGATTTAATGTAAAGTATGTTAATCAGTCAACCTCTTCCAAGATTCCAACTTCTCCCACTTGCAGGTACTTTCTTTACCCCTATCCTGGGCAGAATAGTCTCAAAGTCCATTATGTCAGGAAGCTTGTATAGAAAATCCACACAAATGATTGCCTTTATCATTCACCGGTTGCATGCTTCCTTGCCCTGCTAAGTAGATTCTATTTCCAGCTCACTTCTGAGTCTGCCCTGGATTTTAGAGAACATTAACATGTCTTTAGACATGTTAGAAACATGAGTGGACCACTTCTGGTACCCATCACTTCCTCTAGGATGCAACAATAAGGCTGCTTCTGTAAATGGAAAGTGGAGCATACTAATTTCTCACACTCAAAGCCCCTATTTCTTGCCCCACTTTTCTAGTTTAGAGGGAATGACAGGGAAAGTGCATAAACATTACATTTCCTCTAACTAGATTATATTTCCTCTAAGTTCTACTATTTCTTAGCACAATTTCCTGTATAACCTGGGCCAAGAGGAAAACACATTTCAATGTGAGGTCTTACACCAATAACAGTGTCTTTTTTACTTACTGATTTATAGTCGGTCATCATCTTTACTTTCAGTGGTGCATTAGTGGTAGGTTATTTCCATAGTATTTAATGTACATTTACTTAAGCCAAAGTAGTGGGTAGTGGTATGAATCTGGTAAGTGTGTAGAAATCCAGTAGAGCAGTCTTATTATACTGCCTCCTATCTCTTCATTCAATATGAATTTATTGAAGGTATGATATATGTCCAGCACTGTCACAAGAATGGCTTAAGGAAAGATAAACAATTCTAAAGCACTGTGAGTAGAGAAAAAAAAAAATTGGATGTTTGCCATATAGTTAAGTACTTCCTATATTACATGGAAAGTAACCAGGTTTAGAGATTATAGAAGTTGCACTCAATATCGGCTAAGAGAATACATTTTTTGTAAGGGTGTTAGTGGGAAGCAAGTTTCAGATTGCTATGAGAAAGTGACATTTAGGTTGAAACATGAAAAAATGACGTCACAGTTTAATATTGAAAAATTAGTAAGTAAATACCAAGGAGATAAGGAGATGGAAGTTGGGATATGACAAGTTTCAGGCTTAAGTAAAGGCATGATCAAGTTCAGAAGTGAATACATAACACTTTAAAGTTCTGTATGGCTGAAAGACTGAGTACAGTGTCTAGTCTCATAAGAAATAAGGCAAAAAAAAGGAGGCAGGAGCATATGCATAGCGTTGAAATGTATCCTAAGAGTTTGGACTTTAGATGATGTTATATATTCTATTCTCAGAGTTCAGAGACATGAATTTGAACTCTGGCTTCACTATTTACTTCAGCATTGTTACATATTTGCTCCACCATTTTTGCTTCTTTGACCAGTTGACCTATCAATTATGATATTTTACCTTTTAAGAAAAAATTTCAAACATATTTAAATTCTTAGCAATAAAGTCTTTGAACACCACTCCAATATCTGTTTTTTTATTTTATTTAACTATAAATTATATAGCATGTTACTTTAATACAATATTATGCATATTATGAAAAATACACAAAATTTTAAAGTGGTCTAAAAATAAATAATTTTAGCATTATTTACAATAGTCAAGATATGGAAGCAATCTGGATATTCATCAATGGATGAATGGATAAAAAAGAGGTGATACATATATACAATGGAATATTACTCAGCTATAAAAAAATGACTGAAATCTTGTCATCTGTAACAATATGGAAGGACCTACAGAGTATTGTGCTGAGTGGAGTAAGTTATACAGAGAAAGATAAATGCTATATGATTTTACTTACATGTGGAATCTAAAGAAGAAAATAAAAAAAGAAATAAACTCATAGACATAGAGAACATTTGATGGTGGCCAAATGTGTGTGAAGTTTGAGGGGGTGAGTTAAACAGGGAAGGGATTAAAAAGTACAAATTAGTTATGAGGATGTAAAGTATAGCATAAGGAATATAATCAATAATATTATAATAACTATGTATGGTGTCAGATAGGTTACTATATGTATTGGTATGATCACTTTGTAAGTTATGTAAATATCTGATCACTATGTTGTACACCTGAAACTAATATAATATTGTATGCCAACTATAATTAAAAATAAAAATATTTTAAAATTAAAAATAAATATATATTATTTATTACTAATTAAATAATGTTATATTATTCATGTTAATTATTTTGTTTCTAGTTATTTTGTTAGTTAACAAGATAAAATTTTTTTAATAATGGAAATAGTATAACCTCTAATTACATATTTCCTTATGAGAATTTTATTTTATAAGTTTCATGTTTTCCAAAAATATTGTTTCAGATATGTGGATAAATAAATTTTAACATCAGGTTCTAAATTTGGTTTATTTCTATGATTGATAGTAATGATGGTAATCAATGAAAATTATGTATCTATCATTGAACAATATGTACAACATAAACTACGTATGAGATGAAGTTTTGTGTTTATGATAGCAGATATAAATTCATATTTCAGAGTCTTAAGATAGTCTTGATAATTTTACCTTGTTTTTGCTCGCTTCTTGTCATTGTCATTTTTTTCAACATGCTTTGTAGATGATTGAACTTGTACAGTGATTGAAAGCATTATTCCCCTGCCATTTTCTTGGTTGCTTGTGTTTGTTTTAGATGTGTTATATATTTATGAGAGTCATTTTAAGCTATTTGTTAATTTTTATGGCTAAGTTAGTTCTAACTAAATAAAATTATCAGTAAATTCTCTTTTCAATTAGATACACAGGATGTCGCTTTGAAATCATATAAAGGTGGACAAATGCATTGTGGATCTTCCCCTCTACTCTTTCCCTTTCATCTTTCCCCATCTACCCCTTGTCCTCTTCTTTCGGATGAACAGAAGAACCCACAACAAAAACTCTAAAATCACTTAGGATTCATGACTTCAAGGAGCAAATATATGTAATTACACATTCATATGAACTAAGACCTGTTATCACTGCATCCATCTGCATTGGCTCTATTTTCTACCCTAAATCTCTTCAAAATGCTTTTGTTTCATAGAACTCCTAACGTTATAATTTTCTCAAAATTTTATGAAATATATCAATGCTCCTGAAAGATTCCTATCAACAGGTTTTTGGATTAAATCACAGTAATTTCCTTCTGTCGCATTATGACTTAAATGCCCTCAATATCTCAGGAGTGAAAGTAGACTTTAACTCTTTCAAATAACCATTAGGATTGGGTAAGAACTAATAATCACTTACCTCTTTCTGGTGATTTCACATCTGCCATCAATTTTCAAGGATTATTTGATTTTTTTATTATATGATTATTTTTAAATGTATCAGTTGTATTATCAACATATTGACAACAAGGAACACACTGATTTCAGATAATTAATATTTTAAATAAGTTTGATTAATATTAATCATGTTATATCTTATCAATGTATTACACAGCTTTCTACATATGGTTCCTGCTTTAATTCCATGAATTAGAAGTATTTTCATGCCTTAAAAATATAAAGTATTAAAACAATAATGACTGTATTTTTTTTCTTCTGCTCTTCTTCTAGTGAGTATATCATTAAAAGAATAAAAAGAATTGCCTAGTGTAGATAAGAATTAAATAATTTACTGAAGGTGGTATTGTATAAAACCCCTTGAATGGGAGTTAAAATTAAAATGAAGAAAAGAGGGTAATAAATTGGCCTCAGGTATGGATAACATTAAAAATGAGATTATTATTAAATGTCAACTGTACTTTTATTTGAAGTAGCAAATTTAACTTTTTTTAAAAAATTGGATTCCATTGGTTAACTTGATATAGAAAATTTATAATTTCCAAAGAGCAAAAACATACTCATTAAACATATTGAAATAATTAATGTTCTTCTCCTATCCCAAGATGATACTATTGAACTAGTGTTCTCAGATTGGTTCTTGGCTTGAATTAGAGGACATATCCCTGCTCTGCTACCTCATTATCAAGAATGTTTGAAATAACAAGCTCATGTTAAAGGGAGGAATGCATTTTATAAGAATTGACATCGTGGCTTTGCCCATATCAGCAAAGAGAACACAGTATGCACACGAATAACAGTTATTACTTTTATAATTTATGAATGTCATAAAATGCATATTTTACTTAAAGAAGGAAAGAAAAACAATTTAAGTGGTGAAGAAAATTGAGCCAACAGTTCTACTCAATGAGTATTTGTATCATTGTGAATGTAAAATTGAAGCATAACTCAGTTCTTGTTTCATATTAATTCTAATTTTGTTCTCATGGTGTTAGCATATTTTTTTTCACTCAAAATGACTCATAATAAAGATCAAATACTTCATCCAGTGTTCAAGTGAAGAAAGTAATATATCCTAATGTGGAAATATTAGCTAGGTTGGAAATGTTGAGCTCCAAGGAGACATCTTTGTAAGGGATTTTCAAGGATAATTTTGATTATAGTGATCCTCAATTAGGCTGAAGACCTAATACGTAAATCTTTCAGAGATGTACTACCATATCAATGACACAGTTTAAATATGAATTTTATTGTCCGAGCTAAGTCAGTCCCAACACAAAGAACTTTAACACTGTCATATTCATGGAACTTTAATTATTTTGTGCCCCATTTTAGATTAGTTCACATGGAAAAGCATGGTTGCTTGGTGCTTCTAGTATTTTCTTAGCCTGAATCTCTCCGATTTCATCTATACCTTTAGATTGTTGTTAGAAATTTTATGGCTTCAGGATTTCCTGTACCTGCTCAAGAAGCTAAAATCAAAACTCATTTTTGCAATATATTGTGTATTCTTGTATAAACTATATAATCTGAGCTCCAAATTTCACATGGCTTCTTTGTCACTGGACACTACCTGAGATATATCCAACCAGTAAATATTGCATCCTTAAATTCCAACAGATATTCCTGAATGTTTTTTGTCACAATTTCTAGTCAAAATTACATGAAAGTACCTATCTCCCAAAATAAATCTCTCCTCCACCAACTGAGATTTCTAGTTGTCAGTCTCCTGTCATAGCAACCATAATCAATTACTTTTTTTAAAAAAGTGTAAGAAAACACAATATTTTCTTTTATTTTTTTTGTTAAGGCTTCTCATTAAGCGATCTAATGGAGGTAAGGGAAATGTACCTTAGGAGTCTAGACAAGAAGGGAACGTATAGTGTCTAAAGGAATTTATAATAACATCGCAGAGATACAGTGAGCAAAATCTGGAAGAAAGAGAAGAGCTATTTCCAAAAAAAAAGTGAACAGCAACCACACAGAAGACATAGACACAAGTGTGGAAGTATGAACAAGCATGTATATCAGGGGATTTGCACAAAACAGAGTAGGAGCGAAACCTGAGTATTAGAGGGGAAGAGTGACAAAAATCAATGTTGACTGCATAGATTTTAACGCATAGGTCATTATAAGACTATAATATCTTTATCAAAAAGCAATGATATCTGGGAGGTTTTAAAACAGAGGAAAATGTGATCATGTGAGTATTCTGGCAGAAACGTGTAAATGGATGCAGTAAGAGAAACAAAATGACCTGTTTCTACAATCCAAGTAAGAAATATTAACAACTTTATCTAAAGTAATTAGTAGAAATTATAAAGTAGGATCAAAAGAAATTTAGGATTAATTTTATTTAGCAAATGAGAAAAATAAATTAAGATACACAAGGTTTCTAGCTAAGTAGTCTCTGTAAACAATATTTTTGATACATAACAAAAGGAGAACAAAGTAGTGAAGGGAGGAAATGAAGGAGGTAAGATAAAGGAGTGAATTTTAAAATATTTCAACTTTAGGACATCCAGGTAAACGTATATATCCAGTACATAGTAGGAATAATCTTATAGGACTCTGTTCGATTTTATACAATACAAATACTAGAAACATATATTTATTTGGAATTTAAATGCTCACTTATAAATCTTTTGATATAAAATACTCTTCATAAATCAATATGTAGGAGACTTGGATGAAACATGATGGACTAAGAGACGTCCCCAGATCTCTCCCCTTGAAATAATAATAAGCTAAACATCTAAAATGCAACACAAGATACCCAAACTGCACACCGGCACATCTGAGCGTGGGATCTGTGCATGTTGGGCGGTGGCCTGGGCAAAGTAAAGAAGCTGCCTCTCGCAGCCTGCAGCCTGCCCAAGCTCCCTGCGGGGAGACGAGGTTGGGGGCTGGGGGGGCGGGGTGAAGGGATGGGAACTTTCCTGAACAGCTCTGCCTGGGACTGCTGTGAGCGACTTGCGCTGGGCGGAAGGGCCCAGTCATCAGGGCAGAAGACAGAGAAGCGGACAGGACCACAGAGGAAAAACAGTTGATTTTTACAGTCCCGGGTTGCAAAACCGAGGCTGAGCCACATATCCTCTGAGACCGAACACAGAGGAGCCCCAGGGGAATCTGAGAAAATGATGCCAACAATGTCTCTGACACTGACAGGGACTGAAACTGAAGGTAGCGAGCGTGATTAAATATCTGCAAGAAAATTTTTTTAAAAGGTGTTTTAAAGATTGATATAAAGCAAGGATCCTAGGGGATTAGAAGCCACCTACTAGAAACCAAAAGAAAGGAGCCTTCTTTGCAACAGGCTAAGGAGAGATCTTTATATAATAAACCTTTTTTTCTGGAAAAACAGCAGAATACACTTTCATTAATGCCCAGGCAGAGAAATAGTCCATTAAACACCATGAACAACCAAGGCGGCAAGGCTTCTCAGAAAAAAAGAGAAAATCTCCAGAAAATGAGTTTTACAGACATGGAAATATGCCACTTAAATGACAGAGAATTCAGGATGGTACTTTTGAAAAAACTCAGTGAGTTCTGAAAGGAGTCATAGCAACAATTTCAGGAATTAATAAAACAGCCAGACAAGCAGAGCAAGGAGATTGAAACCCTCAAAAGAACAGAATTGATCTTCTGGAGATAAAAAACACACACTGCAAGAGGTGAAAAATGAAATAGCAAGCTTGGGAAATAGAGCCGACCAAATGGAAGAAAGGATCAGTGATATCGGAGGCAGTAATCTAGAAATAAAGCAGAAGGAAGAAGACAGAAACCGAAGGATGAATAATAACAAAAGAGAAATTCAGGAACTAGCTGATACCATCAGGAGAGGAAACATAAGACCATGGGCATTATCGAAGGCAAAGAAAAGGAGCAGGGACTAGAAAGCATTTTCAGACAAATAGTTGAGAATTTCCCAAATCTAAGGAATGAGCTGGAGCTTGGAATTCAAGAAGTCGACAGAACATCTAATTATCTCAACCCAAAAAGGCCTTCAAACGACACATCGTATTAAAGTTATCAAAAATCATTGACAACGATAGAATTCTCAAGGAAGCCGGGGAGAAAAAAACGGTAACTTATAAAGGTGAATTCATTAGATTATCCTCAGACTTCTCAGCGCAAACCTTATAAGCCAGAAAGGAATGGAATCAAATATTTAAACTACTAAGTGAAAGGAACTACCAATCTAGCCTAGAAGAATGTACCCAGCTAAGCTCTCTTTTAGATATGAAGGGATTTAGACTTTTCCGGACATACAAAAACTAAGGGAATTCTCCACTGTGAGGCCTGTGCTATACAGGAAATACTGAAAGGGCTCAGTTCACCTAAAACAAAATAACAACAACAACAAATACACAATTAGGAGTAAAGTGACTATCAGGCAAATAGAAGCAGAGGAGTGCAACCCTTGCTAAGAACAGGGCATTATAAGCTTAATAATAAGAAGAGAATTGTTATAACAAGATAGTAATGAACTTCAGCATACATAGGGACAAATTGAGATAACAATGACTAAAAAAGGCAGGTTTCAAAGATCCAAATTCACAAAGGGGAGTGGATATAAGGCACACGCCGAAGAAAATGGACGACTGTATATATATATACACACACTATCTGTTTCATATTCATAATGGTAACCATACACCGAAGATTCAGAACCAAAGTATATAATATAAAACAAGAAGAACCAGAGGAAAAACACACAAAAGCAAACCAAAATGAAGAAAACAGAAACACAAGGACAAGGAAGCAAAGGAAACATCGAGCTACCAGAAGGCAAAGGATAAAATGGCTATAAGAAGACCTCATATTTCAATAATCACCCTAAATGGAAATGGACTGAACTCACCAAAAAAAGGCACAGAGTTGTAGACTGGGTCAAAAAACAAAACCCAACCATATGCTGCCTCCAGGAGACACATTTCAGCTCCAAAGACAAATATAGACTCAAAGTGAAAGGGTAGAAAATGATATTTCAAGCAAAAGGCATTCAGAGAAAAGTGGGAGTAGTGGTACTAATATCAGATGAAATAGACTTCAAAATAAAAGAAAGGTACTGAGAGACACTTCATAATAATAAAGAGAATCATGCACCAAGAAGACATAATAATTATTAATAGCTATCCTCCCAATCAGGGAGCCCTGAAATATGTAAAGTAATTACTACATTGCTTCATTTGTTACAGCAAGAACTTTTTACTTTTTAAAATTAAAAAAATATATATATATAATGTAAAGGAAGCTTTAAAATGGGAAAATATTAAGCAGAAACAAGCAGCCTAATAACTGTCTTTCCACATTTTTATTTGTTTCCAGATGCCTATAAACACACGCATATATAGGATTTATTTTATATATAACCTGAGTTATATAATATACTTTAATTAAAATTTCTTTTTTCCATTGAACAATACAGCTTGTGAAACTCATCAAGACAACAGACATAGCTCAAACACATTTTTTTTAAATGGTCACATAACACTTCATAGTTCTTCCATTGATAGGCATTATACTTATGTTTATACTACTAAAGCTGGTGCTGCGATGCAGCTCCTGCACACATATGTTTTATTTCTATGGAGTAAATCTCAAATTGGATTTCCAGGGGTAGAAGTCATAGAACTTTTAGTTTTAATAAATTTTGCCAAATTAATTCTCAAAGATTGTAGCAAGTTACATTCTACCAATAATGGATGTTACTAGTTTGTTTGTTTGTTTTTTTAATTGTAGACCAGTTTAGTGTTTTATAAAGTGATATCTCATTATAAATATAATTTGCGTATTTCTGACCACTTATGTGATTAAACTTATTTTTATTTGCTATTTTCTGCTTTAATTCTTCTCTCGTAAGTAGTTTGCATTAATTTAATTATTCTATTGGATTGCTTGTCTATTTCTCTTATAAGATTGCTAAGAAATTATGTAGAATACATTTCCTCAGAATTGCCTTTTTCCCCCCTAAATGATGGGTGTTTAATTTACATCATTTACAACAAGCAAGATATTTTACTTTTGAAGACCAGGTTTGTTCTTGATTATTTTGAGGATTCCAGAGTCTTTGACTTCTTGCGATCTCTTGCATGGGGAAAATGTTTTTGATTTATTTTGTAGTTAACAAAATACATTATAAGTAATATATGTATTTTGATAACATTTTTAATTGTATGTACATAGACATATATGTGTAAAATATAAACATCAAAATGTTAAGTGTGAATCTCTAGATGAGAAATTACATTTGCTTTTAATTTTGTTCTTTGTCCATTTCTATTATGAATATGCAGTATATTTGCAATTGGAAAAAAACTAACTTGTAAGCATAAAAATGGAGCTTTGCAAAAAATATACTACATAGTAAATATTGAGGTAATATTTGTAAAACTGTGGCACAAACTATGTATTATAATGTAAAAATAAAGCAACTGAAATAAAAATTATTGAACTCTGCTAGAAAAGTGATAAAGGCTTTAAAAAAGATTTCTCAAGAGAAATACTATTGGTACTTTGGGCAGTATGATTCTTACAGGAGCTGGACTACCCTAGTAATTATAGGATATGTAGCATTCCTGGTTCCCTTTCACCAAATTCCAGTAGCATACTTTAGACATTAAGATAAATAAAATGCCCTCACTATTTCTAAATATTCAGATATTGAAAACTATGGCTAGAAGAAGATTGTATAAGTGAAAGAAAATCAAGGAGCCATATTTATGAATGGGTTTGCATGTAACTTGTGTGCATAACAAAATAAAAATAAGTTTGAAATGATCTTTCTTATGTCCAATGTCCTTGGGTTAACGTATCATTCCATGAAAATTTATGTGTGCCTACTACCCTAAATCTCAGTTCTGAGCTTTAGGTTTTAATTGAATCACTTCTCAAAACTTCCTCTGTGACCTTGGATGTCACTTTGCTTCACTCTTCTGGAATCGCTTTACTTTTCTAAATCTTTCAAAATTAAGCTAATGAAAATTCCAGCTCTAAAATTCCAGTGTTAATTGACTTATAGTCTCATTCGTGAATATATTCATAATAATTTTAACTAGGAGCCACATGTACAGAGGCAAAATAAGCAACAACCTGTTTCTTCATCAAAGTCACAATCCAGTAAGAGGTTATGAATTTAAGTTATCCAGAGGGTTACTAAAGTGAGTTCTTAACTACTTTTATGTGTTTAATATCAGAGTGATTATGTAAAAAATGGTTTATGAGCAGAGATCATAATTTTAAGAAAATAGTTCTTAGAGATATGGGAGAATAAAAAATATCCAGCAGATAGAAAAATTGTGATATGTTCAAATCAACTGGGCTAGTATGAATTGAACTTCAAAAATTGAACTCTCAAATGACAGTCTATTTTCTATAATTATATGGCCAGACGTCTTTAGATTGGCGCCCTTGCTATATGCACCCTTACTATTTCTACTATATTATACTCAACACTATTGTTTTAAAAATGTTTTCCATCCTCACTAAATTGTAAGTGCTGAGAGGGGAGGTATAGGACTACATTGAAGATGATTATATATTCAGTATCCCAACAGCTCTTAGGTACTTTATCTTGCATTGTTTTATTGTAGCCCACTTTTTACATATAATCTATTTATGACATCCTCTTATACTCTTGTTTCCCACTTTATTTTAGTACTCTTTGTATAAACATTGATAGGAAAGAATTGTTAAGACCAGAAAGCAAGTGCCATATGCAAAACCAGTAGCAACGTATTGGCCATTGCATCCTTTTTCACTCTGGTTCTCTATGTATATTCTACATTTAGGATTATTGTTGTTTCTACCAAGCCTTCGGGGTGAGTGGGATGTGACTATAAACTTGACTGGAAACAGTACAGGCTTGTCAAATCCCTCACTACCCCATCTTTTCCCCCAAAGAAGCTCACTGCTTGATACTAATACATTTGTGTCTATCTTAATTAAGTTAAAATGTTACCATGGAAAATCTTTTCTTTAACTTAAGGCAGAATGCTTTGTCATATCAAACTAATTTTTTTTAGTGTGAAGTTCAAAGCACATTATATTACTTACTAAAGATTTTTATTATTTATTTTACTCCACTATGTAAAATGTTTTACTTACTAAAGAAGTATATTTTTATTTACCAAGTATTTTTATTTGTGAAAGGTTGTTAAAAAATAAAAAAAATCTTGCTATAATAAGGGCATAATCTTTATATGCAAGTTCTATTACCTCAATCACTAAATCTCATTTTTCTCACAATAAAGTGTGCATTTTGTCAGCTCTTTAAAATAAAATGTTCTGTTCTCAAAACTTATTTATGATCGGTGATTTTTATAAAATATATGTATGTGCCAGGTAACATATTCTCAAATAAAACTACCCATATAGTTATTAGAATTTAGAGTAAATGGAAGAATAATTTGGTATGGCTTTGAATTAGTGAAAAGAAATTTAGAATATAATTTTCGATGTTTTGAGACATCAGAATAGTTCATAAAGTCAAAAAATTAAACTGCTCACATGCTCGACTTTTCAATTCTAGAATGATACAAAACATATCACAAAAAGAGCAAATAGCAAATATCTATATTTCCATTATTTCATTAATTATGTATTTATGTAACTTATGTTAGGTAGCCTTTATAAAGACACTATCAAAAAGTGTGCCAGACAATTAATACATGAACTATTAAACAAAATAAACAGAAAAAATATATTTTCTATTGAAATCTTAAACTTGTTTGTAGCAAACCAAAGACAATGACGTTCACCTGTGCCTTTCCTAACACTTTGCTGCCTTAGTTTTAGAAATGCAGCTGAATGACATGGAGTTTTGATGTTCATGCTACATTCCTCAGCATAATGTAGGCAGAGAGCACCTTCTACTTTCTCCTGATGAAATAGCACCCCTAGTCTGGAAGAAAAGAGATGCTGTTTCTATGTGGATATTTTGCTCATAAAATCAGAAGGGATTTGCTTATAAGGTTCATTAACTTTTGGCCTCTATTGGCAATAACCCATACTCAGGAGGCCACCATTGTGACACCCTCAAAGGAACTCTGCAAAGTCTAGAAGGAGAATACCTGCTCTGAAGTTTCCCACCTTCTCTGAACTGAATTTGCACAGCCACCCCAGGAGGGGAGAATGCAGCTTTGAAAAATAACACCTTTGTTATTCCAAGTGTTAGAGATGAAGCTGAGTTTTCAGATGGCCTCAAGGTTTGTGCACCCTTCACCAAACACAGATGGAAACTGGACTCTTTGAACTGCTTTGAAAATCTGTTACTGAGTATTGCTATTGGTCTGTGAAGCAGCCATTCTAACTTTTGACAGCTTGCAATTTTTATGGCTGTGTGATGACAAGAGATAAAATAACTTCACTTTAGAAATAAGTGGCCTATATACCAGGGTGGGGAAAGCCCTCATCTAAGCAAGATTTAATCTTAACTGTCGTAATTCTAAATGGTGGTCTTTAAAAAAATGGCTTAAATATTAGCATTATAAATAAGTCATAGATGACATTAATTCATATTATTTTACTGATTATTTTTACTTTGTATAATTTCAATATGTTTGTCTTCAAATATTAAAATATATAAAGATGAATATCACTATTTATATATCAATGATTAACATTACAGTTCTTTGGAGCTTTTGCAGTTCCATTAGAACATACTGACTCTTGAATCAGAAATATTTGCTCTACTAAGTCAATGTCATGCTCTGTGTTATATTGTGGTTCCGTGAAAAAAATAATTTAACACCAGAGTTTTCATTTGCCTCTGTTAACAACAACCTTTCAATAAAAACACTGTAAATGGACAATCTTACTTAAGTTAGATTCAGGTCAACAGAATTTACAGTGTATAATGTGAGCCTGTTACATACGTGGCATATAACCAATTAGGTTGTTCTTGCTTTCCTTTTAAAGCAAATTGAATCTCTGTATAGGAATCAAGCCAGTCCTATAAACTGGCAGAAGGCTATGAGAACTTCAGTTATATTATTCTTAATAGGAAAACTAAGGTTTGACCAATACAGCTGACAGCATTAAACTGTATATTCTCAATGCGGTTTGTTCGCTTTTACAAATACTTAATATTGTACATGTAAATACAATGTATGTTTGTGTCTGGGCTAGAAAAGCAACTACCTCTTAGGTTGATGTCAAATTAAGCATATTTTAATGATAAAGTTCTTATGGAAACGTTAACTTAGCTATGGTGTTTACATGCAACTTTTTAAGCTAGGAGTTTAACTATATCAACAGGGGTACATTATGATATATATTTAATAAGAATGCATACTTTAGCCACAGCAGGCTTCTTCCTTGGAGTATGGAAAGGATAGCTGTGTGGCCCCATCTCAGCAGGTATACACCAGCAGGACAAAGCAGACTTGGTAATCTCTTCTTTGGACCTATTGAACTTTAAAAAAAGAAAGAAAGAAAATGATGTATATATAAAGAAAGCATGGATCTGAGCTTCCTTGTAACTTTTACCCCCCAGGGTACACTGAGTGACTATAAAATCCTGGCATGCACAATATTCCTTATTCCATCCTTCCTGCCACAAAGTATTAATCATGGTAAAAGGAAGAACCTCACATCATGGGAATTTACAATCTCTACATCTTCCTTGAGTTTAAAATGCTTGTATTATTCAAAAGTGACACTAAAATTTAAACAATGTTTCTAGGACAGACTAGTGGAACTATTACCAGTATCTGATAATAACTACCTGATGTAAGCAAAAGAAAGAGTTCCTGGAACTAAAGGGAAGAAAAAGGAAGAAAGAAAGAATGATTTGTCAAATGGTTTTCCCCTATATTCCCCTGTTTCACTGACAAAGAAGTCAGACAGATGTGTAAAATCTCATTCACTTTCTTAAAAAAAAAAAAAACTTGAATGAAAAAAAAAAAACATGACTTCTTTGCTTACGTTCACACATCATTCTTAAAAAATAATCTCAAAAAGAATAAAAGCAAGAAGGTGTGATCTTCAAATTACTAGGCTTGAGTAATAATTTAAGACATCTATAAATTCATTCTATAACCATAATTTTATTTTATTTCTAAACTTTTTAAATATTCAATTACAGGTGACATTCAATATTTTATTCATTTCAGATGTATAGCATAGTGTTAGACATTTATATAACTTACAAAGTGATCACCCCAATAAGCCCTGACACCAAACAGTATTAGTATATTATTGACTCTATTCCCTATGCAATACTTTACATCTCTGTGATTATTTCTATAATTGGAAATTTGTATTTTTTAATCCTTTCTCCTTTTTCACCCTCCCCACCCCCAAATCTGGTGACTATCAAAGACTATGGAAAAGGAACCATTTCTCTCAGTCTGGTTACAAGATTGTTGCAAACTATGTTAAGGGCAAGAAATAAAAATGATTAAGGCAAGTCCTTTCCAGGGCCACCGCATGTGATTATGCTGATTGTGAAATGCCCAGAGATACCCAAGCCAAGGACAGAAGTAGGGCTATAATATGGCCATGTTCCACTCCCCAAGCCATAAGCTCACGGTGTGATTCCTGCTCAGTGGAGATGGGACAGAGGATACATTTTTCTTTTTAATTCACAGAAAGGGGACACCATTTTTAACTCACACTGTCATACTGTAAATATTTTAGCCTCAGTATAGCTCAAAAATGTCGGTATGTCAGACCTAAAAACTTTACTGAAAACTTACTTTTCTGTGTAAGAGGCAAGCTATCTGCCAAGCACTTTATATATCACACATGTATTATTTATTCCTCGGAAGAATAAAAGTGCTCTATCAGGTCCAACATGGTATGGTCCCCAAGCTTACTCTCACCCCCCTCATCTCCCCCATTCTCCTTTATGCCTCCTCTGCTCCTCATTTTTCCTAAGGGCCTTTGTACTTGATAGACCCTCTGTATGGAACACTTCCTCCACAGAACTGCTCTGCCGTTTATTTCCTCACTTCCTGCACATTCCCAACCAGCCTCTTATTAGGAGAGCCTTACTGGCAAGTCCGTCTTAGAGGAAAACACCCCTCTGAGGACTCTCAAGCACTTTGAACTTACAGTCCATTTATTCTGCCTAATTATTCTTCATTTAACTTACTATCCTCTGTATTACATATTTATTTATTTGTTTGTTTGTTTTTATTACGTTTATTGGGGTAACATTGGTTAATACAATTATATAATTTTCAAGTGTGAATTATTATTCGACATCTGTATATTCTATTGTGTATTTACTACCCAAAGTTCAGTTTTTGATCTCCTTTACCCACTTCACCCTCTACCTAACCCCCTGTATCTGACCCCCTTTACCCCGTCTACCTCCCCCCACCTCCCCTACCCACCACTAACCACTACCCTATAGTCCTCTAGTAACTACTAGTCTATATTACATATTTAATTAGTGCTCTATTTATAGTCTACCTCCCAAAACTAGAACCTAAGATTCAGGAAAGAAGGACTTTTTACCCATTTTGTTTTCTGTGATATCCCCACCTCTGAAAATTCTGGTGTGTCAAGAAATTTTGAAGTTAACAGGTATAAGTCAAATGTAGCCTCTTCACAATACTTTCAGAACTTCGGTTTCTTTTGTTTTTCTTCCTCTCCATCCTCATGGTTTGTTTTTCATCGAATAATCACAGTAGTGTATTCCCCACCATTCCCTGTCATTGAGGCCATGTTTCAGGCAGGAAGGGTAAGTAAACTGAGAATCAAATATATTTTTGACAGTTAAGTCTGACCCTCTTAGGAGATTTTCCAGAATTCTACACTGCAACTCTTACCTGTATCCTGTTAGAGAGCATTGTGTCACAAAATTGCACATACTACAGAGAGCCAAGAAAGGTAGTTTTAGAGGAATGCATTTTCACCTCCATTTAAATCATATTTTCTGGTAAGAAATATACAATGAATAATGAGAAGGCAATTAGTAGATCCATCACTGTTCTATAAGAGGGTAGTAGATATCAGGCAATCAACCAACAGTATATGCTGCAAGTGAAAAAGGAGAACGTTTTCTCTATAAAGACTTTCCCAATCTTCATATGGTCTTCTAACACAATTTTTTAGAGGTTTAATACATAAATAATTATTTTAAAGCAATAATAAAAATGCAAATATCCTAATAGAAAAAAATAATCAAGGGATATACAGTAGGTTCAAAATAGCCAATAAAAATAAAAGATTTTAAACCTCACTTGTAAAAAATGCAAATTAGAATAGTGAGATACCATTGCATATCTTCAGATTGGCAGGAATAGAAAGGTCAGATAATATCAAAATTTCCAAAGATGTTAGAAAATGAGAACTCCTATATTGCCGGTGAGAGTGTCAACTGGTACAACTTTAAGAGCCATTTGGTGATACCTAGTAATGATAAAGAGGCTTATATCCTTCATGTTAGCATCTTCCAGTGTAATATACCTTAGAAATGCCTTTGCACAGAAAGTCCAAGAAGATGTATATACATATGCAGATTTTATGTTTGCTTGTGATATCAATTGACTGGTTGGTATAGGCATGGTTTTGCTATATTAAGAATTAACTTTTAAAAACACTCCTACTGATGAAGTACTGCCATTTGTGACAACATGGGTGGACCATGAGATAAGCATGCTAAGCAAAATAAGCCAGACAGAAAAAGTGGAAAACCACATGATATCACTTGTATGGAGATATAAACCTAAAAGCAACAAACAAACAGGACAAATAAGCAGAGACTCATGGACATGGACAATAAACTAGTGGTTACCAGAGGGTGATGGAGGAGGGGAGAGGGAAATGGGGTAAAAGGGGTCACATATGTGGTGACAGAAAAAAAATATAATTATGGGCAGTGAACACACAATACAATATATACACCTTACTGTTGAATTGTACACCTGAAACATAATAGATTTCATTAATCAATGTCATTATAATAAAAATTAATTAATTTTAAAAACTACTCATAAAATAATATAAAAATAAAAACCCTCTTACTCATTGCCTGTAACATCAATTTTATGGTTTGTTCCTTCCTGTAATGGGCATAGTAAAAAAGGATACTGAGATACTACATTTTTTGACTTAGACTGATCCAAAAATTTTAATACATATGGAACCAGCTCTCTACACATGAAATCATGCTGACATAGTGGTTATTTACAAATAGCCCTTTGGGGTGGATATTTCTATCTCGTAATGCATTTACGAGTAACTGTTCTCTGATTTTGTTATGGTTTTGCAAATTGCAGCCTTTATTACATTTAACCCTGCTTCATCCCTACCCCATCACAGAATGTCAACCTGGTGAAGATAAAGTAAATATTTGGTTAACTAAAACCTGACTTCAGAGGTGACATCAACAACATGGCCAAATAAGACATCCCTTGTTTATATCCCCCCTCAACAACAATTTGGCATCCACGCATGGGCAAAAGTGCCTTTGTGACAGCTGTGAGATCCAGCACCTTATGCCAAGGTACCCAGAAGGAGTCTCACTCACCCACCAGTGGGTAATAGATATGAAACTTGGTCCTGGTTCTAGCCATGTTGGCCACAGTCTGGGAACCTCTGGAGGACGCCGCCTTAGACAATGCCCAATAATCGAGAGAGCCTTTGTAGAAGCCCAGGTTTCTAGCAGAGAAGTCACAGCACACCACTGGTGCAAAAAAAAAAAAAAATTTATGTATATATATAATATACAATATATATTATATATTGTGTGTGTACATACATACATACACACACATACACATATATGTATATAATACAATATATGCACACATATATAAAATATATATACACACACATTAAAGAGAGCAAAAGGAAGGGTTTAACTTTACCTGCATCACCCCTCCACCAAGGCAGCACAGCTCAATGCTAAAAGAGACCTTCTTGGCACATGATTTCTCCTGCAGAGGAAAGTGATAGCATATGAGTGAGTGCCCAACTTCCCTAGCTATGCAGAAAGCTTCCAAAAAGGGCCATTTCTATCTCACTTGATTCTGAGTACTGAGTCATGAACTACATGATTCTCATGTAGGAATAACTTGAGAGAGCAGCAAATAAGATTCTGAGAGGGCATTAAAAGAAGGTGGATCCTACTATGTCACAGATTCCATCAAAAAGTCTACCCACAAGCACTAGGGATGATTTACTTGCAGGTTCCCTCAGCTGGCCCACAATCACTATGAGCACTCCATGCATCTTACTCCAATACCCCAAAGCTGTAGACAATTCCTTGATTGTACTCTCAATGGTGGCGATAGTGAGCTTTGGAAGATAACTAGTGAGTACTTCCAAAAAAATTGACCCAAATCTGCAGGACAGGGAGAGACCACAAATTTGAATTTTAGTTCCACCCTTGGAAAAGCAAAAGGGAAACTGCTAGCACCTGGCTAGATGCATTGCAGAATCAATAAAAAGCCGTACAAACTTAAAAATTTTGCCACAAGAGGGCGCAAGAAACACAGAGCAGGTGTATCCATAGAAGACCTGAAAATGCTGCAGAATCACTAAGAGGGCTGAGAGAAGGCATTTCTCTCCAGAGTCAGTTAGCAAAAACTGGAGAAAATGACTGCTACTTCAGATGTGATAAGAACACAAGACTTCAAAGAACATAAAAAATAAAATGATGCTAGCAAAGAGCAACACAAGAATTTCCGGTAACCAGCCCCACCCAAGACATGGATATCTACGATTTACCCCATAATGAATTCAAAATAACCGTTTTAAGGAAGCTCTGTTAGCTACAAGAAAACATGAGAAGACAATTAAACAAAATTATATAAACAATACACAAACAAAATGAGAAATTTAACAAAAAGGTAGAGATGAGATAAGAAAGAACCAAACAGAAATTCTGGATCTTAAGAATACAACAAATGAAATGAATTATGCAATAAAGAGGGTCAACAGAAGAATTGATCAAACAGAAAAAAAGTTGAAGTCAGAAGAAATTAGAGAAGAAATCAAAAAGAAAAAATAAAACTGAATAAAGCCTCTGTGATCTACAGGATATCGGCAAAAGAAACAAACTGCTAATTACTTGAATATGCAAAAAAGAAAAGAAGTAAAAGCAGGCAGAAACTTATTTAAAGAAATAATGGGTAAGAAATTTTCAAATCTGCAAAGATATTTGGACATCCAAGTTTATGAAGCTCATAGGTAACCAAACAAACTCAAAGAACTCTTTTTCAAGACACATTATAATAAAGCTATCAAAAAATCAAAGACAAATAAACAGTCTTAAATGCAGCAAGGGAAAAGAAGCTTATAACTTACAATGTAACCCCTATGAAGCTATTAGCAAATTTATCAGCAGAAACTTTATAGACCAGGAAAGAGTAGATATGATATATTCAAAGTACTGAAAGAAAACACTGACAACCAAGAATATTTTATTTGGCAAAGTTGACTTTTGGAAATAAAAAAAAGAAAAAGAATTTTCTTTACAACAAAGCTTATGCAATTCATCACCACTAGACCTGTCTTAGATTAAATCCTGAAAGTTCTTCAAGATGAAATAAAAAGATAAAAATTAAAAACATGAAAACATATGAAAATATATAACACACTGATGAAGATGAAGTATAGGTCAAATTCAAATATTGTATTACTGTAATGTGGTGGTGTGTTAATCACAACTATAGCATAGAAGTCAAAGAACAAAAGTATTAAAAATAATTATAGCTTCAATAATATATTGATGAATATACAATATAAAAACAATAAATAATGACATAAAAACATAAAAAGGATACGTAAGGAAGTAGAATATTTGTATGTGACTGAATTTAAGTTGTTATCAGCATAAAATAGACTATTTTTAATAGATAGTGTTTTATGTAATTTTCATGGTAACCACAAAGCAAAAAGCCACACTAGATATATAAAAGATAAAGAGAAAGGAATCAAAACATACCATTATAAAAAATTATTAATTATTAAAAGAAGACAGTAAAAGAGGAATAATAGAACAAGGAAACTACAAAACAATCAGAACAATTAATAAGATGGCATTAGTAAATCTTACCAATGGTAATTACTCTATGTTCAAATGAATGAAATTATCCAACCAAAAGGCAATGGGTGACTGGATAAATGTTTTAAAAAAAATCCAACTATATGTTTTCTATAAGAGACTCTCTTCAGCTTTAACAACACACATGGGTTCAAAGTGAAGAAATAGAAAAAAGTATTCCATGTAAGTGAAAACCAAAAATGAGCAGAGTTAACGCTACTTATAGCAGACAAAAAAAATTATAAGCCAAAAATGATAACAAAAAACAAAGATGATCATTATATAATAACAAAAGGGTGAATTAATCAAAAGATTATAACATTCCTAAGTATATATGTACCCAACGTTAATAAAATGTAACATAGCATTAACATAAATAAATTAAATACATACTAACAGATCTGAAGGAACACATTGATAGCAATACAATAATAGTAGTAGCCCACTTTCAACAGTGGATAAATCATCAAACAGAAAATAAATAAGGAGACATTGGACACAAATTATACTTTAGACCATAGGGCCTAACAGACATATACAGAACATTGTATCCAAGAGCAACAAAATAAACATTCCTTTCAAGTGCACAAGGATCATTATCAAGAATAGAACATATAAAAGGTCACAAGTCTTAGCAAATATAAGAAGATTGAAACCATAAGAAGTATGTTTTATGAACAAAATAATGTGATACTATAAACCAGTAACAGAAGAAAAACTGGAGAATTAACAAGTATGTGAAAAGTAAAACATTTCTGAACAACTAACAGGTCAAAGAAAAAATTAAAAGCAAAATCTCAAAAAAATATACAGAAACAAGAGAAAATGAAAGCACAACATACTAAAACTTATGAGGTACAGCAAAAAAAAAATTAAAAGAGGAATAAATGCTTATGCTGTATAAATGCTTTTATTGTAGCAATAAATGCCTATGTTAAGAAAAAATAAAGGTCCCAAATAAACAACTTAACTTTACACCTCAAAATAATAGATATTAAAATCAAACTAAGCTAAGGTTAGGAGAAGGAAGAAAATAGCAAAAACAACAGCAGAAATAAATAAAACAGAGCCTCTCCAAATAAATAAAACAAACAAATAAACAAAAAGATCAAGGAAACTAAGAGCTAATACTTTCAAAAATAAAGAAAATAGACCCACCCTTGGTTAAGAAAAAAAAAAGAGAGAAGATAATAAAATCAGAAAAGAAAAAGGAGACATTGCAACTCAGTCACAGATTTGCAAAGGATTAGAAGAGATTACTATGAACAATTACACACCAACAAATTGAATAATCTAGAAGACATGCATAAGTTCCTAGAAGCATAAAACTTACCAAGACCAATTCATAAAGAAATAAAAAATGTGAACAAACCATTAATAAGATTGAATAAGTAAATAAACAAAAGCCCAGTAGGAGATGGCTTCCCCGGTGAACACTACCAAACATTTAAAGAATTAACATTGATCTTTCTAAAACTCCTCAAAAAACTTGAAGAGACAGGAACACTCTTAAACTAATGAGTTCAGTAGTACCAGATACCAAAGCCAGAAAAGGAAAGAAAAGAAAACCACAGGCCAACATCTGTGATTAACATAACCATATAAATTTTAATAAAATCTTAGCATAATGAATTCAATAATACATTAAAAGGATCATACACAATAATCAAGTGAGATTTACCCCTAAAATGTAAGGACAGTTTAACATATACAAATCAAAAAGTGCAATACACATTATTAGAATAAAATATAAAAATTAAGATAATCTCAATCTGTATAGAGAAAACTATTTGACAAAATTCAAATATTTTTTACGATAAAAGAACAACAAATTGGGTATGGTAAAAAACATACTTCAATGTAATAAAGGTCATGTATGACAAGCCCATAGCCAACATCTTGCTTAATGGTGAAAAGTTGAAAGATTTTTTTCCAAGCCTAGGAATAAAACAATGGTGACCATTCTCACTACCCCTTTCAAAATAATAATAGTAGTTCTAGTCAGAATAGCAGGCAAGAGAAAACAAACAAACAAAAAAAGACATCCAAATTAAAAAGAAGTAAAATCATCTCTGTGGTAAGTTATACATTCTTATGTAAGAAATTACTAAATACTCCACCAAAAAAAATCTATTAGAACTAATTAATGAATTCAGTAAAATTACAGGATACAAAATCAACATACAGAAATCAATTGTTTCTCTACACTAACAACAAAATATCTGAAAAAGAAATAAAGAAAATAATGTCGCAATAGCATCAAAAATTATAAAATAGGTAGAAATAAATTTTTCCAAGATGTGGAAGAACCTGTTCACTGAAAACTATAAGACTTTGATGAAAAAAATTGAATGAGACACAAATAAATGGAAAGATATTTCTATGTTATGGGTGAGAAAAATAAATATTGGTAACATATTCATACTACTTAAAGCCATCTATAGGTTCATTGCAATCCTTATCAAAATTCCAGTGACATTTGTTTCAGAAATCAAGAAAAAAAACTTCTAAACTTTTTATGGAATCACTAATTGACCTCAAATAGTCAAGGTAGTCTTGAGAAGAAAGAACAAAGTTAGTGCATTATGTTTTCTGATTGTAAACTATATTACAAAGCTAAAGTTATCAAAAAAATATAGCATTGTCATAAAAATAGATTCATAGACCAATTAAACAGATTCAAGAGCATAGAAATAAACCCTTAAATGTACAGTCAATATTTGAAAAGGGGTCCAAGAATACTCAGTGAGGAAAGAATGCTCCTTTTAATAAATAATGTTGAGAAAACTGGATAATTGCATGCAGAATGAAAGTAGGCCCTCATCATACATTACTCACAAATTAACTCAAAATGGATTAAAGGTAGACTTTCTGAAAGATGTATATGTAGGAAAACCCGAACTCACCCCTTTCCACGAATACACCAAATATACAACTATATATAGAGTAATTTCACCAGAAAAATAACTGAGGACTGTCAAGCAACTTCTGCACAATAAATGAGAAAGAAATACCACACAGAGAAAGTTGGGGGAACTGTGGGAACTCTACAGATAGGCAAAAACTCTCTGGGATCAAAGATGCCAATGAGCACCATTGTTTATATTCCTCCTCCACCTACATAGTGTGGGTGGGAGCTCTGTCCAAGTGCTCTAGCTGACCAGCAAGGCCCTGCAAAATGCCCTAGGCTAACCTGACCAGTGCTTGCTATAGGGCCAGACAGTCAGGCAGAGTGCTACTGTAGCTGTGTGCCCAGGTTGCCTCAGCAAGTGCCCACTGCAGCCCAGAACAGCTGGCCATTCAGCACAGTACAGACACCATATGTTGTCTGCTTTGACTCCAGCCAGCCCGTGGAAAAACCCTGCACATACGGTCTACAGAGAGGTCATTTCAACACAAGGCCAATTTTTCAAGATGGGATAAATAGCTGTTACATCTAATTCACAGAAACAAACACAGATGAGTAAAGGAATGTGTTCCAAATGAAGGAACAAGAAAAAAAAGAAAATAACTCCAATAAAACAGAAGTAAATAATTTGCCTAGTAAAAAAAATTCAAAGTAACCATTACAAAGATGCTCATCAAACTTGAGAGTAAAATAAAGGAACTTCATAAGAACTTCAACAAGGAAGTAGAAAATATAATAAAGAAACAACAGGAATTGAAGAATACAATAACTGAAATTAAATATATATTTTATGTATTTTTACATTATATTATAAGTCATATTATGTTTACATATATTTTATATATATATATGTCTTTTTAGGAAGAAAAAGGTCATAACTATAAATAAAAAACTATATGAAAGAAAAAAATATATATGTACATACATATATACACTGGAGGAAATTAATAACAAATTAGATAATACAGAAGAACTAAGTAGTGACCTGGAAAACAGAATAGCGGAAACTACGTAATCAGAACAACAAAAATAGAGAGCAATTTAGAAAAAAATGAACATGCTTTAAAAGACATCTGAGACAACATAAAGCACTCTGATACTCACATTAGAAGGAGCTCAGAAGGATAAGAGAGAGTAAAGGGCAGAAATCTCTTTTAAAGAATATTGGCTGCAAACTTTTCTAACCTATGGGAGAAAAAAGAAATCCAGGTACAGGAAGCACAGAAAGTTTCAAACAAGATGAATCCAAAAATATTCACACCAAGACATATTATAATTAAAATCACCAAAGTTAAAAATAAAGACAATTTTGAAGGCAGCAAGGCAAAAACAACTAGTCACATACAAGGGAAATACTATGAGGCTATTAGCTGATTTCTCAGCAGAAAGTTTACAGGCTAGAAGAGAGTGGCAGAATATATTTAAAGTGCTGAAAAAATAGAACCTACAATCTAGAAAATGCTACTTGGCAAAGTTATCATGCAGAATTAAAAGAGAAATAAAGGGTATTCCAAACAAGCAAAAATTCAAGGAGTTCATCACCACTCAACCAGGTTTAAAAGAAATGTTAGTCTTCTATAAGCAGAAGAAAAATGGTCATAACCATAAATAAAAAATATATATGAAAGAAAAAATCTCAATGGTAAAGCAAATATATAATAAACAAAGTGAATCAGCTACTTATAAAACTAGTATAAATTTTAAAAGACAAAAGTAACGAAATCAACTATAACTACAATAAGTAGTTAGGAGATATGCAAAATGAAAACATCTAAAATATGATGATAAAACATAAAGCGTGAATGAGATAGTAAATAATGTAACCCTTTTAGAATGTGTTCTAACTTGAATGCCTATCAGATTAAAATAGACTGCTATAACTACAGATCTACCTATATGAATCTCATGGTAATCAAAAATCAAAACCTTACAAAGCTACACAAAAATAAAGAAAATGGAGCAAAAGAAAGCCACTAATGAAAACCAGTAAACCACAAGGGAAAAGATCAAGAGAAAAAGATAAGAATAGAGAAGAATTACAAAATCAATAATAAAAAAAGAACAATTAATAAAATGGCAATAAGTACATACTTATCACTAATTACTTTAAAAGTTAATAAATTAAATTCTTCAATCAAAAGACAGAAAGTGGCTAAATGGATTTTAAAAACAACCATTTATATACTGCCTACAAAAGACCCACTTTAGATCAAATTACACAGAGAAACTAAAAATGAAGGAATAGAAAAAGATATTCCATGTAAATAGAAATGAAAAGAAAGCTGGAGTGGCAATACTTATAACAAACAAAATAGACTTTAAAACAAAGACTGTAAAAAGAGACAAAAATAGTATTATATAGTGAAAAGGTTTCAATCCAAGAAGATAATATAACAACCATAAATCTCTACATATCCAACATAGGAGTACATAAATATATAAAGCAAATATTAATGACATAAAAAGAGAAACTGACAGCAATACAGTAATAGTAGATAACTTAAATACCACCACTTACATCAATGGATACACCAGACAGATAATCAACAAGAAAACAATGGTCTTAAATATCCCATTATTTAAGATGAGTTAACAGATATACAGATACTTTCCAAGTGTACATAGAATATTCTCCAGGATAGATTGCTTGTTAGATCACAAAACAAGTCTCAATTAATTCAAAATTGAAATCCCATTAATCATCTTTTCCAATTTAATGGTATGAAACTAGAAACCAACTATAAAGAAAACTTAAAAAAAAAAATCCACAAAAATGTGAACACTGAACAACATACTTCTAAACAACCAATAAATCAAAGAGTAAATTAAACAAGAAATTAAAAACTACCTTGAGACAAATGAAATGAAAATACGACTCTCCAAATCTATGAGATGTAGCAAAATTGGTTCTAATAGGGAAATCTATAGTGATACAGTCCTACCTCAAGAAACAAACAAAAAAACTCCAAACTAAACAATCTAACTTAATACCTCATAAAGGAACTAGAGAAAGAGGAACAAGTAAAACATTAAGTAGAAGAAAGGAAATGATAAAAATGAGAGAGAAATAAATAAAATAAAGACTAAAATAAAACAATAGAACAGATCAATAAATCTAAGATTGGTTCTTTGAAAAGATAAAAGTGATGAATGTTTATCCAGACTCAGCAAGAAAAAAAGAGAGAGTGCCCAAATAAATAAAACAGAAAGTGAAAGAGAAGTTACAACTAATACAACAGAAACACAAAGGATTATAAACACTATGAACAATTATATGCCAACGAATTGGACAACATAGAAGAAATGGATAAATTTCTAGAACCATACAAAATGCCAAGACTGAACCAAGAAGAAATAAAATCTGAACAAATCACTCACTAGCAATGAAATTAAAGTTGTAATAATAAAAAAAAAAATCCCAACACACAAAATTCCAGGACCAGATGGCTTTACAGGTAAATCCTATCAATAATTTCAAGAATTAATATCTATCCTCTCAAACTATTCCAAAAATTTGAAAAGGAAGAAACGTTTCTCAACTCATTCTATGAGACTATCATTATCCTAATACCAGCATTACCCTAATGCCAAAACCATACCAAGACACTACAAAAAAAGAAAATTACAGGTCAATATCCTAGATGAATATATATGCAAAAATTCTCAACAAAATATTAGCAATCTAAATTCAACAATAATGTACAATATGGTAACTACGGTTAACAATACTGTATTGTGTGCTTGAAAGTAGCTAAAAGAGTACATCTTAAATGTTCTTACAACAAAAAAGAAATGTTAATTATGTGAGGTGATGTGTTAACTAACACTAATGTGTAATCATTTTGCAATGTATAAATGTATCAAATCATTACCATGTATACCTTAAACTTACATAAAGTTTATATCAATTATATCTCAATAGACCTGGAATTAAAAAACAAAAAACAAAACTGGCTTCTAATCAAGGAGGCAGACACTGCCCTATATATCCTGGCCTAAAGAAAGAAAATTATTATCAATAAGCAAATATGCAAATATATCTTTATACAATACATATATACACTGTATATTCATATTTTTATCAATAAGTCATTATTTTGAAAATGATAAAGAAAAAACATTTTCTCTGAAAAGTGTTTATATATACTTTGATGTGGCAATCACTGTGTCATTGAAGTCGTCTTTAAGAACAGTGATTCGATTCTTTCAGAAAAAGTAAGAATAAATTTAGGAGTACTATGTGACAAATTCCTGGTATGACTAGAGAGGGTTCGTATGCATTTCTTACTTCCTTTCCTTTTGGTTCTATCATTCTCAAGAGATGGGATTTTTTAAAAAGCTTGGTATTTCTTAATAAACCTGTCACTATGAAAATTGTAACTTAAGTTTTCTTATATTTAAGGATTATTTTTTTCCATGTCTTTATTTCAGCTTCTGTGTAATTTCTCATGATTTTTAGCAATCACATATACTTTGACAACAATATAAACAATGGTCCTTTATATATATAATTAATCAAGGTAGAGCGTTCTCTTGAGGTGTTCACATATAATTTCTCTGCCATATTCAATATAATAAAAAATATGAAATTATTTCTAGAAAATAGATGAAAAGAATTTCAACATATTGTGACTACATGAATAACATTACATTTTAATTGAGAAGTTAATTTTTAAAGTAGATCATTAATATTTTTTGAGTTCACATCGATATTTAGTGCATTTACTTTCTCCAAGGATTTTTTTCCTCTTTCATGATCCACAAGCCTCCATTAAAACCAATTTTACCAACAGGTCACAAAAATATTCCTTTACTCTTATATTTGTAAATAGTACTCTTTAATATAAAGTAAATGTATATTATCCAAGTTATAAATCATCAATCAGTGGCTACATAATATAGGTGTGAATTATTTTAAAGGTACACATATATTTCTACATATGCATATATTTCTACATAAAATACATAAAAACTAGACATGATATTTTTATTCTTATGCTATGTAACTTTCATCTTAAGGTTAATTTGAAATCCTATTTTCTAAACATTACCTAAAAATTCAGATTGGTTTAAAATCCTTTTTTCTCTATTCTGCTTTTCTTCTTCTAAAAAAAGAAAAGAAAAAATAAGGTTTAGCATTCAACATTAGTACTAAATAAGTATAGCAAGATAAACGAATAGACCTAAGTATGAAGAAAATGACCAAATTAAAATGTGACATATTGTTTAAACTCTCTTAAGACCTACTCATTCATGCACTACATTTTCATAATTAGCTAGCAAAAATTATTGGTCCTCCAAAAACTTGGAAATAATAAAATTTTCAACCAAGAATTAAACTTCAAGAATAATGCATAATAAATCTTCTCAAAGTAATAGGATTATCCCCAGCCCAAGTATACATGCCTTTACAATAATATAATTGACAGTTGGGGTATGGCATAAGGAAGAATGTGTGAAAGCCAGGTTGCTTAATCTAAAAGCTCAGAGAAAGATAGAAGCTGTGTCCATCTGTGACAGATAGCCTCCCGAATATTGTCCAATAATTCCCACCTCCACAAATCATTCTATGATTCCTCCAGTACTGTAACAGCATTGATCAGGATGACCAATAGGAAATGACAGACATGATTGTTTACCATCTCCAAGATTAGTTTGTGAAAGACTGAGGCTTCTCCCTTGTTTGCTACCTCTCTCTGCCTATTCCTTGGATATGGAAGTCATGTGTCACAAGCAGCTCTAAGGGTAGGTCAATGTGGTAAGGAACTGAAGTCTCCTTCTATAAGCCACTCACATGATCTTAGAAGTAGATACTTATACTACAAAGCAACAATAATCAAAATGTCATGGCATTGTCAGAAAAATAGACACATAGACCTGTGGAAGAGAATCGAGAGTTCAGAAGTAAAGCCAGGTTTATATGGGCAAATAATTCTTGACAAAAAAAGCCAAAAAGATACTGTAGAGAAAGAAAAGTCTCTTCAATAAATGGTTCTGGGAAAACTGAAAAACCACCTGCAAAAGAATGAAACTAGACTGTTGTTTATCACTACACACCAAAATTAACTCAAAATGGATTAAGGACCTGAATATAAGACCTGAAATAATAAATTGCATTGAAGAAAACATAGAAACTAAACTCATGAACCTTGGACTTAAAGAGAATTTTATGAATTTGACCTCAAAGGCCAGGGGATTAAATGTAAGAATAAATGAATGGGACTACATCAAACTAAAAAGCTTCTACACAGCAAAAGAAACTGTCAGCAAGGTAAAGAGACAACCATCTGAATGAGAAAATATATTTGCAAGCAACACCTCTGATAAGAGTCTAATACCCAAACTATACGACAAACTCATACAACTCAATAACAGCAAACAAACAAAAAAATCCAATAAAAAAAAATGGGCAGAGTACCTGAACAGACACTTCCCCCAAGAAGACACACAAATGGCCAACATATGAAAACATGCTCATCATCGCTAGCTATTGGGAAAACGCAAATCAAAACCACAATGAGACATCATCTCACACCTGTTAGAATAGCTATAATCAACAGGACAAGTAACAACAAGTTTTGGAGAGAATACAGAGAAAAGGAACCCTCTTACACTGCTGGTGGGACTGCAAATTGGTACAGCCACTACGGAAAGCAGTATGGAGGTTCCTCAAAAAACTAAGAATAGATCTATTATATGATCCAGCAATCCCTCTACTGGGTATTTACCCCAAAGACTCGAAAACCCATATCCAAAAAGATATTTGCACGCCGATGTTCATAGAAACATTATTCATGGTAGCCAGGACGTGAAAGCAACCAAAGTGTCCTATGATAGATGATTGGATAAAGATGTGGTACATATATACAATGTAATATTACTCAGCTATATGAAGAAATGAAATATGGCCATTTGTGACAACATGGATAGACCTCGAGAGAATCATGTTAAGTGAAACAAGCCAGACAAGAAAAGTTGAAAACCACATATATCACTTATATGTGGGATATAAACCCAAAAGCAACAAATGAACAGAACAAACAAACAGAAACTCATAGACATGGACAATGGACTAGTGGTTACCAGAGGGTAAGGGGGAGCAGGGAGGTAGATAGGGTAAAAGGGGTCAAATATGTGATCACAGAAAGAAATCTAACTATGAGCAATGAACACACAATACAATATATATACGCTTTACTGTTAAATTGTACACCTGAAACTTACTGGGTTTCATTAACCAATGTCACCATAATAAAAAAACAAAAAGTAGTTACTATAGCCCCATTCAAGTACTCATCTTTTGCAGCCCTGGCTAATAGCTCGACTTATGAGACTAAGTCAGAACCACCCAGCAATGTCAATTCCAGGTTCTTGACCCTCAAAACTGTGTGAGATAATACTTGTTGTTTTAAGCTGCTATGGTATGGGCAATTGTTATGCAACTATAGATAACTAATACAACATCTAAATATGAGAGACTAGTGGTCACTGAATTTTGATTTCCAGACCAATGTTTTCCCTTCAATAGATATGAATGCAAAGACTTTCCACCAATAATCTCCAAGACATATTTGACATGAATAACTCCGTATCCTACATGTATCATAAAACTTAGACTTCCAGTAAGCAATCCATCAACGTAATTCCTTTTTCTTGAGTTAATATTCATCAAGCAACCCTCTGACTATTTGACTTTCCAAGAGTCCTGACTACAAAGAGAAACTACACTGATTGTGCTGGTACGAGTATTTAAATCACTGGGAAAGCTATTCTTCTATCTAAATTAAGTTGGCAATCTGATTTTAGACATTTGCACTGAGAAATTAGTTAATATGACATTGAGAGTCTCCTTGTGGTGTACTGTGAAACTTGGGGTTCTGAGCCTAAAATAACTAAGAGCCAGATCATCATTGCACAAAACTTGGTGTGTTTGTAAAAGTGATATCTTCTTGGCAGAAAAGACCATAATCCTTCCATAGGTGTCACTTCCTTTGAAACCAGCATTTCTTTGTTGGTTTATACCTCATAGCTGAATAGCAACATAACAAAAGTAATTCCCTATCTCTGAAATTGAGTGTGAATTCACATTATAATCACATTTTATATCAGGGAAGCTCCATGAGGAGAGGCACTTCATCTTTTTCACTTATTGATATATTCTGGGACTGTCACACCAGGCACTCAGTAAATACTTGTTGAATAAACACAAACATAAACTTTTCGGACATTATATTGTGTTTTACTACTCGGCCGTCTCCTTCATTTCTCATAGAAGCCATTGTATATCTTTCTTAATTTTTTCAAATTTCTAACAGTGAAACATCTATTATAAGGGACTTGTCACCTAGTTCATCATTAAAATGTGAATTTTCCAAGGGAAAATATCTTAATTTCCTTCCACAAAAATCTATATAAACTTGTTTCAGCACTAAGACAGACTAACATGTCCTAAAGAGCATTTCATGTTCACACATACGTAGGTACCTAATTTGGTTAAATTGGTGGATTCTTGACTTATTCCTAATTTAACACAATACTGACTTTAGTTTTATATACGTAAATGAAAGTGGATTATATCTCCTGTCCAACTTTACTGAAAATTTTTGTCAAAAAGCGGTCTCATCACAAACCATTTAACATTGTTTCTAAATTTTGGAATGACATATTCTGGCTAATAAATTTCTAGGTCAAACGATTCTTAGTTTAAATAATGAAAGATTGTTTGATTACTCTCAAAAAAGTTCCATCACTTTACAATATTACTGATATTTTATGAAAGTATCTGTACATACACTTACTATATATAAAATTTGACCAATCCATTAGGGGAAAATTGATTTTTGGATGAATCGTTTATTTTGTATATTTTTCAATTAAATGTGAAATAGACCACTTTTTTTGTGCATGTATAATTTACCTGTATTTATATATTTTTTTCCAGTAAGATGTTTGTTCCTTTTAAGATTTTAAAAGATTTCTTCCGTTCATTTCTTAATTATTGCTTTGTGTGAACTTATTATATTAATTTTTAATTTAAAAATTATTTGTCATTATTATATAATACTTTAATATTATATCTCTAGATATTTTGCTCATTTTATTCAGTATTTTGAAATTACATATGTAATATAAGTCAATTTATGAAAGCATAAAGTTATAAAGTATATGAAAAAAATGAGCACCCAGCTTCATAACTACTTCGTATTTATATGTGAGGTAGAAAGTAATTTAGGGAAAACTGACCATTTGCCATGTCCAGTGCAGCCTGCTTGATACCTGAGTGGAAACAGTGGAAGATGCCAAAAAGAAAGAGAAAGACAAAGGTGGGATCAGATGGACCACTATCTACTGATGATTGAATAGTGGCACAGTTTTATTTTTGCAAGCTGCTTTTATACAAGAGCATACAATTGCTAGCTAGGATAAGATCATCTTTGTCAAATCACCTAGCCCACAGTCTATTATGAACTTTTGGTGTTCTGTCTGTTCAGGGCTATAAGTGTACTTCCCTGTCTCGGAGAAACACCACATTGTTTCCCAAACAATTCATACCTCCCATTCTTAGGAGGGTTCATTGATGTGAGGCAACCCTTGGCTGGCCTCATAGATTGCAAGGACCTCGTCAGCTTGCAGTCTACTCCCCACAACCATTGACTTTTCCAATTAATTCAGACTACGTAGCTCACCATTTATTTACTATGTTTGTTTGTATGGCTGCTTTTATAAATGTATTATTTTTTAATTCTAATTTGTTTTTTAATTAATTTCATTCTCTTACTAAATTTTATGTCTAATTCTAGTAGTTATGTTTATACTTTTTAAAATTTTTCTATTCCGTACACTCTATGTGCAAATAATGACATAGTTTTACTTCTTCTAATTCTAATCTTTATATCTTTCTTTTTGCTTCATTGTAATAGCTATGATATCTGAGGCAATGATGAATAAACATAGAAAGTGTGGGTATTTTTGCCTTATTTCCAGCATCTTAATAAAATTTTAAATATTTATAACCAATTAGTATGTTATATACTATATTTTTGTAGATATCTTTAAAATAATTTGAAACTTATCCTTCATTTACAAATTTTTTATCATAAAGACAGGTTACAATAAATTAACAAATGCTATCTGCATCTGTTAAAAAGATTGCATAATTTTCTCTCTTATTTTGTTACAGTGGGAAATTATCCTGGCGATTTTAAAATGTTAAAGCAAACTGAAATTTTCTGAAATAATCCCAACTTGTTCCTGAGGTCTCATCTTTTAATACATTGCTTGAATAATTTAAATAATAGTTTGCTTCGAATCATCCTTGTTCCTGAGAGTAATTGGTTTATAGATTTTTGAAATTTTCTGTCCAAGTTTTGTTATCACAATTATGTATAATCCAAGACAGGAGATTTCTCTTTTTTTCTATATTCTTTAATAATATGCCTTTTATAAATGTTCATTAATTCAAAAATAAATTATCTAGACCTATTTTTTTATGCAGAGGAGGTATTTGTATGCAAAGGATTTAATTATGGATCCAATATGTTTGCTATATATAAGACTATTCATAGTTTTCATTTCCTCCTTATTGGTTTTGATGACTTTTGCATTTAAAAGAAATTGTCCATTTAATTTATATTGTTAAATTCGCTAGCAAGTATTTGTTCATAATATCAGCTCTATTATCCTTTTTAAATTCTTGAAGAAACTGTACTAATGTTTCCTTTTCATCTCTGATATCGATACATTTTATTTTTTCTCTTTCTCTGGACAAAGGTTGATACATTTCAATAGTACTTTCAACACTGCTACCTTTTACTTGGTTGATTATCTCCATTGCACATTTATTTTTTATTTTATTATTTTTCTTTCTTTATTATTTTGTCTACTTTATTTGATTAAGTTTTTTCATTTCTTGAGATATATATGCAGAAATTTACTTTCAGCCTTTATTTTTTTATTTAATAAGTACATCAAATAGATCTTTCTGCTTTTGCTTAGATGAAGAAAACCACAACAGAACATTACTTCAACACAGAGAAAAATCATAATGTTTTTTAGCTATTAAGAAAGCTGAGGTCAAAAGGCAACCAGGTGAACTATGTTTTAAAGGGTTATAAACTCCTCTGAGGAGATACAGAGCACTAGAGGAAGAGGGAGCCAAAAGGGATGCATAGAATATTTAATGGGAACTCAGAGAAGTAATTTATCTGGTGAGATGGACTCCCCATGATCAACTAAGGACTCAGATTTTATGAATAATAAGAATCTAGGGGCCATTTTCCGACAGAAGCTCTTTATATACTCTATATACGGCGAAGAATCTCGGACTGAACTCTCAGTGCTCTGCATTCTTGCTCCACTTGTTTACTGTCTGACTCAATCAAAGAAACCATGGTTTCACCTTTCTACCCGCAGACTGAGACTGGCCCCATCCAGTCAGAACTGCACAATTTGTATACCTCACTTTCATATAACTAACCTAATTGAGAACCAGGACAGGAACTTTCACTATAAAAGGCAGACTCCCCTTCATCTTAGTGCAATATAATTTAGGTTATTGTTTGAATTTGTGCTTTGCAGATGAGCTCTTTTTTGCTCAGATAAATGCTTTTTATTCTTTATTACAGTCTAAAAGTAATTTTGGTTTACACAATCTTATGACAGTAAGAAGAAAAATAAAAATTTCACGAATCCATAACGAAGAAGGATCTGATACAAGGACACCCTGTCTGGAAGAACTGACACAAAGGATGTGACATAGAGGAGCTATGTCATGGTAAAATATAGGGTTAATTCAAGCATAGCCTCTCCATGTACTCAGAAGACAAAAAGGAGGGATGCTTGGCAAGCAGCCTCAAGAAATACCATGAACAAGGATTCTCTGGGCAATACCTTTTTCCAAGGACATTTTCTGCTGTTCCCACGCTATGCTCCTTTGGCCATTCCCGTGGACATTATCTGCCTGCTCTGCTTGAGAGTGCGGCTGGTCCACCACTCTCAAGAACGTTATCTGCTCCTGGAACTAAGCAGCACATTTTGCCCTCACTTGCTCGGGAAGGCAGTTACTCCCCTGATGAGCTACTTTTGCCAAGGGGCAAGGTTATGGGATGATGCAGCAGCTGATTCCAGAACCAGACACCCAGTTCCTCTTTCTTCCCCTCCAGGAGGCCTAGGAAACCAGTTCCAGCTGAAAAGAAAAGATAGATTGCTTCCACCACCCTTACATCCTTGACTTAGTTTCCATGACTACTGATTTCCCTGTATAATCCATGCTCCCAAGACACTTGAGGGAGCCAGCTTTTGGAGCAGTGTCTCTGGGAGTTGCAACCCTCTATTAAATGCGTATTCTACTTGGCCCGACTCCTTTGTTGGTCTTTGAGCACAGATAGCAATAATCTCAAACTCAGTTTGCCTCTGGTTTCAATGATAGCTAAGATAGTGTGACACTTTAGAATTCCTGAGAGCCCCAGACAAAAGTGGAGCCAGCCCTCACTCAGATTACTTTTTCCTGGCTCTAACCCTGTGCTCCTGGATGCAGAGCAGGAAATTTCAGGTAGTCCTCCTTTCCTGTAGCAGGCCTGAAACACCACCCACCTCCTGGAACCTGCTCTCTTAAAAAGCAAAAGCCTTTAGCTATTCAGGGAGAGGCAGGAAGCATTCTAACCACAAGGACTTAAGAATAGATCTACTGACTGGTGGAGGAATAGAAGCAAAATCTGTATACCCCTTGGGGATCAAAGGCAACACTCTCACCTCGGTTTTCAGTAAGGATAATTGCTGCTCAGGGGAAGCTGACAAGTTAAAGTTGTCTCCACTTAAGCAGGAAACAGGAATACCCATTGCCCATGCCAAAAGCCCTGAATAGAGAAACAAACAGCAATCCCTCCAACAACCAGTCCCAGACAAAGGTATATTGCTACTGAGAGAACAGTAAAGCAGACACCAAGTGCCACTGGAGGTAGGGCAGGAAGCCTGATTGAGCACGGAATCCTGTACTGCACTGATCCAAATCACATATGCGCTATAACTGGGAGAGGCCAGGGAGCTCTCTCAAGCAGGCTTAGAGGAAAATTTAGAGAATAATGTTTATATTGAAAAATAGAAAGGTCTCAAGTCGATGAATTCAGCTTCATCCTAAAAATAAAATAGAGAAAGGAAGGCAAACTAAGCCCAAATCAAGAGGATAAAAGGAAGTAATAAAGATATAAGCAGTTATCAATGAAATAGTAAACAAGAGAAAACTCAATGAAACCCAAAGTTGGCTCTTTCAAGAGATCAATAAAATTGGTAAATTTCTAGCCAGACTGACCAAGAAAAAAGAGAAGATGAAAATTACTATTTTCAGAAGTAAAAACTGGGGCAGGACCCTACAAATCCTGCAGACATGAAAGGATAATATGAGAATATTATACACAGCTATATGCAAGTAACTTCTTTGAAAGACACAATCTAGCAAAGATGCCTCAAAAAATATATATAAACTTAATAACCCTACATCAGTTAATGAAATTAAGTGTGGAGTGAAAAATATCTTGCATGTGAGTCCATGCCCTGATGCCTGCTTTGTGAATTCTACCAAGCATCTCCAGAAGGAATAATGCTAATTCTACACACAGTTTTCCAGAAAATAGAAGAGGGAACACTTCTCAACTAATTTTAAGAGGCTAACGTCATCCTGATACCACAACAGAAGACATTGTAAGAAAACAGTTCAATTTCTTTTAACATATATGCAAAAATTGTTAAAAATATTAGCAAAACAAATCCAGCAATTATAAAAAGGATTGTACATTATTATCGAGTAGGGTTTATCCCATGAACACAACAGTATTTAAATGGAGATTTATAAAATTAAACATCTATACTACAAAAAAACCTAAAAAGATAAGAGAAATAAAACCCAAAACAGAAAGAAATAATAATTACAAGCTATAAAACAGAAAAGAAAAAAAAAGTCCATGGAGAAGCTTCTACTCAAGATGGTGGAAGAGGTAAACAGTGGGCGCATCTCATCTCATGACATCAAAATTACAAATATACAGAAGAAACTGCCTTTGGTAATTTGACAAATGATAGGAAGGACAGAGACTTAAAATGGGCTGGTGTCATATCCACATGTGGCTTTAAAAATTGGGAGAAATATTTTAGCTATATGGGTCCTCCCTGAGGAGCAAGGGGGTCACAGTCCCGCATCAGGGACCCCAGACCAGGATTCCAGTGCTGGGAAGAAAAGTCCCTACAACTTCTGGTTCTGAAAACCAGCAAAGATCATGGCTGAGTGAGATGGAGGGATGCTGGAGTCCTAGGCACTGCTGTTAAAGGACCCATGCTTGAACTTACTTGCTAACTAAGTCACTGGCTGTCAGTGCTGAGCTGATTGAGAAAGGAAGATTTCAGTGGTGAGATGACCAGTTGAAAGAATGCACGAGGGGCCGACATGAGAATGAAACAGTAGGCACCTGCTTTATTGTGGGGAGCATGCTTCCATTGCGGGGAACACACTTCTGCCCCATTAGGAGGCTGCATGGGCTTTATATACGTCAGAGAACAATAGTGGCATTCTGCCACACGTGCATAATACAATAAGCTAAATCATACTTAGATATGTTAGGCACAGGCTCCCGACTACGCTAATGTAACATTTTAAATCCAGGGTCTTATTCCTAGACATGAGCCTGGATCATAGCCAGACCTGGGACTAGCCAGGCCGGGGCCCATACTGTTTCTGAGATCTAGTGCTAAAATAGCACTAGGGATGAAGAGACAGCTTTCTCCCAGACAGATATGTTAGCAGAAGCCATTGTTCCTTTGTTGAGCACTCTTCTAACCCAGCATGCAGACGCTGGAGCTGCCACATTTGCATCTTCATCAATCAGGCTAATACAGTTTGCCACATCCTTGTGATTCCCTGAGAGACCCATCCTCACCCTACTTGCTGGCCTACCCAAGCCAGATTCAGTGTTTATTTGTTTGTTTGTTTGTTCGTTTGTTTGTTTGTTTCCATACAAACGTCTTGTCTTGGCTCATTTTGCAAACTTTCCTAAAATCTCTCGAAGTTTCACAAAATCTGAACAAGCATCACCTGGCTTCTGTGTACCTTGTATCTCTTGCTAAGCAGCCCTAAGCCTGGTATTGGTTGCAGGCAACATTGGTTTGCAGCTTAATCTCTCCCAGGCACCTTCAAGACCAGCGCAAGAGGCAACCATCTGCAGCTCATTTTGTAGCTCATAACAAGTAGCCTTGGGCAGGGCACAGGTAGAGGTGAACTTGGCTTGCAATAGGGTCCCTCCCAAGAGGCCCCAGTACCAACATACCTGGTGGCCATTTTCAGATTACAACAGATAACCAATCAACAACCTCCACGCACCCAAAGGACAGACTCAGCAGCCACCAGAGCCCTGCTAAAGCAAATCCTGCTTCATAGTGTTGGGCCTGCACAACATTTCCTCCACTGTGGTCACAGCCAGTCCTCACAAATAATCAGCATGAGAGTCAATACCTCCCACTGACATGCAAATAACAATCAAAGCTCAACTACAACAGAAGTGCACACACAACACAACACACACAAGAAACACACCTGGAGCACCCAGCTCAGGTGATCAGGGAAGATTGTGTCTCTTGGGCTCCATAGGACACCAACTAAATAAGGCCAGTCTACTAAGATAGACAAAGAAGCTCTCCATAATACATAGAAACAAACACAAGGAAGCAGCCAAATGAAAGAACAGAACAAAGCTCCAGAAAAAAAGAACTAAACAAAATAGAGACGAACAATCTACCAGATGTAGAGTTCAAAACACTGGTTATAAGGATGCTCAATGAACTTAGGGTAAGAGTAGACAAACTCACTGAGAACTTTTACAAAGAGAAAGAAAACATAAAAATGGAAATAGAAAAATAAAAAAAAACCAATCAGAAATGAAGACTAAAACAACTGAAATTTTATATATATATATATCAATAGTAGATTATATGAAGCAGAAGATCAAATATATATATATATTTATATATATATCAATATAGTATATCAATATATTGATATATGTATATATGTATTTATATATATCAATATATTATATCATATCATATATTATATCAATTTATTGATATATGTATATATATCAATAGTAGATTATGTGAAGCAGAAGATCAACAATTTGGAAGATAAGTTACCCCCTAATCAAAACAGCAAAAAAAAAAATAATAATAAAAAAATCCAAAATAATTAGGCTAGTTTAAAAGGCCACTGGAAGAACATCAAGGCTACCAACATTCATATCACAGGGATATCAGAAAAAGAGAGAGAGCAAGGGATTGAGAACCTATTTGAAGGAATAATGATGGAAACTTTCCTAACCTAGTGAAGAAAATTGACATACAAGCCAAGAGATCAGAGTCTCAAATAAAATAAACCCAAAGAGGCCCACACCAAGGCACATAATCATTAAAAAGCCATAGGTTAAAGATAAAGAGAGACTCTTAAAAGCAGCAAGAGAAAAGCTGTTAGTTGCATACAAGGAAGTTCCCATAAGACTTTCCAGCTGATTTCTCAACAGAAACTTTGTAGAGCAGAAAAGATTACCAGGTGATGAAAAGCAAGGACCTACAATTAAGATTACCTAGAAAAGCTATCATTTAGAATTGAAAGACAGATAAAGAGCTTCCAAGACCCCCCACCCCCCAAAAAAGTAAAGGAGTTTATCAACACCAAACTAGTATTACAAGAAATGTTAGAGGGATTTCTTGAAGAATACAATAAAAATAAAAGATAAAAATATAAATAACTAAATGGTAATAACTACATATCTATCAACAATTACTTCAAATGTCAATTAATTAATTGTTCTAATTAAAAGATATAAGGTAGCTGAGTAGATAAGAAAACAAGACTCATATATGCTGCGTACAAAAGACACATCAAATCTAAAGACATACAAACTGAAAGTAAAGGGATGAAAAAAATATTTTATGAAATTGTGAATTAAAAATTAAAAAAAAAAACTGGGTTAGCAATACTTATACTGGTCAAAAAAAAGACTCTAAAACAAAGCCTCTGACAAGAGACAAAGAAGGCCTCAGTAATTTCACTTTTGGTTCTTTATCCGAACAAACCCAAAACACTACTTCAATGAGAATGTGCACACATATATTTATTGAAACATTATTTACAGTAGCTTAGATATGAAGGCATCATACTCATATCTGAGTATCCATCAATGGATAAATAGAGAAAGAAGAGGTGGAACATATATGCAATGGAATATTACTCAGCTATAAAAAAATAAATTAAAAATTTACCATCTGCGACTGTATGGATAAATTTAGAGGATATTGTGCTGAGTGGAGTAAGTCAGACAGAGGAAGACAAATTCTATATGGTTTCACTTATATGAAGAGTGTAAAGAAGAAAATAAACAATCACAAGAGAAAAAAACTCAGAAGTACAGAGAACATTTTGATGGTTGTCAGATGGAAGGGAGTTTTGGAGAGTGGGTGCAAAAAGGAATAGGATTAAAAAGTACAAATTGATAGTTACAAAATAGTAATGAGAATGTAGAGTATAACAGGAGGAATACAGTCAGTAATTTGTAATAATTATCTGTGATGTCAAATGGTTACTAAATATATCGGTATGATCACTTTGTAAATTATATAAATATCTAAGCATCATGTTGTACACCTGAAACATATAATATTGTATGCCAACTGTAATTAAAATTAGAAATTTTTTAAAAAGTAAAATATATAAATTGAAGTGGTTACTCTATGTATATTTAATGTAAATACTAATATAGTGTGAATTAAATACCGATATAGTTTAATACTATAATAATATAATTTAATACTGATATAGATTGCCATCTTTTTTTTTTTTTTCATTTCTGCTTCTGAGACATTCCTATCTCAAGATCCAGTGCACAACAGACCATGATAAGTGTCTACAAAATTTCCTTTCTAGATTATTTACTAAATTTCAAAAGAATTGAATGAATGGAAGTTGAAACTTTGAGTGTCATGTAAGAAAAAGAGAACTTTCAGATAAACAGGAAAAAGATTATGTCCTATGGAATTATCCCAACAGTGGTACCTTGGTTATAATTTCTTTAGATTCTACTCCAGGAATTTTCAATTTAATAATACATAATATTTTAAATCTTAACAGCAACTGTAATTGGAAAATATTATTATTCCTCTTTTTTAATAGATAGAACAACTGAAACACAGAGGTATTAAATAATTTTCCAAAGGTTACACTGCCAATAAACTATTGAATTAGAAATTGAATCATTATCTAACTTTAGAATCAACCGCAAGTTTTCACTACTTCATTTTGCTGTAATATTAAAACATATTAAAATACAAGACAATAGTGTTATTGGTTATAAGAAAATAAAGGCACTTATAAAAAATATATAAAAAAGAGATCCATAGATATAATTTCCATAGCTAACCACTAACCAACTGTGTCATCAATAAAATCTAAAGTTTTCCGTAACTCACATTTCTTAGTTATAAAGTAGAAACAAATAATCTATTTCTTAGGTTCCTTGAGCTCAATATTATTTCTAAATATACTTCTAAATCTAAATTCTATGAAAGATATATATTTTAAATAACAGCAACAGACATAAATAATATAACATGTTTCTGGATAAATAACAAAATGCTCTAGTCAAAGGACAATTATTTTATGTAATAAATCCAAGACACATAGGCTGCTAAATAGGAGGTTTTTGAATACAAAACAGCACATTCATTAGAACAGAGCAACTAATTTGTGCTCTTGGGAAAAACGGATAGGAACAAGTCATATCAAGAATGTAAGCATTTTCTTTGAGAAGAACAGAATTTACTAGATATGCCAATAGGAAGTTGAGTTTTTCTAAGGTGGTACATTAATATCCATGGTGCAAACAAGTAAACTAAATTTTTAGATTAAAAACTATTAATTATTAAAAATAACTTTTAAAACAAAAAATTGTTAAACATGTTAATTTTATATTGCTAGTGTAGCAAATTACCACAAATTTGGCTGCTTAAAACAACACAAATATTTTCTATTACAATTTTGGAGTCCAGAAGACTGAAATCAGTTTGACTGGACAAAAGTCAGTTGACAAAGTTGCATTCCCTTTTAGAGGTTCTAGGAGACAATCTCTTTTTTTGCCTTTTATAGTTTCTGAAAGCCACCTGCATTCCTCGACTGGTGACTTCCTCACACCACTCCCACTTCTTGCTTTCACCATCACCACATCACTCACTTCCTACTTCTCACCTCCTTGCTTCCTATTAGGATCTTATGATGATATTTATGGCCCATCAGGATTATCTAGAATAGTTATGGGTTGAATTGTGCCCCCAGATTTATATGTTGGTTGAATACTAACCCCCAGTACTTCAGAATGTGACTTTATTTAGAAATCTGGCCATTCCATATGTAATTAATAACAGATGAGATAATTAGGGTGACTGATGTCCTTATAAAAAGGGGAAATTCAAACACAAACACCACACACACAGAAGAACTCCAAGTGAAGATGAAGTCAGCAATCTGGATGATACTTCTAAAAATCAAGGAATACCTATGATTGCCACCAAGCAACCAAAAGTTAAATGGAACAGATTCTCCCTTACAGCCCTCAGAAGGAACTTAGCTTGCCAATACCCTGATCTCAGACTTCCAGACTCTACAATTGTGAGACAATAAGTTTCTGTTTAAGCCACTCAGTTTGTGGCATTATTTTTTTTACAGTAGCCTTAGCAAACTAATAAAAGTATAATTTCCCATTTCAAATCCTTATCTTAATCACATCTGCAAAATCCCTTTTGCTATATAAGGTAACATTTATAAATTCCAGCAATTAGGGAGTAGATATCTTTGGAGAAATATTATTCAGCCTACCATAGCATGATTATTGTCAAACTATTTTATATATCAAAGGATATAGGTTAAATAAAACATTTTCTTCCTCAACATTCAATATTTATAATGTAAATATCCAAGTGTCATGTGCATTATTTGCAGGGATTTTTATAAACTCTAGCAATCTCCTGTAATGTTTAACAGAAGAAAAGTAAAGAAAATACAGCTTGAGGGAGGCAGGTTTTTTGTATCACGAAACTATTCCTTACCAGAAACGTTAGTACTTTTGGCTTAATCCATTTTTCAGATTAAATACATTTAATGAATTTAAGAATAATAGGTAACATAACTTATTTGATTGTATTCTTGTAACAATTACTTATAATTAAGAGTATATTTCAATAAGTGATTCAGAATTTTTCATAGAAAATAAAACCATTTATTGTTTTATTATAATATTATACAACTATAATATTAGTATTCCCAGATAGGTATAATCTTTGCACATTTTTATATTTTACACATAGAGAGTTTGCATATGTTTATAGAAATACCAAAAAAAAGGTCAATTCAAGAAATATAAATAAACCTATAAATAACATTGTAGTATGACAGGTTTTTTTTTTTCCAGATCACATTTAACACACAATTCATTACTTTTTTATCTACCAAATTCCCTTCTAAAAGGTCAGAATTCATGATCTCATACATCTTTCACAGAAGGCAAAAACAAACAAACAAACAAACAAACAAACAAAAACCTCTCTAGGTATTTCAAACAGAAAGGCATTTAATACAGAGAAGTTGGAGCTTATAAATTTATTGGAAGGACTAGAAGATCAGAAATCAGGAAATCATGGTATTTCAGCAATCTGGAGGCTGCTGCTGGTGCTACTGAAGACACTGCTCAAATTTTCTTTAATACACACCAAACAGAACTCAGATGCCAAATGCAAAGTCAGGCTATTCACTGCCTCATTTCTAAATGCTCATATCACCACTATATTGCTTGCCAACTGCCACAGCAGCAAAAGTGTAACTTCCACTTTTTTTCCATCTTGCACCTTTTATATAAGGTTAAGTAATCACCAGAATTTAATTTGCGTCTAGGTATCTAACTTCAAGGGAGGGAGCTTTTCACAATTTCTACCTAGAATGTAGTTGAGATAGTAACTATAGAAGTTACCAAACTCCTTTTGCTGAGGCAGAGATGGAAAATGTATACAAAACTCAGAAAAAGAAGAGCAGAGACTGAGGCTATATTAATGAAAAGAGACCAGCCATTCCCAGATTAACAGGAAACAGACATTTTATAGAGCAAGGGTTAATATTTACAGCATTTGCATTAAATTATAAATATTTTGTTCACTCAATCCAGAAACAGCTTAAAGGAACTGGTCATAATTTGTGTCTATTGCACTCTAAAAATTTTATTAAATTAATGTAAATTATCTAATCCTAAGAAACAATAAATCCATTATAAAAGAGCAGGGGATGAAGAATAGTTTAAAGTATCCCTGATCTGTGAAAATACTAAGTGGACAAAAAAGAGAAAATGCACTTTTTAGTCATGTTGAAATGGAAATGCATTTGGCAGTAATCTTGTGACTCCTGTATTAGTTAGAATTTTTTAAAGGTCTATAAATTACCACTTAAACCGAGAATTTAAAAAGGAAAGTGTTCTGTATTAGAAAAGTTTAATTCTAGTGGCTTTATAGATGGGATGATTCAAAGATGCAATTAACTACTACCAGGATTTGGTTTGTCTTGACTTCTTGGTTTCTTCTTTCTCCATTAAGTGACTTTTGATAATTTCAAAAATGCTTTCCCCTACATCTTATAGATTTCTATTCATCAAAATATTAAGCTGAATCTTTTTCAATTATCTCATAAAAATTTCAATATCTCTTTTTGGGTGAGTGGAGGTCAGTTGCTCATCTCTGAACCAATTATTAAGCAAGGGAAATTTAATGTTTTGATTGGTTAAGCCTAAACCACATGCTTGTGCCTATTGTCAGAAATAAAGTTAAGTTCATGCAAAATACAAATTTTGATCTGGGAAAGGAGCGGTTTCTTGGGGTAGCAGGGAGAGTACATACTATTAGGAAAATAGAGAGAAATGTATGAGATAAACAAGAATAGTCGAGTTTATTACAACCCCAAGACCTCAATTGGCCCTTGCTGTCTTCCACTGATTCTGGAGAGAGCTATACGAAAGTACTTGCCAGACAAATACTACGTATTACTACGTGTGATTTTGGTCTCATAACCTATATGGAGTACTGGTGAATTGGGCAATACATATGTGACAAGGACCCCTTTTACTTGGGTTGGTTATAGATCTTGGGCCTAATGCAAGCTGCTGGGACACTCAGCCCTTTTCCCAAAGGCTCACACACTAATATTACCACTCCGATTTGACTATAAAAGGCAAGTATTGACAAACCCATAGAAGAGAATATCATAGAGAGAAATAAGAGACATTTTCCTAAAGATAGTTTTATTTCTACCTCTCTCACTAGAGTTGCATCCTTGTCCTATGTGACAAGATAGACTCAGCCAGAACCTGGAGATCTGCCAAAAAGCCCATCAACAGATGGAATGAAGGACAAACTTTCTTTTATAAAACTTGGCTAGAGGTTATTCTGCTCATTAGTGAGGAAGGAAAATTAATTCATATCAGAGATTCTCAAATTTTTAAATTCAGGTTTCTTTTGGATAAAAATTAAAATCAATGTTTCTAGACTTTTCACTTGAAACATATTTTATTAATCAATATCACCTCAATAAATTTAATAAAATAATAAAATAGAACAATATCTCAACAAACAAAAAAAGCTTTTTCTATGGGTTTAGATAAGACTCCACGCTAAAATTATTCAAGCTAATGTCTATGAAAAGAAAATGTATGTGCATTTTGATTTATATACCTCTTGTTCAAAAATTGGTCAATCTCTAAATGTGAATATACCCTTACTGGGATTTTTAAGAAATTAAAATTCTCAAATCATTCTCATTTTGAATTTCAAATTTTAAGACAAAGTTTAGGCAAAATAAACAGACCCTTTCTGTTGAAAAAATTGTTTTTTATTCCATCCATTTCCTGTTATGCTGTTAAAATATCTGTGAATTTCAAATGTAATATGATTGGCATTATAATAAATGATCTGGCAATGTGTTGCTGAACAGTAAAGGACACAGAATTATTAGGTTCCATTGTTACTATGAATAGAACCACCCAGACACCAATTAACATCTCATCTCTATTATTACTTATTATTGTTCCTGTTCCACTAATCAAATTTATATCTTTTTAGTTCATATTTTGATTTCAAAAAGTTCTGCTAAGGAAAAATCGTGAATGCAAATAAACATGAAATTTACAAAGCTAATTAACTTTATAACCAAGAATAATATGAAAAGGAAAATTAAATTGCTTTGCTACAAGAAAAATCTTAAAGGAAACATTTGTTAAAACATAAAAAAAAAGTTAACATTTTCTAATATGGTTGATTTTTGGCTTATATTTTTAATATGACAATCATATTCATTTTCTTTTATTTTAATACACACTGCTGTCTTCAAAATGTATTAATATTGCATGTTGGTAGGGGGAAAATGGCAGAAATATATTCACAAAACATTTAAATAGAGCTCTCACAATTTATAAAGCTTTTAGTGAAAAGACAATATCACTTAAAAGTGAAAAATAAATTCAAAAACAAGCTAAGTAAAAATTTATAAAAACAGAAAAACACACTGAAAATTTTGGTGATAAAGTAAAATTTAGTAATATCTTGGCATTTGTGACACTATAACAATGTAATGCCTTTTAAAAAGATTCTTTTTTTATAATTATTTTATTTTTTTAAATTACAGTTGGCATACAATGTTATATTAATTTCAGGTGAACAACATAGTAATTAGACATTTATGTAACTTACAAAGACATCACGGCAATAAATCTAGTACTCATCTGATATCGAACATAGTTATTACAATATTATTGACTATATTCCTTATGCTATACTTTACATCTCTATGACTAATTTGTAACTACTAATTTGGACTCTTTAAAGCCTTCTCCATTTCACCCACCCCCAACACTCTCCCTCTGGCAACCATCAAAATATTCTCTATATCTATGAGTTTGTTTCTGTTAGGTTTGTTTGTTTACTTCATTCTTTAGATTCCACATACAACTGAAATCATATGGCATTTATCTTTCTCTGTCTGACTTACTCCACTCAGCACAATACCCTCGAGGTCCATTCATGTTGTTGCAAATGGCAAGTTTTTATTTATTATGGCTGAGAAATATGCCATTGTATATATGTACCACTTCTTTTTTTTTCTCATTCATCTATTAATAGACATCAAGGTTGTCTTCAAATCTTGACTATTGTAAATAATGCTGCAATAAACATGGATTCACATGTTCCTTTGAAGTAATATTTTGGGTTTGTTTAAATAAACAAAGAAGTATGATTACTGAGTCCTTTTCTTTTTATTATAGCCTTTGTTTTAAGGTCTATTATGTCTAGTATAAGCATTGCTACCCCAGGTTTTTTTTTTTTTAATTTCCATTTTTATGAAATATCTTCTTCTTTTTACTTTCAGTGTGTATTTGTCTTTAGATTTGAAGTGAGTCTCTTGTAGGCAGCATATGTGAGGGTTTCGTTTTCTCATCCATTCAGCCACCTTATTATTTGATTAGGCATTTAATCCATCTATATTTAAGTAATTGTTGATCGATTTATAGTTATGGTCATTTTATTATTCATATTTATAATCTTTTCTTCTCCTTTTTCTTCTTCTTCTTCTTCTTCTTCTTCTTCTTCTTCTTCTTCTGCTTCTGCTTCTGCTTCTGCTTCTGCTTCTGCTTCTGCTTCTTCTTCTGCTTCTTCTTCTTTGGTGTTGATAAACTCTTTCAGCTTTTTCTTGTGTAAGAAGCTCTTTATCTGTCCTTTGATTCTAAACGTTAGCTTTGCTGGGTAGAGTAATCTTGGTTATCTTTGCTTTTCGTCACTGAATATTTCATGCCAATCTTTTCTGGACTACAAAGTTTCTGTTGAAGAATCAGCTGATAATCTTATTGAAGCTCCTTTATAGGTAGCTAATTGCTTTTCTCTTGCTGCTTTTAAGATTCTCTCTGTCTTTAAGCTATAACATTTTAATGATGATATGTCTTAGTGTGGGCCTCTTTGAGTTCATCTTGTTTGAAACTCTGAACTTCCTGGTCTTGTATGTATATTTTCTTCACCAGATTAGGGCAGTTTTCCATTATTATTTCTTCAAATAGTTTCTCTCTGTCCCTTCTTCTTTCTCCCTCTCTTCTCTTTCTAGTACTCCTAATGCAAATGTTTGTACCCTAAATGTTGTCCCTTAAACTAGCCTAATTTTTTTAGATTCTTTTTTATTTTTGCTGTTCTGATTGAGTGTTTTTTGCTATGTTACCTTTCAAATTAGTTATTCAATCCTCTGCTTCATCTAATCTACAATAGAATCCCTCTAATATATTGTTTGTTTTAGTCATTACATTCTTCATTTCTGACTGATTCTTTTTTATGTTTTTTATCTCCATATTTATGTTTTCTATATCTTTGTAAAATTATTCAGTGAGTTTGTCTATTTATACCCTATACATCCTTATAACCAGTATTTTGAACTCTACATCCGGTAGATTGCTTGTCTCCATTTTATTTAGTTCTTTTTCTGAAGATTTGTTTTTCTTTAATTTGGGACATATTTTATGTCTCCTTATTTTGGTTGCTTCCTTGTGTTTGTTCCTATATATTATGGAGAGTTGCTATGTCTCCTGGTCTTAGTAAAGTGATCTTACATAGTAGATGTCCTGTAGGGTCTAACACAGCCATCCCTGATCATCTGAACTGAGTGCTCCAGATTTCTTGTGTGGATTGTGTGTTCCCTCTTGTTGTAGATGAGCTTTGGTTACTGTGACCCTTGGGCTGAATTGTCATGAAAACTGGTTCTGACTATAGTAGAGGAGCTATTGTGTAGGGGCTGAGCTTATAGGGTAGGACTCACTTTAGCAGGACTCTGGTATCCACCCATTCTGCCCTCTGGGTGTGCTGTCCTCAGATGTATCCCTGGGCATTGCTTCGGCTTGCTATGAATCTGATCACCGAGCATGCCAGTCCCAAGGCCTCCTTGGAGGGGCCCTGTTGTAGGCCAAGTTCAGCCACAGCCTATGTCCTGCCTGGGACTACCTGGCACAAGTCACCAAGATATCCATAGTTGGCTGTCACAGGCTCTGGGCTTAGAGGTACCTTGACAGGCCAAGTCTCAAACCCAGGCTGACTGCTGTTAGTGCTGGGCTTGGGGCTGCTCAGCAAGAGATATTGGGCATGCTGAGACCATGTGCTGTATGCTGTTAGTTTAGTTTTGTGAACCTTGGAGAGGCTTTAAGAAAGTCCACTGCATGAACCAAGATAGGCCGTTTGTACAAAAAAACCACTGATTGGGTGCACCAATTAGGTGGGGTAGAGTCTCAGAGACTCACCAGGGTAGGGTGACCAGTGTTAGCTAGGTTGATAGAGAATCAAATATAATGGCCTCTGCATTAATCTACTGGGTTCAGGGAGGGCTCAACAAAGAAACACTGGATTCTGCCAGCACTTCTGTCTGGAAGAAAACTGTCCTTCTAGCTCTTGCCCTGAAGCCAGACAATTTGGTTCTTCCCTGTATATCCCTGGTGCCTTTCAAGCTGCTGCCCCAGAACTTGAGCTCAGAGTGAATGAGACTGTCAGTGAGTAAATTTGTGCATGGACCCTTTAAGAGAAATACCTGAGACTCCAGCTGCCCTCCATCTCACACTCATCCACAGTCTCCACTGGTTTTCACAGCTATAAGCTGTGGGGACTTCTCTTCCAGGCACTGGACCCCTAGACTGGGGAGACTGGTGTGGGCTGGTATCCCTCATTTTTCCAGGAGGCCTCTACAGCTGATTTATCCCTCCCAATTTTTAATCACCATTCACGAGAGTTTGACCAGCTCATTTCTCTTCTCTGCCCTACGTACTAGTCTCAAATGGCTTCTTCTCTATGTTCTTAATTATAGGTCTCATCAGCGAGACTTCAGGTGATCCTCAGTGATGATTATTCTTTAATTTTGATATAGTCATGACACGTAGTGAGCACGGCTTTCACCTACTCTACCATCTTGACTGAAAATTTGCAAAAGTATTATAATCAATTTTGTTAAGTGTTTTGATTGTAAATGGATGCTATATCTTTAATTATATCTGCTATTCCCTAGATTCCTAGATGTTCAGTAGGCAATGTTTTCTATATAAGATTCCCATTATCATGGAAATATAATTTCAATTTTGAAATGCATCCATGATGATTTATTGATTAGTTTTAAGTCCTGAATAAGGACCAAGAGTGCTGAGTGGAAGTTTGGAGCCAATTATACACACACACACACACACACACACACATACACACACACACATACACACACATATATTTTATTGTTGTTATTTGTTTGTTTGTTTGTTCCCCAACCAACAGGTTTACAGGATCAGCTTAAGGATCTGTTTCCTTACCTGAAGCTCACAAACAAAGCAGTTAAATCCTCACCACAAATGGCCATGCTGGGACTCATTACACTTTTTATAGGCCTGGATCTTTTTGTTTCTAAGTCTCTAAAACATTTATATAGGGCAATGAAATTTTCACAGAACCTGAGCCAATTTCTTTAATGAAGAATGAGATAAATTGCTGTGAACGGTACAGTTTTCTTTTTTTTTCCCCCAAAGTAGGAATATAATTAAAGAAACAAAGAAAAAATGAAATAGTAAAGAACAACAACGCCTCCATAGATCCTGTTTAAAAATGGGAGGGGGGAGGTAGATGGAGTGAAAGGGGTTAAATATGTGGTGACAGAAAGAATCTAACCATGAGAGGTGAACACACAATGTAATTACATATATGCCTTACTGTTAAAATGTCCAGCTGAAACTTACTGGATTTCATTAACCAATGTCACAATTAATTAATTAAAAATTAAAAAAATAGAGTAGAGACTTTTATTTTAAAAAGCTGCTTATTTTGCCAAGGTTTAATGTACTTATTAATTTAACAAACTTTTGCTGAGTTTATAACATGTGTCAGGCTTTTTTTGAGGAGCTAATACAAGCAAATAAATATACTATAATATCAATTTCCAAAGAGTTTAATCAAATAATAGAGAACAAATATTGTTATAAAACAATATTGTAAATTTTTTAAATGATGTGATAGAATCTATATAAAGATAAGTTAAAAGTATCTAACATTGTAGAGAAAGGGAGAAAGGGGCTATTTAAAGGGTATTTAGACTGAGGCAAAAAGAGAAAGGTTTATAATTTATATGTTAAGGAGTTAGAATTTTTAGGTATAAAGGAAAAGCTTTTCTTGAAATTTGTTTTAAAGCTTTAGAATATTGACTTAGTGCAGTAAACATAACTCTTTAAGTGGGGGTTAATGTTATGACATTTTCTATCTAATTTCCTATTTCTCAGGTCAAAGACCTACCTTTAAAATTAAAAATAATAATAATAATAAATGACTACAGAAACAGCAAAACAACATGACTGCTAGACTTTTAATAATAAAGTTGCATATACATATTTATTACATAACATCTTTATAGATATACAGAGAGAGAGAGAGAAAGAGAGTGAGAGATTAATGAAACCTTATTGGGTGCTGGGTTGTGAGAGCTGAACACGTGTCCTTTCTAGTCAATAATTAATCTCTGCAATAAAGTATGTATATGAGGCTAACAGTGCTCTAAGATCAATAGTATTGACTTTGGTAAATTTAAATCAATTTAAAGTATAGCTTAAAACTATCACTATTGAGCATTTATATGCTAGATTCGCTACCAAAAATGTTCAACATATGCTATCTTTTTAAATTCTCAAAATTTTTTAATAAAAGAAATTGTATTATTTTATAAACAAATACATGAAAAGACTCAATAACTTTTCCTAGGTCAAAATGAATAAGGATGAGAAATCAGAAATGTTATTAAAAGGAGAGAATAACAAATCATTGTAAAACATAGTACACACAAGGGTTAGCAAATATGTCTATAACTGGAACATAGAAAGAGTCTAGAAATAAAGAAGAATAAGAGGGAAACTGGGGAGGGGACATTTTAAAAATGATTTTGCATTCCATGCTATGTTTAAACTTTTCCATTCCCTCTTCTACACTCCCAAACTAATTTTATGGTTTAGGACTTGGTTATTTTTATCTGGGTTCTACATTTGAGAAGAAAAATATTGTTAAATATTGCAGACAAAGTCGAGAACTACTGCTCTATGTACATCCAATATTTTATTTCTCTAGTTACAAAAAAGAAATGTTTCTGCTCTAGTGATAATTCCTCCATTTCTTCGTTTATTCCATTCTCTTTTCTAAGAAATGATACATTATGATGACCCTGTCTTTTTTTTTTTTTTATAAAAGTTCTTCTTCTGATATGGATACTGCTCATTTTCACTGCTCTTCTAGATCCCAACTTAAAAATTACTCATTAAACCCCTTAAATTATTCCAAGCCCAATCCAAACTTTCTCTAGTAAAAATTTGTGTGTATGTATATTATATATACATATACACATACTCTTTTCAAGTGTGTGTGTGTGTGTGTGTGTATGTATATATAACCTCAGTTTCCTCATCATCCACTTCTCAGTTCCCTCAAATTTTACTTCTACTCCTTCCTATATATCTATTGAAACAACTTTTCTAAGACTGCCATTTTATATCTTATATCCATGGTTCATTATTTAGCCTATTGGAACTCTTGGAGGCATTATGCGCTATTTACATTCTCTATTCTTAATTTCTCTGGCACCATACACTACTAGCTTTCTTAATAACTCTATGGTAGCTTTTTTTTTTTGGTCACCCAACATCATATTTTTCTATCATATTTAAATAATGAAATTTCTTAATGCTCTCCTTTATTTTTTCTTTATCATTATTTCTTGAATGTTTTCAATCAGGTCCATGAATTCAACTATGGTCTATACTGCAGCCAAACTGCTATCTTCAATATACATCTCACCCTGTGTTTCAGACACCTGTATTCTGATTTCCCCTTGATATCTCGTGGAATTCTCAAATGCACTGCAAAAATTTACTCATAATATTTTTCATCGTATTTTTTCACTTTTGTAAACAGCACCATCATCTCTCCAGTTATTCAAGCCAGAAAACTCATTCAAGCAAGGAATTTATTTGTTTGTCAATTTCTTATGTGCAGACCTCAGAACACTGACTAAGATCTGAGGAGATTCCACTCACAATTCTACTATCTACTTAATTTAATGTTTTCTTGTATATTTGTGTATTCGAGTATAAAAGTAGTGCTTTATTCCATTCTATTCCCCAGAAAAAAATGTCCAGTTTATAAAAGATCTCAGATTTTTCACCAAGGACCTGCCAAGATGGGCTATGTTTGCACTAAAATCATGAGAAGGTTGCTGGAGTCATCACCAAGAAACACCAAATGCACCGGGGCAATGACTTTCACACCAATAAATTCCTGTGTGGGAGATCGTGGTTGTTCCCAAAAAGAAGCTCTGCAACAAGACAGTGGGCTATGTCACCTATCTGATGAAGTAGTTTTAGAAAGCTTCTGTGAGAGGTTCCTCCATCAAGTTGCAGGAAGAGAAGAGAGTAAAGAGAGATAATTATGTTCCGGAGGTCTCATCCCTGAATCAAGAGATCAGTGAAGTTGATCCTGACACTAAGGAAAAGCTGAAGCTCTTGGACTTTGGCAGTCTGTCCAAACTTCAGGTCACTCAGCCTATAGTTGGGATGAATTTCAAAATACCATGTGGAGCTGTTTGAATCTTTTTTTTTCTGTGCTGTAATATTTCAATAAACCATTGACAACCTTTTTTAAAAAAGACCTTAGATTAGACAGTCAATAAAAATTGTCAAAGACTAGTGTGGAAATCCTTGTGATGTCAGAATGGTCCTTGAAATACCACAGCGATGTCAATTGCACCTAACTCTGGCTTTAGCTAGCACCTTCTTAGAGAAGTAGGAGTCTGTTAGACTGTCACTATAGGTCTCATGAATTTCCACAGGGAGAAAATAATCAGTGAATACTTTTATTGTCCCACACTGTATTCTCTATTATTTTCCACATAGTTAACTGAAAAAGCTAGTCTTCCTCAAAATTTTATCTTTATGTATTCTATAAATTCAAAATTTTGTGATGAAGCATAAGCCAATGAGAAAAAAAGAAAAGACATTTTATGACCAATATAGGCCACATAAAAATTTTTATTAGGAGAAAAATATTTTGGTCTGTTATTACGAAAAAAATATGAAGTTTGCATAAGGGTTAGACTATTATTCATGGGAATCTGTTATTATAGATATTGATCATAAGGACATTTATTTAAAACCTGAAAATGCTAAGTTACCATGAATACATCCACTAAAATTTTCTTAATTAAACAAAAGTTAAAGAAAATATGAAATGTAAGATATATTCGATCCTGGCTTTATATGTATTTTTTTCTAGCAAACAGCTAAGAATGTATTGGAAAAAATGAGTTGGCTACTAATTTTTTTTTCACATAGGCCTATAAACTTAAACTTACAATAATATATCATTCTCTTCATATAATCCAAATATCTTAGCTGGATAAAATTGGGGAGCGCATTTCAGAGTTTAATTAAACTGTTAATGTGAATTTATATGACTTCAGAACCATTATTTTTTACAAAATATAAAGAACGGCAGATATGCCAGCCTTTATCTTTGACTTTGACTTCTATTTCTCATCAGCATTTAATTAGAAGTATGAGTATAATCTCTACTCAGTCCAGTTTAGATGATTTATTTTGCTCTCTTCTCTTAGACTGTGTTTATATTGTTACTATTATATTTATCAGTCATGGAATACTAGAAATCTTTCAAGTTTGACAGCTGTGCTCTATCCAGATGCACAGTGATTTTAACTCTTTAACTGCATATATTTATGTTTAAAAAGTTACCAACTAATAGTAGATTTTCTTTCTTGAACTGGTTATGTTCAAGCAATTCTATCAGTCTAGACTGTTATATGGATATAGTGAATGTACCCATGGGTAACTTAACATCTTCAGGTTTTAAATAAATGTCCTTATGATCAATATCTATAATAACAGAGTCCCATGCATAATAGCCTAACCCTTATTCAACTTTCATATTTTCTTTTTAATACGTGACCAAAATATTTATTTTCCTTATAAAAATTTTATCTGACCTATGTTGGCCATAAAATGTCTCTTCTTTTTTCTCATTGGCTCATGCTTCATCACTATACATATATATGTCTTTTACTAATTTTGTAGGAACACTTTGTACATTCTGGGTGCTACATATTTTCCTACTACAATGCATTTAATAATTATAGAAACAAATTCTTGTAGGTATTCGTTACATTCAGAATTTGTATATTTGTCTTTATAAATTACTCTGGAGAAAAATGTTGTTATAACATTTAGTAACAAATGGCTCATGATGAAGCAGGGAGCCACATGGTAATTAGTTGTTAGCAACAAAAATGTAACTACTCACATTAGCACCTTCATTATGCCAAGAACTACAACAGGCAGTTATTAGGAATGTGTTTGTAATTAAATATTGTTAGCACTAAGTATTCCATGTAAATTATTTTTAAATCAATATTTTTTGTCAAGTTAAATTCTGAAGGTGCAGAATGTAAAAAAGATGTTTATATGAAAATTGTAAAGCCTAGCCTGGAAAATCTTTAAAATACTGTGACATTTCATGCTGTAAGTCATAAAATATATATATATTTTATAACTGGAAAGCAATTATGAAATATCAAGTCCAGTTCTCTGTCTCATTGTTCATGTAAAAAAATTAAGCAGGTTATCTGAGATCGTAGCCTTGTTTGTTCATATCTTCTTTCATTAATTTGACAAATATTTGCTGAGCATGTATCATGTACTAAAATTATCCTATGTGCTCAGTGCAGAGCATTTAACAATATAGTTTTGTCCACTGTATTCTCAGTCTATATTCTATAAAAATAGGTTAAAAGTTAAACAAATTTCAAAGAATAATTTTAAGACATTAGTTAGAAAAGACCGGTTTACTCATCTCTGAAGGAGATCAATCATGTAAAAATCATCTCTCCAAATAAAAATAAAATTATCTTTATAAAAGTTAAATTCACTGGCATTCTATAGTCTTTTCCCCTCTTGAATATATTTATTGACTGAAAGCTATTGAGAAGAGCACATTGCCCTTAAAGAAGCCAAGTTATCAGAAAAGTACTTTTAGTCATTTGTGGGTTTCCTAAGAAAACTTGCAGTTTTACCTATGAATTAAAAATGATATCTCTTATGATGGCTGCCATTGCCTTCCTTCCATGTTTCCATTTTTTCAGCCTATATCTACACTATTTCTCAAAAGAAAACTATTTTGTAACTATTTTATTTTTAAAAAGTTAACATCTTATTCTCATACTTAATGATTAGGAACTTAAAGCTTTTCCACAAGGTTCAGCCACAAGGCAAAAATATCTTTTCCCTCTTATCACTCCTTTCAACATTATACTGAAGTTTTTAGCTAATAGAATAAAAAAAGAAAAGGAAATAATTGAGAAGGAAGAAATAAAACTGCCTTGTTCATAAATGACATAATTATCTATGTAGAAAACCTGAAAGATTGATTTTAAAACTCCTGGTACTAATAAGTGATTATACTAAGGTTGCAGGATACAAGGTAATACAAAAGTAAGCCACTTTCTTATATACTAGCAATAAACAATTGGATTTTGAAATAAAAAACAATACCATTTACATTATCATCTCCCAAATGAAATACTTATATTTAAATCTAAAATAATATGTAAAAACTCTATATAAGAAAAACTACAAAATTCTGATGAATTAAAGATCTAAATAAATTAGAGAGAAACTCCATGTTCACAGATAGGAAGACTTAATATTGTCAAGATGTCATTTCTTCTCAACTTTTTTACAGATTCAATGCAATCAAAATCCAGCAAGTCATTTTGTGGATGTAGAAAAAAAGCTTATATGGAGAAGCAAAAGACCCATAATAGCCAACACAATGTTGAAAGGAAAAACAAAGTTAAAAGATTGATGCTACCTGACTTTAAGACTTACTATAAAACCAGAGAAATCAAGACAGTGTTGTTTGGCAAAAGAATGGACAAATAGATCAATAGATTAGAATCAAGAGCTCAGAAATTGACCTACATAGTCAACTGGTCTTTAAAAGCAGCACAATGGAGTAAAGATAGTCTTTTCAACAAATGGTACTGAACAAGTAGACATCCACATGGATAATAGTGAATTTAGACAGAGAACTTATACTCTTTATAAAAATTAATTCAAAAATTGATCATAGATCTAATGTAAAAAAAATTTTTTTAACTTCTAGAAGATAATAAATGAGAAAAGTGAGATGATTTGGGGTATGGTGAAACCTTTTTAGATACCACACCAAAGACACAATCCATGAAAGAAATAATTAATAAGTTGGACTTAAAATTAAAAACTTCCTCTCTATGAAAGATGATGTCAAGAGAATAGGATAAGCCACAGAGTAGGAGAAAAGTTTTGCAAAATACACATCTGATAAAGGACTATTATCCAAAATAGACAAAGAGCTTTTTAAATTCAACAATATGAAAGCAAACAATCCAATTAAAAAATATACCTTAACATAAAAAAAAATATCTTGCCCGAGGAAAATATACAAATGGCAGATAAACATATAAAAAGGTGCTCCACATTCTATGCCATGAGGGAAATGCAAATTGACACAACAATGGGATATCACTGCATACCTGTCAGAATGTCCAAAACCCATAATATTGACAATACCAAATGTCTGCAAGGTTGTGGAGCAAGAGAAATTCTCATTTATTGCTGGTGGAAATCCAAAATAGTACAGCCACTTTGAAAGATAGTCTGGTGGCTTCTTACAAAACTAAACATACTCTCACCATACAATCTAGCAATCACAGTTCTTGGTATTTTCCCAATGGAGTTGAAACCTTTACAAAATCTGTACATGAATGTTTATAGACGCTTTAGTCATAATTGCCAAAACTTGTATGCAACCAGGATGTTCTTCAGTAGGAAATGAATAAATAAACCATAGTGCATCCAGATAATGGAATATTATTCAGGTCTAAAAAGAAATGAGTTATCAAGCCATGAAAGATGTGGGGAAACTCTGAATTTATATCACAAAGTGAAAGAAGCCAATCTGAAAATGCTAAATACTGTATGATTTCAACTATGTTACGTTCTAGAAAGACCAAAACTTTAGAGACAATAAAAAAAAAAATCAATGCTTTCCAGGAGTTGGGGGAGAGAAATGAGATAAACAGGCAGAGCACAGCAGGATTTTTAGGGCAGTGAAATACTCTGTTTGATACTTTAATGATAGAAATGTGTCAACATGTCATTACACATTTGTCAAAAAACAGAATTTCCAGTGCCAAAAGTAAGCTGTAATGTAAGCTATGAACTTTGGGTAATTATGATGTGTCAATGTAGGTACATCAGTTTTAACAAACATACCACTGTGGTGTGGAATGTTGACAATGAGAGGTTGTGCGTGTGTGGGGACAGGGGGTATATGGAAAATCTCTGTATCTTCCCCTCAATTTTGCTGTGAACCTAAAAATGCTCTAAAAAAGTCATTTTTAAAGTGTTTATAAAGGCCAGGCTTCCCACAGGCTGCTTCCAGCTTGTCTGCGTGTAGCAGGACAATTAGTGTTGGTCCATAACTACCGAATACATGACTCTTCCAGCTGATAATTCTAGATTTCCTGGAATTGCACTTAAGTCTGAGAGTCTTTCTATCACATCCCACTTTTTCCCTTCTATCTTCAAAGGTGTCAGTCAAAAGTAGATACAGACAATAGAAAGTTATCTCAACAGAGACCAGATTCCCTGAATGACAGTGACCTGGTGGTCGAAAGGCATACATTAAGTTTCCTGAGTTTACTGCTACTAACAAAAAATGGAAGGCCTATGTCAAAAAAAGAAAAATCATATTTGACCAAGACCCAGATCCCATGCAGAAAATTTAGTTTGATCACTGTTCATTAGACTTGTTAAAAGAGCACCATTCAAGCTGTGGAGTTGGTCAGCCCCAAAGAATGGACTTAGGTATCTAAAGTTTGACCTCCGAGAAGTGTCAAAGAATAACTCAGAGACATTTACTTATAATATAGTCATTCATACTTGTATCTGAGGAAGAGCAATCCTATATAGATTATATCTCTTAACAAATGCAAAGAAAGTATTTATAAAAGCAAAACATAGATTGTATAGATTAGAGTTTTATTTGTTTTTCTATACCTTGGACAAGCTATTTGAAAGCTGACAAGATGTTTTCTTGTTCTTAAACAGGTTATAAGAATTGTCAGTATAGGCCATTTTGGTTCTTTATGGGCTTTATGGGCTTCCTGAGAAACACTATGGTTTATGAGACAACTACTAGTGCATTCTGTGAAGCTTCTCCCTTAGCTTTGCCATGACTTCACTATTTCCCTTAACATATTTCTCATAAAAAAATTAACAAAATAATTTCAGTTATCACTAAATTTTACTCAGAAAAATAAACAAGGATTATGTGATAGTGACATTTGTAAGTGGAGGAAATACTTTAAAAGGATGGTCACAGACATCCTCTCCATGGACAAAAGGTGATTTTTGAGATATTAGAATCCATTGCATTTTTCTAGGAACAAAAAGGCAAGATTCTTGGTCTACCTATAAGACAAGAAGAGAGGTAAGAAATTGTAAAGGTTTTCTTTTCTTTTCTTTTCTTTTTTTAAGAGAAATGGAAAGCCACTGGAAGATATTATGAAGTACAGTTATATAATTTGCTTCATGTTTTAAAAAGATTACTCTGGCTGTTCTGAAGATAATAAATTGGGAGTGGGAGAGAGAATAAGTAAGGGTATGGAGATTTTAATTTATTTTATTATTGGAAATAGAAAATAGAGATAGAGATCATGGTATATTTGGAGACAAGACTATCAGATGTCCTGATAGATTTTTATTTGTATGAGGTGAAAGAAAGAGGAGAATAAACACTGACTCAGAATTTTGGCATGAACTATTGGTGGATGTGGTTCCATCAATTGCTATTGTGAATATTAGTAGAGAAATCCAAATCAAAAGTTTTTCTGTGGACCTATTAGGTTTATGCTTCCCATTTAATATCTCAGTGAAAATTTCAAGTGGACTATTACATATATGAGTCTGAAGCTCAGGGATGATATCAGCACTGAGGACACATATTTGGAGTGATCAGAATATGGATGGTATTTTAAAGTCACCAAACTACACAATATCTCTTAAGAAAAAGGATATTTAGAAAAAAGAGGAATGACCAAGATGGAGCATTTAGGGTACTTTAATGTTTAGAGACTAAATAAAGGAAGATGATCTCCAAAAAGAGACTCAGAAGAAGTTAAGATAAAAAAAAAAAATGTCAAAGATTATGAAAGGTCAAATAAAATGAAGACAAAGAAATAACTACTTGAATGTATCAATATGGTAGTTATTGGTTGCCTTAACAAAAGCAGTTTCAATTAAATGATAGGAATGGAAGCCCACACATACCACTGAAACATGAGAGAAGACTGAGAATATTGGTTTACAGAAGTTTGTTGGAAAAATATTTTGATGAACGTTGTTATATCAAGTTGTTTCTGTAAGATTGCTTAAATCCTATAAGATTTTCTTAATTAAGTATAGCATAAGACACTAGATAGAGTTGGAGGGTACAATGTTTCATAATGTGGAAGACAGTGGAAACATTTACTTGGTTATCAAATTCTACAAATCACAAGGCTTAGCTATAAGTACATAAAATTCTAATAAACTCACCAAAAAAATGAATCTTCTCTGGGAGTTAATTCACATGATGTGACTGTAATCAAGTGAGTTTGTTACTTGCAATAAACTCCCTACTTCTAAAATCTTATCCTCTATCCTGATAGGTGGAAGTGTGGTATAACAAACAGCCAAACAATTGTTTTGTCAAAGCAAGCATACGTTTCCCTCAAAAATAGTAATATTTTGAGGTAATTGCCGAGAAATAAAAATAGTATGTGGGGTCCAAACAAGAACATGTTTAAGAATAACTGATTTAAAAATATGTTTGAAGTGATATAAAACATGTAGTAGAATTTGCAAATATTCTCAAAATTTAAATATTGAACTCTATTCTAGACTCTTTTTACATTCTCTTTTTACATAGGCCATTTCACCAATCAAAAAAAAGATAAAAATTTATATCATGTGTGGCCAGGTTTTTATACTATAAAAAGAAGCGATATCTTCCTTTCTCTAGTTGAGTACAAAATAAGGGATTGATGGTTGTTAAATGCACTTACATACTCATATACCTATAGATAATAAATAAAATCCAAAGTGCTAATAGATGGACACAAATCAGTAAAGATTCATAGTAGTCCATGAGGAAGAGTTTGCCGTAATATGTAATCTGTAATCAATGTGACAATCATTCAAGATCCACACCAAAAATAATTGGCCTTTGTTTTCAAGTGATAAAGATAAAGGTTAAATAAATGATTAATTCCTTACTATATGCTTGGTTCTTTATATGTATTATTACTAAATCTTATTATGAAACTGAAAAGAAGTGTCATTAATCCTCATTTTATAGATGAAGTACTTTGTCTCAAGATGATAAATGACAAATCTAAATTTGTACACTATTAAGTGGCAGATCTTGAATGCAAATCCAGGCCTTTCCTAGTACAGTGTTGTGTTTTTTCCACTATGCTACATTATTTCTAAAAGCTCTGAAATAATTTGTGTGTTTTAGTAGCGACAGTGTATATAAAACTGATTCACGATAAGGTACCTGTCTATGTATTTGACTAAAATCATATATAAGATATGTCCTAGAAGATTCTGATAATTGTCAAGAACAAGTCAACATAACAATTTAGATGACATCTAAATTCTAAATTTTTCTCTACTATATAAAATTTTCACTGAGCAATATCTGAGGACATATTACATAGAAACCACAAAGTACATATTTCCAAACTTTTTAAAACCACTCCTTCCCCATATATACATGTACTTATGGGTAGTTACCAAGAATTAGGAACAGCCAATCTCACAGCAATCTTGGGCATCTATCAAAGCAACAACAAAAAAGATACGGTTGACCATTGACAACCCACACATCCACTCAAATCGAACATTCTCTACTGAGTTTCATTCTTTATTTGCCTTCAGAATCTGATGTTTAATTACATGCCATGCCATAAGGAATAGTAATTTCTAAACAATGATTTCAAGAAAAAATAAAGTCTTATTATTCAGTTGAATATGTTAAATACTGAAAGGTTCTGTTGTTTATTTCACTTTATATATATTTAATTTCCTAAACGTTCTACACCAATTCACTCCACTGTGTTCATGATTTTTATCTCAATAGTAAATGAAGAAAAATAATAATTAGATTCTCTCTGAAATCACAAAATCTTAGATAAGAATGAGTGTTTGACATCACCCATGACTGAAAGTTTTGTTTGTTATTTTAAGGTGCAGTTGCACTTACCAGCCCCAAATTATATGGCCTGATTGGCCAAATCTTTATGAAATTTGTTGTTGTTTTTAAAATTATGTTGTCTTTAGACTGTTGTTTGAAACACGTTGATTCGGGTATTGTAAATCAAAAGATACCTATAGTTAGTAGGCAGTAAACTCTAATTATTTTTGATAGAGGCAGTGAATAATCAAAGAAGGAAAGAGAGAGTGAAAAGGAGGTAATGTCATTATAAAGTCAAAACAACTACTTCTTATGAAGACAGAGAATTCACACCAGACTCAGCATTTTACAATATCATTCACAGCCATCTATAAAGGAAATGACAACTGAAAGAGGTAGGGCTAAAAATCTGAGTGTTGTGATTGAAAATTATTATCTACCTTTGCTCTTTGGTTATTATAACAGACATTAGAGACTTCGGAACTTTTTAACCTGTGTCTCTTTATTTTTACACATGAAAAAAGTTTACATCTGCATGCTACTTTAATTCCTTACAATCCCAGAGTTACTTTAATGCCCGTCAAAATACTCCTGGAAAATAAACCAATAAGAATAGTTTCTTCTGCCTTTATTGCAAATGTCACAAATTTCAGGCAACTAAAGAAAAACTCACTATGCGTTCTTTTGTGAAAATCCAATATTAATAAATATTTTTTAGCTTCATTATAAGTAATATCATTTAATAGCAAGCCACCCAATTAAGCTACAACTGGTGAATCAAGGATGGTAATAGAGTCAGTCAGTGATAGTCTGAGATTTTTATATAGTTGAAACTGGAGAGGAATCATGTTTAGTAACGTACTACTTTATTAAAATTTTAAATTATAAATACTTGGTAAGTCTGCAAAAAATAACTATTTAAAACTCGTTCTAATCTCATGTCAATTTACATGATAAAAAGCACATATTTGAGTCTGTTAAATATTATTCTTGGAATCTATTAGTAAGAAATACGAATTTCTGAAATTTAATTCCTTAAGCTTAATGAACCTAGTAAATTTGATCTGATGTCCTCCCAAGTTAATATGTTAAGTCTAAATTGACTTATTTCTTATAGGAACAAATTTGTTCACATTTAAATTAATCTTGAAGAAAATATGTTTTGCAATATAATTGTGTTATTTGTAGTCTTCATATATGAGGGTACTTATTTGATTTCATTCATTTGGTAATTTTAATGAGACAAAAATAATTAGCTCAGCATGTAATGCTTGTACAGCAAATGCTAATTTCTTGCAAAAGTTTTTTTTTAAGACAAGACATTTAATTTAGTATGCATGACTGACTGCTTGCTAAACTCAAGCCCTTATCCCAGGTGTTGTAAAATATATAGCCATAGTTAAGATACAAAACTTGCCCCAGGAATTTCAAACTCATGAAGATAGCTTCTATTCATTTGCATATATTTCTTCAATATAATTTCCTATTTACTTCATGTTCCTGTATATGATATCACATTTGCTTAACTTTCATATCTATTTCATGATAGAGACTATATACAATCCACATTTATAGAGCACTTAAATATAAACCACGTTTATCAGAAAAAAAAAAAAAGAGCCTTAATTTAGAATCTTAAAATATAATATCACAAAATCATAAAACTGCAAAACAGAGAATGGTCTTAGTATAAATGTTGATAATAGGGGGACAAAATTATCAAGATGAATAGGCCCCAAATTAAGTACCCAAGGATTGTAAGTAGAAGAGAATTATAGCATGTCACATTTAGACAGACCACAGCCCAACTGTTTGTGTAGCATACATACTGAGCACTGCCTTTGTGTTGAGTCCTTTATGGGAAACAAAGGACAAAATTGTTTAAAGTGGAAGTAGATTCTGCCTTTGCAGAACTAAGAGCTTCTGGGAGTGAACATGACAGTATTAACTAAGTAATGATTCCAGGCAGGGATACAAACTATGAAAATTGTTGGATTGCCATCTCAGCTGAAATTAAGTATGAACGGAAGATACTTAGCATATTTGGGAGAGGAACGGTTTAGAAAACATTGCCAGGAAAGGAGGCAATGACATGGGAGGAGGTCTTGAAGCAGAAGGGAGCAAAGCACATCTGAAAAGACAGAAATATGTCTCTGAAATGTAAAACGGGGCAGAGAACACCATAAATTGAGATCAGGGAAATAGATGAGGGTCAGTATATATAGAGTTCTGTTGACCACTGAAGCATTTGGATCTTTAGTCTATTATAAGAGAAAATTACTGAAACATTTTATGCAAAGGTGATTTTTTTGAAGGATTATTCAAGTTATAGGATGGAGATCATATCAGAGAGGGCCTGAAATGAAGTGCAGGGCCAGCTTAGTGGCTAACCGTTACAATAGCTCAGATTTAAAGTTGTGGTAATGTGGATTAATATGCTGTGTTGGAAGTGGAGATAGAGTGGAAATAGGGTTAATTTGAGAGATATTTAAGTGAAAAAAAAAATCAAAAGAACTGTTGATGAATGTGGGGGAAGGTGTCCAACATAACTCCCCATTTTCTAGCTTGATCAACTGGTGATGCCACTTACTGAAACTAGAAAACTCAAGAGAAAGACAAATTTGAAAGTAAATAGCAGGCTGGGAGGTCATTGTTTGGGTGTTTAGTGACACAACCAAGAACAGATGTCATATAAAATTTTGGATACAGAGTTATTACAGAGTTCAGAAGAGATATCTAGATGGAGATTTAATTAAAGAGACTGATTAGCCTTATCTAAAGTTTAGCTGAAGAATAAACAAAGAAAAGAAGAAGGAAGAAATGGGTGTGTTATAGTTTCGGTTGAAATGGAGGATCTGCACAGCTAAGAGCATCAAAATATACAATTTATCTTCAAGATTTCATCATATTAGGACATGGACTTCTGCTTTATTATCTAAAAATTATTTTTTTCCAGTTTCATATTGGTCTAGATCACAAAATATTTAATTACTACTAAAAGGCCAGAGAGAAATACAAGGAAAAAGACAACTTTCATAATCATTGGTGATTATGTTGACATAATCACCCTACTCTTTCACTGCAGAATGATGTAGGTTGGAAGTTTAGTTAGCAACAAAGATGTTTAATGATGAGATATTAGTTATGTAAAGGATAATGGCATCAAAATGTTATAATCTTACGCCCTTTTCCTGGAAATATCTAGCTACCTGTTCTTGAGTCTTTGGATCTTGGCACCTTTTCTCCAGGCATTGTTTAGAGAGGATTATCCACTTCTGGTTCACCAAGTTTTCAGGTTCTATTCTCTATGCTAACATAATATTTTTATTCCTAAACTTTTCTCAAATAGGATTTTTTGCTAAGGCTGGTGTATCTCCCCTCCCCCACAATTAAAAAAACTGAAAATTCCTGATTATAAAAAAAACATGATCACATTTTCATCAGCAAATTATGAGAATACTACATCACTTCAAGCAGTAGGTGTTTATCAACTGATTTAATTTTCCCAATATGAAGTGCATGAAGTGATATGACTTTATTACTATAATTTAGATTTTCTTGCTACTAGACAGGTGTAGAATCATTTTATGCTCACCTCTGATATCATCTCTTTCTTTTTCTAAAATATTTATTTTATTTATATATTTAAAAATTAGTCTGCCTAGGTTTATTTTTCATCCCAGATGGATAGTCAGTTTTATTGTTACCATTGAGTAAATAAATTATCTGTATCTCACCAAATCGAATCTACTTTATGACATGTCAAGTTTCCATGTATAATGGTATCTATTTTTATATCCAATATTTACAATGATTATTTTCCTGTTTTATTGTATTTACTAAAACCTCTAAACAATTTTAAATAAAGGAGAAAACAGCCACTTGTGTGTTGTTCTTGTTTGCAATAGAAAAAGCTTTGATATTCCACCAATTACAATGACGCTTGTGGGTGATTTTGGCAATCTATGTGATATTTAAATAATTACTATCTATGCCTGTTTTGCCAGTGATTTTAATTTGGAATGGCTCCTGTGTCTATCAGATGACTTTTTAATACATATCAATAATGATCATATAGGTTTTTTCTATTAATCAAATGATATAGATTAGGTTGAAAGATTTTTCTGACATTTAAAGATCTTGCATCTCCTGATATAAATACTAAAGACCATAGTATATATTTATTTTATCATTCTAAATCTTGGTTTTGTGATAGTTTATTTTGAATTTATATGCCTGCATGAATAAGACTAGTCTATAGTTGGGGCTTTTTTTTTAGCTTATTGTTTTGTATTGATATAAAAATAATAATGGCTTTATTAAATAGCATATGGAGATTTCCGTCATGCTTGATATCATCTAATCTTGGTATTTTTAATTTTTTTAATTTAGGAATCTTCAATTGCCCTTCTAAGTTTTATAGGTAATTTATCTAATCAAGTTTTTTTTCCTTCTTAGGTAAGTTTTGATAATTTATATTTCCTATTAAATTCGCCATGTCTTTGAGATTTTAAAATATACAGCCGTAGGCGTGCATTTGGTATTATTTTTTTCCATGTATATTTTATAATTTTCTTATAACATTTTCGTATTCATGTTATCTAACCAATCTATTTTAAAAGCTGTGTATTTTTTCCTCTCTTTCCCTTAACCAGACTTTCAAGGGCTTTGTTTTATTTATCCCAATTAATTTTCTTCTTAAAATTAACTTTGCTTTTAGCTTCACTGATTCTCTACACCTAATTTCCTTTGGGTTATTTTGCTGTTCAGTTTTATAATATCTTAAAATATATAAATGGATTCTCCATTTTCAATCATTTTCTTTAATATTAAAGAGATTAAGATAACAAACATTTCCCTGAATAAAGCTTCTATTGAGTTCTAAAAGTTTTTACCTTTATAAATATTTTCATTGCTTTTTCAGCTTTATATCTTCTCTAATCAAAGAGTTTATCAATAATGTTTCTTACTTTTGACGTGAATAAGATTTATTTTTGCTAAATCTTGTCTATTGGGAGGGGAGATTTTGATCAAAGATATGGTCTCCATAATCTCTGCTTTTAAACATATTTAAGGTTTCTTTTGTGGCCATGATGTATTATCAAATTATTAAAAAATTCTCTGGACATATAAAATATTTTCTTCTTGAGATAATATAATATTTTATAGCTATAAAATTACAGATATGAAAGCTATGTTTTTCTTTTTTACTAATAAATCTGTTAAACTCTAAAAGAGATATGTAAAAAAAATTCCTATCTTGTTTTCAATTATTTATTTTCTGATAATTTTATTTTGTAGGATTCTAGAGTTGCAATCCTTTATTCTCATAGTCTGTGGACCCATTCTGGCAAATGAAAAATTAAGTATCGATCTTAACTTTTTACTTTGAAAGTTATGTTTTTTCCCTAAATTTTGGATTCTTAAAAGATTTTCTTTTTTATGGGTGTTTAGTTTAGATTTTTGTTGTGATAAAGTAATGTGATCCTCTAATTTGTTATTGTTTATATAATTTTTAAAAAGTTCTCAACTTTTCTACTATATTTCTTTGGATTTGTTTTTGTGTTTGTTTTTCAGATATAGTCATATACTCTGCAGCTAGAGATCATTTTAACTCCTTTCGTTCAATCTCTACACCTCTACATGGCTTCTCTTCTTCAAATGAATTGGCTAATCATTTAGGCAGTTAAAATAGTTGTCTAAATAGTGAGCATCTTAGATTGTAATTTGAGCAGGGAAGCATTTCGTCTTCCCTTTAAGTAACATACTTGGGAAAAGATATAAATGTTTCTGTAATGTTACATTCAATATTTAAAAGTTTATTATTTCAAATTTATTGACACTTTTTAAGACAAATTAGTATTGAATTATATTGCTTATTTTCTTTACTTAAGATATTAACTTTTCTTTTTAACTCAAAAGATATGGATTATGTATTTCTTAATGTTGAACACCTTAAATTCTCAAAATAAGTCCTATATTTTATATCATATGTATCATATAATACATATATACAACATATAGGTGTGTGTGTGTGTGTGTGTGTGTGTGTGTGGATGTGTGTGTGGGGGCATACACATCCACGCACACACACACACACACATATATGTGTGGTTTTTCAGATATATATATATATAATGGGCAAAGTAGCCACTTGGTTTTTCTTAGATTTCTCAGTTTTCATAATTATTAGCCCTCTCTTCTAATTTGACATAACTGTGCTTTCTTTACTTGTTTGTATTTTTGTTTGAGTTAACTAGTGGTTTATTTACTTCATAAAATTACTTTGATTTTATTGGTTCTACATTTTATTTGTTTTATAATTTAGTAACTCTGCTTTTACCTTTATTAATCCTTTCCTTCTGTTTTATTTTGGATTTGTTTGTTGTTCTTTTTCCCGTCTCGATTTGGACGTTCAGTGAATTTAACTTTTAAAATTTTTTATAAATGTTGTCATTTGATTTATCTCAAATTCTTATTAGTCATGGTTTTGTAAATTTTATTTTAAGAAATTTTTAGTTTTGTTTTTTATATATCTATTGAAAGAAAATTTGCTTAATAGAAGGCTTTAATGTCCAGTTTGAAGAAGTCTTTGGTATTCACTTCTAGTTTATAGGAAAAAGGCACACTAAAATAATCTGCTTTTTCCCATCCGCTAATATTTCAATATTTATTGTTAAGCATAAGGCTATTTAAAAAATATTACAATATTCCTACAAGTTAACTATAATTCATAAACATTATTAAACTATAATTCTAAGTCTATCATGAGTAAATTTCATTAAAAAAGAAACTTACTTTATTAATTATTGAGTTACCCTAAAGTACACTTGACACATGAAAGTAACATACATACCTGACTCTTTCTCTTAACAATTGGCAGAATAATGAATTTGTTCTCTAGTATTCTTCAAAGGAGACCAATGAGATTTTGAAAATCAGATCTTTTAAGTCAAAGGTCAACTTCTATAACAGACAATCCTAGGATTTTAGTGGCTTAACACTTACTGCTGGACCATACCATGGTTCACTATGTTTGTCAGAGGGGGTGTGGTCCACTCAGCACAGTCAGTCAGGACACAGGTTTCTTCCATCTGGAGATTCTGCCATGTTCAACAAAGATTCAGGGTCTTTGTGAAAAAAGAGAAAATAGAGAAGACATCTGTTCTGAACTCGCTCAGCGTAGAAGCGGTATAGTATTTCTGTTTATTTCTCATTGGTAATACCTCATTACATGGCCACAGCCATATGCAAAAAGATAGAAAATACAAATTAGTGGAATTCTAGGGAGGGAAGATATATTTAGAAAATATATAATATAGTAAGTTTCTGCCACAAGTACTGTTAAATTCAGAAACTAGGCAAGGTGTGAAAATGTACTCTTCTCATAACAAGTCAGTTTGATGTATATGTGTATGTGTATACACATACACACACATATACATGCACGAGGCCTATCAAAGACAAAAATAATCTCTTACTGAAAGCAAAAGCAGCTAGCAGACAGACAATATTTGTGTCTATTTCTCAAACACCAATTTCCATAGGACAATGTATTAGAGACCAGGAGGTACTTGCACATGCAATGGGATGCATTACTGAAGAGAAACCTTAAAATTAGGAAATTAATATTATATAGGATTGCTAGTGATTTGCCCAGACTCCTCTCTGGAGAAAGCAAAATCTTATCTTTTTTTCTGGAATATAAGCAAATTTTCTTTGGAGAGGGGGAGGAGATAGTTCTACCTTTACTAATCTTGTCTGGGAAGGGAAATGTCTCTAAATTTACTATTCTGAAATATCTCCTCATACAAATATTCTTAAATTAGCTGTAAATGATTTGTTCAGAGTATCTGGACAATGCAGAAATATGAGATATTCCTATAGAACTGTCTCTTGACAAAAACCAAATAAAAACTTTTTGAATATAATTTTATAAAAAATTTAAAGTTATTAACTTCCATACCACTACCTACTTTGGCATGAAATATTTATAATTAACACTCTATAAAAATATCTATATCATTGAACACTGGATATCTACTAGCTGTCATATTTTTCATTATGTTAACACAATTGAGATTATTGATACATTGGTATATCTCCTTTACATTATCCTCTTTCCCACTAGATGATGGCACAGCAGCTATTCTTTTCCTTGTGCTCTAGTCTTACCAAACACAGCTGTTTGTTATTTCCCTGTGCCAGTCCATGTGCTGCAGTGTATTCTCCAAATGGAATTATTTTCTCCCTTCTCTTTAAATTCAAATCCAACCAGTTTTTATTATGTATCTTACTCATTGTTTAGTGCACAAAATCTATATTTTTTCTCTCATCTAGGAGCTGGATTAATGAGGTAATTTATGTGAGTATCTAGAATAGTGCCTGACATTATGACATAATAAATTATACCTACTCTGTTCATTTTTATTTCTCTGAACACACATAGGATTATCTAAGTAACTACCACTTTTAATATTACAAATTGGCATTTGTATTAACATCACAGATAATTGATTCGTCACTGACATAAACCATTCAGTATATACATGGCAGAATTGTCCAGTGCTTAGCTTAGTGCCGAAATAAACTGATTAGTAAAATGATAGAAAGAGATTCAGAGAACAAATAAGTGACTGAGCAAATAAATTATAATGTTATTAATAGCAAATGCTAATATAGCACAGAATATATTAGAAATATTATTTTAAAGTTTAGACATGCATTGCTACCGTAATCTTCAAAACAACCTTATAAAGTAGATTTTACTATTTTACTGAATTATAAATGAAGATACCGATGCCTAGAGAGGTTAAGTAACTTGCTGTAGTCACTCTGCTAGTTAACAGCAGAACAAGCTTCGAATCCAAGCAGAATCGATGCCCTTTAGCATTACATTATCTTGAATAAATAATTGTGGTAAGCAAAGAACATGTTAACTGATAGCTCTTTTTGCATGATAATATAAAAGAAAACAGAAAGATATTTATCATGAAATCTTTTTCAAACATCTGCTGTTGCTGCTCATCTTCCTGCTTAGTAACCTAATAGATTCAGTAAAAACAGATGAAACCATGGGGAAGTAAAACTTATTACTGCCATACTGTATTATATACTTGAGTTGCTATATGAGAGTAGAGCATTAATGTTCTTACCAAAACAATAACAAAATAGTAATTATGTAAAGTAGAGGTTGTGTTAACTAACTTTGCTGTGGTAAGAAACATTTTACAATATACACATGCATCAAATCCATCACATTGTACACTTTAAACTTACAAAATGTTGTGTGTCAATTACATCTCAGTAAAGTAGAAAAAAAAACATATTACTACCTCTAGCTAAGGACTCTGAACCCAGTTGTAACACCTGTTGTAAGAGAATAAATCAGAATGAGCTACAAGTCTTTCCACATAGACTATCACCTAGCCAGTTTCATGCTTCCCGCCTCTTTTTCTCAGGCTCCCAGTTTGGATTCTGGGTTGCAACACAAACCTAAAAAGAAGGGCATTTCTAGACCTGCTTTATTATCCCAGATGTATGAAATTCTAAAGGAGTATATCCTCAAGGAAAATCCAAAGGTCATTCTTGAGTTTTAACTATAACCCAGATCAATGTCTCTTTTTAGAGTAAAAAGGAAAGAAAACTCTGAAATACCTCATAGACCTAAATGTTAAAATTAGTCTTTAGCAAATATTTGGATAAATATGTCATTCTTTCTCCATCACCTAAAACTAGAGAATTTCAAAATTTGCCTTTATTTATTCTCTTAAGTCCAACCTAGAGTATGTGTTCAGACATAAACCAAACTTTGTTTCTAGGCTATTTTAAAGGATACCTCGGCATTCTATTCTAAATATAGTCTGCAGTAGACCATTCCAATTTTAAAGAATTTTTAAATAAGATTTTAGTTTTATATTTTGTGTTATCTTTTATTCCATTAAGCCAGTAGTCTTTTTAAATCTCAAAAGCTCTGGTTTGAAATTCTCATCAATATTTAACTTAGTTTTAGAGTTTTAGAAGATGAAAGCAGTCAATAAACTACACTATCGAGGTCAACAATTGTTAGTATTAAAATCAATTTATAGTATGTTTGCTTGAGGTGAACATAAATTTGAAGAAGCAGTAAGTGTAAACAGAAGAGCTGATTTCTTGGATGCACTCCAATATAATTATAGCTATTCACCCTTGTGACTACATGTACATGCAGCTTACAGCTATTTTCCTGCCCCAGGTCACACTACCAGTATCTTTTAGATAGATCTGCAATTGATTGAAATGCAAAATCTCTATAAACTAGGAAAAATGCTGTGTAAAATAAATATACAAGTAAATTTAAATAGTAGATTAAACATGTATTTTGGCATTTATGTCAATTCTTAGCTTGTAATCTTATGACTTGAAAATGAGTTATCCCTAAGTATTTAATCACAAAATAGTGTATTTCTAATATGCGAATGAAAAAAATTTCATCAATCACATTTATTACAAACATCTCATGAAACAGCAAACATTTATGGGATTGTAGAAGGCAGCAAGGTTGTTCTGTAATGTACAAAGATTTGTATATATACAAAAAACATAAAAAACAGCAGGCAGCAAACAAGATGTTTCTCTGTTTTCTAAAAAGTAAAATTGCATTTGATGTAATATATACTCTATTTTTATTAAAATAGGTTAAATATTTTCTAGCAATAGCATTAATCATCACTATAGTTTAACTAGTTTACATTTTGAAATAATTAAAACTCAAATCTTGACAAAAGAACTCTTTTTTTCGCCCCACGGGTAAATCAGAGCTTCTCAAACATACTTGTGATGTTAAATGATATTACCTTGTATTTCATGTAGATATAAACATATTTGAAATTTTTGTTATTGTTTTTTATTATTGGTTGCTTTCTATGATGAGATTATTTGAATGACAATATTGTTCTCTTAATAATTCCATTTATGATTTACATAGTTGGCATCGTTTGTATATGGGTAAAAATAAAACATGATTTTATGGAGAGAAAGTGGAGCTCTTTTTATCCTTAGCCTTAAGGCCTCCAACTGTCAATACCTTAATCCACTAATCCTCTCTGTAATCATGTGTTCACGTGCTGTGCAAACACTCAGAAATCCTTTTTAAAAAACTCTTTTTTCCCCCTAGTCAATAGTACACTCATTACAGGCTGTAAGTTATAAAATGACTAATAAAATATTTGAATATTGATATTTATAATATTTATATTTATCAAGACTAGCATTAAAAGCTGTGGATTTTAGACCTATCTTTTCCTTTTTAAAATCATGAAAATTGAAAAAAATAGAACAGTAAAGGAAAATGAATGGCATCACATTGTATAAATCTGCAGGATTTTTAACATTTGGCTTTCAACTATTACTTTTAAAGATTTTGCCTTCTATGTGCTTGTCAGAGATTAGATTTAATTTTTGTCTGCTGCGTAGAATTCTCCATATTAAGATATTGATATAACAAATTGGTGAATGTTTTAGTGATTGATTCTTGCTGGCCAAAATAGGCTTTTAGATTAGAAGTCTTTCTTTTTTCCCTAGAAGACACCCGCTGAGACAGAAGTCTGACTGCCACACAAAGGAAATATATAGTTTCTTCAACTGGTTCCATCTAGGAATTTGCAATGCTATCAAAATGCTTTTTTTATTGAAAATTACCTAAGGACTTGGCAAAAACAAACAAACAAACAAAAACACCTTGGTTAAAAGGGACTAACTGCCTATTCTCAGGCAATATTAGCATAGTGATTGGTCCTGACTACTGTCACTCTTCTGACTACAAAATTACAACAGCCCCACAGCAGGAAGCAAATGATCATTAATACCCTGTCCTCTGGGACACAATAAACTGCCATTCACTTGCATACAAATAATATATACAAGCTTGTCAGGCAAGGGGATAAAAAGAAAAAGATGCTTTTGCAAAATGGTTTAATACTATAGGAGGGGGGAGAAGGTGGGGCAGGCCCTCTCAAAGGTATCTATTCATAGTAGGAAAATTATTTTATACAGATTTTTAAAAAATTTTCTATCTTTTTTAACTTGATTTCTTTTAGCTCTTTAGTTAAACAGTAAGGCCTTGCTTCTGAAGAGAAAAAAATAATTATAATCTTATAATAAATCCCACAATACGAAAAGCATTAAAAATTCTAAAATTTCATTAAAATGTGAGACAATACATTCTTTGGTTCAAATATAATGTGTAAAAACATTCTTGTTAATGTATTTGAATAACCTCATTACATTTAGTAGGGATGAAATATACTTCAATATCATATATTTGATGGGATCATTCAGAACAAAACACAATTAGAAAATTATACTTATCTAGTATTACAGTTGAAATTCCATTGTCTATTAGTTACTCTAAAAGGTAAAGTCAAATTTATGTGTAATTAAATATTATCACCTGACTGGGATTATAATTTGTTATAACCGGATGGAATTGAGGAATAAAATTAGAGCAACACTTTGTAAAGAATAGTGAATAATTAATTTCTTTGGTATTTATTAGAGCAACAATTACTCCAATAAATGTTTAATTTTGTCACCTAATCTAACTTTTTATGGACAGGCAGAGAATACAGCAATTCCTGACAGACTCAGATGCTTTTCAGATTGTATTTTCACCATCCTAAAGCTGTTCATTTAGAGTCTTCAAATTTAGTTTGTTTAATTAATTTAATGTTATTGTTTTGCTTAAATTTGTATTTTTGTGAATTTTCAATGAAACAGACAGATTTTATGCTCAAGAATTTGAGAATGTGTACACTAACTCCTTCCCCCTTTCTTGACTTGCTTTTCACTTTTAGATCTTAATGCAAGGACATTATTAACCACACTGTTAATGACAATGAAACAATCTGCTTTCTTTTTTTACATGACAGAGAGACAGGTCTCATTTTAATAGCAGTGAATAGACTACACAGTATAAATATAAAAATGAAATGTCACCTCTCACACATGATAGAATTGTCATTATGTCCCAGTAACTCTCAAGAAAAGAATTTAAGCAGAGAAAATAGAGACCAACCCTTCTTGTTGAAATTTCAGAGAAAAAAAATTTTTAGTTGCTTTTTTAAAAAATAGATTGCATTTTTGGGGGTAGTTTTTAAATATGTATATATATTTTATTTTTCAATTATAGTTAATATACAATATTATATTAGTCTCAAGTGAACAACATAGTGATTAGACATTTGTATAACATGTAGTGATCACCCCAATAAATCTAGTACCCATCTGACACTATACATAATTATTATAATATTTTTAACTGTATTCCTTATGCTATACTTTATAGCTCCACGACTATTTCATAACTAGAAATTTTTACTTCTTAATCTCATCCCTTTTTTCACATGCCCCTAACCCCCATCCCATCTGGCAACCGCCAAGTTGTTCTCTGTATCTATGAGTTTGTTTTTTGTTTGTTTGTTTACTTTCTTCTTTAGATTCCACATGTAAGTGAAATGATATGAAATTTGTCTTTGTCTGACAGAAAATACCCTCAGCACAATACCCTCTAGGTCTATCCATGTTGCTGCAAATGACAGAAATACATTCTTTTTGGTGGCTGAGTTTATTTCATTGTATTTATGTATTATCTTTTTTTTTTTTTAAATCCTTTTATCCACTGGTGGACACCTAAGTTACCTCCATATCTTGGCTATTGTAAATAATGCTCCAGAGAACATATAAATGCATTTGTCCCTTCAAAGTAGCGTTTTGGGATTCTTTAGATAAATGCCCAGACGTGGGTCTTTCTTTGTCTCTTGCTATAGCCTTTGTTTTAAAGTCTATTTTGTTTAGTATAAGTATTACTACATCAGCTTTTTCGGTTTATTGTCATTTTCATAAAATATCTTTTTCTCTCTTTACTTTCAGTCTGCATGTGTGTTTTGATCTGAAGTCTCTCATATGCAGCATATGTAAAGGTCCTGTTTTCTTATCCAATCAGCCATTGTATCTTTTGATTGTAGCATCTAATCCATTTATACTTGAAGTAATTGTTGATAAATGTGTACTTATAACCATTTTGTTATTGGTATTTTTTATTTTTCTTCTTCCTCTTAAAGAAAAGAAGCCTTTCCAACATTTCCTATAATATTGGCTTTATGGTGATAAACTCCTTCAGCTTTTTTTTTTTTTTTTTGTCAGAGAAACTCTGTCTTTCAAGTATAAAAGATAGCATTGCTGGGCTGTGTAATTAATCTTTGTTATAGGTCCTTGCTTTTTATCACTTTAAATATTTTATGCCAATTCCTTCTGGTCTGCAAAGTTTCTGTTGAGAAGTTAGCTAACAGTCTTATGCAAATTCCCTTGTAGGTAACTAATTGCGTTTCTCTTGCTGCTTTTAGGATTCTCCTTGTGTCTTTAAACTTTAGCTTTTTAATTATGATGTATCTTACTATGGGCCTCTTTGAGTTCATCTTGCTTGGGATTCTCTGTGTTTCCTGGGCTTGTGTGTCTATTTCTTTCTCCAGGTTAGAGAAGTTTTTCATCAATTAAATTTTCAATTGCTTGCTCTCTCTTTTCTCCTTTTGGTACCTCTATGCTGCAAATGTTGGTTTGTTCAGTATTGTCCCAGAGGACCCTTATACTAGCCTCATTTTTTTTTTTCGATTCTTTTTTCTTGTTGCTGCTCTGATTTGGTGTTTTCTGTTACCTTACCTTGCAAATAACCAATTTGATCCTCTGTTTCATCTAGTCTACTATTGATTCCCTCTAATCTATTGTTCATTTCAGTTATTATATTCTTTATTTCTGACTAGTTCTTTTTATGTTTTCTATCTCCATTTTTATATTTTCTATCTCTTTGTTAAAGTTCTCACCGAATTCATCTACTCTTATCCTGAGTTCATTGAGCATCCTTATAACCAGTGTTTGCACTATGCATCTGGTAGATTTTATTTATCTCTATTTTATTTCTTTTTCTGGAACTTTTTTCTTTATTTAATTAAAGACATGTTTTCTTCCACCCTCATTTTGACTGCCTCCTATGTTTGTTTTTATGTATTATGTAGAGTGCTATGTCTCCTGGGCTTAATCGAGTGGCCTTATGTAATATGTGTCCTGTGGCATCCTGTGACACAGTTTCACTGGTTACTTGAGTTCGGTGCTCCAGGTTTGTCCCTTGTTTGTGTTGTGTGTATCCTACTGTTGTAGTTGAGCCTTGATTGCTGTTTGCACATCAGTGAGAAGGATTGACCCTTGGGCTGATTAGTTGCGAGGGATGGCTGGTAACTACAGTGGAAGAGCTGTTGTGCAGGGGCTGACCCTAAGGAGCAGACTTTGCTTTAGCAGGGCTCTGGTGTTTGCCCAGTCTGTCCATGGATGTGTTGTTTACAGAAGCAGCCAAGTGTTTCTCTGGCTTGGTCAGTAGCAGGCCACCAGGTGAACCAGCCTTAGGGCTTCTTTAGATAAATGAAGAGGGGCCCTGATGTAGGCCTAGTTCAGCTGTAGCCTCTGCCCTGTCTGGCACCACCTGGCTTGAGCCACCAAGCAACTACTGGATGGCTGGCACCGTGATGGGTATGGAGGTGCCTTAAGAGGCCAAGGTGCAAACCCAGGCCAAGTGCCGCTAGAACAGGGCTTGGGGCTGTTCAACAAGAGGTATTGAGCATGCCAAAGCCAGATGCTGCTTGTTTGGTTTGTGCAAATCTTTGAGAGATTTTAGGAAAGTCTGTAGCATGAGCTAAGACAGGCCATTTGTATAGAAAAAGCCATTGGATGAGGCTTGGGTGGGCCTGCAACTTGGGTGGGGTGATGTGTCAGGGAATCTCCAGGGTGGGGCAACCAGTGTTAACCAGGTTGATGGAGACTCAGCTAATGGTACCTGCCTGCCTCTGCATGCTGGGTGGGAGGAGGGCTCAACAGAGAAACAATGGCTTCTGCCAGCACTTCTGTCAGGAGAAAGCTGCCCTTCCAGCCCTCAGCCTGGAGCCAGACAATTCAGTACCTCTTTGTATGTTCCTGGTGCTTTCAAGCTGCTGACTCAGTGCTGGACCTCAGAGTGAGTGAGTCTGTCATAAGTTCATGCACCAGCTCTTTAAGAGAAATGCCTAGGACTCCAGCAGCATTCAGTCTTACCCAGCCACAATCTTTGCTGATTTTCACAGCCAGAAGTTGTGGGGACTTCTCTTCCTGACATTGGAACCCTGGGCAGGGGGGGCTGTGTGAGGCTAGAGCCCCTCACTCCTCTAGGGGAACCTCCACAACTAAGATATCTCTCCTGATTTTTAAGCACCACATGCAGCTAGCCGTGGGAACAGTCTGTTCCATGTCTCTATCTCTCCTACTGTAACTGCATACAAACTTTATTTCTTTAACATAGGTTTTTTCCTTCTCTGATAAAGGCATTGTGACTCACTTGGTTTTTTCACCCTTATTCTTCCACCTTTGGATACCTGCTCTTTTAATCAGTAATCCTTAGAACCTAAGATTAACCAAACCTCAGGCTTAAAATCAAGAGGACGATAGGTTTCACTTTGACTCAGGATAACATTTTAGCTTTAGATGTGCTTCAGTCCCAGGTCCATTGAGGCAGAACAACCCCACCAGCCAGGGGGCCAGGCCACGGGACTAGATGGCATGGCACCATGGCTGATACCAGAATTGGACACAATGATTAATTACCTCATCCCCCTCCAATTGCCCAATCAGTAGCACCCACAACCTCAACTTCTTTAGTTTCCATGACTACTGATTTTCCCCTATGCAATCTGTACTCTCAAGACACCAGGGGAGCAAGATTGTCAGAGCAATAGCTCACCTGCGGATTCAGAACATGCAACTCTCTAAATAAACCTCACTTTCTTTACTGCAAAACCTACACATATTTCTTCTTTAGCTTAGACACACGCAGGCAGATGGACCCCTTTTTATTCCTGTAACACTACCAGTCTGGAGGTGGCGTCTTTTGTATGTCTTTATTTGTACGTAGGACTTCTGTTTAGCTAGAATTCTGGAGATTCTCAATATTGATTGTTTTGTAGTTTAGTCATAATTTTGATGTGCTTGTGAGAAGAGGTAAGCCATCTTGATTGAAAGTCTAGAGTAATTTTAAGCACTCAGCAAATCGAACAAACGGTGCACAGATTTCTCATATACCTGCTACCTCCAGACACGCATAGCCTCTCCCATTATCAACATCCCCCACCAGTATGGAACATTTGTTACAAACAATGGACCTACACTGACACATCATAATCACTCTAGATCCCACTTTCTATTTGACATGTTGTTAACCCTTTTCCATATTATTACATGGTTACAGTGATTGTTTCTAATGGTTGTCAAATATTTCATTGAGTGCTCTTCTTAACACTGACCAATTTAGAAGGGAAACATTCCTGACTTTTATAAAGGATTACAGTGTACTGTTGGAGTTTAGGACCCAATTAAGAACTAACTTTTGGGAAATAAGAAGCAGCCAGGAGTATCACTTCCTAGGGCATATTTTGATATGAAAATTTTCAAAAGAAAGTATCATATCTTCGGATGATAAAAAGGAAAAGGAGCTGAGCAGTAACATGATCTCTCCTGCACTCCAAGTTTTTGCTTGGTGCTTTATATGCACAATCTCTGTAGTCCTTCTATATAGATCTATTAATATCTGGTTCTTAAAGACTAGGAAGCTGAAATTGAGAGAGAAGATTATTTGAGTTTCCTGAACAAGTTAGTCACAAATCATAATTTATCTCTTGACTTTTTATACTTCAAACACCCTGCTTTTACCCCTGTTTTCTTATGGTGCTCCACCAAGGACCGTTGACTTCTGTAAGACCATCAGTTAAATCTACAAAGAGATTCCTGGTCATAGCGTTTCTTCCTAGATTTCATTAAGTAAAACGGATATTAGGTAAGCTAGAAAGAATTGTTCTCTCCTTTGTATGTTAACTAAAATAATCCCCCATAATTAGTTGTTGACTACTTTGACAAGGAGTACTTACTGAAGCAGGCAGAATAGAATCATGCGTGACAATACAGGCCTGAAGTCAGACAGTCTGCATTCTACCCTCTCTGGGTCTTGTTTTCTCATCTGTATAGTGGTAATACTAATTGTAATTGCCATATAAGATTGTTGTGAGGATTACATGAGATAATTCAGTAATAATTTTTATTGTTAGTATGGTTGTTGATGCTCTTGCTATTGGTGGTGGTGTTGACTTGTCAAAGTTGGTGTTGACTTGTTGACATCGTTATCTACACTGTTGATATTGTGAGCACTGGTGTTGATGTTGTTGATGTTGGCCCTGTCAATATTGTTGAATCATTGACATTGTTAACATCAGTCTAAACTTCTTGTCAATGTTGTTGATGGCTCATTTGTTTTTGTTTTACCAGAAATCCCATCTTTATTTTATTTCCTTAAATTTCATAATTTAATATAATTGTATAGGTTTCAAGAGTACAATTCTATAATACATCACCTGTATATTGCATTGTATGTTCACAATGCAAAATAAAAATCTCCTTTTGTCATTGTCTATTTGACCCTCTTTCTCCTTTTCTACCTCTTCTGACTCACCTTTCCCTCTTGTAACCACTATACTATTGTCTGTGTCTATGAGTTTTTGTTTGTTTCTGCCTTGTTGATTTATTGCTTTCGATTTTATATTCCAGATATGAATGAAATCATAAGGTTCTCAATTTTTTCAATCTGACTTAATTTGCTTAACATGACAATCTCAAGATCCATTCATGTTGTTATAAATAGCAGAATTTCATTTTTTCTTTGTGGCTGTGTAGTATTTTATTGTATATATGTTCCACATTTTCTTTATCTAATCATCTAGCAAAGGACATTTTGGTTGTTTCCATGTCTTGGCCACTGTGAATAATGCTGCAATGAACATAGAAGTATATATATTTTTAAAACTAAATGTTTTCAATCTTGGGGGGTAGATACCCAGAAGAGAGATTGCCGACTCATAAGGTAATTCAGTTCTTAATTTGGATTATATTGTTTTCCTCCATACTGATTTTCATAGTGGCTGTATCAATTTACATTCCCATCAGCAGTGTATGAGGCTTCCTCTTTTCTCCACAACCTCTCCAACATTCGTTATTACTTGTCTTGTTAATAACAGCTATTCTTACAGATGGGAAATGGTATCTCATTGAGGTTTTGATTTGCATTTTCCTGATAGCTAGTGAAGCTGAGCATCCTTTCATATATCTGTTGTTCATTTGTATGCCTTCTTGGGAGAAGTGTCTGTACAGGTCTTCTGACCATTCGTTTGTTGTTGTTTGTGGATTGTTTATTGTCATTGTTGTTATTATATGAGTTTTTTGTATAATTTGGATATTAGCCCCATATCAAAGGTATTGTTTTAAAATATCTTTTTCCATTCAGTTGGTTGCCTCTTTGTTCTGTTGGGGTTTTTTTGTTGTTGTTGTTTGATTGATTGTTGCCGTGTGGAAGCTTTTTAGTTTGATAGAGTTTTATTCCTGTGTTTTTGCTTTTACTTCCCTTGCTTTTGAGGTCAAATTTATAAAATCCTCCCTAAAACCAAGGTCCATAAGTTTAGTATCTATATTTTCTTTTATGAATTTTATTATTTCAAATTTTATATTTAGTTCTTTGATTGATTTTAAGTTACTTTTTGTGTGTAATGACAAATAGAAGTCCAGTTTAATTCTTTTGCATGTAGCTTTCCAATTTTCTCAGCACTATTTGTTGAAAAGGATTTCTTTTCTCCATTGTATGTTTTTGGTTCTTTTGTCAAAAATTATTTGCCCATATATGTGTGAGTTTATTTCTGGGATCATAATTCTGTTCTATTAGTCTGTTTGTCTGTTTTTTCACCAATATAATGCTGTTTTGATTATTGTTGCTTTGTAGTATAATTTGAAGTGGGGCAGAGTGATGACTCCAACCTTATTCTTTATTCTTAGGTTTGCTTGACTATTGTCTAGGGTCTTTTGTATTTCCACACAAATCTGATGATTTTTTTTATTCTCTATCTTTAAAAAATGCCACTGGGAATTTAATAGGGATTGCGTTAAACCTGTATTTTGTGGGTAATATGTCCGTTTAAATTACATGAGTCTTCCGATCCATGAACACAGAATATCATTCCATTTCTTTGTGTCTTCTCTAACTTCTTTTAATAATGTCTTGTATAAATACATCTTTAGTTAAGTTTATTCTTAGGTATTTTATTCTTTTGCTGCAAAAGAAATTTTTTAAAATTTCTTTTTATGAAATTTCAATGTTAGTATACAGAAATGCACTGGATTTTTATACATTGAATTTATATCTTGCAACTTTACTGTATTTGTTTATCACTTCTAATAGTTTTTGGTGGAGTCTTTAGAATTTTCTATATAAAGAATCATGTGGTCTACAAAAGGTGACAATTTTACTCCATTTCAAATTTGGATGTCTTTTATTTTTTTCTCTTCTCTGATTTCTCTGGCTATGACTTCCACTACTATGTTGAAAAAGGGTGGTGAGAGTGGATATCCTTGTTGTGTCCCTGATTTTGGAGGAAATGCTTTCAGTTTTTCACCATTGAGTGTGATGTCAGCTGAGGATTTGTCATATATGATCTCTATTATGTTGAGGTATTTTTTTTCTGTACCCATTTTATAAATCTTATAAATCTTTTAAATATAAATGAATGTTATATCTTGTCAAATGATTTTTCTGCATCTATTGATATATTCATATGATTTTTGTCATTTATTTCATTAATGTGGTATATTACATTGATAAATTTATGTATGTTGAACTATTCTTGTACCCCTGGAATAAACCCCAATTGATCATGATGTATTATCTTTTTAATGTATTGTTGTATTTGATTGGCTAGTACTTCATTTAGAATTTTTGCATCTGTATTCATCAAAGATATTGGTCTATAGTTTTCTTTGTTGTATTACTTTTGCCAGGTTTTCATACAGGTAATATTGGCCTTCAGAAGCATAACCTCTTCTTCAATTTTTTGAAAATATGAGGATGAGTATTAAATCATCTTAGAATGTTTGGTAGAATTTACCCGTGAAGCCATCCGGTCCTGGACTTTTACTTTTTGGAAGGTTTTTGATAATTGTTTCAGTTTCCTTACTGTTTATCAATCTATTTAGATTTTTCTGTTCTTCACAATTCACTGTAGGAAGGTTAAATATTTCTAAGAACTTGTTCATTTTTTCTAGGGTATTGAAATTGGTGGCATATAGTCTTTCACAGTATTCTTGTATTTTTTTTTTGTATTTCTGTGGTGTCTGTTGTAAATTCTTCTCTTTTATTTCTGATGTTAATTTGAATCTTTTCTCTTTTTTCCTTAGTACGTCTAGCCAGAGGTTTGTCAATTTTATTAATCTTTTCTAAGAACCAACTCTTTCTTGCATTAATTTTTCTATCGTCTTTTTGTTCTCTATTTTATTTAATTCTACTCTAATTTTTATTTTATTTTATTTTATTTTTCTGCTGACTGTGGGCTTTATTTATTCTTCTCTTTCTAGTTCTTTGAGATGTAATGTTAGGTTGTTTATTTGGGATTTTTCTTGCTTCTTGAGATAGGTCTGTAATGATATAAACCTCCCTCTTATTACTGATTTTGCTGTATCTCAAAATTTTTGATACAATAGATTGCCATTCTCATTTGTCTCTGTATTTTTTATTTCTCTGTTTATTTCTTCTTTATCCAATTATTCTCTAGTAGCATGTTGTTTAATCTCCAAATATTCATGGTTTTTCCAGCTTTCTATTTACAGTTGACTTCTAATTTCAAAGCATTACTATTTTATTACTATAAAATGTCCATCTTTGTCTCTTCTTACCTTCTTTATTTTGAAATTTATCTTTTCAGATAAAAGTATGGCTATACTCACTTTCCTCTGGATGCCATTTGCTTGGAATTTTCCACCTTTACCCTTTGAGTCTATATATTTGTCCTTGTAGCTGAGACGTGTCTTCTGAAGGCAAGTATATGATTGAGTTTTGTTGTTCTATTTTTTAATCTAATCTTCTACTCTGTGCATTTTTATTGATGAGTTCAGTTCATTTAAATTTAGGGCGATTATGTATGAGGATTTTCTACAGCTATTTTATCACATATATATAGAATATACTCTGTATAGTTTGAATATTTGATTCCACTCTCTCCTAGTTTATAAGGTTTCTACTAAAAATCTAGCAATAATCTAATGGGATTTACTTTATAGGTTTCCATCTTTTTCCTGGTTTCCTTGAGAATTTGTTGTCATTAATTTTTGACAGTTTTAATATAATGTGCCTTGGAGAGGGCCATTTTGGATTGAGATAATTAGGTGTTCTGTTTACTTTTTGGATTTGAGGATCCAGCTCTTTCCATAGGTTTGGGAAGTTCTCATTGACTATTTGAATAGGATCTCTGTTTCCTTCTTCCTCTCTTTTCCTTTTGGTACACTCATTATTCTTATGGAGTCAGTTCGCAAAAAAAGTCTCTCTCTCTCTCTCTCTTTTTTACTCTCAAGTCTCTTTCTTCTTCCATCTGCATCATTTCCAGATTTCTATTTTTAATATCACTAATTCTTTTATCTGTCTAGTCAGCTCTGTTTTTTCAGCTTTTCTGTTCATTCTTCATCTCTTTTATTGAGTTCTTCAGGTCCAGAATTTCTATTTGGCTTTTTTTTTTTTTTTTTTTTTTGAGTTTCGATCTCTTCGGTAAAGAACTCCTTTTGTTCATTAATTTTTATTTCTGAGTTAATTAAACTATGTACATGAGTTTTCTTGTATCACACTGAGTTTTTTCGAAAGTGCAATCTTGAATTCTCTGCTATCTAAATCACATATTTCCATGTCCTTAGTTTATTTTATGAAGATTTTTTATTTTCTTTCTGAGCTTCCTTATTACCTGGGTTGTTTATGGTATTTGGCGGAGTGTTTCTCTGCTTAGGCATTTATGTAAATGAAATCTGCTATTTTTTTTTTTTGAGTCATACTACTATTTAGCAGGTTGATGAGAAGTCTTTCTTTTTTATCTTCCAGATCTTGCTGAAATACACGTATTTTATTTTCTCTTGCACTGCTCTGACTTCTTAGATATCTGAGGGGCAGTGGAAAATGCCTTGGATTCTTTGGGGAAGAGGGTGTCTCCTCTGTAATCAGATCATCTCAGTCTCAGAGCACCACCCACATGGGGGAATGCGGTGGGCAGTGGGCAGTGGGCAGTGGGGTTTTAAGCTTGTCATATCCCAACGCTGCCTCCTGCAGCCAGATACTGCCCAGGGTATCCCAGGTGCCAGTTCTAGGCTCAGCCCCAATGGGTGGGAGTAGAGTGGGCTAGGAGAGAAGCCGCTTGTGTGTTTGTGGCTTTGTTCTCCATCTAGTAATGGCGACTGCCAGACCTCAGTTGCCTCACCTGTGTATCTCCACTCTGTCACTTCAATTAGCTGCAGCCTGCGACAGCTGCTTAGGAACTATCTCTCCAGTACTCAGGTCTGCAGATAATGTGCTTTGTAACCTGATACTTACTACTACAGCTTCTTCTGGGGCCCAATGCTAGTTCTGGAATGGTGAGGGAGGCATCCAGGCTCCATAGCTTTATTATCTGTCTGGCAATGGTGGCTGCTAGACCACAGCTGCTTCACCTCTGTGTTCTGTTTCTGCCCTGGATTCAGCAACAATATGTACTGACCACTCAGGCAGGGATGCTTGGAGCTCCAGAGAGAGTACCTGCCTGATTCCTTCTCTCTCCCAAGACTCTGCAGCGATCCTCTCTGGCTGAGTCCGCAGCACCTCTCTCTGCTCCTCTCCCTTTTCTCCTCCCCTGTTTTCTCAGTTTTACCCACCTTCAGATGTTTCAATGTACAGATCTCTCAGGCACGTTAGTGTATTGAGCAAGAAATCCTTAGTTAAATCATAGCTATTAAACTTGTAGCTTCGACAGGAGAGACCAGGGGACCACTCATGCTGCCATGCTTCTGACGTTACTCTTAGAGAGAATTTTTGGTAGTCTAAATATTATTACCCAGTATGGATTCCATCCGGAAATGAGACAAAAGCATTGAAAAAATAAAAACTTCCCAATTATTTGGTTTAATGAAAAAAGAACAAATGGAAATTTTTCAACTATTGAAAATGAAAGAAAAACATTTGAGATACTATGTGAAGTAATAATTATCTATTAAAATTATGTATTATACATATATACATACATATAATAATATATATTCATAAATGCAGAGAAACTCCATGGAGGGAAAATTTATTTTCAAACAAATTTGCAATCAAGCCATGCACTCAATAAAAATTGATTAACTTATGCTTCTTGTCAGGCGTTATTCTAAGTGCTGGGGATATAGTGATGAACATAAAATGTTATTATTGCTTTCATAGACTTTGCAACCTATATCATCAGAAGTATAAATATGCATGCCAAAGTGATTTTCCTTCTAATCTATCTTGTATATAGAATGGGTAAATTAAATGTAAATTCTATTTTTTAGGTGCTTTTTAAGAAATATTAGGTGCTTTTAAAAAATAAAGACCAATTTGTTCTTTACTAGCTTTAAATATGACTCAAATCAATACTTTGTTATATGCAATGACTATTCCCTAAACTTCTGGGCTGAATTTTAAACAGAATTAATTAGTTCTTCAACAAATGTTAGTTTCCCAAACCATTTTCTTCTAAGTCTATAGATAAATTTATCATTTAAACTCTTCATTATGTAGCTAGGAATTTATTATTAGTTATTTATCATTATTCATAGTTAATATCCTTAACAAATTTCTCCCTGATTTATTATATTTTTCCCTAATCATGTGCAATGTTCTCCAAACAGGTCAGTTTACTATTCATAGATGCAAAGATCTGGTCAACTCTACTATTACAAAATAATTTAAAAATATTTTTGTGAAGTGATTTTAGATATATATTCATTGTAATCCATTTAGCATAAGTGTTACATCTCCAATTAATCAATATGATCCAAATATTATCATTTGTTCATCAGAAAACATACTTTTTTTCCTAAATAATTTTTATGCAGATATAAAAAATATATGTTTGTTGGATTATCTGTGGTCAGCTAGGTATCACCATGTTTTGCTATAGAAATACCTCAGAAGAGAAGAAGCCAGCAACATTTCTAGAATCCCCTTGCCTACATGGTTCTGAGTTAGAGACGTCTATTGAGAAACACTCAAATGAGATTTGAAAAAAGAAAAAGACAGAGAAGTCATTACTCCTTGAATGCAGCTGTGATCAGATATCTGGGCAGACGTTAGATTCAAAGCAGCTTTCAGATGAGCTTCTTGAGAATAATTGACATTGGTCCAGGTGATCGAAATTGTCTATGGGAACTATCCAGAGCGCTTGAGAGGCCAAGCAGCCATTCATTTCAGTGCTGCATGCTTAAAAACTTTTGAAAAACTTACATAAAGCTCAAATTTATTGTATTAAAAGCCTAATATTTCACAGTATAGTGATTTCTGTATTCCTGACTAAACTCCTACTGATATACATATCGTGCAATAAAAAAATGTAAAAATATCAGTGTTAAGTTGAATGATTTAAGGCTATAAATAACTTAAAAATTCAGAGGAGACGGAGAAAATGTAAGCCTTAGGTAGTGTGTAAAGTCATTGTAGAGTTACACTGAACAAGTACATCAGGACTCCATGTATCATACCTCTCTCTGATTCAACAGCTTCCAGATCTTCTTTAGTGATAATAATTGAGAGAAGGGTTTTGTCATGTTTAAAACTCAAAGGATATACAAGAGGGTATTTATTTGGTTATTCAACAAGCAAGTATTTATTGAATATTTACTGTGAGACAGGCATTGTTCTAGGTACCTGGGCTGCATGAGTGATCAAAACATGCAAAGTTTCCCTCGATTAACGAGTTTAGTCTAGAGCAAAGAATCATCACAAAAAGAAAGGAAGGAAGGGAGGAAGAAAGGAAAGAAGGAAGGAAGGAAGGAAGGAAGGAAGGAAGGAAGGAAGGAAGGAAGGAAGGAAGGAAGGAAGGAAGAAAGAAAGAAAGAGAACCATAATAAACAATTACATTGAGTGACTTGATAGAAAGTGTGAAACACCATGAGAAAATCACAAGTAGAGCAGAAAAGAGGGGATCGAGAACACAGGGGCTGAAGGAAAGATTGCCATTTTAAAGAGTAGTCAGTGTTGCCCTCTTTGAGAAGGTGACATTTGATCAGAGATTTTAGGTCAGAAGGTAAATTATGTTGACATTTAGAAAATATTACACAAAGCAAGTGAAGAAACTATGCAAAGCCATAAATGGGAATGCATCTGACATGACCATCACATGGTCATGAGGCCAGTATAGCTAGAGAAAGCATTAGTGAGTTTACAGTGGTCAGTAAAAATTATCCAGTTTGAATAATATAGAGCAAAATATAGCAAGGAAAGAAATAATATAAATGCAGAAATCAAGGGGAAATATATATATAATGGAGAAAGCTTTAAAAATTTTAAAAGTAGTTTTTTGAAAATCTAATAAAATTGGTAAACCTCTAAGAAGATGAAGTAAAAACAAAATATATATATATATAGTTAGATGGTACAAATTATTAATATCAGAAAATTTTAAAGGTAGAGAGAAATCACCACAGATCTTAATTTAAAATATAATAAGAGAGTGCTAGGGAAGATTATATTTTCTATAAATGGCTCAAATATCTCCATTCTAAATGCTCTTTTCCAATATACTTTTGACATTCTTCCCATTCAGAGGTGTGTCTATGTTCTCTCTCTTGAATCTGGGCAGATCTGTAACTATGAAAGATATGATTTTATGTGACTTCTAAAACTAGATCACTAAAGGTCATATGTTTCTAGCTATTTCTCTTGGGATACTAGTTGTCATAATGGTGAGAGTTTAGCTAAGCTACTCCATGATATTGCTGCCTTGGCAATCCTTTTTTGTTTGGTCAAGCTGCCTACAGGGGTTTTAAACTGACACTAATCCCCTCATGCAAGCACAGTCCACACGGTGCAGATGACAGTACACAGGGTCACAAGCAAATGCAAGTTCTTTGTATAACTTCCCCAGCATCCCTTGTGGTAAACAATTTCCTCATCCCCACCACCACTCCCAGAGACTTCTCCTTGTGCACCCATTAGATAAGACTCCCTTGGAGTTTACAAAAACCCCACTCATTTTGGTTTGAATAAACCAATCTGGCCTTACTTAGCCTGGGAACTGCAAAGTAGTCCATCCACAGATCCTAATAAAAGCATGTGCTCCAAGTCCTGTCTCTGTGCCTGCATGATAGCTTGACCTTCTAATGTGGGTTCTCAAGGTGTTCTGTGTTCTTCTTCAGGGGCTTATGAGTGATAACTTCTCTTTTTGAATATCTGTTGTAGTCTTCTGTTGAATGCCTAGCTCATTATCCTGCACCCTGTGCTTCACTTAACAAATGTTAATTTAATAAAGTCATAACATGTAACCCAACCATTATGTCAGGGTAAGTCTATGCAGATCTTAGAAAGGACCACATGGGTATGATTCTCTTATCTGTAACTCCAATTGAACTCTCAGCAAGTACCAATTTGAATGAGTTTTCATGAAACTTAATCCTCAAGCCCAGTTGATCAGTTCTAGCTATTGACATGTATAGAAACAAGCTGAACTAATGAGTCTAGCTAAAATTGAAGAACAATAAGTATGACAGGAATTTGATATTTTAATGTAAAAGTCCACTAGGATTTCAAGCAGTCTGTTATGCATCAATGGATGACTAATATGGAGGCTGCAAAACAATTTATACCAATAAATTTAAATAGTTAAGTAAAATGGACAAATTACTAGAAAAATACCATTTGCCAAAAGAGATTCAAAAAAACAAAGAATATATGAAAGTCTTATACCTATTAGATAAGTTAAATTAAAACATTCTCCCCAAAATAGACTTAATTAAAATCCTCTTCAACAAGAATTCACTCATAAATTTTATGTCATTCAAGAAATAACATCAATCTTACATGACACTTCCACATATGGTAGAATAGCTTTAACAGAATAATCCTCCTGCCAAGAGCAACTATAAAAGCTAGCTAAAATATACAGTGCAACTACCTGAAGATATTTGACATTAACCAATACTACTAAAAAGAAAGTAAAGATACTCTATGAATGAGCTCCACACATGCTATTCCTTTTCCCTTGAGGCTTTGTTGATTTACAGTGTGGAGAACAGAGGCTTTGCACTAAGTGGTAGCCAGAGTCTCAAAGTCCTATTGCTCTAAGAAGGCAAAAGCAGAATTTTGATTTTCTAGGTCAGCCTTTGAGAGGTAAAGAAAACCACACCATAGTGAACTCTAAATTTTATGTACAATTTCCTGTCAAGACATTAGCTGATTCTTTGGCCCCTTATGTTCAGTCTAAATTCCCATGAACTAAATCGAATGCTGAAGCTGGGAGCCTAAAGAACTGAGCAAAGATGTGAGCAGTCCTGCAGAGAATATGACTCCATAAGGTGAAACAGTCTCAATAACTCTGGAATATTTCAGTTGAGTCCCAGAATTTCTACAACATAGAAATAATAGGTATTCTCTAGTATTAAAAGGAAACTAGAAAAAGCTCACGGCTACACTGCCCATTTGATGAGCTCAAAATGATCTGTCTAGAATCTGTCAGCTTTCAAGAAGAAAATCAAATTCTGATTTTTTAAAATCCTTTGGCCTTCCACTTAGCTATCATATTAATGCTAAAAGAATAAATAAAATAAAACAAAATAAAATAAAATAAAATAAAGGTAAAATCAGAGCTTCTGCAATTTTTCATATACAATGTCCAACATTTGATCGAAAATTATTAATTATGTCAAGAAAGAATATATAATACCTGTAAATCAAGAGAAAAATAGGCATAACTGCTGTTAACTCAGAATATAGCCCCTCCATATACTTAGAATATACTGAAAGCAGCCTGGCCAGCAGCCAAGGAAGGAAGTACACAAAGAGCTTTCAGTAGTACCTACTCCCAAGCAAGTTTTCTGTTGCTCCCATGGACGTTATCTGCTCCTTTAACAGCACATCTTGCTCCCATCTGTCTGAGAGGGCAGCTGCTCTCCCAATGAGATAACCTCTCTCTCTCTGCTTGCTCTTGGTCAACAGCTTTTTTTACTGCAGCTCCGACTGACGGCTACTGAAGCTTCCCTGCCTCGTATGTAATAAACAACATTTCTCACCCCTCTGGTCTTCCTGGTGGTTCTTCTGGAACATCCAAACCCAGGTGCAAGTTCCAGGCCAAGGTCTCCTGCATTACAATTACAAACAGATCTCAAGTGATCCATATATTGGAATTGTATATATAATTAAAAGAATGATATATATGTTCAATAAACTGAGGAAATAATAGACAATTTCATCATAACATAAAACAGTACTAAAAGTATCAAATCGAAATTATAAAACTGAAAGAAAAAAAGTATTATATTTTACATGAATAAATTTAATATCAGATTAGTCATGTTAGAGATAGATCAGTAGAAAATATGTAGAATGAAGCACAAAAAGAAAAAGAAGATGGAAATTTAGAGAAGAAAATATATATGAGAAATGGTAAATAGTATTATGTTTAATTAAAGTTATAAAAGAGAGAGAATAGAGTAAAGCTATATTTAAAAATATATATGATTGAGAATTTCCCAAATGTGAAAATCGACATTGTGCCAGAGATTCAAGATATCTGCAAGCACCCAGAAAAATGTCTGCAAAGAAATTCCACCTAGGAGTTTTGTAGTAAATGTGCTGAAAACTAAAGATAAAAAAAGGAACTGTAAAAACAGCAGAAAAATAAAACTAAAAAGTAATAATAATAATGACAACCAACTTTTCTATAGAAAAAAATATCAGAAGACAATGTAGCAACATTATTAAGTGCTATAATAAAATAATTACAAAATAAATTAACTTTACATAAAGATATTTCCAGGAAGAAACAAACTGAAAATGGTTGTCACCAGCAGTCTTCCTCTAAAAAAAATACTAATGGAAAGTCTTCAAATAATAGAAAAAAAAATTCCCAGAAAGAAGCACAATCATGTAGGAAGGAATGAAGAACAGTAGAAAGGATAACTACTTGAGAAACCCTAAATGAACAATGACTTTTTAAAACTATAATGACAATAATACCACATGAGGATAAAGTATTAAACTAATTTAATTATGTGAAACAGCATCTCAAAAGACAGGAAGGGATTAAAGTTTTATAATGTTCTTAAATTAGAAAATAGAAACAGCACTAACGTAAGATAAACTGTCATGAGCCTAGAATGCATGTTGATATTCCTAGTGTAGCACTATTGAATAGAACTTTCTGCAATAACAGTTGTGTCCCATAATCTGTGCTGTCCTGCACTATATCCATTTCCACGTATGACTGCTGAACAGATGAAATGTAGCTAGTGTAATGGAAGAACTGAATTTTTAACTTTATTTAATTTAAATAGTCACATATGACTAGAAGTGACTGAATTGAACAATTCAGCTCTAGAAAAATTACTAAAAAAGAGTGAAAGATTATATGATTAACGAGTTAGTCGAGGGGGAAAAATGAGAGAATTTTTTAAACATGCTTTAATGAGATTAAAATAAATACAAACAACAAAGAACAAATGAAACAACAAAAACAAACAGAAGGTAGCAGATTTAACTTCAAAGAGATCAGAAATTACATAAAATGTAAATAGAAGAGATGCCTCCCCAATAGTCTATGATTCTCAGGTCACTAAAAAAAAAAAAAAGGAAAAAGTACATATTTTGCTTATCTGATATATACTTTAATTATAAAATTACATAAATTATGAAAATAAAGGATATAAAATATATACTCTATCATGTATACACTAACAAAAATATAAAATATCAGAAAAAAACTTTAAGGTAAAGATTATTATTAAAGATTAAAGGGAACATTTTATAATCACAAGAGTCAGTTCAGCAAAAAAGATAGAAAATTCTAAGTTTGTATACACCTAACAGCAGGGCCTGAAAACACATGAAGCAAAACTAACAAAATTATATGAAAAAATAGATAAAATAACAATCATATTCAATGGTACCTGATAAAACGAGTATTGCAAAAGAGTTGAAAAAATTAACCAAATTGACCTAGTGGACTTATACAGACAGTAACTATAGAAATACATATTTTTTCAAGTATACATGGAATATTTACCAAAATCCTAAACCAAATACCATCCAACATGTGTGTGCACATGTGTGTATATAAATTGACAAACAGTTTCTAAAATGTATATCAAAATTGAATGTCAAAGAAGCCAAGACTTGAAGAGAAAGAGCAAATTAAAGACATATTTCTGGTATTAAGACTTATCACGAAGCTATATAAATTAAGAAAGCTTTATATTTGAGAAAAGGATTTTTAAAAAGTTACCACTGGAATAAAATATAGTCCAGAAACAGAGCAAAAAATTTATATTACTTGAATTAAACTACAGTGCAATGAAGAAAGACTGATTATTTGAATCCTGACCTCTACTTCAACAAGTCATACATAAAAATAGAATTCAAGAGGTTTGTGAAACTAAAAATAGAATTCGAATCTTTATGACCATTGGATATAAAAGATTTTTTTAAACAGAGCATAAATAAGAATAGTAATAAATTTTAATTTCTTAGAAAAAATAAATTAATTGGACTTCCATAAAATTAAAACTTATCAAAACTCCCATTTAGAGTATAATGAGGTGACCGTCAGTGTAGGATATTTTTAATACTTATATACGATGAGAGCTCTTTTCTAGAATCTATAAAGATCCTACAAATCAGTAAAAGAAAGACTATGTAATAAAACAATGGGCAAAAGACTGGAATAGGTACTTTATAAGAATAGATATTATATGACTAATAAATATGTAAATAGAAATAAACTTGAAAATTTTGGACAGCTAAAATAAAAGTTTGACAATACTCAGTGTTGGCAAGAGAATGTAGAACAATCTTTGAATTTGCACATTCTCATGAAAAAGTAAATTGGCAGAGACACTTTTAAAATGTTTTGGCATTATGTACTAAAATTGAACATATAGATACTCTATGAACTAGCAACTTAGCAATTATATGTTACAATTCGATAAACGTTTACTTAAAAATTTTGCAATGACTGCTCCTTTGTGAATATATGGGGGATGAAGTCGAGGGTAGCAGGAAGGAGATGAGAAAGGCGCCTATTGCAGTAAGCCAAGGACTGAATGACACTGGCTCCTGCATGAGCAGAGTGGGGATGGTAAGAAATTGTTTGTGTCCCTCCATATGTTTTAAAGAAAGAGTGAATCAATTTGCTGATAAGTAAGATGTGCTGTTAAAGAAAGGGAGATTCAAGGATAATTCCAGGTATTTGACTTTGAGCACCTGGAAGGAAAATTGCTAACAAATGAGATGGAGAAGGTTTTAGGTGGATCAGGTTTGAAGAATGAAATTCAAAACTTAATATTTTAGTTATTGGGAAGCAATGTTAACAACAGAGAATGAGGCTAATGAGGAGATAATAAAGATATGGAGAGATAGAAACAAGTCAATAGTCAGCTAAGACAGTGGTAGAGAAAATAAAATAAAGAAATAAAATGTTATTGCCAAGCAGTATTTAAGTCTTTCTTAAGTTTAGTAGTTATTAATTTAATTCAGCTGCAGAGAAACAGGTACTAAAATGGTAGTGAGTTCAATTTAAATACATACTGGCTTTACCATGAAAGTGCAAAGATGTCAGTGAATTCAAGAGAGGAGGTATATACATAGTTGTATTTATAATGTTTAAGCTGTGCAAGTAAAAAGAAGTCAGTGAAAAAGTAGCAGGAACAATGGGTTTGATGTCCTAATGGGAGAGGAAAATTTGTTAGAATCAAAGTATTAATTACATATTATAAATATACTCTGTATCATTATTATTGTTTTATCAGTCAATAGTAGTTCTCCTTACTATATTTACATCTAAACTCAAGTTTTCTTTATACATATATACATATATATTAGGATTTTTAAAAATGAGAATCTGTTGGTAGTAAACTCAGTTTTTTTTTCCTGCAAATGTCTTGATTTTTGTTCTTATTCTTGAAAGATATTTTTGCTGAAAATCTGGATTGACAATTATTTTCCCTCAGTTCTTTGAAGATATTCTTCTGTCTTCCAGCTTCCAGAGTTGCTATTGATAAATCATTTGTCATTCTAATTGCTATTCCTTTGTACGTTCTCTTTCTCTCTCTGACCTTTTCCATAATCTCTTTTTTCTTTGGTGTTCTATAAATTCACTAGCATTTCACATTGGATTGCTTAGTGGTACCGAATCTGAAAATTGCTATTTTTCGAATACACCTCTGAGGACAAGTTTTCCTATAAACATGGTTAACCACTTTAAAAAGGGAAGAAGAGAGACTCAATAAGAAACCAGAAGCAGCCTAGCTATATTCATGAGACTCAAAAGCATTTCAATTTAACAACTCACATCTATTGTCATGTTTGCCAAAAATATCTCCACCTATAGCTGGTTTGTGTACATACATGAACTTCTTGAAATTGCCTTGGATAAGGCTAAGCTTTTTGGCAGTAAATTGGGTATATCACTAACCATAATATATAAATGTGAAGTGATTCCTATTTAGTCTTTTTAAGGTAGGTTGATAATAGGGAAGTGTATTTAAAGCTTCTCCTATAACTTCTGGTTTTGCTAATCAAGTGCCTAAAATACCAGGTACAATTGTGAATCATGAAATGTAAGATTTGTTTAAATCACATTCATCTTCCTGAACTTCTGTCTTGCCTCAGGCTTCACAGTCAGCCAACTTTGGTCCTTTTCTTTGCGACATTCTTCTGAGTTGATTAAATTCAGAAAAAATCAATTATTTCCAATTAAGGTAAATCACTATCAGCTAAAATATTTGATGAGCCATCATTCATTCTAGTATTTATATTTTGAGCCTTTCTCTTAATTAGTGGAATGAAAAATTTTGCCACTAGTTAAAAAAATTTAAGTCATCAGCAAACAGATAAAGAAAATTAGGAACTGAATGGAAGAAGTGAAAATTATACTGTACTGATGTGTAAAGGAACTTCTTGAAATTGCCTTGGATAAGGCTAAGCTTTTTGGCAGTAAATTGGGTATATCACTAACCATAACATATAAATGTGAAGTGATTCCTATTTAGTCTTTTTAAGGTAGGTTGATAATAGGGAAGTGTATTTAAAGCTTCTCCTATAACTTCTGGTTTTGCTAATCAAGTGCCTAAGAAGTATAGCAGTTGTTAGAAACATTGATTTTGGAATCAGAAAGACCTATATTTAAATTCTGATTCCTTCACTTACTGCCTTAAGTTTGCTCATTTGTAAAATAAGGACAATCACCTGAGGCAAACATACCATAGATAATGAAGCTTAAGCTTCAGGAACTCTCACAGATGGACTATTTTTGAAGCCCTGGAAAGGGTCCTCACAATGTGTTCATAAGATTTTTTTTGTTTCTTTTAGACTTTGTAAAAGTCAAATATTTTTGTCTTTTTCTTAAAGAGCTTCCAACCCCAAATTTTAGACCATAAAACTTGGTCTTTCCATGATGTTAATAATAAATGTATATGTATGTGAAGAGAATTAAATAAGATAAAACTTTTCTGCTCTCTCTTATCTTTCTCCCTTTTACGACTAATTTCACCTTATCACTTTATTTGTGGATATATGTGAATTTTTTAAATTAATGGTTGTGTATATTTTATTATTACAGACAAACACAATTCATCTTATGCAAAAAAGGCCAAATTCAATAAATATGACATCAACTCAACTGTTAGTGTATAACTATTGAGAATAATAATGAATGGAAAATAGTCTTCTTCAAATCTTACTATACTTCAGTTAGAACTGGGTCTGAGTTCTAGCTCACACACCTGTTGGTTGTGAGATTTGAGGAAAGTTGCTTATTTTTTCTAATTTTTAGTGTCATCATGAAATCATGACAATATTTACCTCACATTGCTGTGGTAAACATTAAATAAGTCCATGAATAAAATCCTAGCAAAGAGAAAGTGTTTATTAATTGTTAACTCTTTATTTTTTAAAACTATAAATTTTAACTCAAAGTTCCAATCAGGCTAAGCTTTTTGGCAGTAAAAAACAGATAATGCCTCTGTTTTATTCAAAGAAAAACTATTTAGAAGTTCGAACTAATTATTATTAGCACATTTTGTTTTGGGTTTATACAAAGATCTAACTATTTTTCAAGATGCTGCCATGACAGCCCACAGGAAGATAAACTTTTTAATGAAGCACGACTTTGTTAGTTATCATTCTAATTTGGAGAAAAAAATTTAAAGAAATAAAAAATAATAATAATACAGACCAGGAACACATGCACTAGTAATTATCAGAAACAGATTGCAATTCTTACATATTCTTTTAAAATAGTACTAGCAATATATCTGAGTTTTATATGTTCAAAATCAAGGATGATCATATTTTCCAACTGTGGCTTGAAAATCTGTACACCTACTGGAATAAGAAAACGCTGCTGAACATATTCCAATAATCTTATAAACTATGTGGAATGTTGTATCCTGGGAAAGTAGAAAACTTCTCATGAGAATGTTTGAAATGTCACTGCGGTTCAGTTTAGATCAGAGTGCAGGTGGCTCTACAAAGCGTTTGCTGCAGTCTTTGTGTTTATACAGTTGTTGCTTCCAGGATGGTATTGATTGGTTAGGCAACTAATAAAACAAGCAACCCTGCTTTCATCTGTGTGCATTACGGGGCTTCTAAAAGATACAAAAGTGGTTTTAATTAGGACATGTTCTCTTCACTTATTTTACTTCTTAATTCTTTTCTCTTGACCATTCCAACTCACATCCTTCTCCTATTTCAGAATTTCTCCCCCTGCTCATGATTCCAAATATGTTAGAAGGCAAATAATCCTAAGAAAGACAGTCATCCTGGATTCTAAAGACAGAAATGCTTAACAGCAGAAAAATCAAAAGGTTTTATATCCCTATGTCATCAATTTCTATCCAGAGTTACCTATTTTATCTATAATCTAAAGCTATATGTATCAGACTTTCTCAGTTGAAAATAAACTAAAATTTAGAATGGAATTTATGAAAAATAATACGTTTTAAAATTCATGACAGCTTGAATACATGAAAGCACACTGTGCATTAAATCACTGTATATATATGCATAGAATATAAATATATATGACATATACATATGACAGAAAGAATTTTTAAATTTATGATAAATTTGTATTTTTAGAATATTTTTCCTCTAGACTTTATAGCAGTGGTCCCCAACTTTTTGGGCACCAGGAACTGGCGTTCCTATGAGAATCTAATGCCTGATGATATGAAGTGGAGCTGATGCTGGTGCTGAGGAGTGGCTGCAAATACAGATGAAGCTTTGCTCACTCACCTGCTGCTCACCTGTTGCTACATGACTTGGTTCCTAACAGGCCACAGACCTGTACCAGCACGTGGCCCCAGGGATTGGGGACCCCCGCTCTGTACAAACTCTCTTAATTTCTATTTCCATTTTTTCCCTCACATCTTTATAGTACTGCTGTGTATCTCTATTTTCTATCTCCTTTCAAACTATCTAAATATATCTCTGGTTTTATAATGAATGTCCAAGAAAAATTAAACACTATTCAAATTGTAATTCAAAGGCTATAAAAAGAACTTCTCGTCAGATGGTTGCACAGAATAAGCCGTTGGGATAAAAAGTGATTTGTTTCCCCAAGAAACCTTTAAAAAATGGGAAAAGGTGGCAAATATTTAAAACCTACCATGTAAATTCTCATATAATAAAGTGTTTCCAAAGACAAATGTAAAAGTGCTAGTATGATTCAAACAATAGTAATCAGCTAAGAAAATGAATTATCACATGATTACCTTTGGGCTCAAATAAGACAATTCTTCTTTTATTTAACGTGTTTTAAGAATCTAAAGAAAAAGACAAGAAAAATTCATTTTGATTGTCAGGACTGAGCTCATCGTTGTGGCTATGCCAAATGACAGAGGTAAGTTGATCGAGACGGGAAGGTTCGATGGTGAGATGCCCAGTTGGAAGAATGCACAAGAGGCTGACATGAGAATGAAGCAGCAGACAACAACGTTAGTGTGCAGAGGGCAGTTCTATTGGCGAAAGTGCAGTCTATTGCGCGGGACGCATAGTATTGCATGCACTTCATCTGCTCTCCTTTGTGCCCTCCATTGGACTGCATGGCTCCTTGTATAGCAGAGTACAATAGTGGTCTTCAGCCACACATGCATGATACAATAAGCTGAATTATGTTTACTTAACATTGTAAATCTGGGTCCTATTCCTAGCCGGTGGGGCTGGATCACAGCCAGACCTTGAACAAGACAGACCTTGAACCAGCCAGACCTTAGACCAGCAAGACCTTGGATTCAGTCAGCCTGGCACCCAGAACATAGAATATATTACTGTGTTCTAGAAATAATGAACTATTAGTATTGAGATCATTTTAATAATGTAATTTACCTAATTTAAATAACTACTCCTGTAAAGAAATTATAGATGATCAAATTTCTAAAGAGAGACGGTAATACAATATCCTTAGTGCTTCTCCCCATGTGGTCCCTGGACCAACAGAATCAGCATCACTTGGGAACTGGTTAGAAGTATAAATTCTCAGGTTCTATTCCAGACCTACTACCTTAAAAACCCTGGGGATGGGGCACAGCAATTTGTTTCAATAGCTCTCCATGTGATTCAGATACACTTGAGAAAGCACTAGTAAACTGGTTAACAGTGTTTATTCTGCAGCCAGGCTGACAGTTCAAATCTCAAATTTGCTACCAATTAGCTGAGTGACTTTCATCATATAACTCTAACACACTGTTCATCTGTTTCCTTCTGGTAAAATGGGTTAAAAGTAGTACTATCTCATAGTATTGTAGTGAAGATTAAATGAATTAATATGTGACGAGCATCTAAGCCATTTTGGGATACAGAGACAACAGTCAATAAATGTTATCAATTGTTGCTATATATTCAAAGCTGAGTTTTATTGAAAGTAAGTTACTTGATCATGGTGATACAGCTAGCGTCACTTAAAGAATAAAACCCCAGTTTTCTCTACTGATATGTACTATTTATTTCACAGCTAGGAATTGTTGAAAATCACCACATCTTTTCTAAATGACCAAGTAATAGACTAACTACAAACATATACAGTATTATTATAATATATGTCTTGGCCTCAATCTTTATTTCACATATTTAATGGTATACACTGAAAAGGTTATCAGCAAACTTTCAACAAAATGATTAAGACATAGTAAACTTTTCATCTTAAGATAGTGATAATCATAAATTAGCATTATTTCATAATCAGTCTACTGAGCTTGTGCCAAAAATTATGGAAAGGTTAATGGAAAGAAAATAATAAGAGCAATATGGACTCTAATAGCTAATGGAAACCTGTATCTTCTAAGTTACATCAATGTGAAGAGAGTTAAGTGCCCCTAACAGAGTATGTGATAAAATTTCAGGAAAGAAAGAAATGAAACAACTAAAATAAGCATGCATTAATATAATACTAGGTGCTTTAACAAATAAATGCAAAATAGTACAATAGCGCAAACACATTAGGAAGCCTATTTCCAGTTTTTATAATCATCCACTGCAAGAGCTTGGTCTATGGCCAGATTTTCTTGGCAGCAAAGGCTGCTTCTTTATTGTGGCTCCAGTATATCTGGAGGCCTTGTTGTAATCTTCACCTCATTGGAAAAAGTGGAAAAGAGCATGGAGTGGGCACATCCACTTCTTAAATGCCTTACCCTAGAAATGTCACACCACTATCCTCTCATATGGACTCCACCAGAACTCAGTCAACCAGTCACACCTAATGCAGGAAGACTGGAGAAGGCAAGTCAGCTGGGACTCACTGCAAGTCAGCTGGGACTCACTACAACCAGCCACACCGTATTCACTTACCTGATGACGGTTGTACTCTCAGATAGGGCATACGTAAATGATAAATTTGGATATGAGCACTTGAATATTTTGTTCCTTATTTATTGAGGTAAATCAGAATATTATCCTTAAAAGTGATCATCCAGTAAAATGGAAAGAAAAGCTCTCTAGTACTTCATAGGAATATTGTGAGGATTAACTGAGAATGCAGATATTTTAGCCTCGTATCTACATAGTAAAGGGTTAACGAATTTTATACACATTCACCCCTAAAAGGAAAAAAGGACTGGAGGTAGGAAAAGGAAATGGAAGTAAAGCAAATAGTGTCCAAGTTAAATTTAAATGAAAAACAATTTAGGAGATTTTAATATTTATTAGAATTGTTATAAAATCGCTCTATTTTAATTATGAACTCTTTCAGTTTTTCTTTCTTAAGTTACTCTTTACTTTCTTAAGTTACTATCATTAAAGCTTATTAGCATTTTAATTAGGAAAAATTCCACTTCAAGTTGGTACAAACAGTTTTAATTTCTCTAGTTTAGAAGTTATATATGGCTTCAGAATCCAAGAGTCCATGACCAAAAGGCTTGTATCCTAAAGAGTGCTTGTTTCTTTATTTCTAAATGGGGAAATAGGCTCAGGGTGCACTAGCACAGATATCAGTACCAGGAACAAATTACTTTCATGAGAAAGCTATTTTTAAAAAGCTGTTATGCTATTTACAAACTAGTTACTTTCTTTCTTTAATAATTTATTTTTTTTCCAAAGCAAAATCTTCAGTTAAAGGACACTTTTCCAAACAGATGTGTGAATTTTAATATTAACTCTTTTTTAATTAGAAGAGAATAAACAGAACATTTAGTCATAGTATTGAGAATACACTACTTTGCCTATGCCAGTCATTGAACATCTCAGTGATAGAGTGGACATGAAATTCTCTTTCAGCATCCATGTTGATGCTCATGACCAGGTAAGCTTTATTCTGACTCTCAGGATCAGATGCCTTGACCTTTGTACCAGAAATTCTGTTAACATTTGATATTAAATTATTAAAATATTCTTAGCAAAGCCAATACAATAGTAAATATTGTCATCACAAGTCAAAGGGAAATAAATTTTAAAAAATGTTCTGACCCAGCTAGAAAGTTTAAATTCATAAAATAAATAAAAAATTTGAAAATATTTTTAAATTCCTCTAGAAGAAATCTTCGTTTAGAAAATATTGAGGGTTTATTTATTCATCTTAAAATTATGCCTGAAGTATCAAGAAAACATTCTCAAGAGAAAATAGGAAATGGGTAATATCTGAACTAAAAGAACTAATCTGGAATACATGACTTCTTTTGCCATACTGGTAGCTCAGCGTATTTCTGTATAGAACTCATCCTCTAACACATCCAGAATATTAGAACATCACAGAGTAAAGCATGATGCAAAGCTCTGCATAACGAATAACTGGAGAAGGCCAGTGAGGAGAAGGCTCAATTCCCTCTGCATAAGCATCAGATTAGATACACAGCTTCACCTTGATTCTCACCTTCTCCCTAGGGCTATAGGGATCCTCAGGATGGCAAGAAAATATTCAAAGTTGTACTGTCCATGAGACATCAAAGTAGTTAAATAAACAGAACCTTTGAGGAGTCGCATACAGGGCAAAAACAGAAAGCCACTTTAACTCTGATTTTGAATTATTTAAAGGCCACACACACACACACACACACACACCCATCCATTCTAAGACATTTCTATCCTTTGCTAACATTTGCTAACTCTACTGCTAAGTGGCCTTCGTGGTAACTAAATTCTTTTAGGACATCAGGCCAATATTTTGTTAAGCCATAATAATTATTATAAAAGTGACTAAGATAGTAGTTGCTTCATAAATGTTAATTCCTACCTCTCTTTTCAGAAATATTATAAAGGAAGCTTAAAACTGATCTTCAAATCTATGATCCTAACAAATGAAATTCATATTATAAAACCAGATTTTTTGACAGGTGCTTGTGTCGGGGGGTATGGTTTGGGGACCACATAAATTGTTACCTGCATATGCACAAAGATTTCACCTTAAACCAGTGCTTTGTGAATTACTATAGTGAAGGACCAGGGGTTTCCCCTGCCAACCCCTACCAGAGCAATACTTTTGTCAAAAACTAAGTCATGTGCCTGTCTATCCTGGCATTCTCAATTTCTATGCTTATTTCCTCATAGAAGAGGAACAAACAACTCAAGGACAAGGCGCTGGTCCCCACACCATGTGGGATTAGCACTTTTTAAAATCCTTGTAGCTATGTCAGCTTGAGGACACTTTATGAGGGAATTAGTAGTGCCTGAACTTTTTAATTATTCTTAATTACATTAATTGCCAGCAGAAAGTAAATGGAGTGTCTGTGCTATTTTAAGTAACAGAGTTTGCAATTTTATGAACAATAAAGTAGAGTCCATGAGCAGGCTGGGAAGGAACTCATTTTAAAAAATCTTAGATGTCAGTTCTAATCAGAAGTGACCCTCTCATGGCTGTTTTCGAACAGCTAACTCAATACCCTGCCAATCCTGGAGATTTTCTTGACCAGAGACAGCTATAGCTTTCAGAGTTCAAAAAATCAATGACCATTTTCTAAAGGGCAAGTGGGTGGGGGATTGAAGACATGTGTACATTTTGATTCAAATAGCATTAAAATATAAATGTTTTTTTCTTTAATAATAACTAACATTCTTTGAGTACATGTTGTACACCAGATTTCTTTTACACATGTTCTCTACCTTTAACATAATTTCAAAACTATTATTCTTATTTTGCATATATTGAAACAGAAAACTACAATAGTGGAATCCTATTCTAATTACACTTAATTTCAAACCTATACACACAGAGACACACAGGAATAGTATTCCTCACTCCCATGCGTAGGACAGAAACAGGCTACTCGGCCCTTTGTCTCTTCGTGAGAATGCATGAAATTATAATACATATCATAAGGTACTCACTTCTTACCTTTAAACCAAAATCAGAATAAGGAGGAGACAGATAAAAAAATAATGTTTAAAATAAAAAGTAATTCATACCTCCTACAGATAATTCTTTAATTTTTAATAGTAACTAATTCTAGACCCAGATTTCACAGGATCAGCATTTCCTGTAGCTTTTCTATCCAGTATGCCTTAATTTACAAATATATATCTAAATGTAAGGCTAGAAATTTTGGCTTTCTGAATATCTCATTTACCTTGAGAAAATATAATGTACCAGAATCTTTGTTTCTGAGTAATCACTTTAAAATATTCAATATAAAACATTCATTTTGTGTAGTTGTAAAATGGCCTCTACTATTATAAAAAGAGCATATTTATTTAATTTTATTTTGAGCCTATTTAGTACTTACTTACATTTGGTTGAAGTATATTTATACTGTTCTGTTTACTATATAAAGCCAATCCACCTGTACACTAAGCATGTTGAAATAGACAATCAAATTTCTTTATGAAAATCAGAATCTGTAACACTAAACTATCAAAATAAGAAAACTTTCAAAGTTTTTATGAATCAGTGATTGCTTGGGGATGAATCTTGAGGAGGGATGTGAGGGAAGGATTATAAAGGAATGTAAGAAAACTTCATGGGGTGATAGGTTTGTTCACTATCTTGATTTTGCTTATAACTTTATGGGAGTGTGTGTATATATATATATATGACAAAATACCACATTGTGTACATTAAATATGTGCATTTTGTTGTGTGTCAATTATGACTCAAAAACTATAGAAAGAAAAAGAAAGAAAAGAAGGAGAGAAAGGAGGGAAGGAAGAAAGGAAGGAAAGAAAAAAACTTTCTAAAGGGCAATAAGGTCCGAATTAGATTAGGAATGAAAACAATAAAAGACCAAATTGCAGGCTCAATGTAGTTTGAGACTTAGAGATGACCATTTACGTGGTGGAGAAACAAGTTGGGCTGATAGCAGAAGTAATCTTTGCCTTTCCTTTAAGTAAAGTAAAATAGAAATCCACATTAATGATCTCTACATTTTATAAGGAATTGGAGTGAAATTGATGATTTGCTCAAGTTCTGCTCACCAAGTTTATTAACTTAATGTAATATACAGTGAAAGGAACCTTATCAACCACAATTATAATTAAAATGTTAAATGTTCAGTATCTTCATCTCGCCCTCAATTCTAAGTATCTAAAACATGCCTCATGATATAATTCAGCTTCTGGCGAAATTATGTGATATAATCCTTGTATGACATTAAATGTGGCCTGTTATTATTTGGAGGATATTTTCTGCGCTGATCATAAATTACAGGTAAAGTAAACATAACTTTCCATATTCTATAGGCTTTGTTGTAATTAAAATTTTTTCTTACTCAATTCTTAATTTCTTCCACATGCTTTCATATATTTCTGTTAAATAAGACACAAAACAGACAGGAAAACAGGAAACAAATGAAAACAAGATTTTAAGTAAATGAAAACACAACCATTATCCAAAGAGCAAAGAATAAATCTGAAACATTCTAAAATAACCTTTTTTAAATTTAATTTCTAACAAGGTGTCATATCTGTTAAAACAATGTTTTTGTTTGTTTTACTTTTATCAGCTTACTTCTGCTTTGACATCCCTGTTTAACTGCAAGGACAATTTCTGGCTGTAATGTCCTCTCCACTCTATGTATGTTATAAACAGTCATTATCTCCTACCAGAGGGAAATTATAGGAACAAAACTTTAAGTAAAATTTACACTTACATGAATCTAAATTATTTCTAAGTATTTTGCTAAAAAAACATATTAAATCCAAAGTCTATTTATTTGAGTTACTAACATCTTTTTAACTGGGGATGTTAAGATGAATAAGAAATAAACCCATACATTTGACTGGTTGTTAAAGTAATGTATACTTCCATAGTACACGGCCAATAACCAGTGTCATTGTTTCCCGAGGGCTTCCTAATCACCCCAGCTGCCAAGGTGCTGGGACAGACACCCTGTCATTCCTCAGGATCCAGCAACTGAAGGGTTAATGGGCAGCACAGACCTGTTAAAATCTCTCACTTTCTGCAATTGGCCAATTGTTAAATATTTTTAATATCAACCCTGACATGATGGCAATTTATTTCTTAAAAGCACTCTGGGAACCCAGAGAATAGTGAGCAATTCTGACCCTGGAGATTTAGGTAGTCTATAGAAAGCAATTCAAATGTGAATTGAGTCCAAAGTGACCAAAATAAACCTTTCTTCTCCTATCTAGTCTTCTTTGACGTTTCTAATCAAAGTTACATAAGGAAATAAAGCTGTTTGCTGGCTTGAGTTTGCTTGTGTATTTTTTGTAAGAATTGTGCACTAGGTAAGAGAAAAGAGCTTCTGATCAAAAGTAGAAAACCTCTCCTACAGCCCATGTATGGCTTTGGCCTTAAAATCTGAAGCCAGCACCTTTAGTTGTGCAGGAAACTTTTGCTTACTTCCTGGTCCTCAAGTCTCTTTTGGATGGTTGAGATTGGAGAACTAGGAACTTTCTTGTAAGTAAGTGGATACTAAAGGCCTTCAGAAAATATTTGCAAATAAAATGACAGTTAAAAGCAATTTTATGAAATACAAGCTTTATGAACTCAAAATATATTTGATAGCTTTTTTTGTTATTGTACTTATATTTAGAAATGTTAACGAAAAGAAAATATGTTATCCAATATTTTCATTAAACCTATATTCACCTAAAGAAATTTTGTTGCTGTTGTTTTTCCCCTTTTCATATACCCTTGAATATGAAAATAATAACTTCAGAGAAAAAATAAGAAGACAAAAACTCTAGGCATAGTACTTAAAAGGTTCTGTAGAGCAAGGAATTCAATTTAAAAAAAAATAAGCCATATTTTTACACAGTATTAAATGAGAAATCTTCAATGATAGTTGCTTAAAATGTCTGCAATTATATGGGATTCATAAGGGCCACCTCCTATTGTTTTCCATTCAAATGAATGGGAAGCGCATGGATAAATTACCACCTGCAGTGCATGATAGCGGACATAGTAAGCAGCTGTCACTGTAGCCCTGTAATTATGCAAGTATCCTTCCACTATTATACAATTAGAAAGACCTATCTTTCTTTATTCCAGTAGGTAATGTTTTGTAGGTGTCAAGAGCACTAAACTATCTCTACTTGTTCAATCACTTGTATCCAAGTTGAGTATAACCAATACAATATTGGGAGCTTAATTTTTCTATATAATATTTTGGGCTCTCTAAGAAATTTCTATCATAATAAGAAAGCTTATCTTATTTTGGTTGCCTTTTAGTAAATAATTTTTTAAAACTTTTTCTATCTTCTCCCCAGTGATCAAACATTAAGCCTATCAAGGAAGAAGGGAAGATCAAACATTCTGGAAAATCTTTCAGTATCATAAGTAAACTGCTGGACCCTACCAGCTCTAAGCTTCTAAAGCATAGTTACTAAATTTTTTTGTTACTTTTTTTAATTTAAAAAATACGTTTCAAAAATCTAGAGATTAATGAACCTTTAAAAGTTGAAACATTTAAGATTCCTAAGGAATAGAGATTTAATTGAAACTTAGAATATCAAAAACTAAATTATGACTAACTAAAAATATAAACATGACACTTCATAAAAGTTCATGGATATCAGAAGGCACTTGACTAAAAAATGAATGCTTTCACTTGAATGAGAGCTAGTATGTGATAGTTACATATAGTAACTGAGCCATGCATAAATTTATGGATCTCTTTTATGAGAGGAGCAGATTTGTGTGGTTGATCAGATAAAGCTAATCATGTAAAGCTGTAACACTTGCGTGTACATTAATCACTATCAATTTCTTTCTAGTTTAGAGCCAGAAATATCTATAATAATTCCTAATCTCACTAATTATGCACTAGCACTTAAATAAAGACTAAATGGAAAGTCACATGGTAAACTAAGAAGAATCACTCTCCAATGCTGACAACCAGGTTATCGAGGATTTGAATTTAACACATTATTAGGAAACACTGACTTTCAAAACAAGTTTAATATCACATAAAACTAATAAAACTTGTTTTAATCATTTAACACAATTAATTAATGATCAGGCTGTTTTTTGATATTTTCAACATTTTTCTATCTCTACTCCTTGTGCTTCTTAAGTCAAACCAGGACTATGCATCCTGTAATGTGTCTTAGATTTGATATTCTCTATCTCCACAGCCGTTGCCAAAGCCCCAGCCTTTAATTGTCTCCTGCCTCTCTACCCATAAGAAATTTTTATTTTTAAAGTAGCAGAAAATCTAACTTAAACAGTCTTGAGCCAACAAGGTCTCTACTGCCTGGTTTTCAGAGTCCATATCTCTCTATTTCCTTGCTCTGCATTCCATTGTCAGCTTTATGTCCAACCTGGCAGTTTCTCTAAGGTGATATAATATGGACCCTACCAGCTCTAAGCTTCTAACCAACAGCTTCAAGTCCATCGAAAAAGAACTATCCTTTCTCAGCAGTTTGAACTAAAATTCCGTGCCTCACTTTCATTGGTTGAAATTGGGTCATGTAACTGTTCTTACAAAGATTGGAATACAGTGTTCTGATTGGTCAGGCCTGAATCACTGCCTACTTTGAGTTGTGTTGGAGTCAAGACCACCAGAAGTGCATGGGCTCAGCACAAATACGTGATAATTTTTTGGAGCAGCACTGTCTAATAGAAATATTATGTGAACTACATATGCAATTTTTAATGTCCTAGTAGGCACATTTTAAAAAGTAAAAAGAAATCGGTGAAGTTAATTATTAATTACAGCATATATTATAATATGCTTTCCCCAATATATCCAGAATATTGCCATTTCAACATCTTATCAAACTAAAATGTTATTAATAAAATATTTTGCATTCTTTTTAATGCAGAGCATGTTTTCAAAATCCAGTGCATCTTTTACACTTCCAGCATAGATCGATTCAATTAAAAATTTAGTTCCTCAACTGCACTAGCCTCATTTTGATTGCCCAGTGCCATATGTGGTTACTGGCCATCATACTGGATGGCACAGCTCTTTGGAGCCTAGAGGGCACCTGAAATGTATGTTAGCAGAAGAAATATGAATGCTATTGGCTGGCAAAACAACAGATACATACTACAGCTTCCTAATTGGTTTCTTTGTTTTCCGTCTTTCCACATTCTTGTCCTATTAATAAGCAGACTAACAATATGATCAAGAAGTTAAACAGTGCAGATGATAATTTAAATACATTATTTGTGTGTCTAATTCTACCCTTGGAATTTACTATCTCATTAATTCTTCATTACTATGCTGCCATAATTTGCTTAGTCATCCCTCTAGTGATTTCAGTGTCTAGGCTTTGCTACTTTGATATTTAATGGGCAGGGACCAAGAATGCTAAACCTTCTGTAATGGATAGGAAAACCTTTCACAATAAGACTTGCTTTAAATAAAATTCCAATAGTGGTCCCAGGTAAAAAGCACCTATCGGTCTACTAGTAACAAGCTCTATGGGGGGGAAAAATGAATCCTGATTTGTAGAATTTGCTGATTTCCATGGTGTAAATATTTCCTCCATAACTAATTTAGAGCTACCAACATTTTTTTTTAAAAAAAGATATAAAATTTTTGTTCTCTGTGCACCTAATGCCCTAGAAATATGCAAAAAAGATACCATAATCACCTTTACTTGAATATTCAGTATATACAACAAATTTTCAATAATTTTTTATCTATACTGGATAAAGGAAACTGAAATGAGGAAAGCAAATTAAAAGTTGACTTTACATTATTAATAATTTAATTTTTATAGAGATAAAGGAATGTAGTAATGTAATAATTGTGTATGTGTGTATATATGTGTGCATATACATTATGTAATTTCAATACAACTTAAAAGAAAGCATTGACAACTGTTATGCTACTTAGAACAAAGACATAAATTATGGTCTTAGACAGAAGTTGTTTTATCCTGATTCCTTATACCTTTGTGATAAAATGTAAAAGATATGCTTCCTATTGAAAATATATATTCTTTCATCCAAAATTTACAATTTCGAATTTAAATATTTAATCTACTAAATCCTGTTTCACTCTGCATTCAATCTAAAACATAAATAACATGAAAACTTAGAAAAGATAAAATAATCAAATGCTGTATTAAAATAACATCTTAATTAACTTCAGAAAATCACTAACTTGGAAAATATTTTTGTTTTAACAATTTACATCTTAGTTGTTTAAATATTTCAAACTTTTATAACGCTAAGAAAATAGTTTCATAATTTTCTACCTTAAAGTTTAACTTTTAAAAACGTTTGCATTCATGTTAACATATAATGAAAAAAACTGATTAAAAAACATTTTTAAATGGCCATTTTTCAGTTTAATGAGGAAGCATTAATGATTTAAAACTATTATATGGAGATTAAGTATAAATTGGTTTGGACTTTATATCAATTTAGAAATGTGTGCATATATTGAAACAGTGATAAACTGGTAAAGTATTTTCTCTTAAGGTATCACATCCTCGCCGAAATAGCTCAGTTGGGAGAGCGTTAGACTGAAGAAATCATATCCCTCAGTATATATAAGGTGGCTCGTATAAATTGCCAGTACTGTTTAAACACAACGAATATGCTTTTGAATTTAGAGAAGTATTGTTATCAAAAATAAAACTCAGAGTTTTTACCATATACTAAAACCCTTGGCTTCACAGAAAACCAAAACATGGTATCATAATGCCCCCTAATGTTTAAAATGGGGTATGCATTAAGAATAGTTTCCAAATTACATACAAATAAATGGACATTTTGGTAACTTGTGGCGACTTTCAGAGCACCTACGAACATTAAGAAAAAGTCACCTGGACTCTTAAGGGAGAATTTCCAAATAGTTTAAGGTTTGTAATTTGAATAAAAAAGAAAATTCTAAGAGCTCCAGTAGATACAGATTAAAATCCTATTGTGTAACAATAACAATAAACTTATTTTCATGTATATTTTAAATTAATATGCTTAGATTTTTATTTTATTAAAATAATTATCCCAATTGACATAATATCTGGCCCCAAATACTCAAGCATCATATAAAAATAGCCCTCCCCCACCAAAGGCTCTCCCTGAGAAAAGAGGAAAGAGGAAGGTGTGATAGATAAACTGACCACAAGATGGCAACATTTCACCATATAAATGCAAATAAGCCAGCATTTGAGAGTGAAAATCCTCTTGATTTAAAGAAAGTGTTTAAAATGAAGAGCATGTAAAGGCCCACTTTCTCTAGAATACTTTATTACTTTTATAAAACTACTTTCCTTTCTACATAGTAAAGTTAATATTATCTGAACTCCCACCTAATATATCCATAGTAGTAGTATAGTATGGAGATACTAATTTTATTAGTATCAGCGTGTCATTTCTCATATATAATATGATTTCTATGCACTGCATATTTTATTTCAACTTTTTGATATTCCACTAAATTTAAATTCCGATGTGTGAGAAATTTGGGTGTTTTTCTGTTTTGTTTTTTCACCTCGAAACAGTTAAATATTATTGAAGACTGTTTCAGATCAGTGTTATCTCCCTAATCTATCTCAGATCTATGCCTCAGTTCAACTACTTCCAAATCCCTGCCTGGTGGGAGAATCCTACAGAAGCTTTCTGGACTCCACAGCTGTCCTAGTATCCAAACTGCAAGTAGCTCTAGGGTTGGAGAGTATCTGATTATGCTTTAGTGGAAACACCTGGAGTTAGGAAATAAGACATTCTGCATCTCCTGACAGCTGAGTCTAAAGTAGTTTTCTAAGAGAATCTTCAGTTGCCTTTGATATTATTGACAATTAAACAATAAGATCCACAACGTTTAAAATAACCAAGAGGTAATATTTGACGAAATACTGTGATAAAAATAAAAGCAAGTGATATACTTTTCTACTAAGTTTATATGCAGTGGAAATTAAATAACCGATGTTCTGAAGTCTTCTAATCCACAAACTCGTTATTCATGCACTGATCTATGATATGATAATGGACGATAACTTTGTTATTCATTAGCATGTAGACCAGATCAAAGATGCAATACTCAGAAATAAACTAGCATCTTTGTACAGAAAGTCTTCACTTAATGACATTGGAAATTATGACTTTAAGAGAAATTACATGTAACAAAACCGATTTTACCACAGGCTAATTGATAAAAATAAGAGTTAAGTTCCTAAGTCATGTTTCTGATCACATAAACATCACCAAACCTCTAAACAAAGACTCAAAACGCTTCTAATATTAAACATTGAAATAAATGTGAGCTGTGCATACATTTAAGAAATATGAATAAAAATAAAGAATAGAATTTCTTTCCAAGCTGCTTATTTTATTTCAGTTCAGAGTAACTGGTGGCAGGAATACCTCCTACCCCCTCTGCCACTTCAGACTGGACGCTCTACCATAGCAGGACGCGCGCACACACACACACACACACACACACTCAGACTGGGGCAACTGAGAGACATCAACTTTGGCATGGGAGAAAATCAGAGCACCAGAGAAAACCCAGATAGACAGGAGAATGTCCAAACTTCACACAGACAGTGAGCCCAGCCATAGTTAACTTTTCTTTTCTTATCAACATAACAAAATGACATTGAACAAAACATAATTGACTCAATATATTATTACGTAGTCAGCGAGTAAGGCCCAACCCTCTCACACATAGACACCATGATCACTAGAAAGTCAGGAAAGAAAAATAATGTCTTTTTACAAACTCAACTACCACATTTCAAAAATGGACCATTAGAAACATTTTGGCTTTAAAAATATATATGTCCTATTGCTCAAACATGAGGTGGAAAACAATGAGTGTAAAAAAAGTATATAATCGAAACTCAATTATAATTTGCATAACAGGTTAATAATAGTTCTAGCAATGCATTCCAAGGAAATTATTAGACAAATTAGTGATTTATCACTTAACAAGTAACTTAGGTTACTGTGAATATCATAGTCAAATATATGTAAATATATATGCATATATTTATAATATATAAAGACAAATATATATTTAAAATTACAGAACAAAGATGAAAGAAGACATGGTAAATTATTTATAAAAATTGTTGTACTCTGAAGCTACATGTACTCAAGATCCCAAAATATGTACTCTCAGGAAAACTGATAAGGCAAACATAGTACCATAATTCAAACATAATAGAGGATATATATATATATATATGTGACATAATAACCTATTTTCTGATTGCCATTGATGTTGTGAAGTATTCCTAAAAAGAAATTATTCCACAAAAGTTTTTATATTAGTAATTTTCTTTAAATTCATAGGCAACTAAAAATTTTAGGGTGCTTGGCCAGTGTTGTTTTATAGATCAGCAACCTGAAAATATCAATGACCCTAATCTACACACAAGACAAATAGGAAGTGAAGAAGCGAACATTAAGTTTTGTGCTGCCGACCTGTTGTAGGGAGAAGATAGGAAAAGAATCATAAAAATTTTGTACAGGGAAATTTTGTTCATTGACTATAAGAAGCACATACATATAAACATTGATATTCTCATCATTTACTAGTATTATATGTATTTCCACATAATTATAATTGTAGAACTAATTATTTGTATTTTATATTATTTTTATTTATCAAAATAAAATTATCACTCATCTTAAATATTATTTTATAAAATTTCTCTAAAATGTCAAAATATTAATATTTTTTCTGTGTCTCTATAGCATATGCTTCTCCCCACTACATGGCTCTATAATGAGTGTTTTCCCTCAGTTTTTAAATAATGGATATTTATAGACCTTTTCAGTGTATTGTATAAAAAAAGGCTAAATAAATAAAGTATTTATGTTAGTGTAATGAATATTAGCTAACTGATCCATGACAATTATTTCATATTAGAGAATCAAATTTTTACCTTAATTACAGATTTGTTAGGACAATTTGGCTACATGTTACACAGAAGGCAATTCAGAGTGACTCAGACAAAAAGGTACGTATTGGCCTACATAACAGGCAGTCCAAGGTTGAATAATCTGTCTGTTCTACAGTTATTAAGGGCCAACTCCATTCTGCCATTGATGGCTTCAACCTAAAGCAGCTTCCAATCTTGTGGTTTTAAGACGGTTACCAGTATCATCAAAAGACATATTTCCTTATGACTAGCTCAAGAGAAAGAAAACATCTCTGCCCTAAAAACATAGCAAAATTCCATTCTGTGTGACTAATAGATCACTTAGGTTTCATGCCTGTTCCTAAACTAATCACTGACACCAGGAAATGAATGCAAAGTGCTGGCTGGCTTATGTCTGAGTTCCTGAACACTGAGAAGAGGAGCAGAATTTCTGTTGTTGCCTTGAACCCCTCAACTGTTCAGTCTTGAGTTGGTAAATAGCAAGGAAGCTACAGCATTTATGAGGGACACACAGATGTTTGAAAGTCAACCACAATCTCGATTGTGCTATCTAACCTAAATTACCTAACATTCATACTCAATATTTACCATCTCAATTCTGAGTCAATATATTTTAATATGCTTTTGTTTAGAACAGTACTTTCTTTTGGAGAATTTTCTTCTCAGTAAAAAGTTGTCTTCAATTACTGAGCATAGTATAGATAAAATCTACCCCTGATCTGATGAATAGACATGAGGAAAACATTTAACTGTCAAAGTAGCAAATATATTTAATTCTATTCAATGCATATATCATGTATTTATTTGTGACCATCAAGAGTTTTTCAAATAATTTAGATGTTAAATTAATTATCCTTTCTACTTAAACATTCTCATGCATCACTCTAGATGGTATCAAATAAGGTTAGTCATTAAAAGGGTGTTTGGAAGATAATAAAGAGCCTAGTTGGGGTAAACATGAGTTTTAAGAGGTATCACATTATATTTGAGGTCCAGCTAGTGTTTGACATTTGCACATAATGAGCAAAGGCCATATAATTTTTAAATTTCCTTTTTATTCCTCTATTGCAGCTACTATTTCTTCATATAATATTTGCTTATAAATAGTTCGCTAAAATTTCTAACCTAAATATTGAATTATTGCACAATCATAATTACACTTAGAGCAGATTCTTAGATTAATTTTGTTTTTCCAAATTGTTTTAGGTTTATTTCATTATATAAACTTAAGAACGAGAGGAGGCTAGTATTTAGCAGTTCACGATAGAAAAAAAAACTATACAGATTATTTGAAAGAGAGGAGTAAACCTATACTACAAGTTAGTATACAAGAATTCTCCCACTCTCATTACCTAATCCTCAGTGAAAGTATCTCCAATTTTTAATCTTTTGTAATTTATTGTCTTTTACTTACATGATTTTATATCTACTTCTTAACTTTTTGTTTACATTATAGATATTATCCATTTATTTTCCATAATGATTAAATCAAGGATCAGGCATTTTCCATCTCTTTGTATTCTCTTGACTCTGAGATGTGTAGGAGCTTCACAAGCAATAAGGAAATTTTCCATGTCATTCTGCTAAAATCTATATTGATCTTTAATTGGTATTTCACAAAGAGAATAAGTGGTTTTTATCATCATTCAACCTAAAGTACTCCATTAGGTATTTATTCTTTAAAGTGGCTAAGTAACTCAATAACAGCAGTTTAGTAGTTTGTCAAAGGTCTGTGGTCTCGTATGCTGTGACTGTTGTAGAAGTTTGTCCAGAGTCATTGAACCATTTGCCTGTAATAATTGGACTTCCACTTTCAGTTGAAACTCCAAAGCTGACAATACAAGAGGAAAATTCTTCACAATTTGAAAAGCAAGATCAGAGAAGCTATTCTGAACTTGCTAAGTGATGATGCCAAAATAGTCAGACATCTTAGCTTATCATCCACACAAAAGTCTAGGAAAAGGAATGAGGAGAGCGATTCAAGGATGACTGAGTGAGAACAAAATTTTTGAAAGAATTACCAAAATGCCTGGCAATCTCCCAGCTCTATGAAGAGGGGAAAAATATGTTTCCATTCCATCTCAAAAAAAGTGGGAGGGATTAAATCCAACCACTTGGAGAACTTTATCTGGAATTTCTGGAATTCATGGAATGCTAGGCTGATTCTCAGTTGGAGATGTGTGAAAGTTAAAAATTCAGCAGGAGACATCTTGAATGATGGGTGTGGGCAAGTATGTATTCTTTGTTGGCCACATTGACCCAGGAAGATTCCCTAGGTGATAGGACATTAATTCTTTTCAAAAGGATCCAGGAGAAAGCTTTGAATTATTCTAAGATATAGAAACTGCAGGGGAAGTCTAAATCATCAGGAAGTATTGACCTTTCTACCCTCTGTATGGTTATGCCACCAATAAATACACAGATTCATTTATTGTATTTTGAGTTCGATTTTTAGAAATTGAATTTTTAAATTAGTTTTATAGTTATTGAAATATACAGGTAATTAAAAAGTCATATATACAGAACAAAGTATATTCAGTATAGTCTAATTGCCTTCATAGCCCTTCTGCCTTACTCCTACATCCAGATAGATAGATGATAGATGACAGATAGATGATAGATGATAGATAGATAGATAAATAGATAGATAGATGATAGATAGATAGATAGATAGATAATAGATAGATAGATAGATGATAGATTGATAGATTTAGATAGATATATACATATATAATGCTCAGAGAGAGAGAGAGAGAGAGAGAGAGAGAGAGAAACAGAAGAACAGAGAGACAGAGAGAGATAGAGAGAGAGATATTTTACAGCTACATAGTACTCCAATGTGTGAATATACCATAGTTTATTCAACCAATTTCTGATTGATAGATACTTTGTTTGTTCCCCCCCCCACCCCCCATTACAAATAGTTGCTGGACTTCAGAGGATACTCAAAGAAGGAAAGGAGATAATTCTGGGAACTAGACAAAAAGCACAACTCGTAAGGCTTTGAAGGCCCTAGTAATGATTTTTGACTTTATTTTAAGGGCATCCATAAGCCATTGAAAAGTTTCAAGCAGAAGACTGACATGATATAATTTTGGTTTTATCTAGGACTGTGTGAATTGAAGAAGATACTACCAAGAAGGTGACTACTGCATGAATTTCAAAGGCAGTTTTCTGTTAGAAAGATCATTTCTATTTATGAAGTATGTTCTTTGCTTACCCTGAAGCCTACAATTTGAAGTAATTTCCTAGGAGACAGGTTGAAATAGCATACTAGAGTTTGCAAGATACTTTTAAATAGATTTTCAAGAATAAAAGCTCAGAATAGATTTTGACATTGCGTTGCTCATATTTATTTAATATATTTAGACTTTATCAAAAATTCCATATAGATTATAAATTATTTAAGGAAAATTCAAAGTTCTGTATGCATACAAAGACTGAACTCTGAAACAACCTGTTGTCAATAGGAGACCTAAAGTTCATTTAGTTTTTTGGAATCTGTAAAGCTTTTCAAAACAGTGTCGTTAGCTCTCCAGTGGTGCTATGCAATAGAGCTAATAATGCAATCATGGCTTATGTGGTTAAATAGTCACATTGCTTTTCTTTCCCAGTAGGTCTTCCTTTTACACTACATAGTCATCTTTATCATGCACTTTACAGCATCCAAAGTAAAGTTATCTATAAATATAAGTTCTGTCTTAGTAAATACCAGATTTACTCTCAATTAACCAAATTGTAAATTTCATAAAAGTTCTAACATATTTTTGAGAGAACATATGTGATGTTTCCAGGCAAAGACTCATTTTCTTTTTTTTTTTTTTAATTCAAGTGGCTTAAAGAATAACTAAACTGAACTTTTTATTTTATTTTGTTCTTTTCTTGTTTGTTTCACCTTGCAAAGAGTGTGTAAATTCTCTTTCTCCAAAAATTTTAACAATTACATTTTATTAATCTAACAAAAAATAAACAATCTTACTGGGATTCCTCATGTATGAAGTAAACATTTATACTACCACTACTACTACTGCTGCTACTACTACTACTAAGAACCTCTTTTAAGCCTTTATCATGTGCCAGGTGCTGTGTTAAGTCACTGTACTAAGAGTTTTCATAATTGTATTTTGGCCTTAAAAGAACTCTGTGATATATCTATTATTATTATTACCAATTTAAATGTGTAGAAATAAAGTCTTAACAAATTAAGGAACTTGCCCAAGAATAGCACAGCCAGTTACAAAAGAAGAATAAAACTGAATTTTGTCTGGCTCTAAAGAGGAAGTTAGAAAGTTAAAGTTAGGAAGTTAAAGTAATTTCCAATACTTAAAAACTCAGATAATGATTTTAAAATATATTTATACCTTCCCTTAAAGATGAGAAGATCAATAACTTTGGGCTAAATTCCCTCATAGCCACAAATTGCTGGAGCTATGTAGTGACATCCTTTGAGATAGAATGTGCTCTTTACCACTTTCACTGGCCTCTGTGACACTGAAGCTGATGAGCATCCTGTGATCACTGTGCTTTTGTGGTTTTCTAACTCAACTCAACTCACTCCTTTATTGTCCTTGCCATGCCTTTGTATGCATTTTCAGCTGTGGCTCCTTCTCCAATGTCAGGGATCGCAGCCAACTTGTTAGGATGCCAATACTTTCATCCTTTCTTCCTTCTTTGAAGATGACAATCAAAATTATGCCAATGCCTAAATGGCATCTGGAGCTGAATAAAACAATTTAGGGCAAATGGATTTTTATTATTGTTTACATGCTCATGAATACTAGTTAACAGATATGGCCAGGCTTAACAATTACTCTTTTTTTCTTTAACTTCACTCTTCTTAGTTACTGCAGTGTCTTTGCTTGACAGATTGCAAGGGTTCAACTCAAAAAGGGACATCAGAGCCAAAGGGTACAGGCCTGGGCAGTTGTATCTTTTTTTTTTTTTTTTTTTGGACAGTCTTCCCAAGGAGCGGAGCTGAGAGGAGTGTACTTGTTCATCTATGTTGTACAAGAAGTGGCCAAATGTGAAAATATGTATAGATTCCTTGGAAGTAGCCATTTGACTAAACTTCTGATCAGGGGAAGAGATAGATCAAAGACAAGAAAGTATGGGATGGAGACATATGTCTGGATGTGTGAAGTAAACAGGTTTGTTTACCGTCCTCTGGGGAAAAGATACAAACTCACTTCCCATTATTAAATAACACTTCCCTAAGGTTGGGATTTTCATCTTATAGTTCCACTCACTGCATGTGTATTCCTCTTTACAAACCCTTTTGGGTATTGGGTCTGTGGAAACCAGCACAAAAAAGATGATACTCTGACTGTTGTTGTTGCTGTATGTAATAAAACGTCCATTGTCTCTTATCTAGGAGTCTCATGTCTTCCACCAAAATCTATGGAACTATGGCTGGCTAACTTAGTTTGTAAATAAGGTAAAATCTCAGATCCTTGACAGTTCTCAACAATAATATGGCACTATTACTTGAGGAAACCAAAGAACTACTTACATAGGCCCTTTTTATACTGGAAAAGCCATCAGCCCATTCCTCTTCTAGGTATCAATGACCATTCTGGGTATGGGTTTGCCATTCTTACCTGTATAGTGTCAGTCAGTATCACTATCTGGAGATTTTTGGAATTCCTAATCTATAAGCATGGATTTCACATGCCCTGACATCAGGCCAAGGGACTTACTTTGCAGTGAAAAAGATATGGAGTGGGCCCAGATTATAAAATCCACTACTTATACTACATACCAAACTATCCAGAAGTAGCCAACCTCATAAAGTGGTAGAACAGCTTTTAAAAGTTCAGCACCAATTCAGAGGCAATTCTCTGAAAGAATGAGATGCCATCATGTGCATTAAATTAGACCTCAATATGTCATTGTGTCCCCAATAGTAAAATATACAGACTATAGAACCAAATGGTAGAAGCAAAAGTGACCATTACTCCCAATGATCCCATCTTCCCAACTCTGGGCTGTAAGAGTAGAGGTCCTGACCTGAAAAGAATAAACTCTTACCAAGGGAATCGGCCAGGATTTCATTTAATTATAAACTACAGCTGCCATCAGGGCACTTTGTCCACTAGGACTCCTTGTATCTAGAGACCAACAGACAAGAGTAGAAACCACCACACTAACAGGGATAATTGACTCTAGGTGGCAGGAGAAAGTAGGACTGCTTTTTACACAATGGGGCCAGAGGGGAACACATGTGGAACCCATGTAATCAACTTAAACATCTCCTGGAACTTTCTTGCCTCATAGGACAGATAGATGCAGCAACTCAGGCCTGAGAAAAATATGATCATCAAACATTCAGACCCTTAGGAACAAAAATTTGGGTCACAATACCAGATATGTGCTGAGATAATAGCTGAGGGCAAGAGAGATTAGGAATGGATTGCATAGGAGAAAAGGGGTGAGTACCAGTGACGGACAAGATCAAATGCAGTGATTGGGGCTTTAGTTCATCCCACAAATTTCTCTCCTTTAAATTTCCCATTCAGAAGACAGACTCATGGGAATCATAGAGGGGCTTCTCCCCAAATAAGTGTGGAGAAGTAAATCTGTGTGGAGTAAGTGCTAGACTGAAGCAGCCATAAATATTCACCGCTCAGATCTGTTGCTGGAGAGAAATATAATTGTCTGGTGACCTGAGCTGCTGCATTTTTAATCTACAAAATTGATTGTGCTGAGGTCACACTGCCCAGAAATTGAGCACAGAAGAGACTTCTCCAGTGGGTGACTTTGGCTCAAGCACTTCCCATTGCAATGCAATGCATGACCCTCCTTTCTTCTCTCCTCAGGAGTCAAAACTGCTTTAGAATCTGAAGATTTTTCCTGCTTCCTCCAGCTCCTTCTTACTTATCCATCTCAGATGTTTCCTGCAGTAAATTTCTTGCATATCAAATCTTACTTTGGTGTCTGCCTCCTAGAAGTCCTAAACTAACGTCATGATTTACTATTAATAAGTGCATCATGAATAAAAGACTTTATATTAGGTAAGCCACTACCAGTAGTGTCAACAGTGATTTTCATAGGCTCTCAAGGATGTAATCATTCTCAATTCTGTGAATGTGTGTCAGAAATATAAGCCGACTACTCTGACTTGTTCTACTACAAAGCAATTCTGTAACTTAGCAGTAAAATGTTATTGCTTTTTTTTGAGGTCGTAGCCAAGATTAAAATTTTTGTAATCGAGAAAAACCAACCTCATCCGTGGTTTTTGAATGTCAAAATGGGTTTGGAAATTACTTTTTGTTATAGATTTAATATATAAATTTATAAATTTCATATATAAATTAATTTGACCTAAAATTATGAGGCAAAATTATAAATACTAATAACGGTATTTATATGCAAAAATTATCTGCACAAAAATAATTTTGATTACAACTAATATTGCGTGAATCATAAGCAATGTCAAGCCTCTTTATATACTTCCTAGGTTGGCAGAAGTTAAGATAAAAAGAAATACCTCCATTACCACACAATTTTGTGAGACATATACTTTTCAAACAGCCTAAGTTCTAATAGTTCTAAGTTCAAAGAAAATTTTCATATTTCAAAATTCATTTATCTAAGTGAGGAGCTTTCACCTAAACTTCAAGTGGAAGTGAATAATTAGAAATGTAATGACATGCTAAAAACAAATATCTAAAGAACAATCTAACAATTCTATAAATGCCTTCCTTATGTTCATGGGTTAATACTAATTTAGAAGTATCTATTTCTGTAAAAAGACATTTTCAATGAAGAAATACATAAAATTTCATTACAGATCAGCATTCACAGATGAACACCTGCAATTGATTTTGATGACAGGAAACACTAACTTTGAACCACAATTAAGTGAAATATTATTCCTAAAGGAGACTTCCATTTTTATTAGTAGACTCATATTACCAAAAATTACCTTCAATTGTTATATATTAAATTTTATCAAAAAATTTGTGGAATCTTGTTTTTTCAGTTGTTATGTAATGAGCTTCATAATATTCTCAATTTTGTTTCTTGGCCCACAAAGCCTAAAATATTTATTATTTAACCCTTTACAGTGTAGGTTATCAGTATGAAGGATTCAAAAACAAACCATGTAGAAAATCATATTTTTATTTTATTTTGTAAATACTTCATTTTCCAGTGTTATATTTGAGAACAATTCTACAATGCCTTCAAATACAAATATGTTTTCAAAAAGAAATATATATATAATATATATATGAAAAAGTTCTTTGAAGAGTTTCAAAACAATGCCATTTAGTTTTTTACAATCCAGTTCACTTAATCTTATATCACTTGAAGCCATCATTTGTTACTTGACGTAAATGAAATCATTTTAAGTCATTCGATGTGCTCCATTATAGTAACACTCTTAATGTAAAATCAGATGTACTATTAATCTAATCTTTTAATTATTAATCCAATCTGTTGCTTAAAATATATTAGCCGTATTTAAGAAAAGCTTCAAAATATAAGGATATACCAATATCAGTGATCTAAAGTAAAATATATGTTTAAGTAAAATAGGGAGTTCTTTACAGATTCCACCTGGCTTCCTTCTAGATATACCCTGTGGCACACCCTGATACTTTCATAAGTTAGTGAGACAAATATGAGGTTTATAGTCAACAGAAAGCTTAATAACATAACAGATTAAATAAATTTGTTCTTATATTAATAATCTTGAAAAAATACAGTGTTGGAATCCTGATACCAATAATAATGAGACTTGTAAGAAATATGTATACCCCAAATAAAATTTTAAATTAAAAATAATGAATATTAGTTATGTTACTCTTCAGGATGAAATTTTAAGACTATTATTAAAAATAGAAAACAAATTAGATTGAGATCATTAATGCTCTTTTTATTATTTTAAAAGATAAATGCTTTATTAGAATTAAATTTATCTCAAACATTCTTTCAGCATGCTAATTAATAGACAGAATCATAGCTTTATTAATTAAAATAAGATACCTCAGAGAATTGAAATTAATTTTGATATCCTAATGAATACCCTGATATCAATAAATCTCCCAGATCTTTTGTGGCATTATATGAAAGTGGAAAAGGCATTTTTAGCTTGACTTTGGTAAAAGTGGGAAGGAATTTTCCATTTCAGGCTAATCACAATACATGAGGTAGATTAATGTAATTTTTCATTTAAGACTAATCTCTTAAATGGATATGTTAGAAATTTCAGAATAAGATTTTAAACACTATACATCTAAGTTCAAATGTGATCCAGTATAATAGTTACTGAAAGCTATAACCACCTGGCAGATGTTTTCTGGCTCATGTGAGATGAGTTGAGGGGTTCATTTTTGTTTCTATTAAACACATGTCCAGGTCACCAAAAATACCACTACAGTTTGCACCTTAATTAGCAATTTCAAGCATGTTGTGGCTGCATGGTAATGGAACATGGGCTACTCTCCAAATTGAAAATGAATCTATTCAGAAAGAAATAGAAATGCCCTGGTAAAGTCAGCATCAAGAGAGCCTGCATTTTGTGTAGTGTAAATTTTAAAAACAACAAAAGAAATTGTTTTTGGCTTAAGATATTCATTTAACATTTTTCTCTGAAACATTCTTCTTTCTCATTAACGATTTTCAGATGCAATACTGTCCAAGTCACTCTCTTTCTTGGACTTATGCACAGGTGGCTTTGCTTGTTTCTTAAGGCTCTTAAGCCAGTTCGAACCCGCGGTAACACTTTGCTTAATATACTTAAATATGAAGAGCCCAGTGAGACAACAACTAAGTAAGGATGCAAACACACAAACAAATAAGATTGCAAGCATGCTAGGGTTTATTTATACCAGATCTGATGATTTTCAGTCCTAGCAGACCACCTGGTGATTCTGGCTGAGACAGACACGTGGTGAGCAGTAACGGCTTGTATCAATGCTGGGTCAATTGCCGGTCGATCAACTGTTAATCGGCAAAGAGGCCTCTTGTTTGGATGGACAGAGCCTTGGACCAAGAAGGAAATCAAGGGATGGAGAGACATGCTCTTGTGAGACAGAGAGAGTGCTCTGATTCAGGCAGAGAGTCCTCGAGATTTTATGTGTAGCCGCGACGTCTTCAGTGTCTTATCAGCCAGGCGCATGGGTGTCTGGTTATCACTCTTGGTCAAAACAATTTCACTCTTGCGGTAAACATTTTCAGTTCGGCAGAACAGGTTGTTTACATTTCTGAGGTTTAACATTAGTGGAGCCATTTTACACACATGTAATATAATAGAAATCTAGTTCACACAGGGCAAATAAACTCTCAATCCACATGTGAAAAATTACTGTAACAAATACACAGCAAAGTGTGTATCATTATAGTTCTTAACATCTTGGGGGAAACAGACCCCTATGAGAATCTCATAAAAGCTACAGAGCCAATCCCATAAAACTAATTTATGTACATATAACAACAGTTGTATACAATGTCAAAGACTTTACAGAATACCCTTATCCTTGAGGGGAAGCAGAGCTTACCACCCCAAAATATGTCTCTTTGGGATATTTATTATTTTAATCTGGTTATTCTTAAGAAGTAAAACACTCAGGAAAAAAACTTTGGCCTTTCCCCTAACTTTCTAAAAGAATTTAGATAAAGGAAGGGAGTTATCATCATAGATAACTATAGTTTAATATGAACTAAGTGTAATTAATAGACAAGAAGGTACTTAGCAAGACCCATTTGATCAAAGTTTTCTCTGTGTCCTGTTGTTAAAATTGGCCCCCAAAACATTTATCACCAAACATTTGCTTTTCTATCTCTATGTAAATTGCCATCCTGCCTTTTGAAACCATACCGAACCACAACCACCACTGCCTTCTTTTTAATTCAAGATGGCATAAAAGCAAGCTTTAGCTAGCTCTCTCATCTGTCTTGTCCTCAGGTCTCACATACTTAGGGGACCCCTGTATGTAACAAAATCTGTAATTATAATAAATATGTAATAAATTTGGTCATTTTCTCCTGTTAATCTTTTTCATGTTAATTTGCTTAGTCCATCCAGAAAAACTTAAAAAAGTAGGAGAAAAAATTATTTTTTCTGCTTCACACCCTAATGCAAGTGAAAGACCTACCTATAAGTTCTAATCAAGATTTTTCACTGCGACATGTGGGCTAATATCAATAAAGTGTTTTTCATTATAATAATAAACCTAATAAAAATATATGGTAAAAATTTCTAAATAAAAAGTTGCAATAAAATTGTCACTTCTTTCACGTCCTAGAAGTGGTACAAAAAAATTACAGATGTATTAAGCTAATAGTTTTTTAATATTTGAGTCTATATTTCTATAAATATATTTATTTGGGCCATACCTTCACCAAAAGTCACCTTCATTTTATGTGAGTCCTTACATTTTGTTCATAAATATAAAATACATACTATGAAAGAATAAATAGAATGTTATTGAACTGCTAGAAGAATAATAACAGAAGTATGAAAATGAAATTCAAGAGAGAAAATGAAAATTTTATTTGACGTCAAATGTACAATATTTAGGTGGGTATTTGGTACTTGGGATAATCCTCTTATTTAAGTCAACAAATCTATATTGAGTTAGAAAGAGACACAAACAGAGGATTTCCTATCATTTTGTGTGAAAGATGTACATGAGCAAACAGGCAATTAATTATGGCACAGCATGGTAGAAACCAAGATGGCAAAGTAGCCCTTAAGAGGTAAACGTAAGAGAGAGCTCAGGGTTGCTGGACCTAAAACTCCTTAGAGGGTCATGTATGTATTTTATTTTATTCTAAGGCCTATGTCTAGCATATTGACTAACCAATAGAAAAGCAACCTACAGATATTTTGTAGTGCTAATCTGATTTATCAGGGAGTTGTTGTTGGTGGTTGTGGTGGTGCTGCTGCTGGTGGTGTGTATGTGTGTACAATTCATAGAAAATCAGAGCTTTTGAGTTATCAACATGGATAATTATTTATACATTTTTAAAGTTGTGTTATAAAAATCTAAAGGCCAGAAGAGAGGTATGGATTAACATGAATTTTGGAGTTGATAGAGATTAGAACCAGCATGTGGATAAGATTGTTCAGGGAGAGAGTATAAAATGAGGAGAAAAAAAAAAAAAAAGAAAGATATAGCACAGGTAATCCCAAAATTAACAGTTAGGTAACTATGAGAAAACCCTCAGAGCTGTGAAAGAAAATAGTGTCAAATAACTCAAAGAAGGAAAGTGTTTCCAAACAAGAGAGTTGTCAACCCGGTCAAGTGCCAAGTGAGGTCAAATGAAAAAAAATTTCAAAACATATTTAGGTTTGGAACTCAGAGGACCATATGTTACCTTGGAAACGGCTATTTCAGAGGAGTGATAGGCCTTTGAATTAGGAAGCAGAAGCCAGATTGTACTTGTCTAAGTAAAGAATGGCAGAGGAAGTTGGGGAGAGGAAGTTAAGAAGGTGCATATTGACATATATTTCAGAAAGTTTCTATTCAAAGGAAGGAGACAAAGGCTCTGGCATTGCAAGTGACCCAGATACAGATGAGAGAACTATTGCTTCAGATTTTCTTTCATGTGATATTTAAGTGGCTGCACAGAGCATTTCACACAGATTTAAGAACTTGCTGCCAGTAAAGGGAGGTCAATTAAACATTACAATAAATTACTAGAAATGATTTGTGGAATCACCTCTCCTCTAGGTTTATCTGTCCAAATTACTTGTTAAATCTGCCTGAGGGTAAGGAGATGAATCATCTAAACCCTGGAGACATACAGCTCTGCAGCACTATTATTCATTTTTTCCTACTTTAATTAGCCTTCTGAGTAACAACTTAGGCCAATATAACATTTTTCAGGTTTTTCTTCATTGTAAAAAGGATAAAATATGAGGAGAAAAAATAAGCACAGATGATATAAGGCTTTACCCCAATTTCCTTATCTACAAACACTTGCGGTGGAATTCTACTGATTTTCACATTCCATCCTTGCCATTGTTTTTGTTTGTTTCTATTGGACTTAAGTAATTACTTTCATTCTGTTAGTTCTTTTGTATGCTAATGAATGCAAATATAAATGAATTAAATCAACCAGAGAATGAATTAGATTAGAACTCATATGCTTCACCCCCACTTTTTATTTTGTTAAATATAACAATTTTTAAAACTGAAAACTCTCAAATGTAACTTTTTTTCTTTACTTTAAACTGGTGAACTACCTAATGCTCTCCTTTCTCCTGGCACCAGAAGTAGAGAATATGGTGGGCATTTGTGAGATCCTCTAGAGTCTCCTACTTTGGTAACCACATTTTAGTTACAAACAAACAAAAAAAATTGTTTTGGAAATCCTGTCATTTGCAACAACATGGATGGACCTTGAGGACATTATGCTAAGTATGATAAACCAGGTAGAGAGAGATAAATATTGTAAGATATTCTTATATGTGGAATCTAAAAAAGCCAAATTTTTAAATGGAAAGTAGAATGGTAGTAACCAGAAGCTGGGAGGTAGGAGAAGTTGGGGAGATGTTGTTCGAGAGCACAAACTTGCAACTAGTGCATAAATAAGTTCTGCAGGTGTAGCGATTATAGTCAACGATACTGTATGAGATTCTTCAAAGTTGCTAAGAGACTAGGTCTTAATTGTCCCAACAACAACAACAACAACAACAACAAAATAATAATTATGTGACATGATAGATGCATTAGCTAAATGCTAGGGTGGTAATCACATTGCAATATATAAATGTATTAGATAAACACTGTACATTTTAAACACAGTGTTATATGTCAATTGTATTTCAACAGAAAGCACATGTAATGTAGATAGTTATGTGAGAAAAAGCTGTTTTGAATTCTTTTTCCTTTATTATTTTATCAAGATGTCTTGCTGGCAAGATCACTTAAGGCTTTCTATATAACTGGATAGACAGAGTTCACACCTCCACCTGCCTGAGCAAAATTACAGATGTAGATTCAGTATCAACATCAAAACACAATACTCATACAATATGAAGACAGATTACCATTGCTTATTAATTCAATAAATTTCTCTAAACTGTTCTCTTGATAAATATAAGGGGCAATTAAAAGACAACCCCAAAAGAATAACCAAATGCCAGGTCTTAAGAAGGAACATAAAAAAAAAAAATTAAATAATAATAAAAAAGCTTAAAAAACATAAAAAAAAGAACAAAAAAGAAATGTGAGAAGAATCCTTAGCCTGGGAGGCCATATTCTACTGTTTCTCACTTTCACTTTCTGAAGAACTGCTTTGTTTCTGATCACATGTTTGTTTAATGAGGTGTCTGGCTTTAAATGAATTAATGAACCTTTGTCGAGCAAACTAGGCGGCACTTTTTTTTTTTCAATGGATAGCAAGCTGATTGTTGCTTCATTTCTACTGTAATGTCCTTCGAAAGCTTTATGCTACATATATTTGAGGTGATTGCGAATGAATGTTAAGAATGTTAGAATTTCTAGACCAGTCGTTTTTTAAGAAAATTTTTAAAGCAAATCAAATCAACGTTCTCAACATTTTTCTGTTTGAAAGGGAGAAGGAGTCCAAAATCTCCCTGCCCAACCTCCCTGCCCAATCTCCCTGCCCAACCCCGGGTTCTGCCCTGTCTCTCACACCTCAGAAGCCCCAGAGTCCTCTTGCTAGAACACACGTATTTCCCAAGACACATTTTGAAATTCATTGATCTAGTTAGTCTATTACCTTCTCACACTCTTTTCCTCTACTAACTTTGGTTATTTAATGGTTCATAATTACCTTTAACTGAATAACAATCAAAGAACATGATTGAAAACAAATTTTGTAGAAAACATATATAGCAGTCAGAAAACAGAAAACAGAAAATTATATTCCTTATCAATTTGCTGTGATTAACTAAATTGAACTCAATATATATATATATATATATATATATATATATATATATATATATACTTAATTCCCCCTCATAGCATCTGATGCAAAAGATGTTAAAGGGATGTGAATTTTCTTTCCCTTTTTCAAGTACAGCAAGGACTCTAGCGATGACCCAGATTTTCAAAAAGAAATCTTTTTCTGAGGTTACTATTTCTATAATAAGAATCATTTTGTGTGTTTCACCAACCAGAAGTATAAGTATTCCAAATCAGGACTGGAGAAAATGAAATTCAAAAGAATCCTCTGATGATGGAGCTTTTGAATCTGAAGCATCTTGATTGGGTGAGTTCATACCTTCTGAATTCCATTAATGTGACCCTGGAAATGTAATAAAATTTAAATTTATAATAGCTCCTTTTTACTGGTTAGCATGGCCTTATAAATAATAAACACCATGCATGGAGTCAGGCCAGCAAGCCATGGCTTTGCAGGTTGTGCAGTGCACAGTGCTGCCCTACTGAAAAGAAAGCCATTCATTGTAAACATGGCAGGTTTGTAGGTTGATTACAATTATTTTTCTGATGCATGAGAGTGAAATTCTACAAATCACAAAAGTATCTCAAAATAGGTGTTTAGTAACAGATATCTTCCTTTTGTCTCTAAAAATCCATTTTAGGCCCATCCCCACCTATCTCTATCCTCCTCCTTACCCAGACAAGTTGACTCGTTTCTTCTACAAAATAGAACCTTTCTGCCTTCTGGCTTCTTATTGGAGTTTAGCCAGTAGGGAGCTGGGAAGTGGGAAGGTCCAGGGAGAGTGAGTTCAGAGTAACTATTTTCTTTTCTCTTTTCTCTCATGGCAGCCATCCTCATGACTCTCTCTCCTAGGTTCCTGTGGTAAGTTACACACTTATCCCTTTGGGGCTGACTAGTAGACTGAAGGTATTTTTTCTGTCCTGTATCACCATAGCCACAAATTTATAAATAATGCCTTTGTAAATCAACATTCCTCATGTTGTTCTATTTTGAAGGTGCTATTTGTTTCTTATTGGTATCATGGCTATTGGAGTCCCTTCCTCACTCACGCACAGACAGTGCAGTGCTAGTGCTTGCTTGTGCTCGTGCTCTAAATTCAGGGCCTCTATGGTAAAAGTGTCAAAAAGTAGCCAAATTTTCCCTACTAGAGAAGAAAACAAATGAGAAATCTGAGAAAAAGAGAAATATTTATGAGGAATAGAACCCTCCAGAAAAGCTAGCACATATGCTTATGTTTGTATTCGATTTGGATAGAAATAAAAATTCTTAGACATTTCCTTTTACTGTGAAAAACACCACTCTAAATTTTAGAGCAACAAAAATCTTGACTTGAAGCCTATTTAAAGTGCTTAGCATTTAAAACGTAAATGTCAATCTAGATAGAAGTCTTAAAATGTCTTAGATTCTAACCACTAACACTTGGTTCCATTTTTTTTAGCAATTTACTTTTTCTCCCCTTTGGATAGATATTAGAAGATATTTAAGATGTCTTAAAAGATTTCAAATATCTTAAAATATTCAAATGTCTAAATAATATAAATATCTGAAAAGATTTCTAAGGTTATTCTAAAACATGCTTATGCTTCAGGTTCATGATTTATCAATTTAAACAGGACCTATTGATTCTCGATAATATTCGATTAGCTATTTAATAAAAACACACTTTCTTTCATCGCATGTTATAAAGATATACAATTGCTATTATGTTTTCTAGGTTTCTATAATTTATATTCTGTTATTTATCTATAACCATGTCCTCTGTGCTTTATCCATAGGTTAATTATATTACCATTTGGATGACCTGAACTCCTGTGTCGCTCCAGTGGCATAGGGGAGTAATAACGCAAAAGTGCCATTAGCATTTTATCTCAGTTCATTCCTGCCAATGCAGAAAAGAATTGCAGGTAAGAGATATTTAGAAAAAGATTTATTAAAGGTATTTTGTAGAAGCAACCTAAATGCCTATCAATAGACAATTAAATAAAGAAGTTATGGTTCATGTATAGAATGGAATATTACTTAGCCATTAAAAAATGAAATCCTACCATTTGCAATGACATGAATGGACCTAGAGGTTACTATGCTGAGTGAAATAAGTCAGACAAAAATAAATACCACATGATTTCACTTATATGCAGAATCTAAAGAACAAAGAGAACAAGCTAATCAAAAACAGACTCACAAATATAGAGGACAATCTGGTGATGGGCAGAGGGGAGGGACATTGGGAGGCTGGGAGAATAGGGTGAAGGGTTAAATAAGTACAAATTAGTAGTTGATAGTCACAGGGATGCAGAGCACAGCACAGGGAATGTGGTTAGCATTAATGTAATGGCTAGGTAGAGAACCAGAGGAGAGAAATTGCAATTAGGGGGATTATTTTATAAACTATATAAATGTCTAACCAATGTACTGTATACTTAAAACTAATACTAAAATAAAATTTAAAAAAGAAGATACATTTTAGAAGGAGATGGGCCATGCTAAGGAAAGCTGCTGCCCTGTGGAATTTGGGAAGTGAAAAGATAAAAGATAAGACAGAGCATGCTCCAAGGGAGGAACAAGTTTTCAGTGAAGAGAGTTGTAACAGCATAAAAGTGGGAAGGTCTGTATTATATTAGGGCCAAAATGGGTGGTTACAAAGGCGTTCCTATGTGATTGGCACATGAGGTCATTTTGATTGACATTTGGCTGCTATGAAACTCTTTGTCTAGTGCGCATGTGCTTAACCGGAGTTCTCCTACCAATGCAGTGTTCTTTGGGCAGTCTCTGGGCTGGATGCCTATTCTTTCGTTCCCTTGTCACTCATGTCTGACTAACTACCTAACAATTACAGAAACTGAAGACCAATAATAGCATTTTGGCATACAATACCGCAGAACCAAGTCGTGTGTGCGTGGGGGTTGGGGGAAGGAACAAATAATCTGAAACTACAAAATGTGTGTTACTAAAGGGAAAATATCCTCAGAATAAAGGTTAAATTGATTCTCTTTTCAGACAATCAATTTCTCAAAGTGTTGCTACATGAGTATGCTTGTTCCTTCCTCTTAAACCGTAAATTCACATATATATAATTTAAAATGAGAACTAAAAATAATTACACACTAATCCATATGTTACATATAAATACAGTATTATTTATGTTAAACTAGCAACGAATTTACTAAATCCTAGGAAAAACTGATAATGAGAGTTAAATCATGGCTTCAGGAAGGTTACCTTGGTAACAGTATGGCTTGGTTTCCATGGCTACAAATAATATAGCTGAGAGGCTCAAAGAATCACAATTTCCTTTGATTGGTAGATTCTCAAAAATGATGATTTGAAAAGTGATGGGATTATGAAATGGAAAAAATTTAAAATAATTTTCCTCATGAGAAACAAGACTTTAAATGTAACAATAGTAGATTGATGGTCAGACACAAAACAGGCCTTTGAAATTTAATGAAATCTCCCTTTGCACCTTCATAAAAAATTGGACAGACTATTTTAGTTTTAACAATATGAATCTACAAATCAAAATCATTATTCCTGATTAACTTACCAAAATGTTAGATTTTTGTATAAAAAACTTTAAATTTTTAGCTTTAAAATTTTAGTCAGCTTAAACTGTGAATGACAAAAAATTAAATATTTTTGATGTCTCTATATTGTCTTATGGGGTTTAGTAAGCATAAGAGGAGAAACGATGTAATAGAAATATAGTAATGAGGCCATTAAGAAATCTAGAGTTAGGGGATGTATCTAGCTGCATGTACTTAGGCATAATAATTTCATCCACAACTAGCTTTTCTTCTTGCTAAGTATCAGAACCTTCTATTAAAATAACACAGAAACTGAATAACTACCTAAGCTACTGGTTAGAAAATACTATAATACATAATTTTAAGAGTTCTTTATGTGCCTTGAATCCTATGATTTTAAATATTTTCTCCCAATTTGAAAAGCAAACTGAAGAGGTATGTAGACAATCTAGGAAAATATATGGACAAAAAGCTCCAGATACTTATCCCCTCCCTGCTGTGGTCAAGGCTCAAAGAAATCAAGAAATATGTCTACAATTCTTCATTTAGATTTTTCCAGCAGAAAAGATGTTTAAGGGAAACATAGAATGAACAATATTTCCCAGAATTAACTGTCTCTGGCTGGAAGGCAAAGCAGTCCAAAACAAAGAATTTAAAAAGCAAAGCTGATCCTCTGAGAGCAGGGAACGAGGTAGAGGTGAAATATGGGAGTTAACGGCCACAGTCTAGATACCTTGTTAGCACTCACTTAGACCCTTTACCATGCAGTACCCCAACCCCATTACTCTAACCACCACAATCAGTAGACTAGTCAATGTGAAGCAATAGTTTCCAGTTATGTTTCTGTTCTCGTGCTTGGGAGAATGTGGTAATGGCATCTGGAAGAAATGGCAAGAGAACTACATAGGCTAATCATCTTAGAAGTTAAAAAGAGAGCTAAGATTTCACTTTACTTTGGATCACAAAACAGAATCAGGATACAGAGCCAACGAGGACATCGAAACTGATATAAGATATTTCACAAAAATGGAAAAAAGAGTACAGAGACTAAACCCTCTAATTAAGATATCACAGAGCCCAGGATGAATTCTTCACTTGACCTTCATGGCCTCAGACTACATGGAAGTATTAGACTGTGAAAAACTAAGTTGTTATACTGGAGTTCTGTGAATTTTATATCAAGTTGGAAAAGAAAATCATGGAGGACGTATCCACTTGGTATGAAAGGAATTAGAAGGCCATGATAGAGATGGAAGAAAGAAAGAAGTGTGTTAGCACAGTAAAAATGCTATTGAAAGAAAAAAGGAAGAAATGAAGGAGAGAGAGATAAAAGAAAGGGAGGAAGGAAAGAAATCGGATGAAAGGGAGATAGAAAGAAATAATGACATAACAAAGTAAAATAAAAAATCATCTCTTAAAGAAAAAGTACCTAAGAAAATACAGTAAATGTTACTGTTTTTTCCCAAAGGAAAAAAATTAAAGAAAACATAAATCCAAGGTGTCAATTTATTAAATTTACAATGATAAAATAGCTGAAACAAACGAAAATACAGAGCTAAGGACAAATTGTAAGGTAAGAGATAAAGAGATGATCAAGAATGACCTACAAGATTTGGCCTAAATAACTGGAAACAGGGTTAAGAATTAGATGGGTAAAGCAGATTAACAGTTCAGTTTGAACTTGTTGAGTTGGAGGTGTTATTATACAAATAGAGAGTTGAGCTAGAGAGAGATTTTGGAGTAATCAACATATATATTATATTTAAAGCCATGAAATTAGACAAGATCACAAAGGAAGTGAATGTATAGAAAAAAGTAACTAAGAATTGGGACTTGGAGACTCTAAAATAAACTTTTGGAAGAAGAGGTGTCACCAACAAAACAGACTGAAGCATGATCAGTAAGAACCAAAAAATTTGATATGCTAGAAGCCTATTGGGAAAAATGTGTTAAGGAAGAAGGTATGGCCAACTGTGTCAAGTATTGCCAGTGTGTCAAGCAAAAGGAGAACCAAAAATTTGCCATTGGACTTATGAACATTGAAATTATTATTAACCCTAACGAAAGTTGTTTTTCATGGAATAGTTAAGGCAAACTCCAGAGAAACTATGGAAGGCAAGAAATCAGAAGCTGTAAATACAGAAATCTTTGAGTAGTTTGACTCCTAAGAGAAACAAAGTTGGTAGAGGAGTGTGTCAAGAAAAAAAAAAAGTGTAAAATGGAAGTTTATGAGAATGAAAGCTTGAGAATATAAGAGAGAGAAAGGAGAAATTACTGGTATAATGTCCTCGAGTGTGCAGGAGAGGGTCAGATGTAGTGTACACGTGAGGGGAGCAGAGTAGGTAAATCATCTATGAATACATGAAGGAAGGCAGCTATATACAGTTGTAGCTGTTGAAAGATGGGTAGATATGGCAGTGGGAGTTTTTGGAAGTCATCTTCTGGTTGTTTCCATTTTCTCACTGAAGTAGGATGCAAAATCATAAGCTGAGAAGAAGGATGGAATATTAGGCATTGGTGCTTGTTTAGAGAGAAAGTGTGAAATAGCCCATCTAGAAGAGTGGTTGAAATGGTAATCTGACAGCATTGAGAGCACATTTGATTTTGAGGTCATGAATCACTGATAAGCATTGTTTTGTGTGTTTTGTATATATTTTGATACAGGCCTGCAGTAGGAGAAGAGTTTGAATTAACAAGGATTTTTTTTTTTTGGCTAAATAAGTATATGAAATAGAAAATATGTATATTCAGGGTGCGATTATAAAAATTTTCCATGGAATCTAGGCTGAACAAGAGAATGAAGACATTAAGAGGGGCAAGTGATAGGCCTGGAGGCCTTGGTGCATCAAAATATTGTTTCAGTGGAAGTACCAAAGAGAGTTAGCTAAAAATAGAGAAAGGAAATAGATGATAGGATACATGAATTGGATATTATAGAAAGACTGCCGTTTTTAGTCACAAAAATATCTAAGATATACTTTTAAAAGGTATACCTTTTTTAAAAGTAAGCTGAGCTTGAATAAGAAACGAGATCACAGAAGGAAAGTAAAAGGATATGGCATAATTGAGATCATTTATGTGTATATTGCATTTTCTAAGAGTTAAGACAGAAGTGTTGAAACAGGAGACTGAAAACTAAAGTCTAAAATCATTGAGAAGTGAAAAGCAATGTCAATAGGTACCAAGAACTGATAAAGTTCGTTCTGTTCTTTTTTAAATAAATACTTTTGCTACTATCTATTCAGGTTAATGTGTGTACATCTTGTAGGTTATTTCTAATATCTGTATGTTATTCCACAGTGTGCATCCACCACATTATGCTTATCCATTGTCCCAGTTATGGACACCTAAGTTGCCTTCACCTCCTTACTACCACTATCATGACTGTCCCTTACAGACCCAGGGAAGAATTTTACCGTTGTATATACCTTCAGTATGTACCCAAATGCAGCCAAATTACTCTTTAGAGTGGCAGCCCTGACCTACACACCACATCGGTTAAAAATTAGAATGTTGCCAGGACCTAAGAATCCACTTGTTAGGTCCCTACCTATTCACATATTTACCTTTTCTGTCTAAAGGTTGGAATATCAATCTGACACTTTATTCAAACACCAACAACAAAATTATAGTTTTAGCAACTACTCATGACTTTGGTTTAGCCTATTTCAAACTGTTTAGAAGTAGAATCACTCTATACAAGTATTTTTCTATGACTTACTTCTATAATTCAGATCGTAAGAAATACCAATATTGCATTCATATAGTTGTAGTTTATTAATTTTCATTCATGTGTAGTATTTCATTATATAAAATTATGCTACCATGTGAATGGACATTTTGGTTGTGTTGGAAGAGATAATTGAGAAAACATGACCTCTGTTGACCCTCAAGTTGGACCCAGGCAATCCATGGTTCCTCACCTCTCTCTTTTGAATATGTGTTCTACTTGCCATTCCTGTGCTAGAAGCTGCCCCAAAGATACAACTTTATGATAAAAATATGAGTTTGAGACCATCTGGACAGTGTATGTGACTGAACCAAGTTAAGGACTCTACATAAGCATTAAGCTTCTGGTGAGTGGTACAGAGATCTAGTCCTCTTGTGGCCACCCAACACAAGCCTAGTAAGTAAGTTCCCTTGCTTTTAAAAAATGACCAACTACTTGTCTGGAGTGATCTGCCTCTTTTTTCAGTCTCTCTCTCCTTACTCTGTGTACAGAATGAACCAATAAGTTGTTTCCTATCTGGGGTTATAATGATAAATGCTTCTGTGAATATTCTTACATATTTCTCATAGTGAAGATGTGCAAATGTTTCTTTAGGGTATACACTAGAAGTGGAAATACTAGGTCCTTTAGTGTGAGTCTCTTCAAATATATAAAATAATGCCAAACTGATTAGAACATTTTTGTAGCAATACACATTCTCACCAGCAGTGTATAAGAGCTAATGCTCCATGCCCTGTCAACACTAGATATTGTCAGTCTTTTTAATTTTTGCCATTTTAGTAAATGTTTAATGATATCTCATTTAATTTTTCTCTGTTCACTATTAAAGCTGAGTGCAGTAAAGTTCTGTTTGTGTAAGAATTCATGTGGGCAGAAAATGTAAATATATATTCTCATTTTATAAATATAAGCATGTTTTTTGCTTTGAAAATATATACATGAGAGTTATCAGTAATTATTTTGGAAGAAAAAAACTAGTGTGAGGGAAAAGGGTCTTTTAATTTTCATTTATTATTTCCAGTATAATTTCAATTTGTTTTATATGTCAATGTGTTACTTTTGTTTAAAAAAAAGAATGAAAAATTAAAGGTCAAACTTATTTTAAAGCACATACACGCATATATATAAAAGAGAACATAAGACTAACAAACGACTTGTAATCTGTCACCAGCCAAATCTTTTGCTGGATAAATACTAGGTTTTACACATCCAATACAGTAACCTCTAGCCACATGTACATAGTGAACACCTGAAAACTGGCTAGTGCCACATGTCGAAATTATAATATGTTTGATGTAGTTGGTTAAATAAAATATACTATTTAAATTAATTTCACTTGATTCTTTTTATATCTTCATGTGGCTCCTAGATAATTTCAAGTTTCATCTAGTTAAAATACATTTCTATTGACAACAGAGCACCAGAATCTATTTAGTAATAAGAAAAACATGACTAAGGAGATTTCAAAAGATAAAAATAAAAATTAGACTTCTTTTTAAGTAAATGCAGAATTATTTCTAGTTATGGCAAAAACAATAGCATATGTGTATATATCTTATTCAAATAACAACTGAATATAATTCGAAGTCAGGAGCAACATCATAATTCTCATCCATTTTTCACTGTGCATACGTTTGCTTATAAACAAAATAATCAAAGGAAGAAGGTCCAAACAAAAAACAATGTTTTGGGTGACATCTTTTCCATTATTCTTTCAGTTAACATTTCACCAATGCCTACAATGTGTCAGGACCTGCATTAGGGAACAATGAGGAAAACAACGTACACAAATAACAAAAACAGGCTTTCCTTTTCCACTCTCATTCAGTGAAGCACCACTCTCCATGGCATATAGGACACATCCTACTCTTTTACCATTATTTAGCAAGGCATGCATTAAAATGCAATAACATTTTCTGGATGATCTAGCCTAGAAATAGCACCAGAAGAAAACACTGAACATGCACTATTAAACTTAAATTAACTCTACTGTACTTCATCTATATGTTTAATGTATATTTGTTATAATAATTATCTCAATTTGGGTGGAACTTTGCTTGGGGAAACCTATTTTCAATAATGGAAATATGAAGAAAATGTGCTGCAGAAAACAACTGGTATACCTCTAGCTGGCACTGAATTGCAGCTGTACTAGCTGTGCGTGATATGGCTGCTGTCAATGAAGGCAATTGTATGCAGAGTACTGCTGGGCTGTCAGCTGCAGCTACCAGCGGGCTTGTTGCAGTATTTTGGTGATGTGGATACGGGCAGATGTTGGGAAGACAAAGTAACCACACTGAGAAAAGCAAAAGAACCAAGGCATAGGGTAAGTATATTTAAAATAATAGTAGAAATAGAGATTTTCAAAATTTAAAGTAGTCCTTAGTAGGAAACACTGAGGTCTCTAAAGATTTTTCATGTCTTAATTCTCCTTCTCAATCTACTTGGTAACTCCAGTCTCTCTCTCTCTCTCTCTCTCTCTCTCTCTCTCTCTCTCTCTCTCTCTCTCTCTCTCTCTCTCTCTGTCTCTCTCTGTCTCTCTCTCTCTTTCTCTTCTTCTCTTCATTCCTCCCCCGCTCTGCTGTCTCTCCCTCTTTCTCTCTCAGACACCCACATAAGCATATACCCTGAAGGATGGCTAAATAAATAGTGTTAATATGCCATGTGTCTGTAGAGTACAGTTTTCTGCTCATAATTTCTGTCTCTTTTTCTAGTAAGCAGAAACCAGAACCTCTCAGAATATTCTCTTTACTTTTAGACTCTTTAAAGAAAAATACTTTAAGAATTATTAAAAATTTACATTGTGCAAAAGAGATCTGGCAAATACCAGAAGAAAGAGCACAATAAAAACAGATTACTTCAAAGAACTCCATTCAACTTAACCTTACCGAAAGAAAATGTATAAGGATGAAAATTAATAAAAGGACTTCTATACACAAACTAAACTTTTGTTTCTGCCTTGGACTTTACAATCTATTATAAGATATCATTTGTCTCCTGGAGTCTGTGGACTCTAAATTAGAAGTCTTTTCCATATCGTCTTGGTGAATGTGGACCCCTCTAGATAATTTGCTCCAGAACCAGCTTTCTCTTAGTTTCACACAGGTTCTTCTCTGTATCCAGGATTCTTTTCCTTTTTTCCTAGTCTTTTGGATCAATATCTTTTTAAGTATGCAGAAAGAAAGGGGGTAAGAAATCCATCTCTTATTAACAGCTAAGAATCATGATCCAGTTTACTGTTCTTTCATTATTTAAGAAAGAATATCTTATTATTATTTTCCTTTTTTAAAGGAACAGAGGAAAGGAAAATTAGACATCTATGTGTGAAACAAAGAATTACTCATTTGAATGATACAGTATTGATTCTAATTAGTTTTGTTTTACAGAAAGAGAATGACTTACATTATTTTATCTTCAGGAGGTGGCAACTTAATCTTAATTTTAAGAAAATAAAAAGCACAAAGCACATTGCATTCTTGTATTGTGATACTCCACTGGAGCACATGTTCCCTCAGGGTGGAGGTCATATTATTACATTTTAGTATACACTCTAATGCTATACACATAGTTAAAAGTTAGTAAATGTTTATTGAATGAACAAATGAAGCATTATATTCAAATGGAAGTTTGAATAAAATAGTGAAGACATGTACTTTTATAGTTTGTTTGCAAAGTGTGATAAATGCCACCTAAGTAAGAGTTGCACATCTCCAAAGAAGAAACATCCAAGTTTACATTAAGGGATTGGATATTTCATATCTGATAATGTAGTTATATATCAAATGACTAAACAAACATTTATAAAAAACAATATTTCTTTCCATATTTGTTTTATTTCCTTTTTAAATGTATTTATACAGGCCTTGCCTTGTTCCACAATGAATTTAGAATGGGAAATTATAAATCCAGGGATAAGATTTATGCATAGAAATGCATGCCTTAAGTGCTACATGGTTGCATGGTGCACATTTTAGCAGATCATGCCATGAGGCTCACTGAATGAAAAGAGCTGTTTTATCACTAAATTATAATCCATTTACAAATGATTTCCCACCTGTAGCTATTATTTTTATTACCAGTTATTTATAAAATAAAATTTGCTGTTAGCTATTCTCACATAATACGGTATGATAAGAACAGCTGAAAACATAAATACACATAAAGGTGTTTACATTACTCAGATAATAACATAATTAAGACCTCTGGATGCTGCCTTCTCATAAATTAATTTTTGGGAGTCCTCTAGTTAATTTCCCACTCTACTGACCAAGCAAGTTTTGAAAGGGGTATGTAGAAAAGAAAATGCTTCTCCATTACTACTACCTGTGAATTGTTTACAAGGACATTGGAGATCTATTCAGTGATACTTAGTAAAAACAAAGATCTTTTTGTTCTATAAGCTGGCATTTTTATTTCTAGATATATAAACCTTCAAAGGATATGTGCATAAGAACCATTGCCTTTTATCATTGAAACACTCTAAATGCCCATTAAAAAGGCAATGGCCAAAAACAGTATTTATTATAGCCATAAAATGTAATAACATGCAGTGGCTAAAAGCAAATGTAATGTTATGAATTATTATAAATTTTTTTAAAAAATGTAATTTCAAATGAATGAAATGTAATTTAGAATTATGCCCAAATAATTTTATATAAATCAAGAAAAATAAATAATTCTCATTTCATATACATATATTTGATCATATATTTACATATTTATGTATATATATTTTATAGAAACACCTAATTTTATAGTAAAACTGAAGGCAGAATGACCATAAAGTAAATTAAATATCCCTAAAGCTAGTTAATCTCCATCTTTGGTCTTTGGTCCTGCCCCAGACCTGTAGGCTAATATCTCACTCTATTCCTAATCCTTTCCCCAGAAGATGCCATCTGGAACATATTGCTGTTATTTTATTTCATAACAAGTAGCATTTCTGTCATGATATAGATTTAAATAAATTGCCAGTCTCTCCTTTTGTACTGAAAGGGACAATTTTGGTGAGTCTTTTCAGTCATGAAAATTTAAGTCAAATATCTAACTGTTAAATAATTAAATAATAAGGAAATTTCTGAACAATGATGTAATATTGAATGGACAGGCCTTCAGAAATAGTTCTGATATGTCCTGCAAAAAGGCCATGGGCAGGGAGTGATTGTAGTGAGATTATGATATAATTTTTTTTTTTCATTTTCTCTTGGCTAAAACTATAGATAGTGAGCATATAGAGGCCTTTCTTTTAGGAGGGACAAGGACAGGCAAAGCTGAACATCCTGAGTAGATGAGCACGTTAAGCAGCAGAGAAGCAGAGCAGAGGCTCAGGAGAGAGAGGTCTAGCTGAGGATTTCCTGGGAAGGGGCAGGTGCATTGACATATGTGTGCCAATGTTCATTTTTAAGTCTCCTTTTTTGTACTCCATTCCCATTAAGTTATCCTCAACCCTTGGGTTATGTCTGTAAGATACACCTAACTTGTATTGCTATATTCCCTGGAATCAAGTGAGCAGACCAGAAAATTGCAGACTGTTGTCAAAATGAAACTGATACTGATGCTGCTTGAAAAAGTCAAGGACTTCATAGCGCAAAGCTGAGGATGGTGTGATCATTTTGAGTATAAAATGGTGACCCTGGTTCTTCTACGGAGGCAGCCAGTGTTAGGAGAAAACTGTGAGTACTATGAAGGTGAAGGTGAAGGTGAAGGTGAAGGTGAAGGTGAAGGTGAAGGTGAAGGTGAAGAGCAACAGCAACAGCAGCAGGAGAGGAAGGGAGGCCAGCTTTATCACCTGGCTTCATGAACGCTCACTAATGTGACACTTAAATGTTGAAGAGGTCCATTGAGGAGGGGTTGCAAGCCTCTCCTTGAGAAAGGCTGGCCAATTGGAGTGGAGAAAAGAAGAGACAAGACCTCAGTTTGGTATCCGTTGGTGCTTTAAAAAAAAAAAAAAAAAAAACAATGCTGGTAATGTCTTTGGCAGGGCAGAGGGGGAAAGCATAAAGGAAGAAAAGGACAGTGTCTACACTTGACCAAGTTAGCTGGCCTAGAAAGTCTTGGTTGCAGATTAAATACTTAAAACTTCCAACAATCAGTCATATGGCCAATCCAAATACATAGACCGTTGGCCTTGTATAACCCAAAATATGTTAATTCACTAGATTTTTATTTTTTATTTCGAAATTGGCACTCTATAGAAAGTCAAAATTATCTGGATAATTATGATCATAATTTAAAATATCAGATTTGATAGCATCAATTAGCTTTGTTTCTTTAAAGTGTTTCCAAATGCCCATAACGAATATTAAGAAATTTAGGAAACATGCAACTTAATTTAAAAAGTACTAATTATATTTATACACCTTTTCTGCAAAATGACAATTAAATTAATTGCAGCTCTTTTTACTTCCAAACATTTCAAAACAAAACAATAAGAAGAAACATCTCTTTGCCAAACAAGAACCTAAACTTTTCACTATCTACAACCTGTGAGACTGAATTTATAATTTTTCATCACTCTGTATGCCTACTCAGGCCACTTAACTATTTTAAGGAGCAGGCAGTGCTGCTGATAATGCAGTTTATCTTGCAAGTTCAATCTTTGCAAATCATGCCACCCAGGGCAATTGACTTAGTGATCAAAATCTCCATGGTCACCTGGTAAGTTGCATTTAGAAAAGTTCACTTTCTAGTTATGGTTACAGTGCTTTCTTTTTCTCTCTCTGTTTGCAAGGCATTTAAATATCATCTATATGTTTCAATTAACTGCAAGGTTACTGATGGTTTGTATTTTCAAAGGCTCTGATTCATCAAATTCAATTAAAAATGAAAACAAAGATTTATTTATGTACATACACAGTAGGAAATACATCCTCTTTTCATTTGTTTGTTTTTGGGTGAGAAAATGGGTAGAAACCTCAAGAGAAAAATTAGAAAGTTAAATATTTTCAAAATATAAAAAATTGTATTTAGAACTCGGACACACGATATAATATTTTATTACAGACACTGGTACAGGAGATTTCTAGAAACTATAAAAATAGAATATTTCTAATGTAATAGTGAATGCAAAGTATATATTTCAAGAAATACAAAAACAGCTCTGTGGAAAAAAGACGAGTGTTGTATATTTTCCTTTCTAGTTTTTATTATTTTTAAATTGTTCCTTTGGCCACCAAGTGATATGATGGTTTCTGAGTATTGTTTACCTTTGGTGATAGCTTTGTCTTTCCCTGTTGTCTTCAGTGATAAAATACAGCACTCTGCAAAGTGAACAAGACACTCCCTTCCTCTGTTAGTAAGCTGACACGAAGTAGATAGACAGTTTCTGAAGTTTTACGCATGCCGTGTTTCTCTCCTGGCTGAGACAAGAAACGCTTTTTCTTTTAACCTGGCTGCCTTTGAAAAATTGACTCAGATATCATCATGGCCTCTACAGGTAAGAGTAAATATAGCCAGTTAGTATTTTTTTATTTATGTTATGACTAAAAATTAGAGTTGTACTGGTGTTACAATCAGTGAGATTGGTACTTTAAAATCTGTCGTTTGTCGCTTTTGAATATTGGAATTTCTAAATTTTAACTCCAAGGGAGTGTACTGAATTAAACTTAAATTTAATTCAATGGTAACAATGTTTTAGTTACCATGAATGTAAACATGGTAAATTAATTTAAAAAGCTGCATAGCAAAATTTTTATTGAGAATATTTAACACCAAACACTGTGGACAGATTGACCTTCCAAGTTTAAAGGGATTTGAAGAAGCTTTTCACACATAAGTTAAAAAGCATTAACAGTTCAGTATTTTTTAATTTCCCATTCGTTGTTTAAAATGTGTGATACAGTAATTTATTATAATTATTTCAACATGTGTTATTGGTAAATCTTAATAAATTTAATGGATAGAAGTAAATATTTCTAAACTTTGAAATGAAATTTTTTCAAAATTTTTGATAGTAAAATATATATATATTTATAAGCAAACAGGAAATAACTAATTTAAACAATCAGATTAATTAGGTATTATTGGGGAGGCTGGTGAGTTTTTCCTTAAATCCCTAAAACTGTATAAATATCATTAGTGCCATCTTACTTTAAAGAACTTCTCAAAAGACAAGAGATGTGGTTGATGTTTAAGGTAAAGAGTTTCAATCTCACTAAAAGCACATGTGAAATTATAGAAATAAATGAAATTATAATGAGTTTTCATGCCATTATCAGGACAAGCCATTAAACTTTATAATAAAAAGTTTCACCATAAGGAATTATGATAAGTATAATTGGGGGAAACCTAACCTAATTAAAATAGTATAATAGAGTCCACCAGTTTAAAATATCCTGAATTAAATTAATGATCAATTCAATGACACATGTATGTTTATTTGCTTATTTTATCAAAATACACTTTGGATGTTATTTAATATAGGACAAACAGGTAATCTTTTCAGTTTTCATCAACATTTAATGTATACCAGTCCCTGAGTATCAGTGGGAAAGCTTACACAAATTATAAAATACAAACGTGAGACATCAAAATCATAAATTTTAATACATGTGTGGTTCATTTTTATACTGGAGACAAAAAAATCTTGACAAGCTTTTTCTTTCATTTAAGACTGACACTAACAGTTCAAAACATTTCATCACTTTATAAAATAGGAATTACAGCAACAACTATAGCCTGTAAGGTAAAGAGTTGCAGAGTACATAAAATATTTACAAGTTAGTTATACATTTTTAAAAGAGTAGATAGAAATTCAAAGCCGATGGAAATTCAAAGGACTTCCTTCTTTATCTGGTGGTCTGAGTCTTTGAAGAAACTTGTGACTAGAAAGCAATCTGATCAAAATATGATTAATCTACCAAAAAAAGCAGTGATGTTCAGTAATAAGGATTAATCTTAGAGGTAAAACTTTAGGTGGAACACTAACACTCCTTCTGAAACCTACTCAAAATAACACATGAAGTAGGTAAAACACCTTTTAGAGCATCTATACTACTTTTTTTAAAAAAAGTGAAAATGGAGCTTCTTTTTGAATTAAAAATCAGGTTTTAGGGGGCAAGGCAATTATCATGGTATTTACTTAAGTATTTTTGTGGATAGTTTTCTTTAGATATGTTTAAAGACATTATTTATAACATCATTAATGTTCTCTGGCCCATGAAACTATATTGGCAATGACCATTTTCCCAGAGAATACAAGCTTATTGGACATTTCAGCATTTTGTAGGCAGTTAAATCGCCACCACTAACCCATAGGACAGCCTGAAAACCGGATGCCATTAGAACTGAAAAAATAGTTATGTGATCTGGAGTCACCTGGTTTAGTGTAAATAAACACAATTTAAGAACAAGTTGGTCTCAAGCTTTATTTTAAATTTAAGAAAAACAGTTTTCAGAATGATCTAAACTGAACAAGAGCTATCTCTAAAGGCTGCTCCAATGTGAACTGAAATCCCAAAAGAGAAAACAAGTGATCCCAGAATGGTGATCCCAACATTCTCTGCCTACTAAGGCTACTCATGAATAAAAACTTTGGATATGACCTGTTCTTGGTTCCAAATGCATTGATGCCTCTGGACATACTATGAGGTCTAAGGACATAAAGACCTGGGGCAGGAATGTAGAGCTACTTGCCAGACATATTTTAAAGACATATGAATGGGAAGGACAAAGAAAATGGTTTTGGTTTACTATAAGAAGTAGACGTAGGCTACAAAATAAAATTGGAATAATCTGCTAATCTTTTTAATAATAAAATTGACAATGAGAATCTAATAATCTTCTACAAGCTATCATTAGAAATAACATGATTCCTACACATATATTTTTTAATTGAAGGATAACATGTGAACAGTTAAGTGCATAATGAGCACTCAACTTAAGCTCTCTGACTTTTAAATAGGAGTACACTTGTGTAACCACCACCTCGATAGAGATATAGAACATTTCTGTATAGAAACTTCATAAAGATTCATTTTCAGTCAATAGCCATTCACTTGCACTCCCAAGAACTATTCTGAATTTTATCACTATGAACTAGTTTTGCTAGATTATGATTTTGCCTCTGTTTCTCGGAAAGACAATGACAACAGTGCTTTTGGCACTAATGATGAAGAAAGGATGTTTGTTGCCTATTATTATTTTCCAGTTGTTATTGCTATATTGGCCATTATCTTCCCTCCCAAATCTGACATAGTGTTACATAACCTTTCTCTCAAGTTACCACTTGAGGTCCCATTCAGGCATCTTCTCAAGAGCAAAGGAGTTCTAAAACCTTCATACTCTGTGTCTGCCTGGATCTGAGAGAAGTTCAGGATGAGTTCCTTGTGGGAAGAAAAATACTGTAATGTTATCAGTATGGAGCTCTATTTTAGTAGGGCCAAATGACAAGTTTGTTTCCATATGGTTCTAAACCCTAATCCCTATCCTTTTTCAAATGTCACAGACAAGTACAAACAGAGATCCATTCTCATTTATTCCTACTACCTGAAGGTTAAATAAATGAATCACCTCGCTATTGTTCCTCATTGACACCACATCTACACACAACCTAATGAGCCTATCATTACTAAAAAGAGTTTATGTCAGTGTCCAGGGGGCCATTCTTTTGATGCCTATATTCCTTTATCAGTTTTTGTTTTGTTTTGTTTTGTTTTTTATCCCTCTCCAAGTGCTCATCCTGGTTAAACTTGAATTCTCTAAGCAGTGGGGAACTTTCTGTCTAAAAAGACAACTCAGGCCTTTTCCAAATTTATTTTTTAGAGATTTAAAAGATTCAGAAAAATACCGCCCCCAACACAGATACGCAACTTACACGAATTTGAGTGTCAGTGCTGAAGAAAGATGATTCTGATCTATTGTGAAATATATAAATGTCGCTCTAACTTTAGTATATGTACAATGACTTATTCAAATCTTTGTGCAACTGTTACAGATTTCCTTCTTATAGTAAACCAGAACCATTTTCTTTGTCCTTCCCATTCATATGTCTTTAAAATAGTCTGAATTATTTCTCTTTATCACTTCTCTAATATTTGAAAATATCTGTCATGAAACTTGATCCACACCTACACTCATTCCAAAACTGCATATTGTTAATAAACAAATGAATGCACATGTGATAACTCCAATAATTAATGTATTAATAAAGATGAGGAGTAAAAACACTAATAATCTTTGAAAAAAATTGTTATATATTGAGGGAGGTATCCAAATGGCGGTCATGTGAAAAGAAAAAGGAAAAAATTAAACCATTAGTTCTAAAAGTATATTGTCAGACCAGCAGCATTAGCTTACCTGAGAACTTATTAGAAATGCAATTTCACAAGCCACACCTCCCACTTCCAACTACTGAATCAGAAACTCTGGAGTGAGGCCCGGCAATCTTGTTTTAACAAGCCCTACAGGTGGTTCTGGGGCAGGCTAAAAGATGAGAACCACTGAATTAAACCTAGCCATATCAGTATGATTCATAAGGGCACAAAACATTCTTGGAAATTACGAGGCACCTTCATAATATTTGGAGAAGGGAGAATATGACATGAAAGTCGTAATTATGATTTAGAACCTACATCTAAGGTTATCCTTTTATGAGTAGAAACTAGTTTATTTTACCATTTGTTTCCTTCTGTAGTTTATAATTTTTTATCTCTTTAAAGAGACGTTTTACAGGTATTCAAAAATATGTATATTTTCTAAAAAAAAATCATGTATTTTGCCCAAATTACCTTATTTTCTCTCACATCTACTACTAGCAGTCTTGCACCTTCCTTTTTCTCTGTTTTAGGGGTCAAATGGTGGTGAAGATGAGTAGGGAAAAATGAGAAAAAAAAAGTCAGCAGGAAGGAATCTACCCTCTGAATTAAGAAATAACAAATATTATAAGCAAAACTATATGAAATTTCCTAAATTTAAATATGGGCTAGGATTTTCACTCTTTTGCAGATGCACAGAACCAAAGAAGTAGAAGTCTCCTTGGTTTTCTTCCTGGAGCCCCAGATCCAGACCACCGCCTTTGCATCTCACCTTCTGGGCCAGAGAACCAAGTGTGGCAGCCAAGTCTCCCTCTGCCAGGCAGCCTCCCTCCGGGTCTAGAATATTTAAGTCAGGTGCTTTTATTTCTCTATTTCTACAAATGTTTTTTCCCTTAAAGTAAATTCAAACTTGGTTTTTGCTTTTCATCGAAGGTTGTAGGACTTCAACGAATAACTTACTGAAGTGAGAAAAGCATTATAAACTATGAAATTATAATTTTTTATTTTATTTATTTTTATTTTGGAGGAAGAAATGTGTTTACTATTATTACTATGTCTGGTTTCCTTATTTATTTGATGGAGTTATGAGGCTAAAAATTTTTGATCGAGCTATTTAGTGTAAAACCTAGTCCCTTTCATTCAAACATTCCATAACCCAACTGTCAAGACAAAAAAAAAAAATGTTTACTAAAGGTGCAAGGATGTGTGGTAAAGCCAGATAAGCACACAATTGTAATGTGTGCAGGTGTATAGAGGAGAAAACAATTGTTAATACTCAGTGAGAGACTTCTGCAATGAGGTGAGAGTTCAGTGTCTTCAAATGAATCTTAAAAAGTTGATGGAAATCCATGGGAAAGCAAACTACCAAGTCAATATATTGTCTTTGATATGGTTGTGTCTCCAGGCCAATTTGCTTAAAGGATCATATTATTGTGCTAGTCTCTAGTCTAGTCATTGGAGAGTAAGCAGTGATTCAAGCCTTGCAATAAGTGAATCAAGAAATATCATCATCTCAAATATCAGGCACATGAATAGCAATTATATTTGTATATATTATTGTTGCTTTGGTATTTTATCCTACAAAAGACTGGAAATAAACTTACACCAATATTGAGATGTCAGCACATCTGCTGCAATTTTCAGCTTGTTTGGCACTATTTCAAACTATAAAGTCTTTCTCCTTTATCAAAATCAAATCTCTGTGTTAATTCCCTTAAGGTACAAGAGATTTCTGTTATGCCTGATAGGGTTTAAGCTGCATGCAGCATATGTTCCTGGGAAAATGTTTATAATTGCAGATGCCTTCTCCAGTAACCCACTGGCAGACAAATGTACTTTAGAGACTGGGGAGCATGGGGAGATATGCAAAAGAGCTGGGAAAGCTAACCTACCATCTTCCATCTGCAGAAAGGATCAGCTGTAATAGCTGACTAGAGTTGATTAACTGCTGCAAGCTGTTTGGGAACATTGTCTGACAAGGTTTTGCCAAGTATAAAAGTGATATACCAGTGCCAGAGGGCTGAGGTTTGATGATCACATATGGTCATCACATATTCTTCTTCCATCCATGAATGATGACACACCCAGAGCCAGATGCTTGACATGAATATATTTTTTTCACATTCAACAAACAGAGATATGAACTCATTGGCTTCAATTCTAACATCAAGTCAATTTTCCCCAAATGTACTTTTGGTAATCTTCAGAAAACAAAATAGGCTATAAATTGGTGAATATTTTACTTCAAAAGTAAAGATAATATATTCAATAGTTCACTTTATATAAAAGAATACTTATTTGCTTTAAAGCAGTGTATATATAACAGGAAGAATGATCATTTAAATATTTTGCCACAAAATCTGTAAGAGACATACATAAAATTAATTTTTTATGCATCATTAGCTTAAAACCACAAGATTAAGTAAAATGACAAACTTTTGGAAATAGTACATTCTTCAATAAATAAATAAGAAAATATACAAAAATATATAAATACTTCTAAATTAAAAAAAGTAAACATTTTAAAATTCATTTATTCTCTTTTAATAAAGTCCACCCAATGATTATTGAAAATCCTGTTTTCATTTTCAAACAATTTATAAATAATTCCTATATATGTATGTAAATATATGTATACAATTTATATATGTGTACTTGTATATGTTGTTCATGTAAATTAAATCTAAAAATAATGCTAATAGCTTCTCTTTCCAAGATTGGATTAACATGTTCATAATAGTCAATAACATTTTGATGAAGTTTAAAGTTTAAACTTTCCAACAATTTCCAGTCCTTAAATTAATAGCAAAGGATGGAAAAGGCTCATTTGGACTATGGTTTATAAGGGGCCTAGGACTACTTAGAGAAACCAAAAACAAAACCCTCAAATGCATAAGGTTTTCCCAGAGAGACAGAGCAAATCTGATTAAATCAAATTTTATTACATAGACTGCATCAATACAAAAGTAGAGGAAATAGGGAGAAAGGTACTCAGAAGTTTTACAGTGTCAATTAAGACTTGTTTCTCCCCGTTTCTAAGATTAGCTTAGTACAACAGAGAGGAAAACATATCAAAACTGGCTACAGTATGACCTGGGTTCAAGTGCCAGCTTCTCTATTTACAAATTCTACAATCTTGGGCAAATTACTTAATTTCTCTGGGATTGTTTCCCTACATGTAAAACATAATGCTATCTATCTCTCTGAGTTTTTGTGAGAATTAAATTAGATACTATGTCAAAATATCTAGCACAATGACTACCTCAGAGTTGTCCATAAATGAACAACTGTTATTATTAGATATTAGAGAGATATGATTTCCCTTTTCATTGTGAAATGGATCTCAATGGATAGCCTCTCAATTCCAAGACTAAAAATTGATGTATGCTACTAATATGCAAAATTTCTAAACTCAAACTTTAGTTTTCCCCTCATAGTTCTCCATCCCTCAGTTAGTCCTCCATACATCCATTGCTAAACCATTATGAAAATCCTTTCGAGGCTTATGTCTTCTCTTGCCACAACCTGTCATTTTTCTCAAAGAGAACAAAATTAACAACAGTACACTTACAAAGACTGATTCTAATTTTTAAAAATTTTGCCTTAGTTGTTAAAACAGGTTTTAGAATATCTTAAGTCATAAATTATTTTTGAAAAAATATTTTTGTGAGTTTAAAAAAAGGGCATGTGTAGTTCTTTATCAATAATGAGATTTGAATAGAGTAAATGATATTAGTTTTACCTCTACCTCAGGATATACAAGGAGAATGAAGAAAATAATGTAGCTTCAAATTTTCTGGTTTGCGGTGTCCAATCAATACCATATATTAGTAATGACTACTTCAGTTTAACTGTTTCAAGTTAGTTTATTAATACAAAGAGAGACTAAAAACACACAAATTTAAAGGTAAAATAGAATAGTATCAGAGTAAGTTATATGGATGTCTAATCACTGTTGTATATCTGAAACTAATATAATATGTCAACTGCAACTGAAAATTTAAAAATTAAAAAAAAATAAAAGCAAAATAGAAAATGAAACATTAGAAAAAACAATGACCAACATTATATTCAGTGTTCATGATTTTACGACAGTGAATCTTTAAGTACTGAATAGTAAATTTAAGAGATTTTAAAAGTCTCCTACCACATTTTTTAAAAGAAATCAAACCCAACGATAATGATCTGAATGCCTAGCCCCTCCTCCCAACTCTGCTTAACTTTACTTTCACTCTGTCATGCTACAGCTCTTTCTTCACATTGATAAAATGTCTTCATTAAACCTGGAAAGTTATTCTAAAAAATTTTCTTTTGCTCTAAAAAAAAAAACAACAGAAATCCTGCTGTTGTTAACAAAATACTAATTTAAGCAGAATAAGAGTAATGCTATTAAATGAATGACATAATAAAATTTTCCATATGTAATTATAAATAGAGTTAATTTACAGAAATAAAATAGCCAGAGAGTTGAGAAATGACTATATTTAAAAGTATATAATTTTTAAAGAAAATATTTAAAATATGTTCTTAGAATAATTTTTTTATATATGAATAAAATTAATTGTTTCATTTCTTTAAAAAAATGGGAATGGGAACTTTTAAAATCTCTTAGGCATTATTATTCAGAAATCGTTTAAAAATCTTCTCAGAATTGTTTCCAAAAGTTACCCTTTTATCACACTACCACAGAAGGAAAATAGAGTTAACCACAGTTTCTATTTTTATTCTATGTAATTCTGCCATGGAATTTTTTTTCACTTAAATAAAAAACATTTTTCCTTTTCATTATAATATGTGATCTGCTTTCAACTGTTTTCCTAATAAAGAACATGAAAATCACCTAATTTCATATAGTACAGTAAATAGGTCAATAATAGCTCCAAAGGTTTTCAGTGTTGTGATGTACTACTTTTTATTTCTTTTGTCATCCCTTAACAGTTAGATCTGATAATTATACACCAGCAAGTGGAGCTTCTTGGAAGTAAGTATACCATATTCTGTAATAATTAAAACTATTGAAAATATTTTGGGTTTTAGAAATTTCTTTACATCTAAATATGTTATTACAATAAAGTTAAATTTTTAGACTATATTTAGGTAAAAAAAGTGCACTAGTTCTATTTTTTTAAATAAATGTTGAAAATAAAATTATTAGTCTGACATAGATAAACCTAAAAGCATAAAACTCTCCAAGTTTCTGGTGATATTGACATTAGGAATCTAACATTATTTTCAGTCTTAAAATAATAAAAGATATGTGATCACTTCCATAGTTTCTAATAATTCAAATTTTTAAAATAATTTTGGACTAAAGAACAAAACCTATCAAAACGTTATTTCACAGTTTTATCATTTCATCAGTGATTCAATTATTTAACGATACACAAATTTACAAATGACTAACTGAATTCAAATTTCTTGATTGTTTTTTGTTCTTAATATTATATGTAACTTCAAAAATATGTAAAAATTGAAATAGATATCAGAATAGCATGCAGGTATAGATATATTATCAGACAGATTCTAGACAAAATCATCACTATCATGTAAGTTGTCTCAATAAATTCTATAACAATAACAGAACTATTATTTCAGTATTTGATTCTTTTTTACAGAATTACTTTCTTAGTTGAAAAGTGGTACTGCATATTTTGGAGTCAATAATATATCTAGAAATCAAAACTTATTAATCACGCAGCTTTGTTCTTAGAGCTTACTTTGATTTTAATGGCTAAATCCTTAAATTTCAGAGCACAAAAGTAGATTTGTGTGAAGATACTATATACTTAATAATTAATTGATCGCTATGTTTATTTTCTTTCAATAACTCATTTAAAGGTTTGATACTAACCATTAGCACTATTATGATGAATTCTTTTTGCTCTATTAGTGATACTTGGCACTGAAACCTCCAACAAATATGAAATTAAAAACAGCTTGGGACAGAGAATTTACTTTGCAGTGGAGGAAAGCATCTGCTTCAATCGCACTTTCTGTTCCACAATGAGATCTTGCACTCTGCGGATCACGGATAACTCAGGCCGAGAAGTGATTACAGTAAACAGACCGTTGAGGTGTAACAGCTGCTGGTGCCCTTGCTACCTACAAGAGGTTAGTCATTGGCTCTGGAGTGCCTCCCACCCCCCCATTTGAAAAGATTAGCAGTTATTTCTTTAATAAATAGCATTCATATGGAGCTATATGGCAATTAACCTTTCAATTGACTGAATTAGTACATCATTCCTTTAGAATAGAACAGCTTGAGGATTTGGTAAAAAAAAAAAAAAATGTTTTTTCTTTTCCAACCAAAAAATATGGTGGCTTCTGTGATATTAATTATTGAAGACAATTCATGCATCATGCAAATGAGACACTAGCCATGTAATTGTCATATCTACGAGTTCCACCATTAAGGAAGTCTACCTCTTATCCCTTTGTCTTCTCTAATTGTAGCAAAGTTCAAAAAGTCCTAAGTGATACTTAGAAGGTGTTCTCTCTTAGCTAGGTATTATTATTTAGGCACAGAATGTCAGATCTCATGCATACATTTATGACAAACTTCAAGATTTGAAGAAGACAATGCTATTGTTCTAGAGGGAATCAATTGTTTTGTTTTAATATATAATAGATTTTTGTTACTCTTTAATAACTTTTATTGCCATAATATAGTTAAGTTGATATAGAACATATACTTACTCTAATGTCTTGATATCATAACATCTCTATAAACTAGAAAGAAGAGGATTTACTGTCCATATTTTGCAGTAGAAGAAACTGAGGCTTAGAGTGGAGGTGACTTACCTATTATCACACATCTAGGAGATATCACAAATAGTACTTGACCCAGGTGTCTTTATTCAAGCCCAAGTTTCTCTGTTGAGGACCCATGTGTAAGTACTCTACTTAACGCTATAGGAAATAAATATTGACAGAAGAAGATTAAAGAAGTGTCCAACAACAAATATTGAAGCTAATTCTCCAATTATTCATAGGTAATCACCTGACGAAGTGATAAGATAGCTAAAATACTCATACATGAAGCCTAAGAATTTTATCCTCCCATTGAGGATATTTAAGATGTAGTAATATACCCCAATACAGTATAGTCAGTATAATTACAGAATATATGCCTATTTAAAAATTTCTGACAATTGATGTTTTATTTGATAGTAGCCTAGTGTCACATAAATTAAACGTGTTTCTTGATACCCATCAATAATTTTTAAAATTTGGTCAAAATCAAACCAATTACTTTAGAAGTGATCCCTGAACAATTCTATATAATATTAAGCAATCTTATTAAAACCACCTATGTCTATCCAAGAACACTATAGACATATACATAAGACTATGAACTTAATACATAAGAAATGACAAAATGAGATCTGATGATGGAAAGTTGATTTGATTTAAAAGCAACCAATATTCATTATTTGCACCGACTCCAGCTTACTTCACAAATAATTTGATTTGGCTATATAAGTATATCGAAATATATAATATAATGGAAAATAAAAAATCAGAATGAAGGGTAATGGGTGAAATACTAAAATAAAGCCTGAAAATACACTTACTAATCTTTATCACTTTGAAAGATGTGAAATAAGGATGAAAACATGTGTTGTAGCAACTGAGAGGGAACAGCTTCCAGTGCTTGACCTATTGTAGTAAGAACGAAAATGGCAAATAAGCCAGTGTCCCAAGGTCAGAAGATAGTTCTGGGATAGGTTCTCTTTAGGGTAGTAAAATCAAAGGCATGGACTTTTAGTGCATAGTGCCAAACATTTATATATACAGTGAGTTTCTTAGTTTCTATAAAATATGAAAAAAAAAAAACATTCACAGCTTTGCATCCTTAGAAGCAGATAGATATTTAAAGTGTTTGTAATATATGAAAATAACTTCATAAAAGTATATTATTTAGAAGTAAACTAATTATTATAATAAAATTAAAATATAATAACCTTAAAATGTTTTTATTATCTCTTCTTACAGTTAGAAATCCAAGCCCCTCCTGGTACCATAGTTGGTTATGTTGCACAGAAGTGGGACCCCTTTCTGCCTAAATTTGCAATTCAAAATGCAAACAGAGAAGATATTTTGAAAATTGTTGGTCCTTGTACAACATGTGGCTGTTTTGGTGATGTGGATTTTGAGGTATGATTGACAAAATGTAGAAAGTTTTCACTTAGGACCTGCTTTTTTGCAACAGAATTCAATTTTTAAAATGTTCCAATCATGAAATATCTCAGAAATAAATTTAGAAAAATATTTGTGAAATAACGTAGTAAGCTAATGTTGTACATGCCAATAATAACTTGTAATTTCAGATGTAAGTCTAATAATTTTTTAAAAATATACAACAAGGATTTTATTTATGTGGAAATATAGCACCCATGATATAAAACAAATATATATAGTTTGGAATCACATAAATCACATCTTTTTTCCAGTAGCCCTCGTGGTAAAGTATCCCAGTTTAGATCTCATCTCAGAGGCACATTCCATTAAAATATCACTAATTTAAATTCTATATTTTTGCTAACTTTGTTTTATGAGAGTTCACATAAACATATTTGTGTAAATTGAATATTAAAAAACAATACATAGTTGCAAATTCAATCTGTATCAATATGAACTATCTTAACAGCTTACCCTGGAAATATATCTTAGGCAGAGGAGATGGTCTGACTTAAATTGTATATTTATTTTTTATTCATTCATTCATATATATCCCACCAGGACACTCAGTTTGTGGAACTCCAGAGAATGTATTCACATAGAATACATTTTGCAAAATGAGCTGTCCTAACTCCACCTTAGTCCAAAAGGACTTGGCATGGCTTTCCTAAGAGTGAACTATAAAAATATGCCCTACGAACAAGGAGAACTTAGATATGAGTTTTAGTATTCATGGTATAAGGATGTCATAAGTAACTTTCTCTATTTTCTTTCTTCTACTGACATACTGAAAGTGAAAGTTTATATTGAATCAGTAACAGGGCAAGCAAATGAATAGTTGATAAAGTTTTATTGTAGACTCCTTCTAGCTGAGAAGGACTATAGATTATTAATGTCAAATTAGTCTGAATTTCCTGTGTGGTATATTAAGGCTTTTTAAATTCAAAAACAGGACTTAGGATTGGTTATAAAGGAGTGGTCTAATTAAATGTCTGTGTATAACATAAAAATGAGGTTAAGCAATGGCTAATATTTAAATGTGTTTGTAATTATAAATCCTAGCAATAAAATTTAAGTTAAAAAAATTGTACCCAGAAGTGAAGCTAATTACTTCTAAAATCTCAAACCTGTTTTCTTTTTTCCTCCCTCTCTCCCTTCCTTCCTTCCTTCCTTCCTTCCTTCCTTCCTTCCTTCCTTCCTTCCTTCCTTCCTTCCTTCCTTCCTTCCTTCCTTCCTTCCTTCTTTCCTTTCTTGCTTTCTCTAAATAATTCAGGTTATAAATTGAGACCTCAAGTAAAGGAATGGCCTTCATAGTTAGACCACATAATTGAGACTATGTACCTGCTGCCATCTTGTGGTAGCTTGTCCTTAATTATTTATTACTAATATACTCTCTATCTGCATACGAAAAGAAAGAAAAGAAAGAAAATGAAAGAAGAAAGAAAGAAAGAAAGAAAGAAAGAAAGAAAGAAAGAAAGAAAGAAAGAAAGAAAGAAAAAGAAAGAAAGAAAGAAAGAAAGAAAAGGAAGGAAGGAAGGAAGGAAGGAAGGAAGGAAGGAAGGAAGGAAGGAAGGAAGGAAGGAAGGAAGGAAGGAAGGAAGGAAGAAACATACGATGGATTAAAAAACTGTCAGAAAAGCAAAATTCCTGAAGAGTGAACTGGAAAGTTAAGTCTACAAACCTATGTTTGTATAAAGGAATGAATAACTTTAGAGATGATGAATAAAATAATTCACATCTCTCATGAAGTAAACATGTGAAGAAATCTAAAATCATCTCTTTCGCCTTCAAACACCTCTAATTTTCTTTTTAAAGGTAAAGACCACTAATGAAAAGCTTACAATTGGGAAGATTTCCAAATACTGGTCAGGGTTTGTAAATGACGTCTTCACAAATGCTGACAACTTTGGGATTCACGTTCCTGCAGACCTAGATGTGACAGTCAAAGCAGCGATGATTGGTGCTTGTTTTCTCCTTGTAAGTATGGTCTTAAAGAGTATAAGTAATTTATTTCTCTCCTTTTCAATTATTAATTGCAAATACTCAGCATTTACCTGAAAGAGTAAGTTGTATGCATAGAAAGTTAGTGTAGGACCAACATTCTTCAGAAGTCAGAATGCAGAAGCTTGCATTTCTATCAGACAGCCCTTCTCTAGTGGCCCTCAAGGACTGACACCCTGTCACATCCTTTTCATCATTTCATCAAAACCTGAGTTACCCTTCCCTTTCAACATCAATTTAGATTGTCAACTTATTTACTCTTGCACTGAAAAATACATAAACATAAATATCCTAATTATTTATCCTGGGTAAAGTTCAGGACAGTTTCATAACTTAACAATGAGCTAGGTGATATTCAAAATGTGAAAAGTGCAATTTTCTTGCCCTTCCAATATGTACATAGATACATGAAATGACAAGAATGCGTTAATATGTACTAGCTTCCATTATTACAAAGATATTATGTCTTTGTCCTTTCTTCCCAACTTGTAACTTAATTAAAAAACATTTTCTTTTAGTATGAAATTGGTGATAGTAGAACAGAAGTCAAGTAATACCGATGCCAAATGCTTGGCTATCACCTGTTCCAGATGTTTCCTCTAATATATCTCCCTTATTGTCCAGCATTTCAATGCATTCACAAAGACTGATGCAATTTAAAAACCAACCTACATTCTACATAAAAATTCTCATATTTTGTTGTTCTTCAGAATTTTAGAATCCTAAATCTTATGGTTATACTAATGTGTGCTACTATGGGGGAAAAATGGCCCTATTTACTCAGTCAATTCTAAAAACATTTGAGAAATACATTAACTAAAAATAATTCCCTGGTTACATCACTGATGGATACTTAGAGTTTAATACAGAATAAATAATTATATATAGGGATGATCTCTTCAGGAACTTAAGAGGAGTTACTTTAACTCACTAGTTCCCTATCATTGGAAGAAGGTAGACTTTATATGTATAGAGTACTAGCTTTTTGTCCTTTCTACAGAGTCACTACCCTCAATTTGCATTTTCATCTGCAAATATAACGAACTCCTGTCAATCTTGCCTGTTATCTAGTATTTCTTTCATTCTCAGTTCTACTCAAAAGGGCTTTTAATTTGCCACTTTTTGCTCACCTTTTACATTTTGATTATTTTCTGCTTCAATACCAATCCCTCCAAACACACATGTTCATGCATGTACACACATGCGTGTGTGTGTGCACGCGCGGGTGCACACACACACACACACACATACATACTTTTCCAAAACTTTAATTTGGCCTTTGTAATTAAGCCTTACACTTAATACTTACATTAAAAAGGTTATTTTTAATCTGTCCTACCCACTTATTTTATGTAACAGGCTGATGGCAAAAATGTACTATTAACAATTCCTTACACACTATAAATTTAAAAAGCACTGATCTAGATAATACCCCAATTATCCTAAAAGATTATTCTTCAACTCCAGTGTCTAAGGGAGAAACATCCTGACTGAGACTATCTAATGGCTCTCATCCACTTTGTGTTTTTTTTTCTTTTTATCATAATATCATAAAACATTTGTGCTTTTCTTTTTGTCGACATAGCTTTTAAAACAATTTCTCATACATATTACCAACATAAATTACTGACTTCTAAATATAAATGGATAGGAAGAATTATGTTTTTAATTTTTAAATGCTGTCTACGTTTTATAACCTTATTGGAAAAGACCTTTAAAAAACTGCTAGTGTGAGGACATTTTTTATTTAAACAGCAACATTTATAAATACCTCCTATATTTCCTGTGGTTCAAGGCCACCTCTCCACAACCCACAGCTCTAAGTTTGTCTCCCAAGTTCCCTCTGGTAGAGTTTTCAGTACTTCCTCAGATGACTGTCTAGTTACTGATCATGTAGTCCATGGTGATATATCTAATTCTTGTTCAAAGGTCAGTGCCCATTATAACTTCATGCACTAACCCAGAATGCCCTTTAGTCTAATTCCGCAAAAGCTTGATAACCCGAAATTGTAACTGATGATAATCTTGCTAATTCAGAAAAGGTTTCCAAGTTGTTTCTGCTCTGAAAATTAGGCATGCAGGTGTCATGAAACAAAACTTTTTTATTTTTCTCCTACTGATAAATCACTTGCTGAAACACAACTGGGAAACATAATTGTTTCATATAATCGAAGCTTACATGTAAGACTCTTGATCTTAATTTGTTGCCCTTATGTAAATTCACTCATATTCAGTTTATTTATTTGTAGGATTTTATGTTCTTTGAACATTCACTGGCTGGATTATAACAAGGAAGATGACAAAAATAGTAAATTATGCAGAATATATTTCAGTAAGTAAATGGCAAGTTTAATGATCTTGTTCCCTTGAAGATGTCAATATTTGACACTGTCTAATTCTTTTTCATTTTCTTCTAGAAATCCCTTGAGCTTGGATTTCATTTCTGAATGGTTTGAGTATTTGCTCTTTTGTAATAAAATGTTCTTTATTATATTTATTAAACCATAATGTAATGAAGCAATTATCTGGTTATGAATGCATTATAGCTAAAAACGAGATTACTGGCCCTAGCACAGGTTACTTTGAGAGATTATCATTCTTTCTTTTTGTTCTTTTGAATGCATGAGAAATGAAAAACTAAGGCTTTCAGCATCGCTGATGAAAATCCAAAGTTTAGAGAACACTTTGAAGTTTTACTGGTACCAAATATGGTTACAAATCAAAAGAACAGAATTTCTAAAATATATTTTCATAAGTAATCTTTTAAAATTTTGTTTATTAATTTTCTTATTGTATTAAGACACTTTTACTACATGTTGGAAAAGCTAAAAGTTGGTTAAATAATATGTTTAAAGATGAAAAGGAAAATAGATAAAATCAACTTATTCTAATGGCAGAAGGCACACTTACAATCCATAAAGAAACTAATATTTACAAACCAAAACATCTTTAAATACATACCCATGATAGAGATTTAAATAAGCATATAAATAGACTTCCAAGTTAGTAAAAGCAGTGGTACAGAGTAAGAACTTTATCTGTCCTCAATGAAAATTCAGAAAAAAGGGGGAGGTAGATCTAAAGCTCTGAAAATGGACAACTCCAGGGCTTAAAAACAAATGGACAAACAAACAAACAAACAAATGTAACTTAATGCACAGGACAAATGCAGAAGTCAGGGAGCACAGTCAATTCAATTAATTAATGCCTTCCCTTTAATGTTTTCAGAGTCCTTCAGATTATTGTCTAGTTATCCACATATTCCCAAAGTCCACACCAGAGGAAAAAAAATTTTTTTTAATGAATGATGAATTCTTCCCTACTCAGAATGAGGAAACAGATTTGTTTTAAGCAAAGGACCATGTAGCCATTTAGGCTCTACTTTAGAATTACACAAATATCACCCAAATTTTCATCTGCATATAAAGATGTTTAGAGAAACTCCAGGCAATCCCATACTTAGTAAAAGGAATGTGTTCCAAGCATCTGTTACTAAATTAGATGTTTGGAATTAGGAATCTATCATCTAGAAATAATATTATATATGGTAATTAAATTCCCCAAATAGTCCACAAATATCCATTTAATTCTGGTTTCTGGGTTACGGCTTTATGCAAGATGAAAAGGAAGAGTTTTTCCTCTATTTTCTGGTTCAGTTTCTTTTAGCATTCTTTATTCTTGCTTCATATCTTTTCTGAGAGTTGACTGATTAAAGATAAGATTAATGAGAGAGCTAGAGAGGATGAGATGAGTTTGTGTTCTCAGGCCAGGTGGGGTCAAATCTATGGCTGGGAGAACATGCCAAGCTCAGAGCACAGCACAGAGGCATGGAAGTGAGATACATTGTAGTTATCACCCAGAATGAAGAGGCCCCAGGAGTTCAGCATGTGGCTAATGGAATACAGATTCTCTTCTTTAAATGAGGACACCTTTCCCACTATACCCCAGGTGTCCTCCAACTAGCAGTGCTAGATCATGATTCAAAGAATACCTTCTTTTTCTAGATGTATGTACCTTAGTCTTTGTACCCTGAAATTTATTTAGAAACTAGATTGAACTCAGTAACTGAGTCTGAGTGAACCAACGGGTACTGGGAAAACAAACAAACAAACAAACAAACAAATAAACAAACCCTGAATATCTTTCCCTATGCATAATAGCCTAGAGGAAAAAAACGAAAACTCACTAGAAAAATCACACATACTTCCCTCCAAAAGAGAGGTTTTGAACAGTGATCCGAAGAATAAGAGTATAACCCTGACAGCATATATAGCAGTTCACTAAAATTTGGATTCATCTGAGCCTTAATTAAAGGTTGATATACATGTATTTTAGATTTGTTGTTTTTATCAAAATGACAATAAACCTAGTAAATAACATAAAATGTTAATACTCCATAAATTACTCTTCTTACCTTTACAATTCTGTCACAGTTTCTTTAATTGTTAAAATTAGAAAGAAATAAATTTACAATATTTGAGTTCTCAATTTTAGCAATTTTTCCTTTATATAAACTTTGAATCTTTTTTATTCTTATAACATTTTGTTTTGAAATCTGTGGATTATCGTAGGGGGAAAAAAAAGCCTTTCTAATAAAAATTCTCTAAATGCAAATGATTTTGTCTATTTCTTATACTAGGACATTTTTTGCCATAAAAACAAGTGAGCATTATGCTTAGTGACATATTGTATTTCTTCTAACTGTCCAGGTGTTAAATTTAGGCATCACAGATTTAAGAAATTTAAATTAAATAATCTAAGGAGTCTATGGTTTATTTTTAAAAGAAAAAATAAAGTAATTAAAATTTTGTTAGCAAAAAAGAGAAGACTATATTAGTTTTTGTTCACTGAACCAGTATTTTATGATTAGCTGCCAAAAAAAGTATTATTAAAATAATGAAAATACATTTTACAGAAAGTTTCTATTTAATTATAAATATCTGGTTTTTAAAGGTCAATTACAATAAAAATATAAGAATTTCAAATATGAAAATTTGGTAATTTGGTACCATGATGAAATGATTTGTTTTATGAATATATAAAAGCTAACATTAATGAGCATGTTTTAGACATTGTGCTAGACTACTCACATGTAATTATCATCTAATTTCAATGCAACATGACAAAATTCTTATTATAAGCTCAAAAGCACAGATGAGAAAATCAATGCTTAGGAAGGTTAAAGTAACTTGCCAAGTTTCACAGAGCCGTTATCTTTTTGTCTACCTTCTACAATAAGAATATGAGTGGACAAGAAATGGCAAAAAGAGAACTTCTAAAATACATAGAATGAAAATTTAAAAAGTTCTCATTCTTGTAAAGTTTAAATATGTAATATTATCATCAATGCTCTCTCTTTTTGAAAAAGCAACATACAAGCAACTGAAAATTTTCATCCACTAAAAGTATAGTTTTGGTGTCATTTTTGTGGATACCTCTGTGGTTACTATCACAGATTAACAGGAAATGGGTAAACCTGAAAAAAATCTCTTTGAGAAAAAGGTTAAATTTTATTGTGTATTTTTAAAAATGTTATCAAACAAAAAAGATTTAGAAAATATTTTCTGGTATCAATGAATCATAAAGGCTTTTTTAATCTGCCATTTAATTGCGTTTTCAAAATTAATTTTGGCATAATCAAATAATAAATATAGCCACAGTATACACTTTGATACTTGTATTATATTCACAAGTATTTTGAGTGTTTTAAAATACATTACATTTTTAAATATGTTCAAAGCTAGCCTTAGAAAATACATAGACTAATAGATAAAATGTTCTACTTTTTTAGATAATCAAGTTGTTCAAAACCCAGTCATATATATGTAAGTAACATACACAAATAAGTCAGGCTGCAGATAGCAGCAACACCACATTATTAGCTCTGCTTGGTTATACCAGCAGATTCATGGAAATACATTTTTTATTAGTGTTTACTTTGTTATTTCTATAATCTGGGAAATGGGTCCCCCCTCAAGTTGTAAATCTCGTAAATCATGAGCTAATGCCTTACCAAAAAGGTGGGGACTGTCCTGGAATCCCTGAGGAAGTACTGTCCAAGTCAATTGCTAGTGGACTTCATTAGGGGAGTCCCATCCAAAGGCAAATAGAAATAGTGACTGTGGACTAAAAGGCATAAAAAAGAATGCAGCCTTTATGTCTAAAGTAGTAAATGAGTTGGTCTCTGGAGGTATGTTCCCCAGGAGAATAAATGGGTTAGGAACTACTGCATGTATGGGTAAATGGATATTTATCCAATAGGTGATATAAAGGTGGAGTAAAATAAAGAAATTGGCTTACTGGTGATGCCCCAAATGGTGGAAATTCGAGAGAAGAAGGGTCCAAAGAAGGAAGGACAGAGCAGGTGGCCCCGGTATCCAAAAGGAAAGCAGTTGTCCCACCTGTCACATCCAGATTAACACTTGCTCCAGACCAGTGACAGAGATTCCTTGTAAGGGGGCCAGCTGTAGGGGTTCTCCTCTGTCCTGTGCAATCATTTGACAGACTATGGCTGGCTCTGACCCAAAGGTCCTTCGACCCTTGGGGCAGAGGGCAGCCCAATGACCCAACTGCTGACACTCGTAGCAAGTAGATTTGGGAGGCTTGTCTTTGTCAGGACACATTTTTTTGCCCAGTGACCAGGCTGGTGGCAAACGATGCACTTCGATGAGTTCTTGCCATTGGGAGCTACCCATGGACCTGGGCTGTAATTGGCCTTGAAAGGCTAGTATTTGAGCAATCCTAGCTTCTGTCCTTTCTTTCTCATGAGCCTGGCTTCTAATGCCTGGTCTGATAAGGTCTGTAGTGTGGATATCTGGTATAGAAGAGGCGATCGAAATGGTAGCTGGTGAGACTAATTAGGGAGGGAGCAGAGTGGTGTAAGGTAATAGCGATGTAAGACAGGGCAAATTCTCACCATAGGGGGAACTCAAGCCTTATACTAAGAGAAGGGGTTTCTTGGTGAAGTATAAGAAAGAATTCAAAGGTCCAAATGAGTCTAAGAGAGACTCAGAGGAATAGAGACAATAGAGAGAAGGGGACAATGACAGAGACAGAGTAAAGGCCCTGAGGAGGACCAAAAGACACTGAGAGGGACCCCGAAAGTTTTGGAAATTTAGTTTATAGACTTATCCACTTTCTGGTTACAGGAATAGGTCATAGCTTCTGGTTCATTGTTTGGAGGAACTGGGGAGACTCATAAGATATTGGTTTAATTCGAGACAAATGTACCCAGCTGTTGATTTAAAACACAGATTATTTTAATGAAGTATAGAATTTTCATTTTCTACTAGGAAAACTTTTTCATAGTATCAGTAGTAGTCTGGAGTTTTAGAAAACATTGTTTTATTCGGCAGAGAGGAAAAAAAGAACTCTAGTTTTGTATTAGCTTACTGTTGATATTTAAGTGCTTTAATGTCTAATGGCAGAATGTAAGCAAAGAAGTAATTCATTTGCCCTTAATAGTTTTATAGAGGCTGTGGAAAGGCAGAGTAGAGTACCACTTGTGTTTTAAAAGTGCCCCCCCTTTTTTTTCTCTAGGTGCCTCAGTCTGAAACAGCAATGGCTGTGTTACATTTTTGGCTACCCACCAGACCTAGAAAGTTACTGACAGTCAGAAAAACTTTATATGTCCTTTAATTGCAAGCAATAAGTAAAAGTAAGCAATTAGCATTTTTAAATTGGTAAACTTAGGCAATAATACAAAAGAAATAAAAAATGAATGTGCATAATAGAGTGGAAAACTTAGAGAGTAAAAAGAGTGGCTTAGAAAACAAACAAACAACAATAAAACAACAACAACAACAACAAAAAATCCTGTGTTTTAAAAAGATAGCTTCTCCTGGGGAATAATGAAGTGGAAAGGATGGTCCCTGAAGAAAAATGGTGGCCATGTCTACTAAACAATAGTAGGTAAAGGAAAATCAAATTACTTTATAGAAGTATGCAGAACTATGATCACTTTTTGTAAAATCAAAAATAATTACATATGGGGTATATGTAAAATAAAGAGACGAGAGAGAGTACAAAAGTTTAAATTTTCTATTTGCTATAGCAAAAGCACAGGTATATAATCATAAATGTCATATAAAATCTTTTTAAGTACATTTAAAAGCATGACAGCCACAAAATAGGTCTATCCTACAGACCTAAGTTTATTTAAAACTAATTGTTTTTTCTACTTCTTTATATCTAGGAGTTGCCATGTAATTCAGCTTCTTATCAATGGAACATAACCAGCAGCCTATTAGGGCTTCCAGTAAAAACATTAACTTTCCTGTTAAAAAGGTCAGATGTGGCTGGCTCTACTTTTCTACCCACTTCTTCCTCCTTGGTACATGATTTGATGCCTGGAAATACAGCAGCAATCTTAATGAGTCAACAAGCCAATACTCTAAGAATGGCAACTCAAATAATAGAAGTATTATGGGTCTTTGATGACATGATAGAACTATTGTACCTGTCCTGGATTACCTGGCTCAAAAATTCTTAAAGGAGATCTTTAATGTGTTAAATACTTAAGCCACTAGTATTTAGGTAGACTGTAATATGAAGCTAAAAATATTACTCTCTGATATAAGCGTTTAGAGAAATTAAAATAAGATTTAGGGTCACCCACAACAGAAATCAAGATATGAAAATAAATCATAAAATTCTAGACAATTAAAATTTTCTGTTATGCGAATATAACATGAACTAAGACAAAAGGAAAAAAAGTTGCAACACGTAAGAAGACATAGTACTTATTCTTAATGCGGAAAGAGCTTGACCAATGTATAAGACAAATAATTTAAAAGAAAAATAGGTATACCAATGAACATAAATTTATTTAAAAGGAAATTATGTTCAAATTGTCTTTTAAAGAAATGAATTAGATTAGAAAAGATTCAATCGCTTCCCAGCCTTTTGGCTGAGATCAAGTGTAGAAAAGATTGAAGTTTGAATTATCCATTGTTATCAAAGGCTCAAGAAAGCATTACTTTTTATAGACTCTTGGTAGAAGAATAAATTGATATTAATCAGAAGGAAAATTTGGCATCAAGTGTAAATAACTTTAAATGTATATATTAGTTGGACAAGCAACTTTGTTTTCTTGGAAATTATTCTATAGATATGTTAAATAAATGCAAAAGCTTTCAAAGATATATGTACCAGGGTTCTAATTGCAAAATTATTTTAATATTCACAATAAAATGAATGGAGAAATCCTAAATGTTAACCAATGGAGGATTAGTTAATATAATTGTTTATACAGAAAAAGGAATTTTTTTAAATTTAGAGATTGATAGCTGTTTAGATGGGGGGAGACAGGGGAAAAGGAGCAAGGGATGGGGAAGGAGGATGGAAAATGTCTGTAACACAGTAGATAGAGGAAAAGAAAGTTACTTTGCAGAAGTATGAAGAACTATGATTCATTTTCTTTTTGTAAAAAGAAGTGGTAATTACATATATACTCTATAAGATATTTTTAAATTTAAAAATCTGGAAGAACAAATACCAAATTTAATAGTGATTATTTCACAGTTTGGGCAGGCATAATGCAGGAATTAATTACTATTTATATATTTCTGAAATGTATGAACAATAAACTCTACATACACTCACACAAACATACACAACCCTCCTCACATACACACACATGTACAATGGTCGAAGTGCAACTATCTTTAAAAATAATTATTCAGATTTGCCTCAAAGGAAAATTTGTAAGATTTCCTGAATTCATAGGAAAAAAATATTAAGAATAAAATTTAAAAAAATAATTACTCTCTTTTTTCCTTTATGACTACTCCCAACCCTTTCAATTGTATTCTAAATAAGTTCATCTGTAATGAAAATCTATTTCTATTTTTTTCCATTGATTTGTTATAATGTTGAACCTATAAACATGTACCAGGTTTCCTAGAATCTATAATACTACCCAACACATTTAATTCCTGGCCTGTTAATATTCCCCCTCATATAATTCTGTAGCAGTCTGATTTGAAACGATATCAACGGACATGAGTACTCAAGATAGAGAAGAATAAATGTCCTTCTGTCAAAATACTAAACAGGACAAAATTTGCATGCTGAAATCACTTGGTCTCTAATTAATCATTAATACACATGATAATCTTTCTATTATTAGTTTATTTTCCACCCACATAAAGAATGCATTCAGAAAAGAAATTGAGAGAAGTTCATCTCTTACTGGATTGGTATTGAAATGCTTATAGAACATCAAAGTGAAGAAAACTGGCAATACTTATCAGGAGAGAAATTTAAACCTCTAGCTCAAAAGTTTAAATCTGGTAATTGAAATTGTGAGCGCATAACTTAACCCATTGAAACTATATTGCATGAAAAGAGAAGTGTCAAAGTTGAAGGGCAGAGTAAAACTGCCTGGAGACCAGCAGGAAAAACAATAAAATATGATTCTATAGAAATTAAGAGAGGAGAGGTTTCCATGAGGTGAGTGGTAGTTAACCATGCTCAATATTATAGTGAGTTAAAAAACAAAGACATGATTTAGTTATTTTTTTGGGATCTAAGTCTTTGATATTATTAGGCCTTGGAGAAGGTAGTATTAAATGGACTTTGTTAAGGGTCCTAATTTAGTGCATTTAGGCATGATGAAAAGAAAAGAAGCAGAAAAAATGAGTGTAGTTTTTTTTTTTCCAATGTGACAAAAATAACTTAGAATTAACAGCAAATACCAGCAACCATGAGGATCTGAAAGAGGGTGGCATCTAGTGGTCTTCATTAGGCAGGGAGTATTTTAGTATGACGCAGAAAAAATTATGGGAATTAACTAAGCAAAGCCTGTAGAATAATACAACAAAAATAATATACCAAAAATTTGTGGGTAAATATGTTATTTGAATAAGACTCAAATCGTTCTTTGAGAACCAAAAGCATAAACATTTGATTAAGTATAGCACAGAGAATATAATCAATAATATTGGAATAACTATGTATAGTGTCAGGTAGGTACTAGACTAATTGGGGGGATCACTTCATAAATTACATAAATGTCTAGCTACTATGTTGTACACCTGAAACTAATAAAAAATAATATTGAATGTCAAACCTAAAGGAAAAATAAATTTTTTTAAAAAGTAGGTTGGAAAAAAATTGTATTGATCTGAGTTAAAAGATTGAGCTTCAGTTATTATTTTATGGAGTGATTGAAAAAGATGAGAAAAAATGAAGAATTCTATGTAAAATTATGGCTTCTAACTTTTTAATAAATCACTCTAAACTGTTGACATGTAAATCTAGACATCGTGGATTCATATTAGATTTCAGAAAATATAATTTGTTAATTAAAGTCAGTAGATCAAATTTTAATTACTTAAAACCTAATTATACAGCTAGAAAATAATTCTAAAGAGACATGTAGCCTGGAGTTTAACATTTTGTTTTTATATTAAAATTATGTCTATTGGTCATACAAAAGGAAGCAATTATTTCTTCCTGTACACATACAACTACTGATGACAAAATAATCTCCAAATGTTATAAATTTTACCTTCCTCTTACTTCTTACATTTCTTTCTTCATCTCCCTTTCTACTGTCATTTCCTATTTCTGAACCTGATTACTTATGTCCGTGGCACCAGCCTCTCTTTCCTACAATTCATTTACCATATGAGCAATAGGTTGACTTTTTAAAACAAGTGCCTCAAAATGTGTTTCCCAGTTAAAAACAACTAAAAATAAGAACTCCTCTCCCCTTTCTCCTAAGTCTCTAATAAAATTATGCAAATGAAGATAATGAAAGATAAAACAGAACTAGTAAAAGGCAGCCCAGTATAACATGAAGTCTACAATAGAGAACCTCCCTGATCCTATGAGAGTGTCTGGCTCAAAGACAGCAGTGTCATGCAAGGTGGGAGTAGAAAGAATGTTTAAACTCAGTTAGATGAAAGTCTGTTTACTAAAATACTGTGCTAGGCTAGTGTTCCACACTGATTTCATTTCTAACCCCTTCCTTTTCTCTATGCACATTGAGCATAGCAGCCCAGCATTATACTCCCAGCCATGCCAAAATAGCACTCTTAAAGAAATGAACTGCCTGAGCATAAGGTTTCTAATGTTGTTGGAATGGCTTCCAGTGCCATACAGAGTAAAATTCCCCATATAGGCCACTGAGATCTATCCTCTGGCTGAAGCTAAGGGGGTCCAGTCAACTCATTTTAGCATTCAAAGAGCGAGTTTCCTGTCTGTTCACCATAAAGGAGACAAGCGTTGTTCATACTTGAGCTCACGGTCTTAGTCTTAGAGGTGGAAAAGAGCTAACAGAGAAACAGGTATATAAGAGCAGAGAAAAATGGCAAGATTCTCCAGTCTTCTACTCTTAAATATGAATAAACTAAGGACCACTCAATATATGGAGAAACAGAAAACCAAGACAAAGAAAAGAAAAAATTGCTGACCAAAAAAAATTAAATATATATATATAAATATAAATATAAATATATATATGTGTGTGTGTGCATGCACGTGCATATATATATATATATATACATACACACACACACACACACACATACCAGGAAACAGAAGAGCATTCTAAAAATAAAACTCTTGAGGAATTAAAAAAATTAATATGTGCACTAAAGAAAAACAGCAGGCTATGAAAAACAAATAAAAGTAAGAATTCTTGGAAAATAACATTGTATTACATTCCTGGGACCCCTGTGATTTAGTATCATAATCTAAAGTAAATCTGAATTTTCTAGCAGTGCTAAGAATTTTAGCTCCTTTTCTAGGAAATATTTATTATAAATATTAGTAAGTAACATAATTAGTAAATTTTAAATATTAATTTTTTTCATTCTCAGATGTAGGTAAATTACAACAATAAAGATATTAACCAAAAAGAAAAGTAAGCAAAGGCATGTAGATTATACATAAGCAAAGTGTACAATCACTTGCTGAATGTTTTGTTTACATTGTTTAATAAATGTACCACTCAACCACTTGGGCACAAGAATTAGGGGCCATATTTGTATATTAAGAGAATGAAAAAGGTTTAATTTTTATGGTATCATTCCAGAGTACTATAAAAGAAAAAAATTATAAATATATTATCCAGATAAATAATTCCATAAATAATCGACAAACTGCTAGTTCATTTCTCAGATTTTAATGTTACTATTACTGCTTGGGGCGACCTGAACTCCATTGTTGCCCTGGTAACACTAGGGCATCTCCATTTTTTTCACTGATGCAGAGATTTGGGAAAAGTAGAATTTATTGAAAGTACATTTTAGAAGACTGGTCACGCTAAGAAAGGCTGCAGCCCTGTGGAATTTGGGAGGCAAAAGATAAAAGATAAAAGGCAGAGCATGCTCCAGGGGAGGAGCGGGTTTTCAGTAAAGAGGCCTGTAACAACACAGAATTGGGGAGATCTGTTTATATTTGGGCTGTGATTGGTGTTTTCAAAGATGATCTGCCTGTGAGGTCACCTTAACTGTCATTTGGCTGTTATATAACTCCCTGCCTATTGCACACGAGGTTACCCAGAATTCAGTCTGTTATTATTAGATTCATGAGTCTATGGGCATAGGCATGATATTATAATGATGGTTTAATGAGGCTGAGGTGAAGAAAGGGTCAGAGTAGTCCTTACTGTTCAAGTGTTTGTGGCTGGACTACATTAGTTTTAGGTTATGGCCCTCCAGTCCTCTGTCTCTCAGGATGCAGAATGATTTTTAAAACTGCAAAATGGGTGCAGTTTGTGAGCTGGGCCTTCACTCTTTTGTTTCCTTGTCGCTCATGTCTAACTACCTACCTAACATTACTGCTTCTGAAACAAACGCAAAATTCTAACAAGTAATTATATTATAAAAATGTTTCAGCTTACAACTTTATTTTTTGTGTGTTTGTATTTGGCTTAGTAAGAACTACACAGAGAATATACAAATTTTCATATAAAAATACTTCTATTAAAATGAAGGATATTGAATGACACCAGGATTCTATACAGCACTAAAAAGTAAGTTTGAATAATTCTTCATAAAGGAAATAATCTTTGTCATGGGCTGAGTTACAGTAAAGTTGTTAATTCCCACAAGTTTTCCTAAATTCTACTCTCTCAAGCTAATCAATTATAAACAACATCTCTATATATTCGTAATATAGCAGAATTCTTAATTGTAAAAAACAAAACCCACCCTGGATAGCTGAAGGATAAAATAAATGTATTAAAGGATAGTAGGTAGTTTTTAGTGTCTTGTGGAAGATCAAAGTCTGGCGTGCAGTAAAAAAAACAATGCCCGAACACTGAGAAATTATCCAAAATTCAGGACATGTGCAGATTTATAGAAGAAAGGTAGGAAGAAAAAAATTAAGAATTCATAAAACAGATGAAAGGATGAGGCAGATTTTTTAGAGAGGACATAAAAGCATCAATGTTGCAGAAAATGAAAGTTCTTACAATATTTTCCTGTATATTTTTCATTCATAAACTCAACTAATGGTGTCAGTGCCTTTGGGAATAATTCAGTTGAAAGTAAAATGTGAACAAAAACAGTGAAAGCAAAATGTAAGAGAAGCCACAACTCTAAAAATGCAGATACAGCTACACTATGACAGCATATGAAGACTTCAAATTTTAATTCAATCCAGAATTAGAGGTGTCCGTGAGAGCTAATCATCCTTCCCCTCATATAACAACAAAGATGAGGGAAGTCATTTTATTATTATCTTCCACTATCAGTTTCCTGATTTTCCACAGAAACTATTTAAAGCAAAATATAAAGCAATTTGTGGTTAAATTAATATCCTGGCTTTCTGTATTCTTTCACTAGAAACCATGAGTCTTATTTGCCATGTGATATTTACTGAAAATAGGGATAAATTCCTTATTATAGAGAGAAAACTGAACATTTTTTCAAAAATAGCATTGGTGGTAACATAATTTGGTATGCTTTATGCTTTGGTTAAAATATTTTTAATAAAAGTAGTTTTATAGGTGGAGAAAGTATTTATTAGAAGAGGAAAACATTTTCTCTTATGGACTAAGTGCAAAGAATTTTATGGAAAGAAGAAAAGTCCTGTTTTTACCACCCAATTTCCTTAGTACACAATAGTGCTTGCTGAAACCAAACTTTATTACATAAGAAAAAATAAGATTCTTATATTTAGAAATTATTTGAATTTTCTATTATTAATGTAAATAATAATTGAGTAATATGTTACCATTTGGAGAATTATAACTTAAAGTCTCTCACCTAGGTAATGTTTTTCAGAAAGTAACTTTTGAATATTAAAAAAATCCTTAAAAAAATATCATATGTAATTGTAAACCACTGGAAACATGCATGTTTCTTGAAGTTAAGAATAAAATATGGATACACCTTCAATTATTGATACTATTCAATAATGTTTTAAAAAATTTAACCAATGAATAAAGCATGAAAAAATAATAAACTTATGAATATTAGAGAAAAGATAACAAAATTTGAGGAGTATATTATTTTATTTTTAGAAAATATTAAACAATCAACTGAAAAACAATAAGGCATTCAATTCCAACAAGTATTAACTACTTTCCTATAAACCAGCAATAAAAAATTTGAAAGATAGGTGGAAAAAAGATCCCATTTAAAATTAACTACAAATAATGTAAAATGCCCGAAAATGGATACAAATATAAATGAGCAAGAGCTGAACATCGAAAAAAAAACCCAAAATTATAAAACTTTGCTGAGGGTCATAAAAGAAAAGATGGATAAATGGAGAGTTTTTTTACTGCCGGGGTCCCCAACCCCTGGGTCACAGACTGGCACCAGTCCATGGCCTGTTAGGAACAAACTGCACAGCAGGAGGTGAGCAGCAGGCAAGCCAGAGAAGCTGCCATCCATATTTACAGTCACTCTCCAGCACTAGCATCACTGCCTCAGCTTCTCCTCAGATCAGGCATTAGATTTTCATAGGAACACCGGTCCCTGGTGCCAAAACGGTTGGGGACTGCTGACCTAGAGGACATTTTGATAAGTGAAACAATCCAGACACAGGTAGATAAATACTATATAATACTATATAATACTATAGGTGATAATACTTACATGAAAAATATAGTCAAACTCACAGAAGCGGAGAGTGGAATGATGGTTGATAGGGACCGCAGATGAAACTGGATAGCTAGAGTTCTGTAGACCAACACAGGAGGTAGGCTATTTAGAATAAGTATTTGTTGTCAGAGCACTGGTGATCTGAGAAGGCAGCATGTTATCACTTTCAAAGCTGTCTTAACGTTCTCAGTTTGGCTTAGTACATTTAAGGGAAATCTAAGCATTATTCCAGGGACTACATTGAGGGCAAAGGTCTGTTCAGCTTCACAGAGCCTTCCGGGCTTCCTTCTGGCTATATGGCTTTTTTTATGGTGTCAGCAGCCCAGGAACAAAGATGGGAGTAATCTGTAAAGAATGCTAAGCCATAAAAATTATCATCAGCAAACATTTGGACCTAGTCAAAAGTTTCAAGTCAATTTTCTGAGTCAGGGGACATTCTAAACTTGAGTCAGATTAAAAATAATCTACTGTCTGATTAAAGACTGGGGAAACCAGCAGATAGTGGGGCTGAAACACATCTAAAGTCAAGACATTATCCTTAGTCTAAAGTCCATCTGAAACCTATGGCTCTCATGACTATAGACCTGAGGCTCAGTTAACCTTATGTCCTAAGGGTTAAAGATTAAAGGAGCAGGCAAACAGAGGATAATGGTGGGGATGAGGGAGAGCAAGTGAGTCACAATGCCATTATCTGGGCAAACCCAGCTTGGATCAGAGGAAAGAACTATATTAAAGAAATGACGTTTGTGTGTGGTAATAAGCTCTAGGGTAAGAAGAGATGAGATCAGAAACTCCATTGAGGCCCATAATATGCAGGTCCCTGTATCAGGTCCTTCTTCAGGGAGATGGGGAAATGAGGAGGTACTAGTCAAAGGGTACATGTTTCAGTTATGTGAGGTGTGTAAGTCCTAGAGATTTACAGTATAGTGCCTATGGTTAACAATATTGTATTGTATACTTAAAATTGCTAAGAGAGTAGATCTTATATTAAGTGTTATTATCAGAAAATAATAATAATGATAAAGTGGACAGGAGGAATCTTTTGGAGGTGATGGATATGTTTATGGCATTGATTGTAGTGCTAGTTTCATGCAGGTATACTTATGTTACCGTTTGGGGGCGAATTGAACATAGGCATCACCCCAGTGGCATGGGATGATAATGACGCAGAAGTTTTATTAGCATTTTTTCCTCAGTTGTTCCTCACGGACGCAGGAAAGAATCACAGGTCAGTGAGATTTAGAAAAGATTTATTAAAAGTATATTTTATAAAGACAGAGCACGCTCCAAGAAGAAAAGAAATTTCAGTGAAGAAAGTTGTAACCACTCAGAAGTAGGAAGGTCTGTCTTATATTTGGTCCATGATGGGTGGTTACAAAGGCATTCCTAGGTGATTGGCACATGAGATCATTTTGATTGACGCTTGACTGCTATATAACTCTTTGCCTAGGTCACCTGTGCTTACCCAGAATACAGTTTGTTATAATTAGATTCATGAACTTCCAGCATAAACATGGTATTATAATGATGGTATAATGAGGCTTAGATTGTGGGCAGGTTAGGGTAGGTAGTACCTTCTGAGCAGGCAGATTAAACCACTTATAGATTATGGCCCTCCTGTCCTTTATCTCTGGGAATTCAGGAGGGATTTCTAACTACCAATAGGGTGTTCTTTAGGTGGTCTCTAGGCTGGGCCTCTATTCCTTTGTTCTCCTGTCACTCATGTCTAACTAGCTACCTAACGCTTATGTTCGACCTTATCCAGTTGTGTAAATTATATATGAACAGCTTTTTGTATGTCAATCATACCTCAGTAAAATGGTTAAAAAAAAAAAAACATTTTAACTGCCTAATTTTGTTTCTACTCCAACAGATAATAAGTTATTGCTTCACTATCAAATGGGTGGTCTAAATGTATTCGCTATCTGATGACAATTCTAGAGGACAAGAAAAACAAACTGGTAATGTGACCATCATTTTCTTCTGATGGGTGAGTAATAGAAAGAGCGAAAAAAATTATTAGAGCCCCCTTACAATTACATTTCTTTTCTTTTCTATCTTCATTATCCTCAGTAAAATGAGTCATATCACTTTTAGGAACACTTTTCTCCAATTTGTTATCAACAACTGCCACAAAGCCAAATGCAGATAAACCCCCAAGTAATCTAGTTTGTTATAAACCCTCTGAATGTGAACAGAAATCAATCTTTCCTGAGGCTGTCATGAAAAGTTCCTTGATATTTCCCACAGTAACTACTATTTTCCTTTCTAAAGACCCTCATTGTCTAGATTAATTCTAAACCACTATTTTGTTCAATAATCCTAGTCAGGTGACTAAGTCCTCTTAAGGAAAGCTTTCCTCATTCCCTAAATGCCACTTTTCATCCTTACTGGTTTTCCTTGATTAGCATTCCTAAAACAGAGAGGTCAGCCAATGGGAAGGGGAAATGGACTGTTCTAAGTTCTACAAAGTGAAGATTTACCTAGAATCTCAGATGTCGCTCAAAATACAACAATTCAACCTAAATTAACTTACTTAACTGTTCCTTTTTAGTGGTAAAAGTTTGAATATGAGTAGATAGATAAATGACAGATTATGTTCATTTAAACTACAAAAATATAGTTAATAATTATAATTAGTGTGATAATATGAGGGATTCAAATTTGAAATCAGACTCATGAATGAGATCTTACTCAGGTATCAAACTTTACTAAAAATTGTCAGGATACAAGTTGTCCAGTCACCATGCAGAAGTGAAGCAGAAAGAGGTCTAGAAACATTGACAAAACTCCTTGAGGCCTTTCTTGCCACATAAGAATATCCTGGCCCAAATTAATATGACTGATTGCTTAATAATTTAAGCAACTATGTTACTTAACAGAATGGAAGTATTTTGGGCATAAAAACATCTCCATTTCACACCCAGTTAGTTTCATAGCTCATTTGACATTTTCTAAGGGGCTCTGCTTTATAAAACCACAGATTCTAGATTTGTTTACTGGACAAATCCTAGACAAGCCAACTCCATTCTACTGTAAGCATTCCATAGATAAATTCTCTACTTCTAGCAAATACCTTTTATTTGATTATCAGATCTGCCCTTAGTATATTTACCAGGGAAATTTAACCAGATCACTTTCTTTTCTGAGTGACAAAACAGTAGAGGGAATAGATTCCAGACTTACTGATTAAAAAATATTCTTCCCAGACTTAATATAATGTAGTTAAAAATATATATTAGCATCTTTAGTTGTGTTGCATTATGAAGAATTTTCAAGCAAATCCCCTAAAAAAGTGCTTTAAAAAATTTTAAACTACTGACTTCTATTAAAACATTTTACTCTGTATTATTCTGCTAGTAAGCTTATAAAAGACAACGAGTTGGCTATATTTTAATTAACTAATCCTCAAAAATTATTCCAGCAACCCAACAATCATGTCACATAGTCCTGATAAGATTTCAAGTGTAAAAAAAAGACGACATTTTTTTTATTTCAATATATGTAGAAACCACCTTTGCTCTTACCATAGCAAGTTGTTAATAATAATAGTCAATAATAATAGTAGTAGAAACAGTAGTTAAAATATTAGTAGTGTTATTGCTAAGGTGATATGAAATCCAGCATTGCCCCAGAGACATGGAGGGGGCCAATGCAGAAAGAAATACAGGTCAGTCAGTGAGATTTAGAAAAAGAAAGATTTATGAAAAGTACATTTTAAAAGAAGACAGGGCATGCTAAGGAATGCTGCAGCCCTGTGGAATTTGGGAGGTGAAGATAAAAGATAAAAGATAAAAGGCAGAATACACTCCAAGGAAGGAGCAGGTTTTCAGCAAAGAGCTGTAACCACAAAGTAGAAAGGTCTGTTTATATTTGGGCCATGAAAGGAAGTCCTGGATCATTCGTATGTGAAGTCCCCTTGACTTACGGTTGGCTGCTATATAACACTTTGCCTACTGTGCATGTGCTTACCCAGAATTTAGTCTGTTATAATTAGATTTGTGAACTTCCAGGCATAGGCATGTATTATAAAGATGGTATAATGAGGCTGAGATTATGAGTAGGTAGGGTAGTATTTTTTGCACACACATTTGTGGCTGGTTAAGCTAGCAGCTTTTATGTCCTTTGTGCTCTAGGATTTAACTTAATTTATAATTGTAAAGGGGTGGTGTTTCTGGGAGATCCTTAAGGAAGTTCTTCGAGGGAGGTTTCTATGGTTACAATGCTGGGCCTTTGCTCCTGTTGCTCATGCCTGACTAACTACCTAACAGTCGTAGTTTAATTTTTGCCCTTTCACAAATTTACAAATTTAAGTCATTATCTCACTCACTCTTCAGTTAACTATGTCATAAATTATAGTCTGAGGTGGTCCTTTTGACGTGGGAAGAGAAGTATGTGTTTTCCTTACATTTAGAGGAAAGAATTTGTAAGAGTATGCAGTACAAAGTGAATAGATTTGTTGGAGTGATAGCTTTCTAAAAATTCTGCTGTACCAGCCAGATGTTGGAAAGAGATTCTATGGCTGTTTCCATTTTTAAATAACCCTGGATCTGTTAAATGGCTGAAAGACTCATACCACAAGTCCAACCCTGGCTGCAATGGTTACTTCTTTTTATAATGAAATGGACAAGGTAAACCTGTGTACTTATCCTAACGGAATTTTCAAATTCAGCTTTCTCTTTCATTCTCATTCTTTATTCCTTCTCTCAGCATCTGTTTCTCTGTTTTCCTTTCTGTCTCTCTCTTTCTCTCTCTCTCTCCTACACATACACACACATTATAAATAAATTGAGCCTTCTAATTACTCCATTCTGAGATGCAATAAAGTTAAAATAACTTTCACGACAACTTCGGTGTAGATGATAGAAAGTTGTTCTCTGGAGAAAGTGAATAAAGAAAAAAATTTCTCTAGGTTTCTGAGGTACAAAAAGGAAAAAAAAAAATTCAGCTTTCTATTGATTCACCACACAGTAAGGCAAACCAATCAGTAAGGCTTGCCACTGAAATCCGCTATTTTATTGCTTCTGGCATATATATAAATGTACTAACAACCACCAGATACTTAAGAAAGGCCTCAGACAAGAGAGACAAAAACAAACAAACAAAAAAGCCAAATTTGCAAAAAAAAAAAAAAAAAAAAACAGAGATATTGCTGAAAAACTAGCAAAAAAAAAAAAAAAATCCCCAAAACCCATAATTAATGTCCTCCAAGACATCAAAAACAATCTACAAAACAAGAATAGGAAACTGTAAGAGAGGGCGTTGGTGTGGCGGGGGTGGGGGAGGGCAGTAGTTGAAAATGGAATAACAAAGCTTTTATATTAAATTAGGATAAAAGGTAAATTGAGAAAATATCTCAGAAATTTTAACAAAAATTCTGAGGAAAAAAATAGAGAAGCAAAGGTATCAGAAGTTAGAGGGTTTAGAAGAAGTTGAGAATTGAACTGAAAAAGAAATAGAGTAAGAGTTGAAAAAGAAAATATAACTAAAGCACGTCTCCTGAGTCAACATGTTCTGTTTCACATTTAATGAGTATTCTTTTTTGAATAAAATTGTCCATCTCTTCTATGAAGAAGTATAGACAATTTGTAAGAGAGTCCTAGAAGTCTTATTGGCAAAGAATGACCCAGCTCTAATTATAAATGAAGCTTACGCTCTTATTTTGAAAGATCTCTCTATATCTCAAATTCACTGAGCCATTTCTGTGATTATTTCAGGCCTCAAAACTTCTCTAAAAGAATGGGTTCTGAATTTTTAAAAACATTGATCTAAAACAGGTCTTTCCATAGCACACCGTGCTGAGACCTATTGATGTCATTTGGAGCTAAAGTAGTCTGTATTTTTTCTAATCTATGATCCCAAGGATAAGTACCAAATAACAGCAACTTTTTCCAAAAATTTCAAAGCTTATATTTTATAGGCACAACAGATGGTAAAGTTTAACTTGGTTGATCTGAGAGACTGGCCTTTCAGACAGGGAGCTAGCCTTGCAGAACTCCTGGGAGAGTGTTGAAGGGAATCAGTACTAGCCCACGTGATAAAACAGGAGCAACCACTAAATTTGGACCTGAATATCCAGTCTTACCAGAGGAATAACTGGTGCTTCCTCAATCAGGAATAATGAGTAGAAAAAAAGGGCTGACAACCAAGGTTCTGACACATTGTACTATTTTCAGCATTAGATTAAATTCAGAATGAAAATCAAAAGTATAAGTGGTGTGTCATGAGACTCAAACAATGAGAATAGATGCTGGAGTGGATAGAATTCTAAAGACTTTTCCCCCAATTGTCCATCCCCAGTTAGTTAATCAAATACTAGTCTAGGTACTGCTGTGAAAGTTACCTAGGTACTAATCAGCTGACCTCAAGATGGTGATAGGCTCCTGGATTATCCAGGTGGGCCCAATGAGATCACTTGAGACCTAAAAAGCAGAAGTCAGGAGGACGGAAAAGGCAGTGAGAAAGATGCTTCAGAGATGGAAGTCAAACAGACTGAAAGTGTGAAAATTAACATACAATTGCTGCTTCTGAGATGTAGGGATCAGTGTGGAGCTAAGGGCAGGTCCTCAGATGACAGCCAATAAGGAAACCAGGACCTCAGTTTACAACCCGAATGAAATGGATTTCGCCAAAACTTGAAAGAGTTTTGAAGTAGATTCTTTCCAGACCTTCCAGATAAGAGCCCCAGGTGAATCAGCAGTGTGAGACTCAGGTTGGAGAACCAGGGTAAGGCAACCCAGACTTCTGATCTATAGAACTGTGAGGTGACGAAGTTGTGTTATTTTAATTTGCTAAATCTGTGGTAATTTGTTACAGCAGCAGTAAAAATCTAATATGAATGCCCAGCCTATCAGTATAGCTTGCAAGTCATTGCTATCAGCCCTGGCTATGCCTTGTCATGTTTAACCTGAAAACTAGTTACCACCAAACTAACTGCTGAAATACAGAGAGTTGTTTCTGCATATTTTTTTCTACTTTCAATCTACAATCAAATAATGCAAAACTAAATGCTCAAATATTCTCTTTGTAGGCTAGTCTCATTTTGTAAAGTATTTAGTGGCAATGGCAAATAGCGCTGATACCTAATAATTTCTAGGACTCCAGCCCACTCAAACGTTCTAAAGACTCACATGTTCAGTGTACAACACTGTTCACAGCATTATATATAATAAATAAATTATGGCATAATTATTACATGAAATATGTAATCCTTGAATAGATTTTTGAAATAATTGTATTTTAAATAAAAGTAGGATACTAAATTATAACAACTGAGTCTAATTTTAATAAAAATACAAATATACTTGCACATAAAAGAAGATGAAACAAATACATTATGTTGTAGTGGCCTGTGGTAGAGTTACCAGTAATTTTTGTATATTTTTCTGAGATATTTTTTAAAATGTCTATATGTTATAACTTTGCAATTTGATTTAAAAAAAAAAAACACTGAACATCAATCTGTAGAATATGTTTTATATTTATACATATGTCACTAGTTCCATGTTTCACTTTGTCAAATTAACCTTTTAGCCCCTTGGTTTTCTCATATGCAAAAATAAATTGGCTCAAAGAACTTAACATCTCTTTGAACACAAAAACTCTAAGAACATGTAAATATAAAACAGTAGGTTTAAAATATATCTCTTTAGCACTTTTGAACTCGACACTTTGTTATTTTTCTCTTTCATGTCATTGTCAAATAGGTCCCTTAGGAGCATTTTCTGAATACTGAGCATGAGTCATCTCTTAAATCACAATAGACAGTCTGTTTGTTTTTCATCCTGTCACTATGTGAGTTTTGAAGATGGTTTAAAAACAAGAATATAAACCATTGGGAAATTGCTACCTTAATTTTTCTTTAGACTATTTTAAGTAATATTTTTATGTAAATTACAACTATATAGAATCATTTTTGACTTTTCTAGTCAAAATATTTATACTTTTATCATTGCCTTATGTTAACATTTGGCATGTTTTTATGTTTGTAAGGAAGAGTTTTAATTGAATTTATTTTTAAAATTATAAAGATATAGGACTACATTTATCAAAACTATTTTGTATCGTTAAAATTGTATTTTAGCCATCTAACTTAAAGCTTAATAAACACTATGCATATTGGTTTTAATTAAAAAAAAACATTTTGTTTTTTTTTAGATATTTCATTTTATAAGTAGGCATATAAATAAATGTTTAGGTGGGAGCAAATTCGGTACAATTCTTTTGGAAGGCATCTCAGCGAAATATATAAAGATAACTAAAATGGTCAAGCATTTTGACCATGAAATTCACCTGTAAATTTAAACTCAAGAAATATTTTTTTAAAAAAAGATACATGATAGATATTTAATTCCACTTAAAAAAAAACTTTCAATTACGAGCCTAAAAAAATCTATTAGCATCTGCCCTGGATTGTTCGAATTTTTCATCTACTAATCTCAACCTACAGATTAAAACTAACTTCTTAATGTTTGAATTTGCATTACCCTATAAACCAAAAAAATCAATTAGAAATTCAGTATCAGTAAAGGAATGTTTTGGAATTTGTTTACCAGGCTAATACATACAAATTATATTCCTCAAAATATCATTATGTATAATTGTCATACATGACTATGGAAATATTTTCTTCATTATTATCTCTTTAGAATTGAATATATGACCAAGTAAATAAATGCAATTACTGTTTGGGTATTACTTTGCAAATGAATTCAACTCACCATCTGAATTTGCCCACCTGTACTGAACGTTATTACTAACCAATTTCTTCTTTGTACCTCAAAAGACATAACTAACATCATATTGTCACTGGAAAAATTGAAGATTAAAGTGTTCTTCTTTTTAAAATGTAGATAAAATGTTGAATTAACACCAGTACTGACTGGTAAAAGTAGAGCTGACATCTAACAAAACCATGATATGTGGTTGCCATGTTATTGTTTGTTTTTAATTTCCATATGTTACTGTTTGTTGATTCCACTGGTGACTTGATTGCAGGTGATAAGGACAGACATGATATAGTGTAGTTAAATAACTGAGATTTTACATATTGACCCTATTTAATATATTATTTATACTGAACTCAGATTGACATATGATATATTTATTACAGTGATATTGAGTTGAAGGCATTATTGACCTTCAGTGGGTTTTTATTTGTAATGTTTTATTTTGTTTTATTTAAATTTGGCATTTATAAGGGAGTATCACACTCAAGCTCAGCCTCTGACACAGTAACTAAATATTTTTACTTCATAAGTATGAGCCCTTATAATCTGAATATTAAATTCTTCAGTTAACAGGGTGTCAAATTGTTCTTAGAATTTTATTAAAGTGTCTCTTGTTTTTGCTTGTGCTATATCCAAGAAAGTTTGTTTTCAATTAACAAAGGTTTAGTCCAATGAACTTGATTCCCTTTTGGGTTTTTCTTTATATCCTTATAGTTAGTCATCTTTGATATTTGCTTATATCAACATTTAAGTTAGTTTGATAAGCAGTAATTGTCATTACTTTTTTTTTTAATACTACACTCGTTATCTGTATGTCATTGTCTTCCCTTTTGTTCTGTAAACCACTATAATATGGTTTATGCTCCCACCATGCCAATAAAATTGCTCTTATTGACATTGGTAATGGCCTTTTAATTGTTACTTAGGACTTTAACTGAAAACTAGAATAAATGTATAAAAAAAAATCTCTCCTATGCTTAGATTTCCTGAATTTTCTTTTAAACCTAATAATAATAATCTATTCTGATGGTTACTTGATGGTTTAAATAAGTAGATAGTTTTAGGCCCCAAATTTAACTATTTTATTTAGTTGGTTTGGATTTTGAATAGATGAAAATTGTTTGACTTGTGCAAAGTGAAAAATTAAAACAGATAAACCCATAACATGGTGACTGATAAACAACAGTTATAACTGGTAAACCTAATGAAAAGATTTAGCCCTGTACCTCCTCCCAGGGCAACCAGAAGCAGCAGCACGGCCACTCCCACACTGCTCACTGAAACACAGATGTATCTTTCTCTTGCTCTCATTCTCATTCTCTTCCCTACCCAAAAAACAATGAGAACTAGTACACAGAGAGACAGACTTGAAATGACAGAACAAGATCCTACTTTCCACTCTGATAACCTCTCCTACTTGGCTTTAAATCATGGCATAATAAAATGTGGAATATGTTTTCTGTTTAGTAACCCCTCTTTCCTTCTAAAATTGGAGAAGTGGAAGGCACAATAAATTAGGCATTGTGTTTACTGTTTGACCGGAAGGTATGTGTGAACACTCTTTTCTTGTCATTAAATACAAACAAAAGGACATGATCTTGTGACCTAAATGCAGGACTTAGCCATTATAGCTACTCTCTTACTTCCTACAGCTTGTGACACTGTGATCACATCATTAAAGCCTCTCCCAACTTAATTTCAGAAACATCACAATTCTGTGTTACACATCCCTTTTTGTCCTCCCTTTCAGTTTCTCTGAGGAGAAAAAGAATAAAGGATAAAGGAGCCCATGTTCTTTAAGGATAGACATAATAGAGTGTAGTTAAATAACTGAGATTTTACCTATTGTCCCTCCTTTCCATACTGGACCTATTCCTCACACTGCAAAGTTTCAATGGCATAGGTCCACCTGTTTCAATCACTTCAGCTACTGTGCATGTGTCTGGTTCTCTTAACAGGCAGGCAGTAATATTTTAACTGTCTACCAGTTTTTTTTCATTGTGATGTCCCGCAAAAATTTCAAACTCAATTTAACTGGGCATTATTCCTAATCTCATTCTGTAATCCCTATCTATATGCATGTACTACCATCAATCCAATTGCTCACAATGGAAACATTCTTAAAATAATTCCATTATTTTCCTCTCCCTAAAATCTATTCAGTCACCAAGAACCACCTATACCCCCCCCCCTTTTTTTTTTTTAATTTTTACTCCTGGAATACATGCCCTCTTTTCTAATTTCACTAAACACTATCTCACTATGTTTTTCAGGGTTGCAATATTTTGTGTTTGGAATAGTCACTGAAATGATCTCCTAGTTTCTCCTATCCAAAAAAATTATTCTTCACTGTCACTAATTTAGTTTTTCTGAAACAAGAACTTTACAGTGTCTTTTTCACATTTAAAATTATATTACTCATATCTACTCTTCTATATCAAATCCAATCTTTTCACATAGTGTGTGACCTTTTACAAGTGGCTCCTACCCAACCTTTCCAGAATTGATTAATTTGGATAATGGTGGTTATTGTAACAAACTTCAATGGCTTTTCTCAATACAATTTTATTTCTACCTTGCATGTCTATCAAGGTGGGAATTTCTAGTCTCTGAGGAGCTTTTATCCACATAGTCTTAAGGTGGATCCTTCTGTTTTGAAGCTCACCATCCAATAGGATCTTATCGTCCTCTGCATCAGGCCAATGGAAGGGAAACAGCATAGCGGAGGTTCATCTACATCTTAAAAACTTGAGCTTGGAAGTAATATATTCGTTCCTTTTTCTCACATTTTATTGGCTGAAATTCATTCAGATAGCCACATATTAGACAGCCACTTCTCATCACCAGTTCTATCCAAGGAAGAAGAAACACAATTTGGGTGAATAGTTCATCGCTTCTGCATTAACATCAGGAGTTTCTTTCAATTCCATATCTTGCTCCCACTGGCACTGCATACATACATATATACTACTCGTATTCTGGAAATACACCATGGTCTCCCTTGGCATATATTGCTGCCTTTTGCTAATGGTCATCTTCTATTCTTCTTTTAAAATTTAGCTGAGAAACACTTTTGTGTTGAATGCCATTATAGAACTTGTGTTTCTGGCTTAAAATCTTTCATATGTTTTATATATTTTTCTGTTGCAATAGGTGGTTGGAAAACCTGAATAAACTCAGTTTTATGCATTATTACTTTTAAAATTCCTTTATTATCTTAGTGGGACCTGAAAAACATGAGTATTGAAAATAAAATCTGACTCATTTAATGTGATCCTTATTACAAATTTCTGAAAATATTTTTTGTAAAGTAATAGGATTATTTAAAAATAGTTGTCATCTTATATCTGGCAATAGTAGTATGTTAAAGAGTAGCTTTTTGTATGTTTTAGTCTTTAGTAAAACTCTCTAGAAGATTACATAAAAATCCCTTGCTTAATAACAAACTTATTTTCTTATCTTTCTGGGGAGACATCAGACAGCATCTCTCAGCTTTCCTTTCAGTTAGGTGTGACCATATAACTGAGCTCTGACCAAGGAAATATGAACAGAAGTAATGTGTCAATTCCAGATCTGACCCATAAAAACCTCCCATATACAACCAACTTCTCCCTTCCTCTGTCTGCAGACTCAATGTCAAAGCCCAGAAAACCTTAGAAACCATATATTAAAGGTGCCAATGCTTTTATTAGCCTAGGACCTGGAATAATTCTATAGGACAGATTCCCACTCCACCAAAGGTGAACACTTCCATTTGATTATGCCATGAAAAAAGGAAAAAAGCTTTTATTGTGTTATATCACTGAAGTTCAGGTGTTGATAATGCCATCAGCATTACCTCAAATAATATGGCTCAACATTGATGACTAAAGACTTTGTGTTGGTAATCTAATTGGAAAATTAAAATGCTCTACCGTCCAATGGTGTAGCAAAGGTGTGATGGCTACTATAACAAGAAGGTATCTTAAGACCAACAAAAGAAGCACACAACTCTGTAGAATATAACAGAATTCATTATAGCATAATATAGTAGGGGAAGATTGGGTCAGAGGCACACAGAGGATCCAGCAATTCTGCACAGATTATTCTCTACTACAGACTCCTGTTACTATACTTTTTATATAGTATAACTTGGGTACAAATGATTGACTAGACAAAAGGACAAGAAATGCAGTAGTGCTGGGGACCATACCTCCTGGTAGTCTTGCCATTCTGGCCATTACTAACAAAGATATTTATAGCTACATTTAATGGAACACAGATAATCATCAACTTAAAAGTTTTGGTACACTTGCTAAGGACAGTGAGGTTGCTCAAATGTCACAGCATGAAAAAAAAGATGAAATGAAATCTGAAATACAGAGATGGAGTTGATTTTGGTCACATCTGCTTTCCACCTCAGCATCTCTATGGCCTATACAATCTTGTCCGCCCATCTTCCGTGGAATCCTTGGGGCCTAATATCAGGAGATGGCCTGTATGCTTATACCACAACAGCAATACAAGCAGCAGCAAGAGAAAAGTAGGTCTACTAGTGATAAGAGAATCCCCAAAATAGCTGAACCCTATTTCCTAAGGAGAGAAGCAAGCCAACGACTAAATGAGTCAGTGAAGGAAATCTGATCAACCTTATCTATAGTATTTTTTCATATGGGCTGAGAGGTCAGTAATGTTAGATTAACAAGAAGGAATCAGTACAATATTCTTTAATGAGAATACAGGTCTCACCTTGTGCTGAAGTGAGAATATCGAAAGCCATTCTATTTTGCAAAACCACTTTTCTCATTTGAGCAGTTTCTTGATTCAGCAAGAAAATGTTCAGTCTACGATAATTTAAGGCAGTTGCTGTGAACTTAGCCAAGTCTTGAATTTCTAGCTTGGCACTAATAGCAGCACACTGGAGTAAGAAAATGTAAACAGTCCATTCTGACCAAGACAGACTATAAGTCCACTGGGGCTTCAAAGCAGATAAATTTTGGTGGGGTTCCTGATCAATTCTTGTAAATTTTCCCTGGTAAGGTTGGGGAGCCCATTGTACAGTTGCCAGTCCATGCAGAGGGAAGATACAGCCATAAATTTGTGCCACACCTAAATACCTCTTTGATGGCTAGAGAGGCACCTGCCTATAAAGATTTGTTTTCTCTTCTTGTCTAGTCAGTGTCTAAAATCATCTGAAAAGTAGTGAATAGGAGCCACCCCATGTGTCTATGCCTATGTTTAGTGTTGTTAGTCTGCTCTGTACAAATTGGAGCAAATACAATCAGTCTGCCAATGTTCAGCACATACCTATCATAAGCTATTCCAAATGTGATAAGCAGTGGGTATCATAAAAGAGTTAGTGTGATGTCTAATTCAATAAGATACACAAATTCAAAATTAAGGAAGGAACCATTAGCTTTGGTCCTGGGATTCAAACTTCCCAGGTTCTCACAGGTACTCTGTCCCATCCATTGTTCCTTGTCAGAGATATTGAAGGGCAGCACCGTGCAAGGCATTCCTTCCACACTGGGCATGGGCAGCAATCCACAGACTCAGCAGTCAGATCAGTTGTGTATTTCTGCATAAGTGGTGGTCCAAGAGAGGAAGATATTTCCCAACATTCCAGTAATGGTTTCCAGAAAGAGCAAACTAAAAGTGATAAGACAAATTTTTAGTAGGCATTTGGTGAAGGAGGTCCTCCCTTGAAATCATGGCAACAGTGGTAGTTTCATTCTTATTAGTTAAAATATATGCAGCCTGTGGATTATGAGCAGGCAGTGTATACCTACCATGTTGCCTGAGGTGGAAGAATGATTTGCAGTTTGAGCAGGTGGTAAGAGACCATGCTAAGCAGCCAATTATAGTGACCTTTAATATTGGCTTTTGACTGTTATTATCAGAACATTTAGGCCCAGACTCCAGCATGATAATGGGTACCACTTTAGCTGGCCAGACACACCTCACTTTCTGGCAAAATGTGTTCTATCCAACTTGGGAGAAATTGCCAGTCTAACCCCATTCAAGTGTCTCCTGGAGCTCTTCTGGTTTGATGTCTCCAGGAGCTTTGAACAGTTGTTGACATTGGCCCTTTATCGGCTGTAGCATTAAGGCATCAGGCCATAGCTTTTTAACAGACATAGTTAGAGGAACGTTTGTGCAGTAGTTCCCAAGCACTGGTAAAGAGCCACCCCATGCTGGTATCAGCCGTATTTATTTTCCTAACCACCTTGGCAATGACCTTTGCTCACCTGTGCAAGGTGGAGAATTGTAAAAGAGTATATAGCTGTGTCTTTAAACTACCATGCTTTTTTAGGGATGGGGACTGTGCCTTCTTTCATTAATGAGGGTATCTCTTGTGGAAGCTCAATGTTAGGAGCCAAAATGGTCTCATAGTACATTGGTTCCAGAATGGCATGTAACTCATTGCCCAAATAACTTGTGGAATGAGTACTGAACTGTTGCAAATATGCATGCCTTTTCTGCAGACTTGTATAACACTTGAAGTGGGTCTTATACATAATTCTTCTATCTACACCTTGATTGGAGGAAAGTTCTTACTGTAAGTGGCTATTCAATCAAGGCATGTCTGATCTCTGCCCCTTTTTATAGTTGGGACCAAAAGCCAAAGGACATTCACTTATTTTGCTGTTTTTGCCAGAATGCCCAGCCCATGCCTTCTGGGGTTACTGAAGCATCTGATCCAAATGGCAATCTCACCTGGGAGATTCCAAAACCTTTACTCCATTTGATGAGTATTTTTACTTTCTCAACAGCATCCTGTTGTTAGGCTCCCCAGTCCCACCTACATCCCTGCTTAACTAGGCAACATAATGGGTGAAGACATTGTGCTAAGTGGGGTATAAAAGTTTATCAATACTCAAGAATTCCCACAAAATCCTGTACCTCTTTTGCATTTATTGGTATAAGTTTGTACTTTGTCTATGAAAGCCTTAGAAACAGCATTCTTATCCAACCATATGACTCTCCAAAACTTTATTGCAGTACTTGCACATTGAATTCTCTGAAGATTCACTGCTCATTTTCTCTGTTGTAAGTGCAATGTTCTCTGTAGCAGAGGCAAATCTTGACAGGTTAACATTACGTCATCGATATAATAAGTTCATTTCACTGAGGTCAGGAAAGAAAATAGTGACAGGTCCTGAATCACCATCCCTTGGCGTATGGTGGGGTTATGTAAATAGCCTTGAGGGAACACTTGGAAAGTATATCTAAAGTGGGAAACATATTTCCTAACAGTTTCTTTGTCATTGTGAAGATATCAGCCTTATGGCAGGAAAAGGCTTCAACATATCCCAAAAATGTACATATACCACGAGGATATTGATAACCCATACTAAGTGTCACTTCAATGAAGACCAGCTTAAATGTACTATGGGACATAAGGAACACAAAAAACAAAAGATGAGGCTTGCCAGAGAGCCTGGAAGAGCCAAGCCGCCATCTTGGGTTTCCCACGGCCCTGACTATTCCTTTAATTTACAGCCATTGTTTACTCATCTTAATTTCTCTGATTCAGGATCAGACTATCATCATGTTTACAAGGACATCAGGATGGCAAAAGTCTGCCAATGTGGGGGGTAAGTTTTGTTAAAACAGAATAGACTTTATCCACATATGCCATAATCTGATACTAAGGTTCAGTCATTTTAGGGTGTGACTCAGTTTTGATGACATCTTATGCCAGCACATCTCAGATTTTCAGAAATTTCGCACAATTTTTGGAATCCTTATAATGAAATACAACATAAAGAAGAGGCTCAATGTTACTTCTTATTTGACAATACTTCTTGTGTAATTTCAACACACAATGGCCTAATAAATTTAATATTTCTCTTGTATATGGAAATAGATCCTTCTGAGGTAGTCCAGGGGCCCTCTGGAACATCCTAAAGCCATTTCCAGGTCAAGAAAAAGCCTCTAATTTTGCATCAGCTTACTTTTGATTTTAAAATTCATGTACTTAATTAAATTCATTCTAATCTTATTCAGCTGAACCATGCAGAATTTCCTTTTTCAAGATTCCTTTTCTACAACCTTTTTACCTTCAGATGTTGTCATGTATTTTCTCTTTTCTTGAAACAACCAGCCTCTTTTTAGGACAAAATTACTTTTGTTTCCCTCAAAAATACAACTCTATAACCTAAACCTTCTGTTACTGTAAACATATATTATTTTTCTTTCATCTTACTTATAATTCTTTAGCCTTTGATAACTCTACAGACATGTCAGTTTTAATTAAATCAACAAATTTAAACTAGATTTTATTGGCTAAAAATTAATATTAGATCATGTGAATTTGAAAATCATTTAGGTTAGTTTATTTCCTGAGAATTTTTGAATAGCCAATTTATATAAGCACTTGTTTGTTTTTAAGCCAATTCAACATAGCTGTTGAAATTACCAATACCATCTCAAGGTAGAAAATACCACACAAATACAACACATATAAAGACGCACATAATCATTACAAACAGGTGCAAATAGAGGCTTTGTGGTCTCCATAAAAGAAGCAAGATCTGTTTAAAGGACTCCCCACCCCCTCCCCGCACACCTCTATCAGCCAGTTCCTATGCTAGCAGAGTTGTGGACATTCTAACATATTTTTCTAGTTTCAGTTCTTTCTCTATCTTTCTAACCCTTGCTTCTGCCTTTAGTTTGGTGTAAGTGGCCAGCCAAACTACCCCTAAGAGGAATCAGCCTACAGCTATGGCCATAAATTGTCCTATCTTTTGGGGGAATCCCTATACTCACATGCTGGCCTCCCATTCTCAAAACACCTGGCCAAATCTTCCCACATAGAAATAGATGGCCAGCTTGGAATTTCCCCTAGAGACAGTGGGCTTTACCCTGACAAGTTCCCCTTTCCCATGCCTGTTTTGTTTTCAGGTTTCCAATTGTCCGACTGTGGGGCAAAAATATAATGGCCACCATAACAAGAAGGTATCTCAAGACCAACAAATGAAGCATGCAACTCTGTAGAATATAATAGAATTTGTTAGAATGTAATTTACTTATGGAAAGATTGGGTAAGAGCAGAACAGATGACCTAGCAATTCTGCATAGCTTATTCTCCAATATAGACTCTAGTTACTATACTTTTTATACACTATAACTCAGGTACTAATAATTGACAAGACAAAAGTACAGGAATGTACCAATGCTGGAGGCCATAACTCCTAGTGGTCTTATGATAGATGATTGTTTATAATTGATACCATCACCAGTTTGATATTTATATCAATTGTCATGCCATGCTGGCCATTACTAACAAAGATATTGATGGCTACATTTTATGGAACAAGATAATCTTCCATTAGAAGCCTTGCTAAGGACAGTGAGGTTAGTCAAAGGTTATGGCATAAAACAAAAGATAAAATCAGGGACACAGATATAGTTGAATTTATTCATATCAACATTTATATAACCTACTAAGTAAGATTCTTTTCTCTTAATATAAAACTTTGCCCTACTTCACATGAACCTGAAGCACCCAGATGTCAGGACCTTTGCTTACTGCTTGCCGTGAAGCCCATTTTATCAATCCCACCTTGGGATTGTGGGACTCTTGGAGCTCCTGGCTTCAGCATTTGGCCTAGACAAAAGAGAGATAAGAGCAATAAAGAATATTTTAGAAGAAATATACTTAAGATCCTTAGTGATATAATACTTTTGAATAAAAATAACCTTAAATAGCTTAAAAGCCAGAATCATGAGAGCTACAACCATAGTATGAAAGTAAAAGGAAATAAACCCCACCATGCAAAAGAGAACAGTAATAAAGAATTTTATTTTTGAGTATATAATCAGATGAAGAATAAAAACAAATATCCTTAGAGAGCTCATAACCACAAGCCAGCCTTCACCTAACAAGACATCTGGAACTATGTGAGTCCAGGAACTACATACTATGAAAGAGAAGTAAACCCCATTATATAGGAGACGAGAACACAGAGGAAATTTCCCACTCTTGACTTTGGATATGGAAAAGATTTTGTGTGTGTGTGTGTGTGTGTGTGTGTGTGTGTGTGAGAACTTATGTACATATATGTGTATACATATGTGTGTGTATCTTTAAATGACTTTAAAGAAAAAGCATTACTAGAAATAAAGAGGAACCTTCATAATAATAAAGATTCAATTCACTAGGAAAAATAATTACTCTTAGTTTTACCTAATCATATAACCACAAAATATAATTTTTAAAAGTTAAAACAAAGCGAAATAAGCCAGACTGAAAAAGTTGAAACCACATGATATCACTTATATGTGGGATCTAAACCTAAAAGCAAGAAACAGACTCATGGACATGGACAATAAACTCGTGGTTACCAGAGAGGGTGGGGGAGAGGAGGATTGGGGAGGTAGATAGGGTGAAAGGGGTCAAATATGTGGCAACAGAAAGAAATCTAACTATGGGTGGTGAACACGCAATGCAATATGTATATGCCTTACTGTTGAACTGTACACCTGAAACTTAATGGAATTCATTAAGCAATGGCACCATTAAAAAAAAAAAAAAGCTAAAACAACAAGAAATAGACAAATCTATAATTATAATGGGAGATTTTAATATTCCTCTGAATAATAGAACAAGCAAACAAAAAATGAGCTCAATAATAGCAAGATTAACAAATTGACTTAATACAAAATATGATACTATGCCCACAACTGAAGAATACACCTATTTTTCAAGTAATTATAAAATACATACAAAAATTGGCTGTGTCTTGAAGGGCTAAAATGCAAGCCTCAAAAAATTTCAAATGATTGAAACCATTCAGGCATGTCCTTAGACTACAATGCAATTATAAATAATAAAAATATGACTGAAAAATCCCAACTTCTTGACAATTTAGAATAAACAGATGTAAGATATTCTGGCCAAATGGTGGAGTAGGTAAATGCTGTGCTCACCTCCTCCCCCAACCACATCAAAATTACAAATAAATTATAGAACAACTATCATTGAGAACCACCTTAAGACTCTCCGAAAAGATCCTATAACTAAGGATATAAAGAAGAAGCCACTACAAGACCGATAGGAGGGGCAGAGACACAATGTGGGTCTCATGCCCACAGTGTGATGATGATTAAGAATCAAGAGGGAAATCTCAGCTGTAGAGATCCTCCCTGAGGAGTGAGGCATCCCAGCCTCACACCAGGCTCACCAGCCTAAGGTACCAGTGCCGGGAAGAGAAGTCCCATAATATCTGGCTGTGAAAAACAGAGAGTTTGCATCCAAGTGCAATGAATTGCTGCTGCAGAGCAAGGTGTCCTTTTAAAGAGCACAAGCATAGACTTACACTCACAAACTCACTTGAAGTTCCAGTGCAGGGGAAGCAAGCTAAAAAGCATCAGAGAGATGCAGGGAGGAACTAAATTGACTAGCTTCAGAGCGAGGGCTGGAAGGGCAGGAGTCAAAGAAGCTCTCTTCAGGAACAAAAGCATGGGCAGACACTGTTGTTCTTTTGTTGAGGTTTCTTCCCGCTCATCTGGCAGGCACAGCAGGGAGCACCAAAACCTTGCTTTCCATTAACCTGGCTAATACCGTTTACCCTCCTTTGGTGAATTCCTAAGACCCTACCACACCCAAATTACACACCCAGCCCTAGCCACTTTCAGAGGCTTTTCCACAAAAGCAGCCTGCCTCAGCTAAAGCTGTGGATTTTCCTAAAGTCTCTCAGAGGTCGGAATCTCAGACAATCAGGGGCAGGTCTTGGTGTGCACTGTACCACTTGCTAAGCAACCTCTAGCCTGGCACAAGGAGCAACTGATCTTACCTTGCACCGTAACTCCCATAAGTTGGCACAAGCCTGGCATAAGCTGCAGCCAGTATTGGCTTGGAATGTAGCTTCAACTATAAGGCCACAGCCTAGCAAAATTGTTGGCTGGCCTTAGCTCACATTGTGGTGCCCAACAAAGCATCCCAAACTCAGAGCTAGTGGTAACCAGCCTTGGTTAACCACACAGCCTCTCCTAAGCACCTTCAAGCCCAGCACAAACAGCAACCAAATGCATTTCACTTTGTACCTTCCACCAGGTGGCCCTAAGCCGGGTATAAATGACAGCTAACCTTCGCCTGCACTGGAGACCCTCTTAAGAGGCTCTAGAACCAACAAACCTGGTGGCTATCTTCAGATCACATCACAGCACCACCCAACCAGCTCCACAAACAACACACCCAAAGAGCAGACTCACATATCACCAGAGCCCTGCTAAGGAGACTACTGTTCCATGGGATTGGCCCCAACATGACAAGCTTGTCCAATGTAGTCACAGACAGCGTCATAGTCAGTTAGCCTGAGGGTCAATCTCACGCACTCCAGCGCCAATGTCAATCAAGTTTCAACTACAACAGGTGGACAAACACGATACACACAAGGGACACCCCTGGAATGCCTGGCTCAGGTGATCAGGGAGACAGCATCATCGAGCCTTACAGGACACCCGCTACATAAGGCCACTCTGCCAAGATTAGGAGATGTGGCAGAAACAAACACAGGGAGTCAGCCAGAATAAGAAGACAAAGAAACATGTCTCAAATCTAAATTAATTAATTAATTAATAGCAAGGACAAAACTCCCCAAAAAAGAACTATATGAAATAAAGATTAGTGATCAACCAGAGACAGTTCAAAATACTGGTTATAAGGATGCTCAATGGCCTTAGGGGAAGAATGAATGAACTCAGTGAGGATCTCAACAAAGAGAGAAATCGTAAAAAACAACCACTCACGAATGAGGAATACAATAATTAATTCTGTCACCACTTTGGTGGAGAACAAGAAGGCTCAGCTGGTAGTGATTATACATGATGTGGATCCCATTGACCTGGTTGTCTTCTTGCCTGCCCTGTGCCATAAGATGATGGTGGCAGGGGGTTCCTTTTACATTACCAATGGGAAGGCCAGGCTGGGGCATCTAGTCCACAGGAAGACCTCCACCACCATCACTTTCACTCAGAAGATAAGAGCACTGGCTAAGCTGGTGAAAGCTATCTGGACCAATCACAATGACTGACATGATGAAATCTGCAGTCACTGGGGAGGCAATGTCTTGGCCCTAAAACTGGTAGCTCTCATTGGCACAGCCAAAAAGGCAAAGGCTAAAGAACTGGCCACTGAACTGGGCTGAGTGTACACTGTTGAGTTTTCCGTACATAAAAGTAATGAAAATTCTCCTTCAAAAAAAAAAAAAAAAAAAGCTAGTACAAAGTTAAAAGACAAAATTAGGAAGAACACGTGTAATTACAACAATAATTAAGGATACACACAAACAGATACCCACACAAAATAAGTGAAAAATAATGACAAAAACAAATACAGGGAATAAAAATTGTAGTGATTTTAGAATGTGTGTGAACTTAAGCAATCATCAACTTAAAATAGACTGCTATAAAAATATCTTCATGTATAGGAAGCACATGGTAACCACAAGGGAAAAATTTATTTATGGGATGTATGTAAGAAATAAAGAGAAAGGAACACAAACACAATACTATAGAAAGTCATCAACATACAAGAAAGCAAGAGAATATGAAAGGAACAGAGAAGAATTATAAAAAACAATCAGAAAACCATTAACAAAATGGCAATGACTACCTATCAATAATCACGTTAAATGTAAATAGATTAAATGCTCCAATCAGAAGACATAGGCTAGCTGAACAGATAAGAAAACAAGCCCAATATATATGCTGTCTACAAAAGACCCACTTCAGATCAGAAGACACACACAGACTGAAAGTAAAGGGATGGAAAAGGATATTTTCGTGCAAATAAAAGCAAACAAACCAAAACCAAGTGGAGTAGCAATACTTATATCAGACAAAATAGACTTTAAAAGGGCTGTAAGGAGAGACAAAGAAGGGCATTCGTAATGATAAAGAGATTAAATCAGTAAGAGGATTCACTTACATAAACATGTGTGCGTGCGATGTAGGAACACCAAAATATATAAAGCAAATATTGACGACCATAAAAAAAGAGATAGTAATACAGTCATAGTAGGGGACTTTAACACCCCACTGACATCAAGGGATAGATCACCCAAACAGAAAATCAACAAGGAACAGTGTATTTAATGGATATTTTACAACATTTCACCTAAAAAGTAATAGAATATACATTCTTTTTAAGTACATGTGGAACTATTTCAAGGATAGAGCACATGTTAGGCCACAAAACAAGTGTCAAAACATTTTAAAAGATCAAAATCATACCAAGCATCTTCTCCTGTCATAATGGTATGAACTAGAAATCAATTACAAGAAGAAAAGTAAAAAACATGGAAACACATGGAGACTAAATAACATTGCTACTAAGCAATAAATGGGTTAACAATGAAATCAAGAGAAAAAAATCAAAAGATTCTTTGAAAAAAACTGAAAATGAAAGCACATTGACCCCAAAACTGTGGGACACTGCTAAAGCCATTCTAAGAGAACTATTTATATGAATACAGGCCTACTTGAAGAAACGAGAAAAAAATCTCAAGTAAACAACTTACCCTCATATCAAAAAGAAATGGAAAAAAACAAACAAACAGACAAGGCTCAAAGTGAGTAGAAAGAAATTATAAAGGTCAGAGCGGAAATAAACAAAATGGAATCTGAAAAAACGATCCAAGAGATCAATGAAACCAAGAACTGGTTCTTCGAATAGATTATCAAAATTGATCAACTTTAAGCCAGACTCATTAAAAAATAAAAAACGAGAGAGAGGGCACAAATAGAGAAAATCAGAAATAAAAGAGAATTGAAAACTAACATCACACACATACAAAAGTTTATAAAGAAATACTATGAACAACTATATGCCAACAATTTGGACAACCTGGAAGAAATGGATAAATTCCTAGAAATATACAATCTTCTAGGGCTGAATTAGGAAGAAATAGAAAATCTGAACAGATCAATAACTGCTAATAAAATTGAGTAAGTAATGAAAAAACTGCCAGCAAACAAAAACTCTGGTTCAGGTAATTTCACAGCTGAAATTTTACCAAATATTCAAAGAAGAATTAATACTTATTCTTCCTGAACTAATTCAAAAAAAATGAAGAAGAGGGAGGGCTTCCAAATTCATTATATGAGACCAGTACTATCATGAGACCAAAAACAGATAAAAACACCACAAAAAGAGAAAAATTATAGGCCAATATCACTGATAACCATAAATGCAAACATCCTCAGCAAAATATTAGCAAACCGAATTCAGCAATACATTAAAAAGGTCATGCACCATGACAAATTTCCAGTTATAAAAATGGTCACAGGAATGTCAAGTACGGCATAGGAGATATTGTCAATAATATTGTAATAACTATGTATATTGTCAGATGGCAACTAGACTTATTGGGATGGTCCATTTATAAATTATATAAATGTCTAATCACTATGTTATATCCCTGAAACTAATATAATATTGTATGTCAACTGTAATTGAAAAAAAAAAAACAAAACATTGTGTCCTGATGTAACGAAAGAATAAATAAGTGTCAAAGAATAACTCATATTGGATGTCCTCGAGAAGAGAAGCCTTCTAAAATAAGATGCAAAACCCAGAAGTCAAAAGTGAAAAACACAAATAGATGAGTAAAAATTAAAACTCTGTATTGTTAAAACAACTTTAAATAAGATGAAATCCAGAGGCCCACAGGGTCTTATTTAACAGATGAGGGATTCAATTCATAACATATAAAGAGCACAACGAATCATGTCTCAATCCATCAGAAAACTCTATATTATAAATATTTGACATATCACAGACAAAAAACGGTAAAATGTTCAATAATAATATGAAAAATTACTCAATATTACTAACAATCAGAATTAATAAAAACAATAATGTAATACTTGCCAATCAGAATAGCAAATATTTGTAATTGTGAAATTGGAAGTAAAGTACACCTCGGTGATTAGATCATTGATACAGTTCTGTATTAAAGGCAAGGAAATTTCCAAAGTACATCATGAAGTGGAAACACATTAGTGAATGATTTGCATAAAATAATCCCGTTTATGTAAAAAAAAATACTATGCACTTTTGTATATATAGTGTTTATTGAGTGCTTATTCTGTGGTAAGCATCACTCTAACCTTTTCGTATATTTTAATTTTCTTAATTCTCATAAAAACCCTATGAGGTAGACACCATTACTACCCTTACAGATTAAAAAAAGAAACAGAGATTGTGATTTGCACAAAGTCGCGGAGATAAGAAGGGATTCAAACCAAAGTGGTTTGGTTTCCTCCCTCCTTTTCCAGTATTATTTTCTCAATTTCGCTATCCATCTCCCTTCCAACTCCCTTCTCTCCTGTCACCTGCCTCTTCTCATAGTAAGTTTTTAAATGTCAGCAGAGTCAAGGGGAGAATAAGGTGTGTTGGGGGGAGTGCCGAAAGTATGTTTCGCTTCTTTTCTCATCATTTGGCTTTATTGTATTGCTTATGTAAATGAAAAATGTTAAAGAAAAATTAATTAATTTTTCCATTCAATCCAACAAATTATTGTTTATTGTGCTTGGTTACCAGTCCTGGAGGGGCCTGAAAGACTAAACATTCTAAACACATTTGGTCAGTGACTCTTAAAAGTAATTAACATTGTCTAGTGGAAAGAGAGGGAGAGACGAGACAGGGAGAGACACAAAGAGCTAGAGAGAGAAAGTGAGAAGGCACCATAAAGAAAAACAAGCTTAACCCCTCCACATTTATACTGTAAACCGCCCACAGCTCCCAAGCCTTAAAAGCCAACAGAAATCTAAGGGATAGAAGTCCAGGTCAGAGTAAAGGAAGTTCTCAGGAGCTTGGTGCCTTCAGCCCCACCCTGGAGGCAGAAAATCCCCCGCGATAAAGGCTTTCCAAGTTACACCCAGAGTTGACGTCCCAGTTCCTGGTTGCCCTTAGCCGCACAACCAACGTTTTCGGATTCTCTACGCAGAGCAGGAAACGGGTCGAGGCAGCCACCTCCGCGCCACACTCGGAGGGCCGTCTCGCCGGCAGCTCTGTCCCCACCCTCCTCAACCACGCGGGGCCGCAGGCGCCCGAGCGAGGACCAGGTAGGCGAGCCCTTCGGTATACATAGGATCCAGGAAACGAAACCGAGAGCCACGATTTCCGCGCTAGGGTCTCTTGGAGGCCCTTCCTGGTGACTTTAGAGAAGGTTACGTAACGAGCTGCGCTGGGCCACCAAGGAGCCAACGGGAGGCGAGCAACCGCCCGGCGCCAGGGTTACCGGATCTCGTCTCCGGCGCGGCTTCCGAGCGGCAGCAGCAGCCACAGGTGGGCAGGCGGCGTTCCGAGTTAACAGCAGCGGGGGCGCGGCGCGGCTCCCAGGCCTGGCGCGGGGCTCCGGGGCGACTTATGCGGGAGAGGCACGAGGGCTGGTGGGATGTGCTTGCGTTGAGGTTGCGGGGTAACTGGCGGAGATGCTGGGGGGCTGGGTTCCCAGCGGCCTCGGGAAGCCGTCCCAGAAATGGAGCAAGGGAATTCGGAGGGACCCCAGTAGGAACTCTGCCAATGACAGGTGTTTCTTGGCTTATAACCGCCTTACTGGCTTGGCTTACCTTCGTACATCTCTTCACAACACACACAGCAACCTTGAATCAGGGAAAAAGAGCCTGGGCTCAGAAGTATCTGCCAGCATATTGGCAGTGTTAGAAGGGTCGATTAAGAGAGCCTGCTAGCTGTCATTTAACAGTAAATATTAATTAAGAATATGGCTGAAGCCCAAAACTATGCTAGGCCTGCTGGAACACAGGAAGAATTGAGAAAATAGAGGCGGTTTGTAGCATAGAGACAAAGCCCATTATCTCACGAGTCTGCCTGCCTGGCTTTAATCCTGTTTCTACTATTTAATATCTAGGGACTCCATGCCAGTTTTTCATATACGTTCCTTCCTTACCTCATCTCTTAAATTGTGTAACTATTAAAAGAATTACAAGATTTGGAGTATTATATTTGACAAAGTCCCTACTTCTCCGGGCTTACTATCCGGTTCTCATGTTGTTTTATTTATACTTATACATTTCTTTCCGGAAGCCCTGGCATGGTCACTTCCCAGTTCCAGGAAAAGACAGGAAACCTAGTTTCTCCTAGTTTAGCAATGGTAGGTACATGGTTAGTACTATACAAGTGTTGCTAGCCTAGTGTGAAGTAGCAGGCGAATTGGGGTCCTCTCTTTCTCCCTTGAACTTTTGTTAACAGCAGAAGTTTCTCTTAATACCACTCTGATGACTATAACACTTGTAGGACTTTGGACACTGACCAGACACAAGAGATTTTTTGAAATGATTGGATTTATGCAGTTGGATAGAAAAGTGCCATGTGAAATAGCTACAGATTAAGCAGCCTTCACTTCCGTAAAGGAGCTGTTTATTTCTTCCTGAGAGGAATGAAATAATACTGTACATACATTGTTGAATCAACAAGCATCAATAAAGTGCCTTATTCTGGACAAGACAAGCCCTGCTCTGGCCCTTGAGAGCTTAGAGTGCAGCTAGAGAGACATTAAACATGTATGAACTGTCTGTCTCCTGTACACCTCTCCATCCTCAAGTCTAATGATCTCTCTCTGTCTTTGGTCTGTAACACAGACCCTATGTTCCCTTGAATGAAATAAGCTCTCTCCAGCTTCAAAACTTCTACCTATACAATGCCCTCTGTCTATAATATCTTACCTCTCCCACACCTCAATGGCCTGGTTAATTTGAGGCTTCCTTCAGCTCTCAGATCTGTCTTTCTTGACAACTCCCCCTCTCCCATCAATTAGTGCCCCAATAACTATTATAACACCATTATATTCATTTATAGCACTTAGGGTATTTTTAATAACATATTGTCTGTCATTTCGTTCTAGTGATTGTTATAGTGGCTTACGTGCTCTATGCCTTCAGTCAATATTCTTTGAAAAAAACACGAGTTCTATATTAAGTGAATATTTATATACATATTTATTCATGTGCATTTATGTATGTTGTATACACACACACTATTGCACTTTCTTAAATTGTGTTAAATTGAAAAAGCCAAAGTACTGTAGTTCACCAGTACTAATAATTATGCTTTTTCATTTTCCAAATTTTGAATTTAGTAAGTACTTACAAAAACTCTTGCCTGTCCTGGTAAAAACAAAAAGGCCATGAGTAGATTTGAAATTCATAAGAAAGATACTATACAGATAGTCTTTTAACAAATTTTACTGAAACTTGACAATATGAGAGTTTTTTTCAACGAATCAAAGACATAAATACAAATGACATGAATCACAAATCATTTTAATTCAGCTAGTTAGTGAGCAGTATAACATTAAGTAACCATTCACTCTCTGGGCATAGTTTATTTATAAGGGAGCTCTGAGAAAGGCTTTTCAGGATGAATAAAGCAACCAAGCTAGGAGTTATGACGTAAAGTTTAACTTTTGTTTCTTTTGTCTTTTTGGTTTACTATTATCATTGTAGAACACTTAACTCTCAGTTGGTCCCAGTTTATTTAATATCTACTTTTTTCTTCATGGTTTATTATAAAATGCTATCCCAAAGTGGTTCTGAATATACATATTTTTTTCTTGAACATAAAATATAGTAGTGGCTTTTTTAAGGAAGACTCCCTGGTACCAGATACTTGGCATTTATAAATTGGCCTCAATGACCTCACTTCCTATACCTTGCACATATGGTGGACTGATGTACTCAAATGTTCAACAACACATTGGCCCACTTATATAGGTAAACTCATTTGTTTTTGTTCCGCTCATCTTTTACCAAACCACAGTTTGACAAATATTTTTGTTCTTAGATGTTAATTAAAGCTTTGTAAATGTACAAAATTTACTTATAAACATAAGCTGAACAACATGGAAATGATTTTATCTGTGACTTACCTCAGCAAGTGTTAGGTTCTCTATTTCCTGTGCCCAGTTTCTCTCCCCTCTTCCTAACCTACTGTCTCATTCTCATTTATTCATAGGAAATTAGAGGTATAGAATTCTGTGATGTTTTTAGAGCAGTAACATTTTGCTAAAGTAATTTAGAACATATATCCCCATCTGATGAAAAAAGTTAACTACTGTATTCTTAAGCAATTAAATAAATTTGGATAAATAATCAAATCTAGTTTTGCCTAGTTTGTAGACAGGTAGTTTCAGGATTTTTCAAAATGAGCGATGCTTCCCCCTTGGATTCCAGATTTTACAATACTTTTTGAAAGCAATGAGATAGAAATTCTAGGACCCCAAGAGATGGTTAAAGGGTTTCACTGTAATATGAATTGTGGAACCATAACAGATATCCCTCGTGGTAGAAGTTTATAATTAATTTTCCAGAGCAGCAATGGGCCTTTTGATATCTGACTGAATAACTTTAAAAGAGATATACTCATATGAATACAGTATATGATATCTTAATCTCCTCAGAACCTCTCACTTAACAGAGTAGGAAAAAGTGTGTAATAATTGGATTATAACTTACAGTTTTGTATTTGTCCTGAAGTAAGTTAGATTCCAGTGGTACGATATATAATATGACTTTATTAGAGACTTCCTTTCTTTTAGTATGGGATAAATATGATTTTCTCTTTCTTGAATTCTTTTTGGGATTTGTTTCTTATAGGAGTAGTGGGAGGCATTATTTAAAAGTTATCATGTTAATTAATTAAGCAATTAATTCACCCAAGCCTCAGCTCAGTCATTTCCAAAACCAAGTGACATTATGTCTTAGACCCATTAAGTATGAGAAAATCAAAAGATTCTTAAAACAGCAAATGAGAGTGGACAAGGATGAACATGGTGGAAATCTTCAATCTACAAGTACTTTGTTCTACCTGGCACACATACAGGTACAACTGTCACTTAACATTTTGCACCAGAGCTTCCTGTTTTCATGCTTGAGATACTATGTAATAGCAAAAATTCTAAAACCTACAAGAGAGTGAGGACTTAGGTTTTGTTCTGCAGTAATTTTCCTAGCAAATATTCATCCTCACAAACCTATGTTTTAAGACTCAAAATAACGTAACCAAGTAGGAGAGAAAAGAGCAAATATGAACAAATGAGCTCTGTTTTGGGGTCTGTTAATTTTCTCTTCCTTGGCTTTCTGTGCAAAGAGGGAATGATCTCTGACCCCATGAAAGGTAAATACTCCTGTATTCATAGTTGGTACTTATTTGGCAAGGACTTGGGAACTTATGGCACTCCATTGCTTAAGAGCCTCCACCTGTTCCTAATGTGATATACAGCAAGAATTTTTCTGGCACATCTTTCTTTCTGATTGACACTGGACTTCTCAGATTCAAACAAATAAATGTCAGAAAAAAAAATCTTCTAATTAAAATTATTTAATTGTTTTACGTAAAAAAAGTTTTCTTTTAATAATTTTAAAGTTACACACACACACACACACACACACACACACACGCACACAGGGGAGGGAGGACTTCCCTGTGTTCCTCCTGTAAGTATTATTCAGGATTTGTCCTTAAAATGAGTGCCTTTCTGACATTGTAGACAAGGGGAGAATGATGGAAACAATAGTCACTTAAAATTGCTGTTAAATTGGTTAAAGGCCATAGAATATTTTTTAAACTAATCATATTAAAGAATAGTGCCCTATAAGCAACAGGGAATAAATAACAACTTTAGAAATGTCCAGTCCAGCATGTTAATTAAGGAATACTACCTATACGTACTCCAGAACTTTAGTCTTTTAACTTTATAGATCTGTTAAAATACTCTTAGCATATTTTAAGGTAATAGGTATTACTTTTAACATATAGTCTTTGATCATGGATATGGAGGGATCAGTTAACTTTTATTTACCATTTAAGACAACATAGTAGGAGGATTTAATAAAGTGGCAGCCAAGACTGGAGAGGGTCAGTGCAATGCAGGACTGATTTATGTTAGTGTATGAGTGCAAGATAAAACAATTAAGTAACAGAGTTTTTGCCTCATGTGTTAATTGTAATTAACAGGCATACAGGGGGTTGGAATGTAAAGTGGAGAGATAGGGAAAGTAGTGACTGGATAGTAGTAGAAAAGAGTAGGATGGGATCAAGGCACTGGAGAGCTGAAGTACTGAGTACAATAATTTTTTGTTTTGTTTTGTTTTGTTTTGTTGTGTTGTGTTTTCTGTAGAAGTAACCAAACACAAAGTTTTGGTTGGATTGTCATGGTACTACAACTATGACAACCCCTGAGAGTGGGTTCTCTGGCTAAAAGCATATCTTAAAGCATAAAACAAAGGGTCAGGCCTTTTCAGATTTACTGTTCAAGCTGGGCATAACATGTCCATAGGACACAAAATATCCAGAGATATTTGCAGAAATGTGACCTTATAGGTAACCTTTTTCCTTCTTATGCTGAACCATGCCTGGGGCCCAGCCTCAAGCTGTCCACCACATGGGCTGGCCCACAACTTCTGAAGTCCTAATTAGAAACATAGCGATGGGGAATGGATCAGGACAAAACCAAAACTTTGTGTTTGGTTACTTCTACAGAAAACAAAACAAAACAAAACAAAACAAATTTACAGATTCTGGTAAACTAGAAAATAAGGAAATATCTTATATATATGTATGGTTTCAGAATATCTTATTACAGCAGTCATATATGACCAACAAAATTGTTGACAAGGTATTAATATCAGATTTTCTTTTTCAGAACTCTTTAAGTCATGGACAAACAAAGTAAGTCAGTTAAATTAAGTAAATTAAGTATTTACTTTTCTAGTATAATGTTAAATCTGTTGTTAATGTTATTTGTCATATGTTTTATTCAGTCTCTGAATGGACATAATTTGCTTGTGTTGTTTATGATCCAGAATCCAAAGTCTAGGTCAGTGTTTTGACTATAGAGAAAATATTTGCAAATATTCACTATCACTAAATTTTCCTTAAAAAATAAAGCCTTTGATAAACCTAAGAAATTTTAGGCTTACTAGAAAATATGTTGTATAATTTATACTATATCCACCCAGATCAGTTTTCCCTTTTCTATGTGCATTTCATATACATAGAATACTCAAATCATATGAATTAACATAATAAATTTAATATGTCAATTCATTGTAATAAAATACTCAGATACACCCTTGACATATATTTCGTAACATGCACATGTTAATAATTTTAACTAAGTACTGATCATTATGTTCTGGCTTTTCTTTTATTCAAGAAAATTCTAAATAAATTGAGTATGATAAAGCATATAATAAAATACTTTCTCTGTTTAAAACTCTGAGATTTTGGAGAGAAAAACAATACATATGGAGGAAAATATGAAAAATAAAATTGTGTTTTCTGAAAGGATTTATAATCTGTTTATCTTTGTTTAGATAGCCAAAGATATTTATTTCTCACTACGGAGTCAGCCTTGCTACATATAATATCATTTATTAGGACCAGAAACCTTGGCTTTTCTTCAGGAAGTTTCATGATCTTCTCTTAATGTTTGCTTTCTTAATTTAATTTTCTTTTCAAAACTCAAAGCCTTTTAAATGTAAATTTATATAGTATTATAGTATTATATAGCTGTTTTTCTTGCTCTAAGCTTTAGGATGCTTCAAATAACTTGAGAAAAGAAACATTCTTTTGGCCATAGTCATTGTTACCTTTTAACTCTTCCATTTTGTATATATAAATTGTGGGTATATGTATGCATAAATTAAAATGCAATGCATATATGTATATAAATATAAATTAAATAGCTTTACCACAATGTGACAGTCCTATAGTTTTATAAATTATTTTGTTTCATTTCACAAATGCATCCATAAATTATATGCTATTTGTTCTACCTGACCATTGGCCAATTCACGTATTTTCTCTTTGTATGAATTTCCACTGAAAATTTCTGACACCTTGATCATTGCTCTGGTACCAAAACCCCAGACATGCTTCTAATTTCTTAAATCTGTCAGGTCATGGACATATGTGTGTTTACTATTATTTAAACAATGATACCTATTCAGAAGTTCCGAAATGTGACATATATCATTTAAGGGTACGTCTTTATGTCAAATTTGAAATGTATTGTCTTGAGATCTTGAATATGATTCTGTCATATTCAACACAGGTTGGGGGCGGAGGCTGTGGCAGAGCCTTGAGAACTAGAGAACTAGAGAACTAGGACCTAGGCCACTCAACTGAAGCTGAGAAACAGAAGGAATAGTTGGGATGGAATGGCTTGTGGTATTTCAGAGATCTGTGATAAAATCAGGGTATCTTGCAGTATCTGTTCAGAGAAAAGCCATCATGGAAGTAGAGGATTCTCTGTACCCTGATTCTGGATAGTCTCCAGGGACTCCACTCTCCTGACATTATGATGAAGCCAATTAAACGGAGGAGAAAGGGGGCCCACAGTCCAGCCTTCCTGCCAAAACCACACGTGTTGAGTGATCTTTGAAGGTTCATGAAAGAGAAGCATACAGGAAAAGTATCACATGGAAAGTCTGACCAACTTTTTCTTCCATATTAATGCCATGTCTCCATAATTCAAAAAGAAAATTTTGAATTTACAGTTAGTAAGTCATAAGGAAAGAGAAGAGAACATGTTATAAGTGTGGTGTCCACTGGACCAAAAATTCCATGAAAGCAGAACCAGTGTAGCCCCAGAGCCTAACTTATGGGTGATACAGGAGATTCTCAGTAAATATTTATTGTCTGGCTGCTAAATGAATGACTAGAGAAACACAAATATAAAGAACTAGAGAGCTGAACCATTTGTAGATATATTAAGATTATTTTAGGCACGTCGATTAGTAGATAACAATGTTTAATGTGTTTATTGTAGTTAAGTCAGTTATGATTTGTATAGTCAAAATCAAAATCAGTCATATATTGGAATTTCTTAGTTCCAGAGCAAGCATAAAAAGGATATTTAAATACAGAAATAGATACATTATTTTAAACATTTAAAAAATCCCTATAGCAATGATTATAGATATCTTTAAAATCATCCATAATCCTTCTATTACCATACTCACATCTACCTAGTTTTATTTATCTTTTTCTCACAGTCTGTAGTGGTTTTAGAATAATATTTTTTCTAAAACCAACAAAATCAAAGTATGGAAGTGAACACTCATCAGGCATATTTGAAAATTAGAAATTAAATCAACCCCAGTAACTCAACCCTCTTATGATATCTAAAAGGGAATTTGTTTGAAACAGAATTCTACTGCAAAATAACTCTGATAACAGGCATAGCTTTTGTTAAGTGAAGAACTCATTTTCAATATAGCACAAGATCATACAAATAAAACTTATCTATAGACATTGTATTTTTCTTCCTAACATGTTTTATTGAAGCAGATATATGTTTACCTCTTCTTGGGTTACAGGTGTGCAAATTAATGCTCCTCACTCAAGAACAAATTTACCAGCTGGGTATCCTCCTCAAAATCCTCCAGCAGCATTCCAAGGTAAAATATTTGTTTAAAAAATAAAAACCAAAATTAATCAATTACTGATATTTCCCAAAGGGTGTGTTTCTGTCTGTCTATTTATTGCAATAGTGCATTTTGTCGTAAGTGCGATGATGAATCTGGAAGCTAGTTCTTGATTTGTGGTATTGGCTATATATTATCATAAATATCATTGAATAATACTTATACAGGATAGTAATGGTATAGAGTTAATAAAAATCATAGTGAGTTTATATTTAGCCAATGAAATATAAAGCTGCATATAACTTAAATCACAAAGTATACATATTAAATAAAATACTCAGTGGGTTGCCTATAGTCTAGTCTTCGCACTATAGCCGGTGAGCTTAAAATACAAATCTCTTCATATTACAGAGAGTATTCAGACTCTATTGACTTCCTGTTGCTTTTAAGCTGGAGGCCAATATGTTTAATTTGGCCACCAGGTCCTGGAGTCTCCCTTACCTTCTCTTTAAGTGCCACTTAAACTATCCTTATATTTGTATTTATTTTATTTATTATTATTATTATTTTGGCTGTTCTAATTCGATGTTTTCTACTTCCTTACCTTGCATGTTGCTGATTTGATTCTCTGCTTTATCAAATTTACCCTCAATTCCCTCCAATGTATACTTTATTACAGTTATTGCATTCTTAATTTGTGGTTGGTTCTTGTATGTTTTCCATCTCTATTTTTATGTGTCCTATCTGCTGAAGTTTTCACTAAGATCATTGAGTATCCTTATAACCAGCATCTTAAACTCTGCATCTGGTATATTACTTGTCTCCAAGTAATCTTTTCCAGAGCTTTGTTCTGTTCTTTCATTAGGACATGTTTCTTTGTCTCCACATTTTGGCTGCCTCCCTGTGTTTGCTTCTATATATTAGGTATAGGTGCTATGTCTCCTGGTCTTGGTAGAGTAGCTTTATGTAATACGTGTACTATTGTGCCTAGTGACATAGTCTCCCTGGTCTTCCACTTGTGTGGGTTGTGTGTGCCCTCCTGTTGTAGTTGAGCTTTGGTTGCTGTTGCAAATCAATGGGGAGGATGACCCTTATGCTATTTTATTGTTTGGACTGGCCATGACTATAGTGGAGGAACTGCTGTGCTGGGGCCGACCCTGCAGAGCAGAACTCTGATGCCTGCCAAGTCTGCCCTTTCATTGAGTCATTTGTGAAATAGGTGATACTCAAGCTCAGTCTGGTGGTGCTAGAAGGTGACCTACAGATGTCATCCATCTGTGCTAAGCTTCAAGATTCTGGGACAGGCTGATCTGTGAACCAAGGCCAGCTGCCACTATTCCAGTTGCATTAGCGAGAGATATGAGACACACCAGGACAGATGCTTCTTGTTTGGTGTTTGTGAACCTTTGAGAGATTTTAAGAAAGTCCACATAATGAGCCAAGATAGCTAGCTCATTTTTATGGAAAAACCACTGGAAGCAGTTTGGGTGGGAGACAAGTTGGGTTCTCAGGTAATCACAGAGGTGAGGCAGTCAGTGTTAGCCCAGTTGATGGAGACTAAGATATGATGGGCACGGGTGTCTGCAACCCAAAAATGGGGAGGGCTCAACAAAGGAATGATATCTTCTGCCAGCATTTCTGCTCCTCCAGCTCTCGCTCTCAAGCCAGACAATTCGATTCTTTCCTGTGTGTCCCTTTCTCATTGTTGGAGCTTAGTCAGTCAGTCCATAGGCTGGCTCTTTAAGAAGAAAATCTGAGACTGTTACAGCCCTCTATCTCAGTCAGCCATAAACTCTGTGGGTTTTCACAGCCAGAAATTCTGGATACTCCTTTTCCTAGCACCTGTGCTCTGGTATGAGGAGTCCGTTATGCAGCTGGGACCCTTCACTCCTCCCAGGGAGAACCTCTGCAGCCAAGATAATCCACCCCATTCTCAACTTCCACATGGGTTGGGACCAACCCGTTTCACATCTCCGCCTCTCTTACCAATCTCAAGGTGGCCTCTTCTGTATATCCTTAATTATAGGACCTCCAATCAGCTAGATTTCATGTAATTTTTCTTGATGGTTGTTCTATAGGTTAGTTGTAATTTTGATGTGATCCTGAGAGGGGGCCAGCACTCGTTTACCTACTCAGTCATCTTAACTGTCCAATGCTATAGTATTTAAAAGAAATTAGCATATACTTTAGTCTCTATTCAGTCTTACTTTTAATGGTGTATGTATTTTTCATCAGTGTTTCATTTAAAAGTATTTATAAATTGCCTATTCTAAGTATTAAATTTTGCAAGGCCTTCAGTGTTAAAATATTGTGGAACACAGTTCTTTGAAATTATATTGCATTCTTATGGAAGTGCTACTCTGTGCACTACATATGTAAGCTTATGAAACTTCACTATAGTCAAAATTCATGGAGACAATAGAGTATACACTTGTATATTTTTGTCCTCTACTGTGCTTATTAAATACTTAAGACAATTTTGCTCATTACAACTTCTTACCTTCCTTGGTTCTCCAACTGTTTTTACAGAGAGCTGAAGGTCCTAAAATTTGAAATTTAGATTTGTCACCTAAATGTCATAATGGACTGTTTTGTTTGGCTTGTTTTCTTCTGTTTTTTTCTTTTTCATGTAGAGGTCGTTAGGATTAGAATACACTGTGGTTAAAAACTTCAGGGAAGTTGTGAAATTACCTTAACAGTACTGGAAGAAATGATATGCCTTTACCTCTATATCAGGGTTTCTCAAAAGCAGCACTATAATATTTTGGGATGAGTAATTCTTTTTCTTCAGGATGCCTTCTGGACATTTTAGGATATTTACTAGCACTCCTGGCCTCTATCCACCAGATGTCAGTATCATCCTTCTCTCTAGTTGCAACAGCCAAAAACATCTCCAGATCTTGCCAAATATACCTTGAGGGGGCAAAACCATCCCCAGCTATACATACAGAAGATCCTGTTTGTTGGAATTCCAGAATGACCGTGTTTTTTTTTGTTGTTTTTTTTTTTTAAACAGAGATCTTGGTTCTAAAAATTCTGGCTGAAAACCTTTATTTTGGGCCATCTAGTCAATGTCATCTCTCTTTTCCATGAAGACGTTCCATAACATTTATGCAAATGACTCTAGATTATTGTTGATTTTCTTTTCCATTCTCAGGTTTAGAATGATAAGAAGAGTAAGGCTTGGGCCAACTCTATTCAGTTAATCCTTCTAATGGAACTGTACATGAACCCACAGATATTTCATTGAAAAATTTTTCTGAAAAAATGAAAGCAAACTTTAAGGTTCATAGAAACAGGAATTCTGAATTGAAATTTCAGTTTGTAGATAACTAAGGTAATCCTAAAAGAGCCAGTGATTCCATTTTTCAATGTAGTTATAAATTATTTCACTTGTTCATATTTCAGGACCTCCAGGACATACTGCCTACCTAGGCCCCCAAGTTGCCTTTTCTGGGACACAGACAGGCTACCCTGGCCCCCCGGGTGCCTATCCTGGAACTCAGGTGGGCTATCTTGGCCCCCAGACTGGCTATTCAGTCCCACAACCTAGCTATGCAGGTGCTGGCCCAGTGGGCTTTCCTGTTCAACACCAGCCCATGTACCATCAGCCAGGTGGACCTGCAGGAGTACCATGGATGCCAGCACCACCACCTCCATCAGACTGTCCACCAGGGTTAGAATATTTAAGTCAGGTAATTTAAATACATAAAATAATCCTTAAAAAAAAAAAATAACAACACTCTGCTTGCATTTTACTTAATGTGATTAATGAATGACATATTCACAAAGGACTGAAATGGTAAAATAGTTTTGTTTGCTAAGTAAGTACTCTGATTTGTGTAAGTCAGGTTTACTTTTAAAGTAAAATACAAATGTCTTAGGAAATTGTATTTTCTATGATCTTGAATATAATCTATGATAATAACCTCTAACAAATATACCATCTTCAAGGCTATGTTTCTAAGTATAATATAAATGTTAATCCCTTTAATCTTTTTAGAAACTCTACGATATATAGGTGCTAATCTTATCATTACTTTATAGAGGAGAAAGCTGATGTGACAGAGAAGTTAATAAGTTTCTCACTGTTAAAACACTAAGGAAGTGGGAATGGCTTTTTACTTCCGGAATCTTGGTTCTATATCTGTGCTCTTTTATCCGAACACTGAGTAATTTTATAGAAGTTGGAAAAAACATCCAACTCATTTTACTGTTGAGTTTTAGTAAGTGGTACCAAAAAAAAGAGTTAATGTTTTATATATACTATAACCCACTTTTTATTATAATGAATAAAATTACATTTTTATGATGCTTTTGAAAGACCCAATGTTATCAATTCTACCAATAAAGTAAGAAATCCTTAATTTTAATGTAGTACATGATAGTTTATCTCAGCAATTTGAGGTTTTGTATTTGGTGTTAGTAATCTGGTAGGTAAAGTAGGAATATGAAATTCTATGTGTTTGATCTATAAACCAATATTACTGTGATATTCAACAATTTTAAATGAATTCGCTTTCTCATTCATGCTCTGTACTAATTTAATTTCCCACAAGTTTCTTGGGAAGCATATGCCATGAGAAATTATAGCAATTCACAAACTCTCCAAGAGATACCCTAAATAGACATTTTTGTTGTTGTTGTTTGCTAATTAATGTCTTACAAAACCTTTGGGGGAAGTTATCACCTACTACAAATGATATCAACGACACTTAAAAAGGAAATATTTATATTTGTTACAAGCACATTTTAAATGGGTAAAAAGGTCTTAATATGTCTTATGTCTTTTCTAGAAGGAACATTTTTTTCTAATTTATATAAGGATTCTAGTGTAACTCAATTTTATGTGACCTGAATTTGCCCACATAGTGAGCATATTCAGCAAATATTTTTGGTTAAAACTATATTAATTTTAGTTGCACCTAGAAGTAACATAAACTATCATTGAATATTGATACTTTGGTATATATTGATAATTGATTCTATGCATTTTTAATATATAAGAACTGTAATGTTATTTTGGTTGGCTTAATAAATGAGATATAAAATTTACAGCTTAATTTTTTTAAACTATAACAGATAGATCAGATATTGATTCATCAGCAAGTTGAGCTTCTGGAAGGTATGTATTCTTTAAATTGATTATATTTCTGGAAAGAGAAGTCATTTTTTCAGAAAAAGGCATATCAACAACTACAAATATAACACTTTCACTGATGTGGAATGATTAAGTCTGGTTATTACAAATGTCTCTCATCATGATAATGAAATGATGATAATTATCAGCAGTTTATTTCTCAAAATTAGGAAGCAAGTGGTAAAATACTATTATTCTGGGCATCTGTCCTCATGATATAGATCCTAACTAGAAGAAAACCAATCAAAACTTACTTCTACTCCCCCTTTTCTCTAGAGATCATTTCAATGATTTATCACTTTACCCGACTGTTGCTTCGGTTGTTTTCTACCCAATTTGTGATAAACTTGAGATTGGTGCAGAGACACATGTAGTAGTACAGATACCTTAGTATATTTCCAAAGTGAATACATTTCTTTGAATATGGATGAGTATGTTTAGAAAAACTGCAATCCTGCCAATAATTTTTCTTGGGAGTTTAGATGAACCCAGTAAATCCTTTACTCCATGGGCTGAGGATTATCACCTTGGATGCTGGAGGATGCTAACCAGCAGACCTAGAGACTGGCTTCCTAACATGACACTCCTATACTGTGATTTGGGCCTGATTGTCCCCTTGGGTCCAATGCTCCTCATATATAAGGAAAATTTCAGAACTCCTTCCAGAAGAAAGAGAACCTGGCTAGATTCATAAACCAGTCTTCTAGATATAGAGGTTAATGAAAAACTCTGCTAGTTTTTAAACTATATCAATTAAATCCTTCTTCACCTCTCTGCAAATTTATTTCTACTAGTAGAAGTTATAAATTATACTAGTTGGTAATAGATTTGGTCAGAATGTATAATTATCTATTGTTTTTAGATTATTTATAATGTACATTGTTAGATATTGATAATTTCTCATTTTTGTTTAAACTAAGATTTACCTGGAAATGGGTTCTTTGATGTTGGGTAATTTGTATTCTGAATTTTTAAAAATGTTTTCTTCTAGAGGATTTAATTTTCAGATTATAAACCCCCCGCAAAAGACTCTATACATGATGTAGTACTTTATTCATAGTTTTTAGATTTATGTTTTATATATGTAAAATATATATTCATTAGTCTTGAAATACTAAGTAAGTTCCAAATTTAGCACTTATCATTCTTCAGTTTTTTAAAATGTATGTCTTTAATTATTTTTTGTCTAAAATTTGAAGTCTATATTTTAACATTGAGTAATATAAAGTGATGTATATTAGTTAATTTTTAGAATCTGACACTATGACAGACATCTTTCCAATTAAATACTTAGTAAACAATAAAGACATAGTCATAGAATTCATGGGTTGTTTTTCATTATTTAAGTAACTATAAGGAAACGGTGATGCAAAAACACATTTATCTCAATTTACAGATAAGCAGGCTGAAAATTTTTGAGATTTAGCTGCTTAATGCCACACTTAGGTGATACATCTCATCTAATGGATCCATTTAATTTTTTTCTCACGAAACATTTGACTGCCAAATGTTGAGGTCAAGGGTGGTTCTAATGGAAGCAGAGTGCAGGGCTTGTGTGAGTCAGAGCAAAGACACTTAAGGGAGGCCGTGGTGATTGAACTTGCAAAGGACATTTCTGTCTGAATAAAAGTATATCCACACACATATTAGAGAGCAGTTTTAGTCTCCATATATTTCTTTTAGTCACTTGATATTTGGGTGGCTTGTGACATCCTATGATCCAAGTCAATGAAGGATATGGACAAGTGGGACCACAAATTGCCCTTTCTGGCTTTAGGCCAGGAGCAGTTTCAAACAGCTGATTTCATATGGAAAGACCTGTGGTAAGATAGCAGGTGGGTGTCAGTATTTAGAATAACTCTATTTCTAATGATGAAGACATTAGACCCTCCAAGGTAGAGTACAGTTAGGATGCCAGGGGTCTACATAATCTGTGAGTTGTAGCCTTGGTTACCAAGCTCCTTTATGCTTTATTGAATACCCATCTCCTACTTCTGAACAACTATGGCTGCTCTAAACAAGGGTGCCCCAGGCCCAATATGATGTTCTAATTCACCTTTCATTTTCGCTCTCTCCCTTTTTACATGTGTGCATTGAAATTCAACTTTTTAATTACCTTCCCTCACATAGTGCACAAAGATAGGCCATGAATATGGTATAAAACAAAATCTCTGGCCAATTTATTTAAAATACAATTTCATAGAGCATAAACATAGCTATCATCCTCTATCCCCATCCTCACTGAGTATCTGAAAACTGTACCAAACACATGGACAAAGTGTTGTGTATACACCTAGCATGACTGTGACCACCTGTAGCATTGACCATCCCTCAGCAGAATGTCTCTGCTTCTGACATGGAATTAGGAAGATATGAGTTTTCTTTTCTATATCTCACAAAGGAACTCTTAATTTCTCTATACCTTAACACCCTCTCCTCCTCTCTTCTTTGTCATTTTTTCTCTTTCTGAATCATTTCTTTTTTCTCCTCGTGTTGCTTAAAGTATCATCTAAAAATGTTACAACTGGATATTATAGTATCTTAGGATAGATTCAATAATCTTTTAACACAATGATTCTCTTTTATGCTTTTAGTCTTAATAGGCTTTGAAACAAATAATAAATATGAAATTAAGAACAGCCTTGGACAGAGAATTTACTTTGCAGCAGAGGATACTGATTGTTGTACCCGAAATTGCTGTGGCGCTTCCAGACCTTTTACCATGAGGATTCTTGATAATATGGGCCGAGAAGTCATAACTCTGGAGAGACCTCTACGATGTACGAGCTGTTGTTGCCCCTGCTGCCTTCAGGAGGTCAGTGAACAATTTTCTGGGTAATTGTAAAACAGTTCAACAAGAATTTTCACCCTTTTGCTAAAGCTATATAATAAAATGGGATTTAAGGCAAATTGGTCCACAAGCTATTGGTTTATACTCAAGAGTAAATAGGAGGAAGGATGACAGGTGAAAAACAATGAGAAGTTATTCCCATGTCCCTGAGAATTTTGTCTGGTAGGATTGCACATCTGCTCAGAGACCAGACTTCTCGATCTTCAGGAAGGGCTGGGACAATAAGGCACTTGGTCAAGTCCCTTACTTGAAATGACCATAGACAATATCCTAGAATACAATTCCTGGAGCAAGTACACAGAAGAATGATGAAAAAAAAAAAAAACAGATATATTAATCTCACAATTTAGCCAACCCGTTATGGAACAAACCTAAAAGAGAGCTGCTCTGAGAAATCTCAACTCTTGTGTTTTTTGGTTCCCTATTCAAAAAAAAAAAAAAAAATTAATGTATTTGAGTCCCCTGTGGTAGATATATAGTAATCGTGAGTACCTTTAGTTCCATGATGGCCAGCTGTCTGTTTCATATTACTTGTCAGCCTACTGATAGAGAACATAAATCTCAGGATACAGAGATTTTATAGGAAAGTTGACCTTCGCCTATATCCCTATTGGCCTGAGACCAGCCCTGCCTGGTTAGTCCTTCCACATAAGTAGCTGGGAGGCCATGATCCAGAGACTCAAGCACAGAGATATTTGGAGTGTAATACTGCACTTCCTTTAAAAAGATAACTGAAGTTATTCATACTTATTTATTTTGTTTTCCATGTCATTTTGGTTAGGTATGATAGTATCTATCTATCAGTTAGGATATTTGAGCAAAGTCAGAGTTTGAAGGAATATGGTCTGAAGGTAAAGAATACATTGAAAAGCATTATCTTAAACAGCAGCACTAGAAGTCTTCCTTTACACATGATCATACTGAGGTACTGTCTGGGTCACCCAGCTAAGTAACACGGGCAAATTTCCCGGCCCCATTTCTTTTCATTATAGCACCACTGCCACTCATATTTGAAAATGGCAATGATCAGAGTTCTGTCCATACATGCAAACCAGTGTTTTTAATGGAGTTAGAGAAAAGAGTTCCTTAACAATTTACACATTTTTCATTAGTATAGAAATTTCAAAATGTACGAGGCCGGTGGAGCAGTGCTTAAATGTAAGACTATGTGTATCGCATGCCCGATTTTGTGGCTCAGAACTTCTACTTTCTATCTGTGAAATCTGATACAGGTTAATGAATCTCTCTGTTCTTCAGTTACTTCATCTATAAATAGGGATGATGATACCAACCTGGAAGACAAGTTGTAAATTAGTGGTGCTTAGAACAGTCTCTGACATTTACAAAGTATTTAGTAAATGAGAGTTATTATTAGACATTATTGTCATTACAACTTATATGTGTTCTTTTGCCTTTTAGATAGAAATCCATGCTCCTCCTGGTGTACCAATAGGGTATGTTACTCAGAATTGGCACCCTTGCCTGCCAAAGTTTACTGTTCAAAATGAGAGGAGAGAGGATGTACTTAAAATTGTTGGTCCATGTCTTGTATGCAGTTGTTGTGCAGATATTGATTTTGAGGTAAGAGATGTGGTAATCTTTATAGATTTTGCTTTCCTAATGTAAGAATTATATATGTATATCCTGATATCTCGAGAGGGAAACAATGTGCTCATATATTTCATTTTGGTCAAAAAAGGTGGTAATTTCTGTCATTGAACATCAGTGTTCATTATGCTAAATGAAAAAAAGAAAAGTAGAACCCTATAGTCAAATAAATATAAGTAAAACATCTAACATCTAAACGTGATAGTTTTTGTATGGAAGTACAGTATATTATCCATTTCCAGTAGAACCTTTGTCAGTGTAATCTGACTTCCAAAGCATGTGGATCCCTCCTTAGTCTGAAACACAGGCTGCCAGTGTTCTCAGCACTCTTTAGTAGGTCTGATATCTTTGAGTTCCTACAAAAAGACCAATTATGCAGAGAGTTTTCAGGAAGTAGTGTAAGACACATTACCCAATAATGCTTCTCTATGGTCTTTCCTTTATCTTTATATTAAATTTGATTATTAGAGACCACAATATAACTGTGTACCTATGATATGGAGAAATTTCATGACAGCAGTTTTCTAACAGATGGCCTAGCCTGATAGCTCACATTATTTAATTGCAAATGTTAAAAGTCTGGTGATTTTCGAAGTTAATCTTGATTTTCTCATTCTTTTGGAAAATCAGAAAATGTGGTAAATTGGACCCACATTTCTATAAAAGGGGCAAAAAGTCTGAACCTGAGTAGTGCTACCCCCTTGTGATAATATGTGGGAACTCTGCCAATCACCTTTAACTTCCTAAGGTTTTCCACTATCCAGCTTCACTCTTTTATAGTATCTGTCTGGTAATCAGTCATATGATATTCAGTTCCTCTGTTAGACGCTGGTTATACAAAAATAAATTTTCTCTCTCATTGACTTAGGAATCTAATGAATGAGACAGGCATTTCCAAGAATACACATGTGATTTAATAGAGGCTTTATGAACACTCTTAAAATGGAATATGGATTGTGGGAGAGGAACGTATACTATGTATGTGTAAAGACTTTATAGGTTTATGTATAATAATAGTTCTATATGTAGAGATTATCATCCCTATCAAAGATCCAGAAGAGTCGGAGAAAAATGTTCTTTTAGGAATTTAGAAGTCATCCATCAACCATTCTAAATGGATATCTTAGAACATATATTATATGTAATAAATTAACTTCCCTCCTGTGCATCAAGATTGGTTCTAAGTAACATTTTTGAGGGAATTGAGAAACTAGTCTCTTGAAATGTTTTCTGCAGGCTATATAAGAGAAGTTTGAAGGCAGAAATTGTCAATATGAGGGACCATTATGGAACATAATTTCCATTTGGGTGTCGGTGGACATGGCAACTGGGTATAGAAACACAGCAGGGAGAGGCACATTCTAAAGGAAGAAATAATTCAAGAGACATTTAATAAACGTACCAAGTAGAATTGTTTACAGATTTGATGTCTGTTGAGGATAAAAGAAAATTTTGATATTATTCTGATGTCTGTGAATTAAGATGCTAAATGAATATAGTGCCATTGGCCCAGTTAAAAATCTTGGAGGAGAAATAGTTGATCTGTGGAAAGTTAATAGTTCGTACTTGAGTTGTATTGGATTTCAAGTTTGTAGAGTGAAAGGCTGAAGGGTTGAAACTTAGAGTCTGAATTCATACTGCTGTTTCATACCATGGTTTAGGAATTTCAAAACATTAAAATTTATTCCAAGTGGTGATATACATGACAGAGTCAAATGCAAAAGCCTACGAGGACATCAATCACCAAGGGCACCCTCTATTCCTACGAACAAGCCCTATCTTCATGTGAGCAGATTCAAAAATTATCAACGGCTCAAGGAACTACTCCACCAGGAACAAGCTGCATATAATACTACAAGCTGCAATCAATCTTATAAGAAATACCTAAAGAAACATTAAAGAGACAAAACGAGAAATATGATGGGAAGGATGAGACTAGAGAATGAGAGGATTTGAAAATAAACCAAATAGAACCTCCAGAAATGAAGAACAGTCATTGAGAAAACCTCATCGGAACGGATGAGCTGAACACTAGATACAAATGCGGAGAAAATTACTTAGCTGGATGATCCATAGGAGGAAAATAAATGAGAGAGATACGAATTGGAAGGGACAAAATAATTGAAGGGATGGGAAGCTCCAATAGACTACTGTTGTGTATGCCAAAGAGGGACTACAGAACAGGACAGACAGAGTATGTGTAGAGATAATATTCAAGTAGATAATTGACTAAGAATCTTGCCAACTTGATGCTATGGATTCTTAGATTCAGAAAGTGCAGGGAGTTCTGGGTAAGAAAAAGAAATAACACTTAGATAAAACTCAGTTAAATTATAAACATCAAGCTAAAAATGAAATTTAAAATCAGCAACGTGGAGAGGGGAAGGTTACTTCTAATATCTAATTCCCTTACCATTTGGGATTTTGAGCATCATTTTAGGGTTACTGGCTGCTTGTATTTATTCTTTTTAAATTGTCTTTCCATGTCCATTGCCTGTTTTATCTATCGAGGGGTTTACTCTTCCCTTGTCAATTTATGTATGTAATTTATGTGTTCAAGTGTCAACTCTGCATCTGTCTTTTGATTTGAAAATATTTTCCATATCTTTTTTTCTGGACTTTGTTTATGAGATATAGAGATATAAAACAGAAAATTTAGATCTCATTTAGTCAAATATATCTATTTTAATAGCTTTGTGTTTTCTTGCCTTAATAATAAAGTTCCCTCCAATCTTACATTTTATCTATTTTTTACTCTTTTACATTAAATTCCTAACTTACTTGGAATTCTATTTGTACAAATTGAATCACACTTTTTTTTAATTCAAATATCTATGTAACTGTGTCATCACAGTTTATTAAGTACACTATTAATTCCTTGCTAAAATAAAATAACGTACATTACATTCCCATAAGTAATGGGGTCTATTTTTAGATTCTCTCCTCTAGTGCATTGATCTAACTATTTGTTTCTACAGCACTGCCTAATGATTTAACTATGATGATTTAATGATATGCCCTATATCAGGTCATAGCTAAGCAGTCACTTAATCTTCTTCATTGTATTTTCTTGCTATTATTAGTTGTTTCCTTGTCTATACACAGTAAATCCATTTCATGGAATTTTTCTGATGTTGGAATCCAATTCACATTATATTACATTTGTAATTTTTTAATTAACATAGTTATGATGCTACACCTGTCTCATCTCAGAAATGTGATCTTTTTATTCATTCCTACCTAATTTTGTAATCTTGTGAAGGATATATAGTTTTTTTCATATACATCCTCTAATTTTTATGAATTTATTGCTAATTTATAGGCATTATCACTATTAAGGAAGATTATTTATATTTTTAGGTACTTATTGTTACTGTTGAGAAAAGTTATTCATTTTTGATTCCCTTTTATGCAGTCATGTGACTGGATTCAAGTCTTACATTTAGAAGCTTTTTTTTGTCATATTTCATGGTTTCCTAGCTATAAAATCACAGAGCAAACAAAATCATTTTAGCTCTTCTAATATTTATTAACCAATTAGCTCATTTTCTTTTCCAGGCAACTTCTATAGCAAAGCTGAATAATAATGCCAGTTGTGGGAATACCTACCAAGTTTATGGTTTTAACTAAAATAGCAAATGTTTCAAATAATTTAGAAATATATTGCCTGCTATTTTTCATAGTATTTTCTATTCCTATTTTTCCTAGAGCTGGTATTAGCAAAATTAACTTTTTGTGTATGTGAAAGACAAGACAGAAAACATTTTAGACTTAATGTTGCAACTACTCAACTCAGACATTGTAGATAAAGAAGTCAAAACAATACATAAATACTGGGTGTGACTGTGTCCTAATAAAACCCTTTATAAAAACAGACTAAATATAGCCCATTAGCCATTGATTGCTGAACCCTAGCCTACATTTTTATTAAGAATTGATCTCTAACATTCTAAAAGTCTGCGTATCATATTGGTCATGAGTACAGACTCTGGAACAGAGAACATGGATTTAAAATCCATCCCGACGACTTCTTCTATATGTGATATTAGACTGATTACTTAACCTCTCTTTGCTTCAGTTTTTTTCTTGTGTAAACTCTGTGTAATTGTAGTACGTACCTTATAATGACATGAGGAAAAAATTACCTAATATTTGTAAAGAATTTCTATGCCATGCATGCATATACTAGATGTTACATAAATGCTGATTAGCAAATAAATACAATACCTTTTTAGCATCTATGGATACACTCTTATGTTTTTAATTATATAATTCTCTAGTATTTTTTAATTTCTTATAGTATATTCTTTTGATATTTATCTAGTTTCTGTGTGCTAATCTTCTATTTGGAGTTTTTGCACATTTCTATAATGAGATGAGCCTCTAGATCCTTCTGAATACCTTTATCAATTATTTTTAAAAATAAGTAAAATTTAAATTTAATAGTAATATAACAGTTTATTTCTTCCAGAAGTTGAAATCATTTCATTGCATAAATTTTCTATTTTTAAAATATTATCTAGACAATAGATAAAAATTATCTAGCCCTGTTGACTTTTCAGCTGAAGATTATGTTCACATTTCTGAACTTTCCTATAAAAAGTTATATATTCCATTTCTCACATTAATTTTGTTGAATGTTTATATTTCCTGCTATAAGAGTCAAAAAAGGGGAATGCTATTATCTTTTAAGTCTAGTGGTAGGTTTATGGGAGCTGATAAGTTAACTTTTGTAACTTTTGTAAATTTTGCATATTTCAAAAAAATTAATTAAAAAATAAAATGTAAGGTTTTATTACTAGCTACAAATGCTTAGATGACAGCAGCTATTAGCAGATAAACATTAAAGTATCAAAGTATCAGGAGAGAATTTTTATACTTCTAGTTTCCCACAATAATGTTACGTAACATATATATATATATGTATATATATATATATATCCCTACAGATCAGTAGTCAGTAGGTTACAACAACAGGTATTTATTCTCATGCTATGGGTCCATCGGTCAACTCTGTCTCAATGAATACACCTTGGCTCAGCGAGATGGCTCTGATTTAGGCTATAAGTTGGCCACAGGCCTGCTCTCGGTATGCTCATTTCGGAGCTATAGCAAGAGCAACTAACTGGATCATACTATTCTCATAGCTGATTGCTGGACACCAAGAGCACGCCAAACACTCAGCCATGTTTTAGTTGTCTGTTCACCTCACATCAACGTTCCATTGGTCAAACAAGTGACATGGCCAAGCCTAATTATCCATGTTCAGGGACATATACTGGGCCTACAGCAGGGAGAGTCAGTAAACGAATATTGATGAACAGTCGTCCATACTATCACAGTTTTCATATTAAGAGTTTACTTTGAATTTGTTAAGAACCATGCACACCCAAATAAGATGGGTAAACTGTTTTTAGTTTCCCCACATATATTTAGCTACTCCCAACCTGAGCTAGGGCTTTAAAGAGTATTGCTAGCACATGCGCTACCTTGTGTACATTTGAAAAGGACACATCTCTTCCTGGGCCGATGCAGCCATACATGCACACACCATGGGGATGTGGCTACACTCAACCCCACATGCCCACCTGGTGAGGTACATTTGTCCTGCTATGATCTGTTCAATTTTTATGACTTGCCTTACACAGACTTCTAAAATCAGGAAAGTTTTAGTTTGGAGCTCTTTTTTTTCAAACACCTCCCTTCGACACTTTCCTTCACTCAAAACTGCCAGTCTTCTTTCCCAGGCTCTTAGTACTTTATGTTTTCCTACTGACATTGGGTGGTAATGGCCGCCCCCCACCCCCCACATTGCATTTAAACACTCAGCCTATGTAAATTTTTTTGTGCTTCTCTAAAGCAGATGCCACTTGGGGGTTTAGTTTACTACCTTCCTGATGGCTTCTAGAAACTTCATCAAAGAAATATTTCATATTCGTATCTTTTCATACCAAAATTTTGTTTTAAAACAATTGAATTCATTTCTTACTGTCTGTCTTAATGTAAAATAGAAATGTTAAATATTTCAGTAAAACTACTTTCACATAAGTTCTCTGTAGCAAAGAAATGATTTTTTTTCACATATATCTATAAATAGATACAGGAATTTATACAAATGTGATGAGTGATATAATGTTCATAGTTATGTACTACACATAATTTTAAAGGTATATTTGTTTCATTTTATTCCAACTTTGGAAATAGTTTTCTTATTAGTTTCTAGAATTCTTTATGACTGTCATTTTTTTTCCAATTTAGATTAAATCTATGGATGAAGAAAATGTGGTTGGCAAGATTTCCAAACAGTGGACTGGTTTTGTGAGAGAAGCATTTACAGATGCCGATCATTTTGGGATACAGTTCCCTTTAGATCTTGATGTGAAAATGAAAGCTGTGATGCTTGGTGCATGTTTCCTCATTGTAAGTCAATTCTTGTTAATCTCGGGTGTATAGATGGCTTCTCTAGTATTCTGAAATGATTCAGTAAGTTGTACATTTTTAAATGACCTTTTTTAAGTGTATAGGTTTTATTTAAAGGGGTCCCATTTAATCTTAGCTCTGAAATTCCATTTTCTTCTGAGACTCCTAATTCACAGGTGACTATTTTCTCTGAAACGTCTGCTCATTTTCACATGGCAATAGAAGGACTTTGTGTGTCAAATAGAGAGCCTAGTCTTTGAGAGTTTTATTTAAAAATTGAAATAGGTACTTAAAAGACTTCAAATATGGCCTTACATGGAATAAGGCTCAGTGAAACACAGATTTCCTCCTGATTCATTATAAATTATATCCTCTGATACAGGAATGTAAGCCGCAGTAAGTGTACACATCCAAATAAGCCTTCAGATGGAACTGTCACTTGAGAAAAAACACACTGGATAGAGCAGTGATTCTGAACTTATCATTCATTAAATCACTTAGGGAGCTTTCAGAAATCCCAAGTACCAAATCATACCCCAGCTGAACTAAATCACAAGCTGAGAATCAGAAGTTGTATGGCTCCCGTGGCGATTCAGTGTGCAGTCAAAGTCAAGGACTCCTGGGACAGAGCAAGGTTCTCAGCCTTAGATGCACAGTTGACTAGCTTCTCAAATTCCCTGTATCAAGATTACAACCAAATAGAAATTAAAATCCTGGAAATGGGACCAAGCTTTCAAGCTGTTGAGAATCACTAACATGAATATCTGAAACATTCATTTAGGGAGCAATTAGGAAAAAAAAAAACAAAAAAACTAAAAGATGAGGGTATATGCAACAAAAAGGACCCAGAATCTTCAACAAATAAATGTAAAATCAAAATGAGGTAAAATCAAAATGAGAGAGTTTTAAAAGACATCAACTTAATGCAGTTAGTAGACTATACCGAATTGAACAAACCAATATAAAAAGTCATTTACAATTTTTTCACCTAAGTCCACATATGCTTCTATACAAGTGTGACTTGTAATAAAGGATTAACAACAACAAAAAGACATTTACAGCTGTTTATAGAAATTTAAACATTGGCTATTTGATGATTTCTGACTTATTGTTTTTTTTTTAAGATATGATGATTATGATATGGTTATGTAAAAACAAAACAAGAAACCATATTTTTTAGGGCCACATACTAAAATATTTTAATATAATGTGATTTCATATCACATTTTTTTAAAGGATGTGAGGGCAGGAGAATTTAGAGGATGAAGCAATTGATGAACCAAGATTGACCATATTAATAATTATTAAATCTGGGTGACTGGCTATTTGGAATTTATTATGCTATTTTATCTAATTTGGGATAGGCTCAATATTTTCTATATACATTTTTAAATATAACCAAAATTCTATTTAAAAGTTGTGTTTTCAATAAGTGTTTATCTCACATAAAAAGTAAAATTTAACCTTAACCTTAGGAAAGTGTTTAACCGAAGGTTTATACACTATAACCAAAGATATAGTGTGTATAGGGAAGAGAGGACAGTCTGGGGTGTCTCAATAAATGGGACATGAGATTGACAGGGGAGTTATTAGGAAAAAGACTATGGAATAGATCAGATTTCTTCTAAAGGACTTTTAGGATTGGGCAACTCCTTATAGATATTAGGAAGATACCGAAAGTTGTTCAGTTAACTGGTTAGTTTTAAACTAGGTCTAAATAAAAGAGTTATAAATCCAAAGTTTAGAAAGATAAATCCTAGTAACTGTGTGAGAAATGAATTGAAGAGAGGTAAAATTACAGGAGTGCAATTGCAAGTAATTATAAATAATGATTACATTATTTTTGTTGAAAGGATAAAGGGAAATGATAGATGTGTGAGATAAAATTCATAGGATTTGATGTAAGTCATGAAGAAGAGGGTCTAGTTAGACAATGATGGAGTGAAACAAGCTGGGGAACACAGTGGACATGTTTGGAAGAGAAATCATAAAACTGGGCCAAAAAATTCTAAGAGGCATTCTAACTCTAAAAAGGCTATCATTCTCCTGAAATATCTAGAAGTTGTACATGGAATTCCAGTCATAAGAAAAGTTATATTACTAAAGAAGTAAAAAAAAATTGAGGAAGAAAGATTGAAAGAGGAACGTTCTGAAGGACATGAAAAAAAGTGAAATTTAGAGAAATTACCAGAGAACTAATTTAATTCATGCAAGTATTAGTAAGTAAATAGAATTACAGGATTTAATTGATATTAAAATGGATGTTGAAGCTTATCAACTTTTCCCAGGTCTGCATATTAGTCAAATTCTCTTGTTTAGCAGATATGTTATTATGTTTCATCATATCTCTTAGCTTTAATGCATCTGAAAATTAATATCTGTTGCTGAAAACTCATTTCTCTATTTTGTTTTTATTTAGGACTTCATGTTTTTTGAAACAAGTGGAAGCCAAGAACAGAGAACAGGAGTGTGGCAGTAAATTAATAAAAGTCTCCTCAGAGAATGTGAAGTTTGTATATTGATCATTACTATGTAAAAGTAAAACTCAGTGAGTTTTCTTTTGCTTTATTGAAATGAATTATAGCATGAGTGAATTACACTGTGATGACTGAAAGTCCAAGTATATGATTTCACTTTTAAAATTATAGTTTCTTTTCTATATCACTGACTTATAAATGTTTTTATATATTTTCTTTCATTTTATACATTTCATTTTTCATTGTGTATTACAGAGACAGGACACAGGAACTTTTACATTTAAACATGAAACTTTTTTGATAAATTGCTTTGAACTGTCATCTTATATTTTCAACTTTTATAGAAAAATTGATTAAAATGATTTTAATATGAAATTATACATTATTTTAATAAATCTATTTTCAGTTTATTTCATAGGTAACAACTAATGTTTTTTGCAAAGTGTATATTCAAAAAAGTTAAAAAATCAATATAATATATTATCAAGAAAAGTAAAATGTATTTTATTCAGAAAATTAACTATATTTAACTTCTATATGCTATTCTGCTATTATAAATAAGATTTTCATAATGGCAAAATCAATTTTTGATAGATTTCAGTGGAAAAAAAACATGATTCTGTTCCAGAGAAGGACATATTTAAAGACTCGCTTTAAAACTAGAGTATTGTTATAATTTTTCAAGTAATTATGCACACATCTTATGTTTAGTGTCTGTATTATATTATTCACAGAGAACATGGTGGTTATGAGATAATACAACTATTAATTAAATAGAATATATATATTCTTTCAGAGTATAAACTTCAGTAATGGGCTAGTTGATTGTTTATGGCAACAATCAAATAACTGAAATAAAAAAAAATTTATATATTTCCTTGTATATTTTTGTTTTAAACTGTGAACAATTATTTCATATGGTGTTCTGAACTTAAAACATTTACCTCCCCCTTTCAAAAGACCATCTATACCAGTGCTACAAACTAGAATTTCTACATGTCAAAAACTTAAAGGAAACTTTATACTCTGTTTTGTAGGGAAATTTGAATCTTTGGGTTGAATGAGAGGAGATGTCCAACCCATAATTTAACTCATGCAAAGGAAAAATGTGTTTAGGACATAAGGACTTAGGGGAGAGACTCTGTTTAATCTGCAGCCAATGCCACCAACACGACTAGCTCCTATTGTTGAGAACATTAGGATGCCAGGGGAGCTACAGGAAAAACTAAGTCTAGGCCAGTTTTCATTAGTCAAATAATTCACTAGATCCTAGATTCCAATGATGAGAAGTAACCACAGCACTCACGTTCAGTTTACAGTTGGTAGAGACAGCATGCCAGGTAAAGTGAGATACTTGCATAGCTGGATCTTGGCAGAATTAGTTAAGCCAGTCAGAGAAAGGGAGGACTTTCCAGATGCACTGTTATTATCTCTATGACAGATAACATCTAGCTTTCATTCTCCCTCTTCCCCTACCCCTCCTTCTCTTCCTATTACCCTTTTCTCTCTCCTTTGCATAGATTTCAGGATCTCTGGTTAAACAAAGTAAAACTACAACCGATTCGAACAGTCCTTTCTCCTTCAACTGTGCAGGGAAGATTTGTGCAGAAACCTATACTCTACCTACATTTTAATTCAACACTAGAAAAACGACATTTATAAAAAGAAAAATCATCTCACATGAAAAATTAGAAATTTAAATATAAGGAATTACAAGTGTCTTTATTTGTAATCTCAGTGAGATTTAAAGAAATGTTGCTATTTATCTCTTGAATAGGCAGCAGAGAAAAAGAAACATTCTGATGAGGTAAAATTTTAAGAAAGTTGAAAAATATGATGACCACATTTTAAAGTATAATGGAAACACTGGAACAGTAAATTGCATGAAATAGATAGCACAATAAAGTAAAAGAGATTTTAGAAATTTTTCCATAAGTCAGCTAAACACAAAGTATAAAAAGAAAGGTGATTCCAGAAGAACAGATACATTAATTTATGCACAGCAAAAATGCCAGAAGTGGAAATCAGATGGAGCCAAGAGAATAATAAAGGTAAGAGAACTTATTTGCAAAAGGAACAGACTAAACTCTCTAGGTAATGAGTTTATCTTATATCAGAAAAATTCATTAAAATATCTACTTATGATTTTTACAAAGCAATTATCACATGGCTGCACAAAGGAAGACATTGTTAAAGCCTTAATAGATTGGTTTCTGTGGCCTAACTTCCACGATATTTCCACAGTCTAGTTCATTTTTCTTACCTCACCAATAGAGATTGATCAATTCAGTACTCTAATTACAGGTGTTTAAAAGGACCAAAGGATGTGGAACAAAAAGATAATTCGATAAAGGTACTTGATGCCTCATCTCCATTTTCCTATGCCTGCCTTTCAGTAGACACCTTACCACTTCTGAGATTCTTTCCCTCAGGATGATGTGACATATAGAGAAATGGTATCATGGAATCATTCAGAACAGGGATTTCCTTTGCCCTTCTTTTCTTACCCTAAGGAGAACAAAAGAAAAGCATCACATCCTTGGTCATTATTCTACCCACCAAGTCCTAGATCCTGGGTTGTAAATACCATTCTCCACTTGAACTGGGCTCTTTGAGAGATGGCTATACCTAGAGTTGAGTCATGGACAAGTACAAGATGAGCCTCAAATGACTTATAGAAAAGCCAAGGAGTTGCTCAAGGAAGGATTGTAGCATGTCAAAGCATGAGGAACCAAATTGGAAGGACCCCCACCAACAAAATTAAGGAAACTTAAGGAGCAAAATACCGATAGGAAGAGATCAATTACCTATTCAATAAAATAGGACACCATATGTCCGTACAGATATACTTAGAAATAAATGCATAAATTAAAAGCTTTATGAAGACAAAGACAGATATAGTCTCAATTTACTTTCCCGCAATTTATTTTTTTAATTTTAAAGAGTGAAAGAGTAACTTACAGCAGACCTTAGCAGCCCCCACTACAATCAAGTGATTGAAGTGATCATTGTCAGTAATGAGATGAAGTGGAACTGAGTACCAACTGATAAGGTGCAATATGATACAGCATCACAGAGATCTTGACATGTCATTTAGGATAGCAGGTATTGAGTAGATTTTGTTTTAATGCTTGATGAGTTGGCCTTTTCTTGTGATATGACTTTTGTCCAGTACTGGTGTTTATCTAGTCAGGAATCGGGCTTAGTTTGCAATTTCTTGTTATGGTTACCCTAGGTATACCCCAGGCTTCAAATTCTTCTAGTGATAACTTGTATTCAGAATGTGGTCTAGTTAGCCAGAGGGTTTACTGAAATCCTCAGAGGGAATCTGTCTCTTGTAGCATTGTCAGCTATAATTCCCTGTTCTTTTTACTTAGAGATTGTTAGCCTGGGGATGGGGAATCAGGGACCCAGTGTTATCTGATGTTCAAGAAGGCATTGTCAATTTCCTGAGGCCACACACTAATTCTACAATGTATTCCTGAAGTCAGAGACTGTGGGGACTTGGCCAATTTCTCTCTTTAATCAGGTCATCAGCAGTAGACATTCACAAAGAACCCAGAACTGGCTGGAAATATGAGAGCTATGTCAGGTATTTATGTGAGGGCAGTCAGTGGATAATGGGGAAGAAGTCAAAAGAGACTCAATAAGTAGTCAAACTTAATGATCCCAAGTAGAAACATGCTCAAGTGGTAAAGTTCACAAAAGCAAAATGAGGCCACTTTTGGAGCCACTTGTCCTAAGTGGCTTGGCTGGGGCAAAACCACACAGAGTTTGGACCATACTCTTATCCTAGGACAGGAAGCGCCTTCTGTACACTTCCTAACCTTCCTTCCCAATACCTCAAAGTTCCTTGGCCTGAGAGAACTACCCTGAGAAGTTTCTCATCCTGTCTAAAAGTACCTGAGGCCCAGGAGAGGGAAAGTTTAGGAGTGCACCTAGGGCCTAGGAACCAGGTAATTCAGGGTGGGTTGTGACAGTGAGTATTGTGTCCTTGGATGTCCTTAAGGGATAAGTAGGGAGAAGATGCAGAGACAGAGATGGAGCTGTGTTTTCAATCTTGAGAAGAAAGTTCCGGGTGGTCATCTGGCTAAAGTATCAAGTACCTGGTCAGTGAGCCTTTAGGTGGCTGGGGGAGAGAGGGAACTAAAGTGGAGTAACTGCTGGGAAAAAAGAGATGCTCCAGGGAGAGGTAGTTAAAATGGTCAGAAAATCAAGTCTGGGCTCTTAGCATCCAGTCAGCTACTCTTTTCAGTCGGGGCATTGAGATTGAATGGAGTTTGGGCTCAAAAAGTGCTACTGTAATTGTAGGGTAGTTAGAAGGAACTCAATAGAGAATTCCTGCCATCACTTAAAGAAAAAAATTAAAAACAGTTTCCAGGACACAATTATTCCTCCTAGAGTGCCCCAGGAGAATGCTCAGGGGTTGCCTCAGAGACCTTCCCAGCTTCTGTCCCCATCCCCACCTGCCATGCCCTGGCTGCCTGCCTCTCTTAGGGCAACATTCCTGCACCTAACCCTGTCTCTTATGAAGTGTCCCTCCCTGTACCTTAATTTCCTCATTTGCCAAATGTGTGATAACAGTCTACCTCATAAATTCTGTGTGAAGATTAAGTGATCTAATGTAGGTCAAGGCACTTGAACAGGTTTATGCAGTACAAGTATTAGGGGGTTAGACACATGAGCAATGGGAGCAAAGGCAGCTCTGTAAAACATAGAAACCTCCCTTGAAGACCTTCCTTAAGGATCTCCCAGTAGCACCACCCATTAGGATTATAAATTAACCCAAATCCTAGGGTACAAAGGCCCTGAAAGCTGCTGGCTTAACCAGCCACAAATACTCAAAGTACTACCTTAACCTGCCCTTAACCCCAGTTTCATTATAGTATCATGCCTATGCCCGGAAAGTTCATGATTCTAATTATAATAGACTGGATTCTAGGTAACTGCATGAGCAGTAGGCAGGGAGTTATATAACAGCTATGTCAATCAAAATGACCTCATGTGCAAACCACCTAGGAAAGCCTTGAAACTACCCATCACGGCCCTAGTATAATACAGACCTTCCCACTTCTGCACTGTTACAGCTCTCTTTGCTGAAAATCTCCTCCTCCCTCAGAGTGTACAATGTTTTTTTATCTTTTCACTTCCCAAATTCCACAGTGCTGCAAACTTCCGTAGTATTGCCTGTCTCCTTCTAAAATGTGCTTTTAATCATTCTTACTTCTAAATCTTGCTGACCTGTAATTCTTTACTGTGTCAGTGGGAAAGAACCAAGGACCCCCAAACCCCACCCCATGCCACTGGAGCGATGCTAGATTTCACATCACCCAAGCAGTAACAGAGGCAGAGCAGAAAATGAAAATGGCTGCATGTCAGTAATAATCAAAGGTTTTTAAAACTGAGAGAAGTGGCTCTGACTAATACAGAAAATTTGGACTAAATTGGATTTCTTATTGTGGTTAAACGGCACATAGAATTCATTTTAAACCCACAGATGAAGACTGATTTTCCCCCCTTGGAAGAGAGAGGATTTCTTGACACAAACTGGGGGGACCAATATCTCTGAGGAGAGTGGAATAAGATCTGAGTACAGAAGAAATATTAACTGGACAATACAGGGTTTGAACTAGAAGCTCTGAATTTATAAGCAGAAATGGCCATAATATGATTCCCAATAGAGTTAGTCAGAAGCCTATGCTTCTGAACTTACCTCTCTCCACACAGAGCATTCAAGTTAAATTTCAATTTACTTTTAATGTCATATGGCAGAAATATTTTATTTGTGCCAAAAGATGGTGTATAAATTTACCCAAGTTGGAAACCAACTAGATTTGAAAAACAGATGTTTGTAGTGAGCTTGGCTACTAAAGGATTTATTTCTGCCAGTGGATTCTAATTTTCCATCATTAACATATTGAGGTTGTTTTATCTGGCCATGACAGAAAACAAACATTGGCTTATTTCTTCTTGCATTAGAAGTTGCTTTTGAAAATTAGTTGCTAGGAAACATTTCAGCTTTAATCAAACATTACCAACAGATGGTAGCCATCTAGAAATATTCCAGAGAAATTCTCTGTGAAATGACGTTTACAGTATAAATTGGATCACAGTATACTATGAACCTACTAAGCATATTTCTGTTAAATCTTCATGCCAGAAATCTCTCTCCATTATTACTATTCACAAGTAGAAGAGGATTTACTTGCACAATTCATTTTGGGTTTTTGTGTGTGTGTGTGAGAATACAGATTCACTCAAATAATTTCAATAAATGTATTTGTGGCAATTGTTCCCTGGAGAAATAGAATAGTCAAAAAATAATAATAAACCTCTAGATTTTGGAGGTACCTAAAAGAAAAAAAAAATACAACTTTTACTCATTCACCATACAGTGAGGCAAACCAATCATCAAGACCTGTCCCTGAAATCCATTAGTTTACTGCCTGGGATTCACTCTGTCCTGTGAGGAACCTGGCATGACTGAGCTGACATCACTCATGAGGTCCCAGCCAGACTCTTAAGGTCTCAGATAAGAGAAACACACACACACACACACACACACACACACACACACACACACACAAGCTAAACGTAAAAAGAGATAACTGTAGCAGAAAAAATGGAAGAAAAAAAGCATAACACCTCAGAGACATAAAATCAAGCTACAAAATAAGAATAGGAAACTATAATAAGGACATTGGTGATATTAGGAGTTGAAAATATGATAATAAATTTTTTAATTAAATTAAGATAAAAACATAAAATTAGATATTTTCTTAGGATTTTAATTTATTTATTTTTTTAATTTTTTTTTTTTGTATGGTGACATTGGTTAATGAACTCCAGTAAGTTTCAGGTGTAAAATATAACAGAAAGGCATATATATATATATTGTATTGTGTGTTCCACTCCCATAGTTAGATATCTTTCTGACACCACATATTTGACACACGCCTTTCACCTTATCTAACTCCCTCCTTCTTCCTTTACCCACCCTCTGGTAACTACAAGTCTATTGTCCATATCCATGAGTCTCTGCAAGTTTGTCCTGTTTCTTTGTTACTTTTAGGTTTATATCCCATACATAAGTAATATCATGTGGTTTTCAACTTTCTCTGGCTTATTTCGCTTAGCATGATTATCTCGAGGTCCATCTCTTTTTTTGGCTGAATAATATTCCATTATACATATGTACCACAACTTCCTTAGCCAATCATTTATCATAGGACATTTCGGTTACTTCCATGTCTTGGCCACCAAGAATAATGCTGCTGTGAACATAGGTGTGCAAATATCTTTTCGGATATAAGTTTTCAAGTTTTCGGAGTAAATACTCAGTAGTGGGATTGTTGGATTGTATGGTAGACCAATTCTTAGTTTTTTGAGGACCCTCCATACTGTTTTCCATAGTGGCTGTACCAATTCGAAGTTCCACCAGCAGTGTGTGAGGGTTCCTTTTTCTCCACATCCTCTCCAACCTTTGTTATTATCTGTCCTGTTGATGATAGCTATTCTAACAGGTATGAGATGGTATTTCATTATGATTTTGATTTACATTTCCCTAATAGGTAGCGATGTGGAGCATCATTGGATGTTTGTTGGCCATTCATATGTTTTCCAGGGAGAAGTGTCTATTCAGGTCCTCTGGCCATTTTTTTGATTGTTTTTTTTTGTTGTTGTTGTTGTTATTGAGTTGTATGAATTCTTCATATACTTTGGACATTAGGCCCTTACCGGAGGCTCTGCTTATAGATATATTCTTGTTGACAATTTCTTTTGCTGAGCAGAAGCTTTTTAGTTTGATGTAGTACCACTCATTTATTTTTGCTTTGACCCCCTTGCCTTTGAGGTCAAATTCATAAAATCTTCTTTAAGTCCAAAGTCCTGGAGTTTCGTTGTATGTTTTCTTCTATTCATTTTATTTTTCAGGTCTTATATTCAGGTCCTTAATCCATTCTGAGTTCATCTTGATGTGTAGTAATAAGCCACATCCAGCAAATGGTAAATCCTACCGCTTCCAGCACAGCCCTAGAAAATAATCCTGAGTGGGAATGGTGGGAGATTGAGAAAATAAAGAAGACAGAAAGCTAGAGTCGGGAGGCCCAATATCCACTGATGATGAAATAGAGAGCAATTTTATTTTTGCAAGTTGCTTTTATACAAGAGCATACATTTGCTGGCTAAAATGAGATTATCCCCACCTAACCTCCACATCCTACTATAATCATTTACATTTCCATAGGGTAACCTTCACCCTACACAGGCTGCTAAAATCATTTGCATTTCAACACCCACATTGTTCTCCAATCAGTTTCTACTTCCCATTCTTAGGAGGATTTGTAGAGGTGAGGAAACCATTGGTTGGCCTCACAGATTGCAAGGACCTTGTCAGTTTACAACCTGCTCTCCATAGTGATAGACAACAGTCTACTTTCATTCTTTTGCAGGTGGCTTTCCAGTTTTCCTAGCACCATTTATTAAAGAGCTTTTCCTTTCTCCACTGTATGTTTTTGGATTTTTGGCAAAAATTATTTGCCCGTATAAATGTGGGTTTATTTCTGTACTCTCAGTTCTGTTCCACTGGTCTGGGTGTCTGTTTCTCTGCCAATGCAATGTTTTTTGATTATTGTCACTTTATAATGTAATTTGAAGTTCTCAGGATGGCTTTGGAAATTCAGGGTCTTTTTTGCTCCCATACAAATCTGTTGATTTTTTGTTCTATTTAAAAAAAAAAAATGCCCATGGTATTTTTCTGGGGATTGAATTAAATCTGTATAATGCTTTAGGCAAGAAAGTCATTTTAACTATGCTGATTCTCCCAATCCAAGAACATGGACTATCTTTCCATTTCTTTGTATCTTTTTTGATTTCTTTTAATAGGGTCTTGTAGTTTTCATTACGCAGGTCCTTCACTTGTTTCGTTAAATGTATTCCTAGGTATTTTATTCTTTTTGTTTCAATTGCAAAAGGAATTATTTTTTCCATTTCTTTTTCTGACACTTCATTATTAGAGTATAGGAATGCTATGGATTTTTTAACATTGATTTTGTATCCAGAAACTTTACTGTATTTGCTTATTGATTCTAATAGTGTTCTTGTGGAGTCTAGGATTTTCTATATAGTGAATCATGTCATCGGCAAATAGTGACAGTTTGATTTCTTCATTTCCTATTTGGATGCCTTTTATATCTTTCTCTTGCCTGATCGCACTCGCTAGGACCTCCAGTGTTATATTGAATAAAAGTTGCGATAGTGGACAACCTTGCCCTGTTCCTGAGATTAGAGGGAAGGTTTTTAGTTTTTTACCATTAAGAATAATGTTGGCTGAGGGTTTGTCATAGATGGCCTTTATTATGTTAAGATACTTTTCTTCTGTACCGATTTGGTTAAGCGTTTTAATCATAAATGGATGCTTTATCTTGTTTACGGCTATTTCTGTATCTATTGATTTGATCATATGATCTTATTTTTTAATTCTTTTATGTGGTGTGTCACATTAATCAATTTGTATATGTTAAACCATCCCTGTGTCCCTGGGATGAAGCCCACTTGATCATGATGTATAATCTTTTTAATATGGTAGTATATTTGGTTTGCTAGTATCTTATTTAGGATTTTGTATTAGTGTTCATGACAGATATTTGTTTACAGTTTTCTTTTTTTATGTTATCTTTACTAGGTTTTGGTATCAGTGTAATATTGGCCTCATAAAATGAGTTAGGAAGTATTGTCTCCTCTTTGATTTTTTTGGGAGAGTTTAAGGAAAATAGATATTAAATCTTCTTTGCATGTTTGGTAGGATTCACTGGTGAGGCCATCTGACCCTGGACATGTACTTTTTGGTAGGTTTCTGATGATTGTTTCAATTTCCATAATACTTATTGATTTATTTAGATTTTCCAGTTCTTGATTCATTCTAGGAAGATTGTATTTTTGTAAGTACTTGTCCATTTCTTCTAGGTTATTAAATTTGGTGTTACATACTTTTCCATAGTATTCTTGTATGATCTTTTGTATTTCTGTGTTGTGTGTCTTAATTTGCCCTCTTTCATCCCTGATTTTGTTTACTAGTATCCTTGTTGTCTCAATTTGTCCTTATGTATGCTGAACATTCGTTACTATCTTGCTATAGCAAATCTCTTATTGTTTAAGTTTATAATGCCCTGTTCTTAGTAAGGGTTGCACTCCTCTGCTTCTACCTGCCTGCTACTCATCTTACTCACAGTTATGTATGTTTTTTTTGCATTTTGTTTTAGGTGAGCTGACCCCTTTTAGTATTTCCTATAGTGCAGGCCTCATAGTGGAGAATTCTCTCAATTTTTGTATGTCCGGAAAGGTCTTTATTTCTCCTTCATATCTAGAGGACAGCTTTGCTGGATATATAATTCTTGGCTGATAGTTCCTTTCATTTAATAGTTTGAATATGTGATTCCGCTTTTTTCTGGCTTATAAGATTTGTGTTGAGAAGTCCAATGATAATCTAGTGGGTTTTCCTTCATAGGTTACCATCTTCTTTACCCTGGCTGCCTTGAGAGTGGTTTTTCTCGTTGATTTTTGATCATTTTAATACAATGTATCTTGGAGAAGACTTTTTTGGGTTGAGCATATTGGGTGTTCTGTTGACTTCTTGAATTCTAAGCTCCAGCTCATTCCTTAGATTTGGGACATTCTCATCAACTATTTGTCTGAAAATGCTTTCTAATTTTTTCTCCTTCTCCTTCTCTTTGAGAATTGCCATTATTCTTATGTTTCCTCTCCTGATTGCATCAGCTAGTTCTTGTATTTCTTTTTTATTATTTTTCATTCTTTGATTTCTCTCTTCTTCTTTCTAATTTATTTCTACATTTCTGTCTATAGCATCACTGATCTTTGCTTCCATTCGTTTGACTCTATTTTCCAAGCTTTCTATTTCATTTTTCAACTCTTGCAATGTGTTTTTTATTTCCAATCTATTATTCTTTTTGAGGGTTTCAATATTCTTGCTATAGAACACAATCTGCTCTAGTTGTTTTTTCAATTCCTGAAATTGTTGATATGACTCATTTCAAAAGTCACTGAGTTTTTTCAATGACTTCTCTGTCAATTAGGTCAATTAGAGAATCCTGAATTCTCTGTCAATTAGGTCAATTCTATGTCTTTAAGCTTATTTTCTGAGATTTTTCTCTTTCTTTCTGAGATGCCTTGTCGCCTTGGTTGTTCATGGTGTTTAATGGACTATTTCTCTGCCTGGGCATTAATGGAAGTGTATTTTTCTATTTTTCCAGAAAGACGATTTATTAATTATATAAAGGTCTCTCTAGTCTTTTGTAAAGAAGACATTTTTCTTTTGGTTTCCAGTAGGTGGCGTCTAAGCCTCTTGGATCCCTGCTGTATATAAAGTCTTAATAATGCCTTCTTTTTCATTTAGACATTCAAACATGCTTGCTACCCTCAGACTCAGTTCCTGTCAGTGTTAGCAACAGTTTTGGTAGCATTTGCTCTGATTCCCCCAGGGCTACACAGTGTTCCATCTTGGAAGATATAGGGGAGGAGCCTTCTGGGCTGGGGGATTGGGGTTGCGGCTCAGCCTTTCATTTTGCAACCATGGCTGGTAAAAATCAACTGTTCCTTCTCTGCCATCCCCACTTCTCTGCCTTCTGCACTGACCTCTGGGTACTGCCACTGAGTGGAGCTCACAGTTCTCACAGGCAAGGTTTTTCAGGGAACCCGCTGCACCTTCTCCCTTCTCCTTCCTCCTGTAGGGAGCCCACAATGTGAGAGGCAGCTTCTTTCTTTCTCCCAGTCTACTGCTTGACTCCTGGGTTTCTCTTATGCACAGATCGCACACTCAGATGTGCTGGTGTGTAGGTTGGGTGTTTGGGGTGTTTTTTTGTTGAGCATATTGTTGTTTCAAGGGGAAAGATCTGGAGACAACTCTCACTCCTCCATGTTCTGACATTCTCAAGTTTTCTTAGAATTTTAAACAAAATATCGAGAGAAAAAAAGTAGAGAAAATAGGGTATGAGAGGTGATGGGTGCATACAGAGAGTAGAAATAAAAAGGTGATTTTGAACACCCTATTAGGAGAGGAACACAGGTTTATCTTGGCCATCAAAAAGAAAAGTACATTTGCTATTAGCATTGAACTCACTGAAACACAAGGCTCTGTGGTCCAGAGGAAAAGTGACCTAGGTGGTAGTTTTTTATTTTGTTTTGTTTTTTAATTTTCCAACAAGGTAGTGTGGATACAGGGTATGGGATAACTGAAGCATGTCTCCTGAATCTATATATTCTGTTTCACAGTTCATGAGGACTTTTTAAAATAAAATAGTCCATTTCTTTTATGAAGTTATAGACAATTTGTGGGAATCATCAAAATGTAATTTAGCAAAGAATAAATGAACTCTAATTATATTAGGAGATAATTCTCTTATCTCAAGGTCTCTCTACATCCCAATTCCCTGAGCCAATTCTATGGTTAAGACCTCAACTCTTCTCCGAAGAGAAATCTGAATTTTCACAAATTCTAATTTGAAATAGGTCTTTCCATAGTACACCATACTGAGAGCCTTTGCTGTCATTTGGAGCTACAGCAGATATGTATCTATTATCATGATGCCAATGTTAAGTCCTGAAAAAGAAAAGCACTTTTTCAAATCTCAAACCTTAAATATTTTTATAGGCACAACAGATGGTAAAGTTTAACTCGAATTATTCATGAGAGGCTGGCCTCCCAAAGAGGAATTAGCCTTGCAGAACTCCTAGTAGAGTGCTGCAAGGAAATCAGGACTGCCCCATATGATAAAACAACTGTAAATGCAAGGCTTAGACCTACATACTCAGTCATGCCAGGGGAATAACTGGTGCTTCCTTAACCAGGAATAATGAGTAGAAGAGGGCTAACACCAAAAGTTCTGATGTACCTCACCACTATCGACAATAGATTATAGTCAGAATGATAATCAAAAGTATAACTGGGAACCAAGCAATCAGAACAGATGCTGGGGTAAATAGAATTCTATAGAGTGATATCCTACTTTCTTTTTACCCTTATAACATCCACCTAGTAAGCTTAAGATTGTGTATGAGATTGTGGGATATGTCTGTCTTCTGACTAGTAACCTCCCTTCCTTTCTAAAACTGGGGCACTGGAGGGCATGATAAGTTAGGCATTGTGTTTAACCAGGAGGTGTGTGTGAGTACTTTTTTCTTGTCATTAGGTGCAAACAAAAGTACATGACTCTATGACCTGAATAGGACTTGGCCACTACAGCCACAACTTCTTTTACTTCCTGCAGCTTGTAACTCATTTGATCACTTTCTATAAAATTTATCTCCCACCTTAGTTTCAGAGCTATCACACTGCTATTTTATACATCCCTTTTGAGCCTCTCTTTTAGTTTTCTTTAGACTAAAGATGGAGAATCTATATTCTTTACCTGTCAGTTATCCCCACTTGCTGTCCTATAGGCATCTCAGATTCATTAATTTAACCAGACTTTACCTCAAATCTCATTCTGTCATCCTTCTCTATATATGTGTATTGTCATCCATTCAACTTTTCAGTTGGAAAACTTAAAACCATCCTCTTCTCTTCTCTAAAATCTATTTACTTTCTGAGCACCACCTATTCCATTTTAGTCACTGAAACTGCTCCCCTTCTTTCTAATTTGGATTACATGACTTTGTGTCTAGAATTGCCACTAAATGACTCCCAGCTGTTAGCCTATAAATCATTCTTCACATTGTCACTAATTTTGTCTTTCTAAAGAGAGTCTAATAGTGTTTTTCTTGCACTGAAAATTATCATTCTTCAATCCATCCTTCAATATATAATCCAATTTCTTCAGCATACTATATGGCTTTTTAAGAGTGACTTCTGCCTAACTTATCCAGGATTGTTACTTAGGATAATGATAGCAAATGTAAGAAAATTTCAAAAGCTTTTTCCAATAGAATTTTAATTCTCCATTAAATGACTATCGAGATGGGGTTTCTGGTTTGTAGGCAGCTATCATTCAGATGGTTCCAGGGCTACAAGATCCTTCTGTTTTGTAGGTCTGCCATATCTGAAGTATCATCATCTTCTTCATCAAGGGAGAGAAACAGCATGGTGAAAGCTCATTTACTTCTCAAATCCTTGGCTTTGGGGTAACATATTTGTTTCATCTCTCATCTATTGACTAAAATTCAGTCACATGGCCTCATCCTGGATACAATAGATTAAGTCTTAGATATCCAGTTCTCAGCAACAATTCTATACCAAGGAAGAAGGAATACAAATGATAGTGAACAGTTCGTTGTCTCGGCCTCAAGATGAGAAGTATTTCAACTTCCTTTCTTATTCCCTCCTGTACTGCTGCCATACATAAACACTTGCACTCTCAAAGTAAACCCATAGCCTCCCTTGGGATACGTTGCTGTCTTTTGCTCATGGCTATCTTCTACTCTTTAAAAACTTAGATGAGTAATCTTTTCCCATAGAAAGCCGTCACAAGCCTCTACTTTCTGAATTAATACCCTCCCTGTGTGTTCTATATTTTTCTGTTGCAATATGTGCTTGGAAAATCCTATTAGGACTGATTCTATGCATCTTTACTTAAAAATGCCCATTTTCTCTTTCTCAGTTGAACCTGAGACACATGGGCATTGAAAATGATATTTGGCTCATTTATAGTGGCTCTTATTACAAATTTCTGAAGATGTTTTTGTTAAAACACCAAGACTGAGGATATTATAAATAACTATCATACATCTTGTAATATATGGTTGTTAAAGAAGGACAATTTTTTTAATCTTTAGTGAAAATCCCTAGAAATGGTATAAAAATTACTTGTTCAATTAATAGAAGATTTATTTTCAGTTCTTTCTAGACAGACACAAAACAGCATCTCTCAGCTTCCCTTGCAGTTAAGTGTTACCATACAACTTAGTTCTGACAAACAGAATGTGATGTCTGTCAATTCCAGGCCTGACTCATAAAAACCTCCCATATGCAACCTTCTTATCCCTTACCCTGGAAACAGAAAAGTACATACATATGCAAATACAAAAGTAGGTAGGAATCTCTAGCTCTCTGAGTAATATGCCCACATATACACTGATCACAGGCAAAAGAGAGTGGTGTCGCTATGATTGTCTACTAATGAAAATTAGTTTTTTTTGGTTAGGACTCTCCTTCCATGAACACATTGCTTACAAGCCCTGAACAAAAGCGGTTCATTACTAAGTGGTTCTCAAAGTGAGGTTCATGGAACATCAGCAGTATCACATGGGAACTTGTTAGAAAGGCAAATTCTCAGGCCTCAACACAAACCTACTGAATCAGAAACCCTGGAAATGGAGCCCAGAAAATTGAGTTTCACAAGCTTTCTAGGTGATTCAGATATACACTAGAATTTTATCATATAAAAGTAGATACTGAGTTTTAGGTAGGCAACCAATAGTTTCTAGCGGCCCCCAACCTTTTTGGCATCAGGGACCCATGCTCCTGTGAGACTCTAATGCATGATGATCTGAGGTGGAGCTGAGGTGGTGATGCTAGCACTGGGGAACAGCTGCAAATACAGATGAAGCTTCGCTCACTCTACCACCATTCACCTCCTTGCTGTGAGGTCTGGTTCCTAACAGCCACAGACCCATACTGGTGCATGGCCCAGGAGCTGGGGACCCCTGGTTTATACTATACCTAGACATTTTTTAAAAATTAAAGATGATACTTTTCTCCATAGACCATAATAAAATGAAAGTGAAAACAATTCAAACAAACAGACAACAACAACAAACCTCCTCCAAAAAAACCCAAGAGCTGTAGTAAACCCAAGGATAAACAAACAAACAAACAAACAAACAAAAACACTGAAATGCATAGTAGGGAGTTAGACTTCAATAAATTTAAGAAAATGGAAAGCAATAGTATATATGGTAAATGGCTTTGGGAAATAGAGGAAATCACAACTTAAAATGTGTAAAGAGGTACATAAAAATAACGAGATCCAATTTACCTTCGCAGATCTCCCAGAAAGATGAGGATTTGGTGATGCCAAATACAGAGGAGGATAAAGTCAAAAATTAGAAATTAAAATGAAGAATGCATGAAAGCCTAAAATCATAAAGCTATTCACCCGCCCTCATTTCCTACCCCCATGGAGAAAATGTGGCAATGGTGTATATTACACTAAGCAAAGCATGGAAGATTTCTGGAAAAACAATAAAAAAAGTATCAAGATTCAAAAACATAACATCCATTAGAGAAAGAGAGGTTGAAAAATAACCTTTTGTTTTGGAAGCTACTGGATCTCTACAGTTTTCATACCCCTTCTGCAGCAGAAGATCAATTGTCAAGAAGCGAAACCCCAAGTAGAAGCTTCTATAAGCACTAGAGCCCTAGGACATTTACTGTGACTACCGCATAATGTTATGAACTGAATGTTTGTGTCCCCAAATTTATTATGTCAAAGCCCTAAGCCCCAGTGTGATGGCATTTGGAGATGGGTATTTGAAAGATTTTTAGATTTAGATGAGGTCATGAGGGTGGAATATTATGATGAGATTAAAATCTCTGTAAGAAGAGAGAGATAAGAGCTAGTTTTCTCTGCCATGCCAGGACACAGTAAAAAGGCTGTAGTCTACAAGCCAGGAAGAGGGCCCTTACCAGGAACCAGGTCTGCCGACACCTAGATCTTGAACTTCCCAGCCTCCAGAACTGTAAGAAAAAAATGTGTTGTTTAAGCCACCCAGTCTATTATAGCAGCAAAAGTTGAAGAAAACTGATGTTAAGATCAAAGATAAATTTTAGCACTAAAATCTGTGGTCATAAAAAGTTATCACCTCATAAAATGAATCAGAAGTAATCTACCATGCAGAATAGAAGAGCACACAAAACTTGTTCCTATTGATGTTTTGCTGGATAAGGGAGCATATCTATACCTATACCTATAATTATATCTATCTACATATGTGTATATACATATATATACATATATGTATATAAATTAAGCATTAATTTCAGACAAAACAAATATTATAGGGAAAGCATTACTAGAAGGGAAGAGAAACACTTGATAAAAATAATCAATTCACCAGCAAAGTACAACTTTTATGTTTTTCCTAATCATATAACCTCAAAACGTGTGGGGAAAAAAATCAAAGTAAGAAGAAATAAATTCATAATTACAGTTGAGATTTTAATAATCCTCTGAATAAGTGACATAACAAGAAAATAAAATAACTGTACAATTAACAAACTGAGCCAATTTTTTAAAAAGCATTGTGTTCAGTTTAAGACTATACCTGTTTTTCAAGTGTAAAATATGTACGAAAATTGGCTGTATATCGAAGGGCCATAATGCAAGTCTCAACATATTTCAAATTATTGAAACATGTTCTTGGACCATAATACAATTATAAATAATAAAAATGTAACTAGAAATTCCTATCCCCTTGGCAATTAGGAGATAAACAGGTGTCAAGGAATAAATCATAATGAATGGTACAGTAGGATTTTTAAAATGAGGTGCAAAGCCCAAAAGTCAAAAGTAAAAAACACAGTAAAAGGTGATAAAAATGAAAATTTATGTATCCTGAAAACCACTTTAAATAAGTTAAAATCTAGAGACCCACTGGGCAAAAGAATTGTACCTTACTTAACTCATGAGAGATTCAACTCCACAATATTAAAAAGTACACTAACAATTAGGCAAGGGGGAAAAAATGCAAATCTCACAGAAAAATGGGCATTAAATATCAGACAAGTCACAGAAAAAAATGGTAAATGATCAGTAATCACATTTAAAAGTACTCAACCTATTAACAATTATTAATTACAAACAAAACAAGAATAAGATAATCCTCACCAAGAACATAGCAAACATTTAGAACTGATATTATAAAATTGGACAGATGTAGAAAACAAGCATTCTCATACTTTATTTAAAGAATACAACAGTGTTTTTTTCTGTAGTTTGTACAGAAAGATATGTGAAAGAATGATGCTTACAGCATAATTTATAATAGTGAAAAACTGAAAACAAATATACCTAGATTTTAGATCAATAATAAAATTCTGTATTAAAGGCTTGGAGATTTCTAAGATGCATCATCAGAAAACAGTTTGTATGAAATAATAATATTTACATAAAATATTATTTAGATATATATACATATGTGTATGGTTAAAATTAAAATTAAAAACAATAAATAAAAACAAATGGAGACCAGCCTTAAAAATTCCCAAGTAGACAAAATCAGTTTAGTCATACAAATCTATCTTAATTTAGTTTATTTTGCAAGACTAAATTGACCTGGATCATTTCTCGTTTATGCCTCTGGAAATCATAAGCAAAACAGGAACTATTTCCCAGGCTGATATGAGGTAACCACTGAAAATTCTATTATAATCAATTAATATAAAGAATAAACAGTCACTGATGTCTCCCTATATAAGCTTATTAACAACATAGTCCTGAGCCTCATTCCATGCTCTGGTTTAGTGCTCCCGGTTTGCGAACTGTCTTTCGGTTGTCTACAAAATAAACATTAATTACTGCTTCAGTGATTCATTGATTTTACTTCTATTACTTCTAAACTTTTGACAGTACGATAATATTTACTGAATGCTTACTCTGTGGCATACATCATTCTAAAACCTTTACATATTTTATCTTCCTATATCTTCATAAAAATCCTATGATGTAGCTACTATTTCCACTCTCACTTTACGGATTAAAAATGATGCACAGAGATTGTCAGGTAACTTTTATAAGATCACACATATGATAGTGATGAGAAGCCATTCAAACCAAAATGGCTTGGTTTTCTTGCCTCTATTTTATTTTCTGTATGTTTCTTTCTCTATTCTCCTCTCTTTCAACTCTCTTCTTAATTCTCTCATCTCTCTACCTCTCAGTCAAATCTTCAAATGTCTGTTAATGTGGTTAACAGGGGAAACCGATGAGGAGGGAAGAGTATGATTCACATGTGTTCTCCTTTTTAGGCTTTATTGTTTGGAAATTCTGTGTTACTTTTGTAAATAAAAATTTTTAAAGAAAAAAATCAATGTACAATTCTATTTAACATGTATAGAAGAGTAAATATTCTGCACACTTGGTCGCCTTGTCTCTAAGTTAAAACTTTTTGATGGACAGACAAGAAGAAAAGAGGAAGGGAAGGAGGGAGGAAGAAAGGAGAGAGCATGAGCAAGAGTGAAGAGAGACCTCGAAGAAAAACAAGCTTGACCTCTTCTAATTTGTACTCAAAACACCTCCTGCTTTCCTGCTTTGAAAGCAACAGGAGTAATGAAGTTCCCCAAAGCTAGGAGCCACCAACCAACCCCAAGGCGACCACACAAGCCTTAATGACTTTCCAAGTTCCAACTACTGTTGACGTCCCAGTTCCTTAACTGCACAACCAACGGCTTTGGAGTCTCTACAGAGAGCAGGAAAGGGGGCGAGGGAGCCACCTCCATGCCGCACTTGGAGAGCCTTCTTGCCTACCGCTCTCCCGCCTCCCCGCAGCCACGCGGGGCCCTGAGAAAAGAGAGTAAAGGCTTGGAGCCAGGGATCTAAGGCTTCGTCCCCCTGGGTCCTAGCAGCCCTGGAACCCCAGCAGAAGCAGGGCCCCAGACCCAGGAGCTGGGAGACAGTGGGGGAGGGGCGCGAGGACGGGACGTTGTGTTTGCGTCGAGGGAGGGGCTGGACTCCCTCCGGAAGTGGAGCAGCGGCTCAGCAAGGGACCCCAGCTGGCAGGTCAGTACACTAGGCCGTTAGGGTTTCTAATAAACCCCGCCAATGACAGGGTGTTTCTTGGCTGATGATAACCGCCTTTACAGGCTTGGATTACCTTTGTACATCTCTTCACAGAGCGGACTGCAGTCTTGAATCAGGTAAAGAGCCTGGGCTCAGAAGTGTCTGCCAGCGTATTGGCAGTGTTAGAAGGGTCGATTAAGCGAGCCTGCTAGCTGTCATTTAACAGTAAATATTAATTAAGAATATGGCTGAAGTCCAAAACTATGCTAGCCCCGCTGGAACACAGGAAGAATTGAGAAAATAGAGGCGGTTTGTAGCATAGAGACAAAGCCCATTATCTCACGAGTCTGCCTGCCTGGCTTTAATCCTGTCTTTACTATTTAATATCTAGGGACTCCATGCCAGTTTTTCATATACGTTCCTTCCTTACCTCATCTCTTAAATTGTGTAACTATTAAAAGAGTTACAAAATTTAGAGTATGACCTGTCTTAGTATAACTTTGTTAGACAGGGTCTGGCTATGCAGAAAGTGCTCAGTGACAGTTTTTATTATTTTTAATATTTCACAAAGTCCCTACTTCTCCGGGCTTACAATCTGGTTCTCATGTGGTTTTATTTATGCATTTATTCCAGAAAGTCCTGGCATGATCACTTCCCAGTTCCAGGAACAGACAGGAAACCTAGTTTCTCCTAGTTTAGCAATGTTAGGTACATGGTTAATACTATACAAGTGTCACTAGCTTAGTGTGAAGTGGCAGGCGATTTGGGATCCTCTCTTTCTCCCTTGAACTTTTGTAACAGCAGAGGTTTCTCTTAATACCACTCTGATGAGTATAACACTTGTAGGACTTTGGACACTGACCAGACACAAGGGCTTTTTTGAAATGATTAAATTTCTGCAGTTAGATAGAAAAGTAGCATGTGAAATAACTAGAGATTAAGCAGCCTTCACTTCTGTTAAGGAGCTTTTTTTTTTCTGCTTGAGAGTAATGAAATAATACTGTGCATACATTGTTGAATCAACAAGCACCAGTTAAGTGCCTTGTCCTGGACAAGACAGGCCCTGCTCTGAGAGCTTAGAATGCAGCTGGAGAGACATTAAACTTTAAGAACTGTCTCCTGTGCACCTCTTTATCCTCACGTCTAATGATCTTTTCCTTTTTTGCTTTGTAACCCACAGACCTGATATTCCTTGAAAGAGAAAGTTCCTGCTAGCCTCAGGACTTCTACCTATGGACAGTTACTTCTATCCATAATGTCTCACACCACCCCACCCCTCACACCTGCATGGCCTGGTTGATTTCAAACTTCCTTCAGCTCTCAAATCTGTCTTTTTTGACAATCTTCCCCCCACCCCACCCCGCTGCACACACACCACCACCACCATCTAACCTAGTGTCCCTATAACTCTTTATTATAGATAGCATCGTTATATTTGTAGGACTTTGAGTGCTTGTAATATTATATTTAATTTTGTTAATTTTTTGTCTCTCCCATTTTGTTCTAGTACTTGGAAGTGGTTTCTTGGGAATAAAAGAATTTAGTTAATAATATGGAAAGATTAGTTGGCTTTTATTTACCACTTAAGGTGACATGGTAGGAAGAGTGAGTAAAGGTCAACCAAGACTATAGAGGTCTGAGAAGGGGCAGGACTGATTAATCTTAGTGCGTAGGTCCAAGATAAATCAGACAGGTAACAGAGTGTTTGTCATCTGTGTTAATTTTAATTAACAGGAATGTAGGGGTTGGTTAAAGTGGTAAGATAGAAAAAGTAGTGACTGGATAGTAGTGGGAAAGACTAGGATGGGATCAAGGCTCTGGAAGGCAGAAGTACTGAGTATAATGTTTTTATTATTTGTTTCCTGTAGAAATGAGCAACATAAAGTTTCTGTTGGATTGTCATAGTATTATAGCAACTATAACCCTTGAGAGTAGGTGTTCTAACTAAGCATATGTATTGATGCACAGAACAAGGATCAGGGCCTTCTCACACTGGTGAAAACAATAGACAAATAGATCAATGGAACAGAATAGAGAGCCAATGATTAGATATCATAAATACAGTCAACTACTCTTTGACAAAGGAACAAAGACAATACAATGGAGCAAACATAGTCTTTTCAACAAATGACTATGGACATCCACATGCAAAAAATGAATCTAGACACTGACTTTATACATTTAACAAAAATTAAGCCAAAATGCATTACAGACCAACATGTAAAATGTGAAATTATAAAACACCTATAGATGACATAGGAGAAAATCTAAATGATTGGAGGTATTGCAATGCCTTTTTAAATAGAACCTGAAAACACAACCTATGAAGAAAATAATTGATAAGTTGGACTTCATTAAAATGAAAAACTTTTGCTCTGCAAAAGATAATATCAGGAGAATCAGTAAACATGCCAGTCTTAAAGGAAATATTTGCAAAAGACACATCAAAATTTGTAAAGAACTCTTAAACTCAACAGCAAGAAAACAAAAAGCCCTATTAAAAATAGGCCAAAGAACTTAAAGGACACCTCACCAAAGAAGTTATACACATGGGAAATAAATATGAAAAGATGCTTGGCATCCCATGTCACCAGGCAACTACAAATAAAAACAACAATGAGATATCACTATACACTTATTAGAATGGCCAAAATCCAGAACACTAACAAAACCAAATGCTGGTGAGGATATGAAACAACAGGAACTCTCATACATTGATGGTGATAATGCAAAATAGAACAGCCACTTTGGAAGACACTTTGGAAGAATTCTTCCGCTTTTGGAAGACTTCTTCCACTTTTGGAAGAAGAACAAAACATGTTCTTACCCTGCAATCAAGATATCACACTCCTTAATATTTACCCAAAGGAGTTGAAAATAAATCCATACAAAACCTGCTCCTGGATGTTTGTAGTGGCTTCATTCATAATTATTCAAACTGAGAAGCAAACAAGATGTTCTTCAGTAGGTGAATGGATAAATATACTGTGATACATTTAGGCAATAGACTATTGTTCAGTGATAAACAAGAAATGAGCTCTCACGCCACAAAAAGACTTGGAGGAAACTTAAATGCATATTACTAAGTGAAAGAAGCCAATTCGAAAAGGTTATATACTATATGATTCTAACTAAATGCCATGCTTGGAAAGGTAAAACTATGGAGACAACAAAAAGATCAGTCTTACCAAGGGCAGGTGTGACAGAAAGGATGAATTGGCAGACCACAGAAGATTTTTTAGGCCAGTTAAAATACTCTGTATAATATTATAATAAGGGCTACAAGTCATTATACATTTGTCCGTACCCATAAAATGTACCACACCAAGAGTGATCCCTAAAGTAAACTAGAGACTTTGATTAATTATGTGTCAATGTAGGTACATCCTTGGGAAAATTGTATTATTCCGTTAGGTGATGTTAATGATGGGGGAGGCGATGCATATGTAGAAACAGGGAGGAAATGGAAAATCTGCACTTCCCTCTCAGTTTTGTTGTAAACCTAACTGCTCTTAAAAAAATGTCTTAAAAAGAAAAGTACAATAAAAAAATCTATTTTTATGAAATATTATTCTCCCTTTTATCTTTGTCAATATATAGAAAATGATGTTTAATTTCCTCAGTCTCCCTAGATTTTTAAGATACTCTCAGGATCAGCAATCACTTTTCCCTAATGAAGTTTCATTATCTTCTCTTAATTATTGCTTTACTGAATTTTATTTATAAAACTCAGTTTTTTAAATATAAATTTATGTAATATTAAGGTATTTTATTTGCGACAAACTTTAAGATGCTTCGAACCACTTAACGATTCATTTGGCTGTGGTCATAATCACTTTTTAACTCTTCAGCTTCATACACATATTTGTATGTGTTTGTATATGTGTGTAAAAATAGGAATAAAATGTATGTATGTATGTATGTATGAAAATACATAAAGAAGTAAAAATAAAATATTTTTAAGACAATGTTATAATCTTACAATTTTTTAAGTTATTTTAACTTGTATATCGCAAATGCAGAAATCCATCCATAATTTATATGTTCTTTGGTCTACTCAACCACTAGCCCATTCATATAGTTTCTCTTTGTATGGATTTTCCTCAAAATTCATTAAACCAGAATCATTGCTCTAGAACCAAAACCACAGAGGTTATAAGCTCCTGATTTCTTGAATCTGTCATGTTATGGCATGTGTGTATCTTTACTATTGTTGAAACAATGGCACTTGCTCAGAAGTGACAAAATGTGACATATCGTTTAAGGGTAGGTATATCTCTTTTTTTAAAAAAGATATTTATTTATTTATTCTAGGGTCACATTGGTTAAGGAAATCCAAAGGTTTCAGCTGTACACGTAACAGTAAGGCATATACATAGCTACACTGTGTACTCAACTCCCATTGTTAGATTTCTTTCTTTCACCACATATTTGAGCCCTTTACCCCGTCTACCTCCTCCTCTCCCTCCACCTTCTGGTAACCACTAGTCTATTGTCCATGTCCATGAGTCTCTGTTCTGTTCATTTGTTGCTTTTAGGTTTATATCCCACATATTAGTGATATATGATTTTCAACTTTTTCTGTCTGGCTTATTTCACTTAGCATGATTATCTCAAGGTCCACCCATGTCGTCGCAAATGACAGTATTTCATCTCTTCTTATGGCTAAGTAATATTCCATTGTATATATGTACCACAGCTTCTTTATCCAGTCATCTGTCATAGGACCTGAACTTTGGTTGCTTCTATGTCCTGGCCACTGTGAATAATGCTGCTATGAACATCGGTGTGCAAATATCTTTTTGGATATGAGTTTCCAACACTTTTGGATAAATACCCAGTAGAGGGATTGCTGGATCATATGGGAGATCAGTTCTTAGTATTTCGAGGAACCTCTATACTGTTTTCCATAGTGCCTGTGCCAATTTGCAACCCCACCATGAGTGTATGGGGGGTCATTTTTCTCCACATCCTCTCTAACACTTGTTATTGCTTGTCTTGTTGATTATAACTATTCTGACAGATGTGAGCAGGTATCCATTGTGGTTTTGATTTGCATTTCCCTAATAGCTAGCGATGATGAGCATCATTTCATATATTTTTTGACCATTTGTATATCCTCTAGGGTGAAGTGCCAATTCAGGTCCTCTGCCTATTTTTTGATTGGATCATTTTTTTGTTTGTTTTTATTGAGTAGTATGAGTTCTTTGTATATGTTGGATATTAGGCCCTTATTGAGGCTTCGCTTGTAACTATATTTTCCCATTCAGATGGTTGTCTCTTTACCTTGTTGATGGTTTCTTTCTTTCGTTCATTCTTTTTTTTTTTTTTTTTTTTTTTGCTGAGCAGAAGCTTTTTAGTAGAGGTAGTCCCATTCATTTATTTTTGCTTTTACTTCCCTTGTCTTTGAGGTCAAATTCATAAAATCCTCTTTAAGTCCAACATCCTTGAGTTTAGTGCCTATGCTTTCTTCTATTTATTTTACTGTTTCAGGTTTTATATTCAGGTCTTTAATCCATTTTGAGTTCATTTTGATGTGTGGTGATAAACAATAGTCTAGTGTCATTCTTTTGCAAGTGGCTTTCCAATTTCCCCAACAGCATTTATTGAAGAGGTTTTCCTTTCTCCATTGTAAGCTTTTGTTTCTTTTGTCAAAAATTATTTGCCCATGTAAATATGGGTGTACTTCTGGACTCTCAGTTTTGTTCAATTGGTCCGTGTGTGCTTTTCTGCCGATACTGTGCCATTTTGATTATTGTCGCTTTGTAGTATAATTTGAAGTAAGGCAGAGTGATGCCTCCACCTTTGTTCTTTTTTCTCAGGATAGCTTTTGCTATTCTAGTTCTTTTGTGTTTCCATACAAATCTGATGAATTTTTGTTTTATTTCTTTAAATACTGCTGATGGGATTTTGATGGGGATTGCACTAAATCTGTATAATGCTTTAAGAAATAAGGTCATTTTAACTATATTGATTCTTTCAATCCAAGAACACAGACTATCTTTCCATTTCTTTCTATCTTCTTTGATTTCTTTTAATAGGGTCTCATAGTTTTTATTATCTAGGTTCTTCACATATTTTGTTAGATTTATGCCTAAGTATTTTATTATTTTTGTTTCAATTGCAAAAGGAATTATTTTTTCCATTTCTTTTTCTGACACTTCATTATTAGACTATGGGCAACTATGGATTTTTGAATATTGATTTTATATCAAGAAACTTTACTGTATTTTCTTATAGTTTCTAGTTGTGTTCTTGTGGAGTCTAGAATTTTCCACATTGAGAATCATGTCATCCACAAATAATGACAGTTTGACTTTTTCATTTCCTATTTGGATGCCTTATATATCATTCTATTCCCCGATTGAACTCGCTAGGACCTCCAATGTTATATTGAATGACAGTGGTGATAGTGGACAGCCTTGCCTTGTTCTTAATCATAGAAAGTAGGTTTTTTGTTTTTCACTATTAAGTATAATGTTGCCTGAGAGTTTGTCAAATATGGATTTTATTCTGTTAAGATGCTTTATTTCTGTACCGATTTTGTTAAGTGTTTTGATCATAAATGCATTCTGTATCTTGTTTTAGGCTTTTTCTGCATCTATTGATATGATCGTATGATTCTTATTTTTTAATTTGTTTATGTGGTGTATCACATTAATCGATTTGCGTATGTCGCACCATCTCTTTGGATGGTTGAACCTTCACCTTTGGGATGAAGCTCACTTGATCGTGGTGTATAATCTTCTTCATATGTTGCTGTATTTGGTTCGTTGGTATCTTATTTAAGATTTTTGCATCTGTGTTCGTGAGAGATATTGGTCTGTAGTTTTTTTGTTGTTGTTGTTATCTTTACAAGATTTTAGAATCAGAGTAATATTGGCCTCATAAAATGAGTTGGGAAGTATTGCCTTCTTTTTGTTTTTGAATGTTTGGTAGAATTTACTGGTGAAGTCATTGGATCCCAGACTTTTACTTTTTGATAGGTTTTAGGTCATTGTTTCAATATCCATACTGCTGATCAGTCTATTTAGATTTTCCAGATCTTCTTGATTCATTCTAGAAAGGTTGTATTTTTCTAAGTACTGATCTATTTCTTCTAGCTTACTAAATTTGGTGTTACATACTTTTTCATAGTATTCTTGTATGATCCTTTGTATTTCTGCAGCGTGTGTCTTAATTTGTCCTCTTTCCTCCCAGATTATGTTTATTTGTGTCCTTTCTCTTTTTTCCTTAGTGAGTCTAGCCATGGGTTCGTCAATTTTATTAAACTTCTCAAAGAACCAGGTCTTTGTTGCATTTATTTTTTTCTATTTTTTCTATTTGTTTTCAATTTCATTTATATCAGCTGATTTTGATTACTTCTTTCCTTCTGCTGACTTTAGGCTTCATTTGTTCTTCCTTTTCTAGTTTTTTAAAGGTGAAGTGTTAGGTTATTTAGGCTCACTTCTGTTTTTGGAGATAGGCCTGTAATGATATGAACTTTCTTCTTATGACTATTTTTGCTGAGTCTCAAATGTTTTGTGTCATTTAAGGATGTTATTTTCTTATTGATTTTCTGTTTGGATGATCTTTCCATATCTGACAGTGGGGTACGTAGGTCCCCACACTAATAGTGTTTTGGTCTGTTTCTCCCTTTAGTTCTTTTAGTAATTGCTTTATATATTTTGGGGCTCCCTGATTGGAAGCATAGATATATTAAAGAGTGTTATGTCTTCTTGTTGCATGATTTCCTTTGTCATTATGAAGTATCCCTCAGTATCTTTCTTTGCTTTTTTTATTTTGAAGTCTATTTCATCTGATATTAGGACCACCATTCTTGCTTTGCTTTGAATGACATTTGCTTGGAATATCATTTTCTACCCTTTCATTTTGAGTCTATATTTGTCTTTGAAACTGAGATGTGTCTCCTGGAGCTAGCATATGGTTGGTTTTATTTTTTTGATCCATTCTGCGGCTCTCTGCCTTTTAATTGGTCAGTTCAGTCCATTTGCATTTAAGGTGATTATTGAAATTAGAGGTCTTCTTATAGCCATTTTATCTTTTGCTTTCTGGTAGCTCAGTTTTTCCATTGCTTCCTTGTCATTGTGTGTCTGTTTTAATTTTTTTTTTTAATTTTGTTTGGGCTTTATTTTCCTCTGATTCTTCTTGTTTTATGTTATATACTTCAATTCTAAATCTTTGGCATATGTTTATATATATTATATACACACATATATATACATATATAACATATATGTACATAATATATATTATATGTTATATATACATATATATGTTACATATACATATATACACATGTATATATACACATGTATATATGTATATATAACATATATATATGCATGTGACTTATCTCCATTCCCCTTTGTGAATTTGGATCTTTGAATCCTTCCCTTTCAGTCATTGTTGTCTCGATTTGTCTCTATGTATGCTGAACCATCATTACTCTCTTGCTATAGCAGATCTCTTCTTATTGTTTTAGGTTATAATAGCCTTGTTCTTAGTAAGGGTTGCACTACTCTGCTTCTATCAGCCTGCTAGTCGCCTTACTCCTAGTTATGTAATTTTTGTTGTTGTTATTTTGTTATAAGGGAACTGAACTCTTTCAGTATTTCCTGTTAGGCAGGCCTCGTAGTAGAGAATTCTCTCAATTTTTATATGTCTGGAAAGGTCTTTATTTCTCCTTCATATTTAAAGGAGAGCTTAGCTAGATACATTATTCTTGGCTAGTAGTTACTTTCATTTAATAGTTTGAATATTTGATTGCATTACTTTTTGGCTTGTAAGTTTTGTGTTAAGAAGTCCAATTACAATCTAAAGGGTTTTCCTTTATAGGTTACCATCTTCTTTCCCCTGGCTGCCCTAAGAATTCTGTTTTTGTCATTGATTTTTGATAATTTTGATAGAATGTGTCTTGGTGAAGGCCTTTTTTGGGTTGAGATAATTGGGTGTTCTGTTGACTTTTTAAATTCCAAGCTACAGCTCATTCCTTAGATTTGGGAAATTCTCATCAACTATTTGTCTGAAAATGCTTTCTAAACTCTGCTCTTTTTCCTCCCCTTTGAGAATTACCATTATTCGTATGTTTCCTCTCCTGATGGTATCAGCTACTTCTTGTATTTCTCTTTCATTTTTTTTTCCATTCTTCGGTTTCTCTCTTCTTCTCTCTGATTTATTTCTACATTTCTGTCTGTGATATCACTGATTCCTTCACCATTTAGTCGACTCTATTTCCCAAACTTGCTATTTCATTTTTCAGTTCTTGAAGTATGTTCTTTATGTCCAGAAGGCCTATTCAGTTCTTTTTGAAGGTTTCAGTCTCCTTGCTAAAGAACCGATTCTGCTTATCTAGTTTTTTTTTTTTTTCTCAATTCCTGAAATCATTGATATGAATTGTTTGGGATCTCTCTGAGGTTTTTCAGAAATACCATCTGAAGTCTCTGTCATTTAAGTCACATAATTCTTTGTCTGTAAGCTTATTTTCTGGATATTTTTCTTTTCCTTCCTGAAACGCCTTGTCACCTGGTTGTTCATGGTGTTTAGTGGACTATTTCTCCACCTTGGCATTAATGGATGTTTATTCTGCTTTTATTTTTTTATTTTTCCAGAAAGAAGATTTATTATATAAAGGTCTCTCTAGCCTGTTGCAAAGAAGACATTTTTCTTTTGGTTTCCAGTAGGTGGCGTCTAAGCTTCTTGGATCCCTGCTTTAGATAAAGCCTTAATAATGGCTTCTTTTTTTTGTATAGATGTTTAATCACACTTGCTACTCTCAGTCTCAGTCCCTGTCCGTATTAGTGACAATTTTGGTAGCATTTGCTCAACTTCCCCTGGGGCTCCACAGTTCAGTTTGGATGGCATGAGGGGAGGGGCACTTTGGGTTGAGGGATGCGAAGTGCATTTCAGTCTCAGTTTTGCAACCATGACCAGTAAAAATCGATTGTTGTTTCTCTGCCATCCTCACTTCTGTGCCATCCTCATTCTCTGCTTTCTGCCCAGATCATTGGGCACTCCCACCAGCTGTGTTAAGCTCCCAGCTTTCTCAGGCAGGGCTCTTCAGGGAATTCGCAACATCTTTTTCCCTCCTTCATCCTTCTACAGGGAGCTCTGGCTGCGAGAGGCAACTTCTTTGCTTCTCCCAGTCCAGTGCCCGACACCCAGGGTTTTGACCTGTGGTAGCTCTTGTGTGCAGATCCTATGCTCAGATATGCTGATATGCAGTTTGGGTGTTTTTCGTTGAGTTGCAGATATTTTAGCTTAGTGTTGTTTCAAAGGGAGAGATCTGGGGATATATATCACTCCGCCATATTTCTGACATCACTCCTCAAGAGTAGGTCTTTAAGTTAGGCTTGAAGTGTGTTGTCATGAGATCTGTTGAGTATGATCCTGTCATCACCAAAACAGGTTGGGGCAGAGGCTGTGGCAGAGCATTGAGAACTAGAGAACTAGAAGCTGGGCAACTCAACTGAAGCTGAGAAACAGAAGGAATGGTTGGGATGGAATGGCTTGTGGTATTTCAGAGGTCTGTGATAATTCAGAGTATCTTGCAGTGTCTGTTCAGAGAAAAGCCATCATGGAAGTAGAAAATTCTCTGTATCCTGAATTTGAATTTACAGTTAATAAGTCACAAGGAAAGAGAGAAAGACGTGATATAAATGTAGTGTCCTCTCCTGATGGACCAGAAGTTCCATGAAGGCAGAGCTAGTGCAGCCCCAGAGCCTAACTCACGGGTGACACAGGAGATTCTCAGTAAATGACTAGAGAAACACAAATATGAAGAACTAGAGTTGAACCATTTGTACGTATATTAAGATTATTTTAGGTACGTTGACTAGCAGATAACAATATTTAATGTGTTAGTTTATTGTATTGAAGTCAGTCATAATTTGTACAGGTCGAAATCAGTCAAATACTGGAATTTCCTATGTTTCAATAATATTAGAATAGTTCTAGAGTAAGCATAAAAAATATTTAAATACAGAAATAGATACATTATTTTAAACATTTTAAAAATCCCTATAGCAATGATTACAGGTATCTTTAAAATCATCCATAATCCTTCTATTACCATACTCACATCTACCTAGTTTTATTTATCTTTTTCTCACAGTCTATAGTGGTTTTAGAATAATATTTTTTCTAATACCAACAAAATCAAAGTATGGAAGTGAACACTCATCAGGCATATTTGAAAATTAGAAATCAATCAACCCCAATAACTCAACTCTCTAAAGATATCTAAAAGGGAATTTGTTTGAAACAGAATTCTACTGCAAAATAACTCTGATAACAGGCATAGCTTTTGTTAAGTGAAGAATTCACTTTCTTTCAATATAGCACAAGATCATACAAATGAAACTTATCTATAGACATTGTATTTTTCTTCCTAACATATATTTTATTGAAGCAGATATATGTTTACCTCTTCTTGAGTTACAGATGTGCAAATGAATGCTTCTTACCCAGAAACAAATTTACCTGCTGAGAATCCTCCTCAAAATCGTCCAGCAGCATTCCAAGGTAAAGTATTTGTTTAAAATATAAAAACCAAAATTAATCAATTATTGATATTTCCCAAAGGGTGTGTTTCTGTCTGTCTATTTATTGCAATAGTGCATTTTGTGAAAGTGCGATGATGAACCTGGAAGCTAGTTCTTGATTTGTATTGTGTGCCTATACGTTATCATAAATATCATTGAAGTAATTTTTATACAGGATGGTAATGGTATAGAGTTAATAAAAATCATAGTGAGTTTACATGTAGCCAATGAAATATAAAGCTGCATATAACTTAAATCCCAAAATACACATATCAAATAAAATATTTTAATTATCCATATTTTCAGAAACTTGTGATCATGTGATCACATTGAGAAAATTTATCCTTGAGTGTTTTTTAGTCATGTGCAAAAAGCACATGAGGTTAATGGTATTCAGCGAGTCACACACAAAAAAGAGGAGACTGCTTAAAATGAAGCTGCAAGCAATATAATCTATCTCCCTGGGGATAATTATTATTTTTGTTTTGTAGTAAAAGCTTTGTGAAAGCTTTCCTTTTGTAGATAGTCTGAGTCATGTCTTGAATTTGTAAGAAAAGTGTTTGAATCATATCACTACATACTAAGAGTACATTTTTTGAACCGGTTCATAAAAAATTTCAGCCATTTTTATTTATACAAATGCAGTTATCAAAATGACCAGAACTTTACTAAATGGATAGTTTATGGTGCACCCAAATTTACAAGTAGAAGGGCTACCCACCACACAACTATTTAGTACCTCCAAGCTTCTTATCTATAAAATGGAATATTTTTCAATTCAGTTTGGTTAGGAGATTAAATAAAAGTTTAAGTAAAACATCTAGCACAAAACTCTACAAATAATAAATGAAAAATATTTGCTGACTTTATTAATGTGTTAAATCAATTGTACTTTATATAAATTGAAAATATTATCAAATTTCAGGTGATTCTATATGCCTAATTTATTGATTTGAGGGATAATCAACCATCCATTCTTTCCAAGAGTTGAAGATTACAGTAATGTTGATACTGTTATGCATTAACTCACATCTTCATATCCTCAGTTGCCTATAATCTAGTCTTTGCACTGTAGCCAGTGAGCTTAAAATTATAAGTCTCTTCATATTACAGAGAGTATTCAGCCTCTATCGGCTTCCCATTGCTTTTAAGCTTGAGGCCAAATGTTTAATTTGCCCACCAGGTCGTGGGGGCTCCCCTGCCTTCCCTTTAATTCCCTCTTAAACCTGGCTCTCTATTGTTCAGATAGACAGGCCTTTTTCTCTGACTTGAAAGGCCGTATGTTTGTTAGTAACCTAGGGCTTCTGTCTGAACTGTTCTTTCTGTGTTGCTGACCTACTCAACTCCTTTCATCCCTTGGTCCTCAGGGAAGCTATCCCAGTATTCTCCTCATCCCAACACCTTCCTTTGGCAAATATAGTCATACAACTTTGGTCCCTTTCTTCAAATGACTTGTTTCCAATTCTAATTAATCAGTCACACTGGTGTTATATCTCTTTACAGTAGGGGTGAACGTAAAGTTTTCTCTCCCATTAGACAATGAGGGCAGGGATTTTCATCTGCATATCTCATTTTAAATTCTAGTGCTCCGCACTCCTAAAAACTTTTAAAGATATAATTTAGACCATGCATCTCACTCTTCCGTTTGAAATTCTCTGATGCCTGTCAACCACAGTTAGAGTAAAATCCAAACTCCTTATTGAGGGGCTCCCTAGATGAACCATTCCTATTTCTTTACTGACAGATGTTTCTATTCTTTCTCTCATGATCTTCCTCTTTTTCTCAATCATGCAGAATTCATTCCTAAAGTCGAGGACTTTTGCATTTGGTTTCCCTTCCTCTTGGAACATTTCTCACCAGATTTCCATACAAAGCATTTCCTTTCTCGTCTTTTAGTTCTCAACTTAAATTTAATCTATTTAAAAGTAACTACTTGATACTTTTCCCTTTCCCCCACATATTCTTCCATTAGTTCAATCCAAAATCTTTTTTAACTCTTTCCCATTTAGAGAAAAAAGCACAACCTGTGTAGGAATTCTATGTTTTCTAGGATTTGACATTTTTAGGAATCGAACTATTAAAAACAGAATGCTATGAATAGAATGATGTCATTTGTATCCAAAGAATATCAATATACTGGAGCGATATGAAAATAATAATAAAAGCAATTTATTTCATGGCAAGCTTCATAATCTGTGAGTTATGTCAGGGAAAATAGGAAGAGGGTTAAAAATGTACTTTCTTTCTCACAAAAATTGCTTGTAAGCTGCATGTGAGCAGGTTGCCTTGCTGTGTTCTCTGATTCTGAAAGTCAGTTATATTATAGATCATCTGTAAATATTTGTTGTTGTAAAAGGAATGAATTATAAAAGCTATAGTAATTTTTTAATTTTCTTTTTTTATTTTTTCAATTAGTTAATATACAACATAGTGATTGGACATTTATCTAATGTATGAAGTGATCACCCTGATAAATCTATTACCCATCTGACACTGTACATAATTATTACAAAACTACCAACTGTACTCCCCATGGTATACTCCACATTCTCATGACTTTTTGTAACTGCCAATTTGTACTTTTTAATCACCTCCCACCTTTACTCATCCTCCTGCTCCCCAATCCAGCAACCATCAAAATGCTCTTCATCTTTATGGGCTTGTTTCTGTTGTTTGTTTATCTTGCTTTCTAGATTCCACCTATAAGTGAAATCATGTGACATTTGTCTTTCTCTATCTGACTTATTTCATCTGCATCCATTTTGTTGCAGATGGCAAGATTTCATCCTTTTTAAATTTTTTTTACAGCCAAATAACATTCCCTTGTATATATATACCACCTCTTCTTTTTTTATTCATTCATTGATAGACACTGGGTTGCTTCCACATCTCAGTCATTGTAAATAATGCTGCAATGAACATATAAATGCATGTGTCCCTTCAAAGTAGCGTTTTGGGTTACTTGAATAAATACTCAGAAGGGGGATTACTGGGTCCTTCTTCTTCTCTTCTATAGCCTATTTTAAAGTCTGTTTTATCTGATATTACTATTGCTACCCCAACTTTTTTCCATTTTCATTTTTATGAAATATATTTTCTATCCTTTTACCTTCAGTCTATGTGTATCTTTTAAATCTGAAGTGAGTATCTTGTAGGGAGAGTATGTAAGGGTTTTCTTTTTTAATCAGTTTGCAACCTTATAGCTTTTGATTGGAGGATTTGAGCTATTTACATTTAAACTAATTGTGGCCAGATATGTAGTTATTGTCATTTTATTATTTGTATTTTTAATATTTTTTCTTATCCTTTTTAAAGAAATTCCTTTAACATTTATTAAAATACTAGTTTAGTGGTGATGTGTTCCTTTGGCTTTTTCTTGTCTGGGAAGCTCTTTATCTGTTTTTTAATTCTAAACATTAGCTTTGCTGCATAAAGTAATATTGGTTGTAAGTCCTGGCTTTTCATCACTTTAAATATTTCCTGCAAATCTCTTTTGGCCTGCAAAGTTTCTCTTGAGAAATCAGCTTAAAGTCTTATTGGAGCTCCCTTGCAGGTAACTAACTGCTTTTCTCTCTCTGCTTTTAAGATTCCCTCTTTATCTTTAAACTTTGGCCTGTTAATTATGATGTGTCTTGGTGTGGGCCTCTTTGGGTTCATCTTATTTGAGACTCTTGTGCTTCCTAGGCTTGTATGTCTAGGGATGTTTTCCATCATTATTTCTTCAAATGGGTTTTCAATTTCTTATTCTCCCTCTTCTTTTCTGGTACCCCTATGAAGTGAATGTTGGTATGCCTGATGTTGGCTCAGAGGCCCCTTAAACTATCCTCAATATTTGGATTTTTTTTTTCTTTTTTGCTGTTCTGATTGGGTATTTTCTGCTACCTTACCTTAAAAATAGCCGATTCAGTCCTCTGCATCATCTAATTTACTGTTGATTCCTTCTAATATTCTTTATTCCAATTTTTACATTTTTCATTTGTGACTGGTCCTTTTTTATGATTTTTTCTCCATATTTATGTTTCACATCTCTTTGTTGAAGTTCTCGTTGAGATCATTAAGCATATTTACAATCAGCACCTTAAACTCTGCATCTGGTAGATTACTTGTCTCCATTTTGTTTAGTTCTTTTTCTGGAGCTTTGTTCTATTCTTACATTTGGGACATGTATCTTTGTCTCTCCAATTTGTCTGCCTTTCTGTGTTTGTTTCATGTATGAGATATAGCTGCTATGTCTTAGTAAAGTGGCCTTATATAATAGGTGTCCTAAGGGCCCAGTGACACAGACTCCCTGGTCATCTGATTTGGGTGCTCCAGGTGTGTGTCCCTTGTGTGGGTTGTGTGTGCCCTCCTGTTATAACTGAGACTTGGTTACTGTTTGCACATTAATGGGAGGGATTCACACTCAAGATAATTGATTCTTAGGATTGGTTGTGACTACATTGGAGGAGCCGTTGTTCAGGGGCTGACCCTAGAGAGCAGGATTTGCCCTAGCTGGGCTCTGGTGCCTTCTCAGTCTTCTCTTTGGATAAGTCATTTGTGGAGGCAAGAGGATGATGTTTAGGTTCAGTCTGAAGTGGTCACAAAACATGCTGGCCCTGGGGCCTCCTAGGAGGGGCTAAAAGTGATCTGCGGATGTATTCTACCTGTGCTGGGCTTAGAGGTGCCTGGAAGAGGCTAATATGTAAACTAAGGCCAGCTGCCATTAGTGTCAGGCTTGGGGCTGCTCAGCAAGAGGTATGGGACATGTCAGGACAGATGCTGCTTGCCTGGGGTTGTGAACTTTTAAGAGATTTTTTAAAAGTTCTCATAATGAGCCAAGAGAGGCCAATTTTAATAAAAGAGCCACTGGAAGTGGCTTGGATGGGCCCAAAAGTTCAGTGGGTGGGGGTCTCAAGGAATCACCAGAGCTGGATGACCAGTATTAGCCAGGTCGATGGTGTCGAATATGGCAGTTACCTGTGTCCATATGCCAGGAGTGGGAAGGACTCTACAAAGGAACAATGGATTTTACCAGAGAATCTGTCTGGTAGAAAGCTGCCATTTCAGCTCTTCCTTGGAGCCAAACAATTCACTTTACCCTTTATGTCCCTAGTGAGTTCTAAGCTGATGCACCAGAGCTGAAACTCAGAGTAAATAAGTCCATGCAGGCCTATTAAGAGGAATACTTGGAACTGCCACAGCTCTTTGTTTCACTCAATCACAAACTCCACTGGTTTTCAGTCAAAGGTTGTGGAGACTTCTTTTCCCAGCACTGATGCTCCAGGCTGGGACTCCTTGTACATCTAGGGAGACCTCCTCAGCTGAGGTATCCCTCTTGATTCTTAAGCATCACATGTGGGTGTGGGGCCAGCTCATTTTACAACTCCACTTCTTCTACCAGTTTTGAAGTGGCTTCTATATATCCTTAATTATCGGACTTCTTTTAAGATAGACTACAGATGATTTTCATTGATAATTTTTCTATAGGTTAGTTGTAATTTTGATGTTATCTTCAGAGGAGGCCAACACACTTTTCCTATTCAGTCATCTTGACTGTAACTGTCCAAAGCTAAACTATTTAAAAGAAATTAGCATATGCTTTAGTCTCCATTTTTAATGGTGTATGTATTTTTCATCAGTGTTTCATTTAAAAGTATTTATAAATTGCCTATTCTAAGTATTAAATTTTGCAAGGCCTTCAGTGTTAAAATATTGTGGAATATAGTTCTTTGAAATTATATTGCATTCCTATGGAAGTGCTACTCTGTGCACTACACATGTTAGCTTATGAAGCTTCACTATAGTCAGAATTCATGTGGATAATAGAGTATACATTTGTATATATTTGTCCTCTACTGTGCTTATTAAACACTTGAGACAATTTTGCTCATTACAACTTCTTGCCTTCCTTGGTTCTCAAACTGTTTTTACAGAGAGCTGAAGGTCCTAAAATTTAAAAGGTAGATTTGTTACCTAAATATCATAATGGATTATTTTGTTTTGTCTTGTTTTCTTCTGTTTTTTTTTGTTTGTTTGTTTTGTTTTGTTTTGTTTTCATGTAGAGGATTTTAGAATTGGAATTATACCCTGGATTAAACTCCAGAGAAATTGTGAACCCAGGAAATTACCTGAAGAGTACTGGAAGAAATGACATGTCTTTACCTCTATATCAGGGTTTCTCAAAAGCAGCACTATAATACTTTGAGATGAGTAATTCCTTTTCTTTAGGGTGCTTCCCTGGACATCTTAGGATATTTACTAGCATTCCTGACCTCTATCCACCAGATGTCAGTATCATCCTTCTATCTAGTTGTGACAGCCAAAAACATCTCCAGATCTTGCCAAATATGCCTTGAGGGGGCAAAACCATCCCCAGCCATACATACAGAAGATCCTGTTTGTTGGAATTCCAGAATGACCGTAGTGTAGTTTTTTTTTGTTTGTTTTGTTTGTTTGTTTGTTTGTTTGTTTGTTTTAACAGAGATCTTGGTTCGAAAAATTCTGGCTTTATTTTGGGCCATCTAGTCAATGTCATCTCTTTTCCATGAAGACGTTCCATAACATTTATGCAAATGACTCTAGATCATTGTTGATTTTCTTTTTCATTCTCAGGTTTCAAGCATATTTTCAGGTGATTTTCGAATGATAAGAAGAGTAAGGCTTGGGCCAACTCTATTCAGTTAATCCTTCTAATGGAACTGTACATGAACCCACAGATATTTCATTGAAAAATTTTTCTGAAAAATAAAAGCAAACTTTAAGGTTCATAGAAACAGGAATTCTGAACTGAAATTTCAGTTTGCAGATAAATGGAGTAATCCAAAAGAGCCAGTGATTCCATTTTTCAATGTAGTTACAATTTATTTCACTTGTTCATATTTCAGGACTTCCAGAACATACTGGTTACCTTGGCCCCCCAGCTGCCTTTCCTGGGACACAGACAGGCTACCCTGGCCCCTTGGTTGCCTATCCTGGAACCCAAGCAGATGCTGACCCAGTGGGCTTTCCTGTTCAACACCAGCCCATGTATCATCAGCCAGGTGGACCTGCAGGAGTACCATGGATGCCAGCACAACCATCTCAATCAGACTGTCCACCAGGGTTGGAATATTTAAGTCAGGTAATTTAAATACATAAAACAATCCTAAAAAATATAAATAAATAAAACTCTGCTTTCATTTTACTTAATATGATTAACAAATGATGAATTCACAAAAGACTGAAATGGTAAAGCAATTTTGTTTGCTAAGTAATTGCTCTGATTCTTCTAGGTCAGATTTGCTTTAAAGTAAGATGGAAATGTCTTAGGAAATTGTGTTTTCTATGACCTTGAATACTGTGATTGTAACCTCTAACATACGCTTATGAAGTACCATCTTCGAGGCTTTGTTCCTAAGTATAATACAAATATTAACCCCTTTAATCCTTTCAGAAACTTTATGGTATACAGATGCTATTCTTATCATTACTTTATACAGGAGAAAGCTGATATGACAGAGAAGTTAATAAGTTGCTCACTGTTAAAACATTAAGGAAGTGGGAATGGCTTTTTACTTCTGGAATCTTGGTTCTATATCCTGTTCTCTTTAATCCTAACACTGAGTAATTTTCTAAAAGTTGGAAAAAACATTCAACTCAATTTACTGTTGAGTTTCAGTAAGTGGTGCCCCAAAAATAGTTAATATTTTATATATACTATAACCCACTTTTATTATAATGAATAAAATTACATTTTTATGATGCTTTAGTTCTTTGAAAGACCCAATGTTATCAATTCTACCAATAAAGTAAGAAATCCTTAATTTTGATGTACATGATAGTTTATCTCAGCAATTTGAGGTTTTGTATTTGGTGTTAGTAATCTGGTAGGTAAAGTAGGAATATGAAATTGTATGTGTTTGGTCTATAAACCAATATTCCTGTGATATTCAACAATTTTAAACGAATTCGCTTTAAATGAATTCGCTTTCTCATTCATGCTCTGCACTAATTTAATTTCCCACAAGTTTCTTGGGAAGCATATGCCATGAGAAATTATAGCAATTCACAAACTCTCCAAGAGATACCCTAAATAGACATTTTTGTTGTTGTTGTTAATTAATGTCTTACAAAACCTTTAGGGGAAGTTATCACCTACTACAAATGATATCAACGACACTTAAAAAGGAAATATTTATATTTTTTACAAGCACATTTTAAATGGATAAAAAGGTCTTAATATTTCTTATGTCTTTTCTAGAAGGAACATTTTTTTCTAATTTATATAAGGATTCTATTTTTATATGACCTGAATTTGCCCACATAGTGAGCATATTCAGCAGATATTTTTTATTAAAACTATATTAACTTTAGTTGCACCTAGAAATAATATAAACTAACATTGAATATTGATAGTCTTTGGTATATATTGATAATTTTTAATATATAAGAACTGTAATGTTATTTTGGTTGGCTTAATAAATGTGATATAAAATTTACAGCTTAATTTTTTTAAACTATAACAGATAGATCAGATTTTGATTCATCAGCAATTTAAGCTTCTGGAAGGTATGTATTCTTTAAATTGATTATATTTCTGGAAAGAGAAGACAGTTTTTCAGATAAAGGCATATCAACAACCACAAATATAACACTTTCACTGATGTGGAATGATTAAGTCTGGTTATTACAAATGTCTCTCATCATGATAATGAAATGATGATAATTATCAGCAGTTTGTTTCTCCAAATTAGGAAGCAAGCAGTAAAATACTAATATTCTGGGCATCTGTCCTCACGATATAGATCCTAACTAGAAGAAAACCGATCAAAACTTACTTCTACTCCCCCTTTTCTCTAGAGATCATTTCAATGATTTATCACTTTACCTTACTATTGCTTCAGTTGTTTTCTCCCCAATTTGTGATAAACTCGAGATTGGCGCAGAGCCACATGTAGTAGTAGAGATACCTTAGTATATTGCAAAGTGATTACATTTTTTTGAATATGGATGAGTATGTTTAGAAAAATCGCAATCCTATTAATAGTGTTTCTTGAGAGTTTAGATGAACCCAGTAAATCCTTTACTCCACAGGCTGAGAATTATCTATCACTTGGATGCTGGAGGATGCTAACCAGAAGACCTAGAGACTGGCTTCTTAGAATAACGCTCTTATATTTGGGCCTGACTCCAACGTATGTCCCCTTGGGTCCAGTGCCCCTTATATATAAGGAAAATTTCAAAAGCCACTAGATGTTTCAGAACTCCTTCCAGAAGAAAGAGAACCTGGATAGATTCATAAACCAGTATCTATCTTCTAGATATAGAGGTTAATGAAAACTCTGTTTGTTTTTAAACTATATCAATTACATCCTTCTTCACCTGTCTTCAAATTGATTTCAGCTAGTAGAATTTATAATATGAATTACACTAGTTGGTAATAGATTTGGTTAGAATGTACGATTATCAATTGTTTTTAGATTACTTATAATGTACATTGTTAGAAATTGATAATGTTCTCATTTTTGTTTGTTTAAACTAAGATTTTTCTGGAAATGAGCACTTTGATGTTAGATAATTTCTATTCTACATTTTTTAAATGTTTTATATAAAGGATTAAATTTACAGATTATAATACCCCCCCCAAAAGACTCTATTCATTATACAGTACAAGTAGTATAAAGAGATGAATATTACTCAGTTAATTTTTAGAATCAGAGACTATGAAAGGTACCTTTCCCAATTAAAAACTAATAAACAATAAAGTTAAAGATATAGAATTAATGTTTTATTTGTTTTCAGTTTTCAGTAACTATAAAGAAACAAATATGTAAACCCATTTATCTCAATTTACAGATAAGAAGGTTGAAAATTTTTGAGATTTCTTAATGTAATACTTAGATAATAGATCCTATCTCATGAATCCATTTAATTTTTTCTCATGAAACATTTGACTGGAAGATTTTGGGGCTAAGGATGGTTCTAATTGAAGCATTGTCCAGGGCCTGTGCGAATCAGAACAAAGGCAATTAAGAGAAATCATGGTGATAGAACTTGTGAAGGACATCTCTCTCTGAATAAAAGTCCATTCACACAGATATTAAAGAGTAGTGTTTGTCTTCGTACAGCTCTTTTAGTCACTTGTTAGTTGGGTGGCTTGAGACATCCTATGACCCAAGTCAATGAATACTATGGATAAGTGGAACTATGAATTGCCCTTTTCTGTCTCTAAGCCAGGAGAGGTTACAAATGGTTAATTTCATATGGAAAGACCTGTGGTAAGATATCAGGCAGCTGTCAATATTTAGCATATTTCTGATTCCTCAAGGAAGACATTAGACCTTCTAAGGTAGAGTTAGGATGCTAGGGGTCTACATAATCTGTGAGTTGTAGCCTTGGTTACCAAGCTCCTTTATGCTTTATTGAATACCCATCTCCTACTTCTGAACAACTATGGCTGCTCTAAACAAGGGTGCCCTGGGCCCAATGTGATGTTCTAATTCACCTTTCATTTTCACTCTCTCCCTTTTAACATGTGTGCATTAAGAGTCAACTTTTTAATTACCTTCCCTCACATAGTGCACGAAGATAGGCCATGAATATGGTATAAAACAAAATCTCTGGCCAATTTATTTAAAATATGATTTCATAGAGCATAAACATAGCTATCATCCTCTATCCCCATCCTCGCTGAGTATCTGAAAACTATACCGAGCACATGGACAAACTGTTGTGCATACCCCTAGCATGACCGTGACCATCTATAGCATTGACCATCCCTCAGCAGCAAAGTCACTTTCTGACATGGGTCTATGGAATTAGGAGGATATGAGTTTTTTTTTCCATATTTCACAAAGGAACTCTTAATTTCTCTATTCCTTAATACCTTCTCCTCCTTCTCTTCCTTGCCATTTTTCCTCTTTCTGAATTATTTCTAAATACCTTTTCTTTTTTCTCCCTGTGTTGCTTGAAGTATCATTTAAAAATGGTACAACTGGATGTTATAGTATCTTAGGATAGATTCAATATTCTTTTAACACAATGATTCTCTTTTATGCTTTTAGTCTTAACAGGCTTTCAAGCAAATAACAAATACGAAATTAAGAACAAGTTTGGACAGAGGATTTACTTTGCAGCAGAGGATACTGATTGTTGTACCCGAAATTGCTGTGGGGCTTCCAGAGCTTTTACCATGAGGATTCTTGATAATACGGGCCGAGAAGTCATAACTCTGGAGAGACCTCTAAGGTGTACCATCTCTTGTTGCCCCTGCTACCGTCAGGAGGTCAGTGACCAATTACCCGGGTAATTGTAAAATAATTCAATAAGAATTTTCATCCATTTTCTGGAGCTATATACTCAAATGAGATTTAAGGAAAGTTAGTCCACATGCTACTGGTTTATACTCAAGAGTAAATAAGAGGAAGGATGGCAGGTGAAAAACAATGAGAAATCATTCCCATGTCCTTGAGAATTTTGTCTGGTAGGATTGCACATCTGCTCAGAGACCAGACTTCTCGATCTTCAGGAAGGGCTGGGACAATAAGGCACTTGGTCAAGTCCCTTACTTGAAATGACCATAGACAATATCCTAGAATACAATTCCTGGAGCAAGTACACAGAAGAATGATGAAAAAAAAAAAAAACAGATATATTAATCTCACAATTTAGCCAACCCGTTATGGAACAAACCTAAAAGAGAGCTACTCTGAGAAATCTCAACTCCTGTGTTTTTTGGTTCCCCATTCAAAAAAAAAAAAAAAAATTAATGTATTTGAGTCCCCTGTGGTAGATATATACTAATCGTGAGTACCTTTAGTTCCATGATGGCCAGCTGTCTGTTTCATATTACTTGTCAGCCTACTGATAGAGAACATAAATCTCAGGATACAGAGATTTTATAGGAAAGTTGACCTTCACCTATATCCCTATTGGCCCGAGACCAGCCCTGCCTGGTTAGTCCTTCCACATAAGTAGCTGGGAGGCCATGATCCAGAGACTCAAGCACAGAGATATTTGGAGTGTAATACTGCACTTCCTTTAAAAAGATAACTGAAGTTATTCATACTTAATTATTTTGTTTTCCAAGTCATTTTGGTTAGGTATGGTAGTATCTTGCTATCAGTTAGGATATCTGAGCAAAGTCTGAGAGTTTGATGGAATATGGTCTAAAGGTGAAGAATACATTGAAAAGCATTATCTTAAACAGCAGCACTTCTAGCAGCACTAGAAGTCTTCCTTTACACATGATCATACTGAGGTACTGTCTGGGTCACCCAGCTAAGTAACACAGCCAAATTTCCTGGCCCCATTTCTTTTCATTATAGCACCACTGCCATTCATATTTGAAAATGGCAATGATCAGAGTTATGTCCATACACGCAAACCACTGTTTTTAATGGAGTTAGAGAAAAGAGGTTCAGACATTTTGCTCCTTTTATTTTTCATTAGTATAGAAATTTCAAAATGTACGAGGCCGGTGGAGCAGTGCTTAAATGTGTTAAGACTATGTGTATCGCATGCCTGATTTTGTGGCTCAGAACTTCTACTTTCTATCTGTGAAATCTGATACAGGTTAATGAATCTCTCTGTTCTTCAGTTACTTCATCTATAAATAGGGATGATGATACCAACCTGGAAGACAAGTTGTAAATCAGTGGTGCTTAGAACAGTCTCTGACATTTACAAAGTATTCAATTAATGAGAGTTATTATTAGACCTTATTATCATTATAATTTATATATGTTCTTTTGCTTTTATAGATAAAAATCCTCGCTCCTCCTGGTGTACCTGTAGGGTATGTTACTCAGATTTGTCACCCATACGTGCCAACGTTTACTCTTCAAAATGAGAAGAGAGAGGATGTACTGAAAATTAGTACGCCATGTCTTATAGGCAATTGTTGTGCAGATATTGAGTTTGAGGTAAGAAATGTGATCATCTTTATAGGTTTTGCTTTCCTAATATAAGAATAATATAAATTAGAAGGATATAAAAAATACATTAAATATATATGTATATCTGATATCTCAGGAGGTAGACAATGAGCTCATATATTTCATTTTGGTCAAATATATTTGGTCAAAAAGGTGGTTATTACTCTCATTGAGGATCAGTCCTCATTATGCTAATTGAGAAAAGAGAAAAGTAGAGCCCTGTAGTCAAATAAATATAAGCAAGATATCTAACATCTAAATGTGGTAGTTTTTGTATGGAAGTACAATATATTATCTATTTTCAGTGGAAGCTTAACTTTGTCAGTATAGTCTGACTTCCAAAGCATGTGGATCCCTCCTTAGTCTGAAATACAGGCTGCCAGTGTTTTCAGGCACTCTTTAGTAGGCCCGACATCTTTGAGTTCCTACAAAAAGGCCAATTATGCAAAGAGAGTTTTAAAGAAGATAGTGTAAGACATATTACCCAATAATGCTTCTCTATGGTCTCTCCTTTATCTTTGTATTAAATTTGATCATTAGAAACCACAATATAATTGTACTTAAGATATGGAGAAATTTCATTACAGCAGTTTTCCAACGGATGGCCTAGCCCGATAGCTCACATTATTTAATTGCAAATATTAAAAATCTGGTGATTTTACAAGTTAATCTTTATTTTCTCATTCTTTTGGAAAATCAGAAAATGTGGTAAACTGGACTCACATTTCTATAAAAGGAGCAAAATGTCTGAACCTAAGTAGTGCTGCCCCCTTGGGATAATATGTGGGAACTCTGCCAATCACCTTTGATTTCCTCAGGTTTTCCACAATCCAGCTTCACTCTTTTATAGTATCTGTCTGGTAATTAGTCATGTGATATTCAGTTCCTCTGTTAGATGCTGGTTATACAAAAATAAATTTTCTCTCTCATTGACTTAGGAATCTAATGACTGAGACAGGCATTTCCAAGAATGCACATGTGATTTAATAGAGGCTTTATGAACACTCTTAAAATGGAATATGGATTGTGGGGAGAGGGATGTATACTATGTATGTGTAAAGACTTTATAGGTTTATGTATAATAATAGTTCTATATGTAGAGATTATCATTCCTATCAAAGATCCAGAGGAGTCAAAGAAAACTGTTCTTTTAGGAAATATTAGCACAAGTTTAGATAACATATATTTTATTTATGGAAAATAAGAGAAGATACTAAGGAAGCAAGTCAGATGGGATCATGAAACCCTTACATTTAATGCTAAAGAATTTAGAAGTCATCCATCAACCATTCTGAATGGATATCTTAGAACATATATTATATGTAATAAATTAACTTCCCTCCTGTGCATCTAGAATGGTTCTACTAAGTAACATATTTGAGGGAATTGAGAAACTAGTCTCTTGAAATGTTTTCTGCAGGCTATATAAGAGAAGTTTGAAGGCAGAAATTGTCAATATGAGGGACCATTATGGAACATAATTTTCATTTGGGTGTCAGTGGGCATGGCAACTGGGTATAGAAACACAGCAGGGAGAGGCACATTCTAAAGGAAGAAATAATTCAAGAGACAGTAAGTGTACTAAGTGGAACTACTTATAGATTTGATGTCAGTTGAAGATGAAAGAAAATTTAGATATCATTCTGATACCTGAGGATTAACAAGTAAATGAATACAATGCCAATGACCAAGTTAAAAATCTTGGAGGAGAAATAGTTGATTTGTGGAGAGCTAATAGTGTGTACTTGAATTGTATTGGATTTCAAGTATGTAGAAGGAAAAGTTAAGGGGTTTGTAGCATGTTGATGGTGGTTGAAGCCATGATAAGATTATTCCAAGGGTGAATAGAAGGAAGATAGAATTTCTATCCCATGGAGATGATGAGGGAATTTGTCTCCTTCCAGGACTCTTGGTAGGAAAATCAATATGCCTACATGAAACTGATATTCCAATTCAGGCTGCTAGATGAGTTTAGTGTCTGAATTCATACCACTGTTCCATACCATGGTTTAGCAATCTAAAATCATAGAAATTTATCCCAAGTGGTGATACAGATGGCAGAGTCAAATGCAAAAGCCCACTAGAACATCAATCACCAAGGGCACCCTCTCTTCCTACAGAACAAACCCTATCTTCACGTGAGCAGATTTAAAAATTACCAACAGCTCAAGGAACTACTCCACCAGGAACAAACTGCATATAATACTACAATCTGCAATCGATCCTATGAGAAATGCCTAAAGGAAACATTAAATAGACAAAACAAGAAACATAGGGGAAGAATGAGACTAAAGAATGGGGGGATTTGAAAACAAACCAAATAGAACCTCCAGAAATGAAGGACCATCATTGAGAAAACCTCATTGGAAAGGATGAGCTGCAAATTAGATACAGATGAGGAGAAGATGCTTAAGTGGATGATTTATATGAGGCAAATATACAGGGGAGATACAAATTGGAAGGGACACAATAATTGAAGGGACAGGAAGCTAGGGTAAACTACTCTTGCGTATGCCCAGGAGGAGCTACAGTAAAGGACAAATCAGAGGATGTGTTGAGATAATATTCAAGCAGGTAAATGACTAAGAATCTTGCCAACTTGATGCTATGCATCCTCAGATTCAGAAAGTGCAGGGAGTTCTGGGTTAGAAAGAGAAATGACATCTAGATATAGCTCAGATAAATTACAAACATCAAGCTAAAAAGGAAATCTAAAATCAGCAATGTGGAGAGGAAAGGTTACCTCTAATATGTAATTCCCTTACCATTAAAGATTTTGAGCATGACTTTAGGTTTATTGGCTACTTGTATTTGTTCTTTTTGAATTATCTATCCATGTACATTGCCTGTTTTATTTATTAAGTGGTTTAATCTTTCCTTGTCATTTTATGTAATTTGTGTGTTGAAGATGTCAACTCCGCATCTGTCTTTTTTTTTGAAAATATTTCCACAGCTGTTTTTTTTCTCGACTTTGTGAGAAATAGAAATATCACCTAGAAAATTTAAATCTCATGTAGTCAAATGTACCTATATTAATAGTTTTATGTTCTCCTACCTTAATAATGAAGTTCTTACCAATCTTACATTTTATCTACTTTTTTTCTCTTCTTACATTTACATTTCTAACTTACTTGGAATTCTACTTATACAAATGGAATCACACTTTTTTTTCTTTCAGATATCTGTGTAACTGTGTCATCACAGTTTATTAAGTACACTATTAATTCCTTGCCAAAATAAAATACTATACATTAAATTCCCGTAAGTAATGGGATCTATTTTTAGATTCTCACCTCTAGTGCATTGATCTAGCTATAGCTATCCGTTCCTATAGCACTACCTTATGTTTTAACTATGATGATTTAATGATATGCCCTATATCCAATCATAGCAAAGTAGTCACTTAATCTTTTTCATTGTATTTTCTTGCTATTATCAAATGTTTCTTTTCCTGTAAACATTAATTTTATTTCATTCAATGTTTCTAAAGTTAGAATCCAATTCAAATTATATTACATCTGTTTCTAATTTTTTTTAAATTTCTTTATTTTTTATGATGACATTAGTTAACGAAATCTGTTAAGTTTTAGATATACATTTTAAAAGTGAGGAATGTATATATTTACACTGTGTGTTCACCTTCCATAGGTAGATTTATTTCTGTTACCACATATTTGACCCCCTTTAACCTGTCTACCTTTCCCCCATACCTTACCATCTTGGTAACCATTAGTCTATAGTCCATGTCCATGAGTTTCTGTTTGTCCTGTTCATTTGTTGCTTTTAGGTTTATATGCCACATATAAGTGATATCATGTGATTTTCAACTTTTTCTGTCTGGTTTATTTCACTTAGCATAATTATCTTGAGGTCCATCCATGCTGTTGCAAATGGCAGTATTTCATCTCTTCTTATGGCTGAGTAATATTCCATTGTATATATGTACCACAGCTTCTTTAGCCAATCATCTGTAGTGGGACACTTTGGTTGCTTCCATGTCCTAGCCACTGTGATAATGCTGCTAAGAACATCGGTGTGAAAATATTTTTTCAGATATGGGTTTTCAAGTCTTCGGGGTAAATACCCAGTAGAGGGATTGCTGGATCATATGGTAGACCTATTCCTAGATTTATGAGGACCCTCCATACTGGTTTCCACAGTGGCTGTACCAATTTGCAGTCCCACCAGCAGTGTCTGAAGGTTCCTTTTTCTCCACAACCTCTCCAACATTTGTTATTACTTGTCCTGTTGATTATAGCTATTCTAACAGGTGTGAGATGATATCTCATTGCAGTTTTGATTTGCATTTCCCCAGTAGCTAGCAATATTGAGCATCTTTTCATATAACTGTTGGCCATGTATATGTCTTTTTGGGAGAAGAGTCAGTTCAGGTCTTCTACCCATTTTATGATTGGATCATTTGCATTGTTGTAGTTTTGACTTGTATAAATTCTTTCTATATTTTGGATATTAGCCCCTTATTGAAGACATTGCTTGCAAATATATTTTCTCATTCAGATGGGTGTCTCTTTACCTTGTTGATGATTTCTTTTGCTGAGTAGAAGCTTTATAGTTTGATGTAGTCTCATTCATTTATTTTTGCTTTAAGTTCCCTTGCCTTTGAGACCAAATTCATAAAATCTTCTCTAAGTCCAAGGTCTTTGAATTTAGTTCCTGTTTTCTTCTATGCATTTTATTATTTCTGGTCTTATGTTCAGGTCTGTAATTCAGTCTAGTTTCATTCTTTATCTTCTGGCTTTCCAGTTTTCCCAGAACCATTTATTAAAGAGGCTTTCTTTCTCCTCTGTATGTTTTTGGCTTTTTTTGTCAAAAATAATTTGCCCATATAAATATGAGTTTACCTCTGGGATCTTGATTCTGTTCCACTGGTCTGTGTGCCTATTTTTCTGTCAATACTATGTCATTTTGATTATTGTCACTTTGTAGTATAATTTGAAGTCAGCAGTGTGCCTCCAGCCTCGTTCTTTTTTTCTCAGGATAGCTTTGACAATTGGGTATCTTCTGTGCTTCTATACAAATCTGATGATGTTTTGTTCTATTTCTTTAAAAAATGCCACGGGGATTTTGATGAGGATTGCATTAAATCTGTATAACACTTATAAGGTCATTTTAACTTATGTTGATTCTTCCAATCCTAGAACATGGACTATCTTTCTATTTCTTTGCATCTTCTTTGATTTCTTTTAATAAGGTCTTGTAGTTTTCGATATACAGGTCCTTCACTTGTTTCGTTAAATGTATTCCTAGGTATTTTATTCTTTTTGTTGCAATTGCAAAAGGAATTACTTTTTTCACTTTTTTTTTTCCTGACACTTTGTTATTAGAGTATAGGAATGCTATGGATTTTTAACATTGATTTTCTATCAAGAAACTTTACTGTATTTGCTTATTTATTCTAGTAGTGTTCTTGCGGAATCTTTAAGGTTTTCTGTATAGAGAATCATGTCATCCACAAATAGTTACAGTTTGATTTCCTAATTGGATGCCTTTTATATCTTTCTCTTCCCTGATTGGACTCGCTAGGACCTCCAATGTTATTGAATAACAGTGGCCATAGTAGACAGTCTTGCCTTGTTCCTGATCTTAGAATGCAGGTTTCTAGTTCTTCACCTTTAAGTATAATGTTGGCTGAGGGTTTGTCATATATGGCCTTTATTATGTTCAGGCATTTTCCTTCTATACCAGTTATGTTAAGTGTTTTGCTCATAAATGCATGCTGTATTTTGTTGAAGGCTTTTTCTGCATCTATTGATAGGATCATATAATTCTTATTTTTTAATTTGTCTATGTGGTATATCACATTAATCGATTTGCATATATTGAACCATCCCTGTGCATTTGGGGTAAGCTCACTTGATCGTTGTGTATAATCTTTTTAATATGTTGTTGTATTCAGTTTGCTAGTATCTTATTTAGTTTTTTTGCATCTGTGTTCATAAGAGATATTAGTTGTAGTTTTCTTTTTTTATGTTATCTTTACAAGATTTTGGTATCAGAGTAATATTAGCTTTATAAAATGATTTGAGAAGTATTATCTTCTCTTTGATTTTTTTGGAAGAGTTTAAAAAGAATAAGTATTAGATCTTAATTGAATATTTGGTAGAATTCACTAGTGAAGCCATCTGACCCAAGACTTTTTACTTTTTGGTAGATTTTTGATGGTTGTTTTAATGTCCATAATGCTGATTGGTTTATTTAGGTTTTCCTGTTCTTCTTGATTCTGTCTAGAAAGATTGCATTTTTATAAGTCCTTACTTGTCCAGTTCTTCTAGGTTATTAAATTTGGTGTTACATGCATTTTCACAGTATTCTTGTGTGATCCTTTGTATTTCTGCAGTGTCTGTCATAATTTCCCCTTTCATCCCTGATTTTGCTTATTTGTGTCTTTTCACTTTTTTCTTTCACGAGTCTAGCCACAGGTTTGTCAATTTTATTAACCTTCACAAAGAATCAGGTCTTCATTGCATTTATGTTTTCTATTGCTTTTTTTTTTCAATTTTATTTATTTCTGCTCTGTTTTTGATTATTTCTTTCTTGCTGCTGATTTTAGGCTTCATTTGTTCTTCCGTTTCTAGTTTTTTAAGATGAAGCATTAGGTCGTTTATTTGTGCTCATTCTTGCTTTTGAAGGTAGGCCTGTAATGATATGAACTTTCCTCTTATGACCACTTTTGCCATGTCCCAGAAGTTTGATATGTTGTACTATCATTGTCGTTTGTTTCAATATATATCTTGATCTCTTTTATGTCTTCTTTGATCCAGTTATTCTTTAGTAGTATATTGCTTTATCTCTATGCATTCGTGATTCTTCCCACCTTTTTTTACAGTTGATCTCTAGTTTCAAAGCGCTATGATCAAAATATGGTTGGTGTGATTTCAACCCTCTTATATTTGTTGAAGCTGTCTCTCTGTTTCAGTATTTGGTCAATCCTTGAGAATGTTCCATGTACACTAGAGAAGAATGTATAAGCAGCTATTTTGGGATGGAAAGCTCTGTACGTGACAATTATGTCCAGTTGGTTTAATGTGTTATTTAAGGATGTTATTTCCTTATTGATTTTCTGTTTGGATGATCTGTCCATACCCAACAGTGGCGTATTCAGGTCCCCTACTACAATAGTGTTTTGGTCTGTTTCTCTCTTTCGTTCTGTTAGTAATTGCTTTATATATTTTGAGGTTTCCTAATTGGAAGCATAGATATTAATAAATGTTATGTCTTCTTGGTGCATGATTCCTTTATCATTATGAACTGTCCCTCAGTATCTTTATTTACCTTTTTTATTTTGAAGTCTATTTCATCAATATTAGTACCTCTACTCCTACTTTGCTCTGAATGTCATTTTTTTTGGAGTATCATTTTCTACCCTTTCCCTTTGAATCTATATTTGGTTTTGAAACTGAGATGTGTTTCCTGGAGCTAGCATATGGTTGGGTTGTGTTTTTTGATCCAATCTGTATTCTGTACCTTTTTATTGCTAAGTTCAGTCCATTTACACTTAGGGTGATTATTGAAATACGAGGTTTTCTTATAATTATTTTATCTTTCTCTTTCTGGTATTCAGTGTTTCCATTGCTTCCTTGTCTTGTCTCTCTATTATTTATTTATTTTGGTTGGGTTTTGTGTACTTTCCCTCTGGTCTTTCTATTTTTATGTTATATACTTCAGTTTTGAATTTTTGGTGTCTGAATATATAAAAAATATTTATATATCTGCAGTCACCCATTTTTTTCTTCATGTGCTTTATTTCTATTCCCCTTTGCAAATTTGGATATTTCAATCCTCCCCTTTTCAGTCACTGTTGTCACAATTTATCCCTAGGAGTACTGAACCTTCATTGCTATCTTGCTATCACAAATCTCTTCTTATTTTTAAGCTTATAATGCCCTGTTCTTAATAAGGGTTGCACTCCTCTGCTTCTATCTGCCTGTTAGGCGCCTTAATTATGTATTGTTTTTGTCATTTTGTTTTAGGTGAGCTGACCCCTTTCAGTATTTCCTATAGTGCTGTCCTCGTAGTAGAGAATTCCTTCAATTTTTCTATGCCTGGAAAGTTCTTTATTTCTCCTTCATATCTGAAGGACAGCTTAGCTGGATACATTATTCTAGGCTAGTAGTTTTTTTTACTTGATAAATTGATTCCACTCCTTTTTGGCTTGTAAGGTTTATGCTGAGAAGTCCAACAGTAATCTAATGGGTTTTCCTTTAAATGTTACCATTTTCTTCTCGCTGGCTGCCCTGAGAATTCAGTTTTTGTCATTGATTTTTGATAATTTTAATCCAATATATTTTGGTGAAGGCCTTTTTGGGTTGAGATAATTGTGTGTTCTGTTGACTTCTTGAATTCCAAGCTCCAGCTCATTCCTTAGATCTGGGAAATTCTCGTCAACTATTTGTCTGAAAATTCTTTCTAAATCCTGCTTCTTTTCCCCTTCTTTGAGAATTTTCATTATTCTTATGTTTCCTTTCCTGATATCAGCTAGTTCTTGAATTTCTCTTGCATTTTTTTAATCTTCAGTTTCTCTCTTCTTCCTTCTGATATATTTCTACATTTCTGTCTACGATATCACTGATCCCTTCCTCCATTTAGTCAACTGTATTTCTCAAGCTTGTTATTTCATTTTTAACTCTTGCAGTTTGTTCTTTATCTCTAGAAAATGTATTCTGTTCTTTTAAAGGGTTTCAATCTTCTTTCTAAAGAACTCATTCTGCTCTTCTAGTTGGTTTTTCAATTCCTGACATTGTTGATATGATTCATTTTGGAACTCACTGAACTTTTTCAGAGATACCATCCTGAATTCTCTGTCATTTAAGTTGCATATTACTATGTCTGAAAGATTATTTTCTGGAGATTTTTTTCTTTCTGAGATGCCTTGTCACCTTGGTTGTTCATAGCGTTTATTGGACTGGGCATTAATGTTCATAGCGTTTCTATACCTGGGCATTAATGTAAGTGTGTTCTGTTTTTTTTTTTTTTTTTTTTTTTCCCCCAGAAATATTTATTACATAAGGGTCTCTCTTTAACCTGTGGTAGCTCTTATACGTAGATCCCACACTATGATGGTATGCATTCTGGGTGTTTTTTGTTGAGTTTTAGATGTTGTTTCAAGGGGAGAGATATAGGGATGTCTCTCACTCCACCATGTCTCACATTTCCAGGCTTCTGGATTGAAAATTTGCCCCACACCTTGGCTCTGGCACTGGGCCCTTGCCATTCTTGGAAGCTGGAAATGCCCATTGACCTTGTAATTTTTTCTAATTAAAATAGTTATGATGCTAGACCTTTCTCATCTCAGATGTAGGACATCTTTTTATTCATTCCTACCAAATTTTGTAATCTTGAGAAAACTATATAGTTCTTTTTCATATACATCCTCTAACTTTTATGAATTCATTGCTAATTTATAGGCATTGTCACAATTAAGAAAGATTATTTATATTTCAGGTACTTCTTGTTAACTGTTGAGAAAAGCTATTCATTTTTATTCCCTTTTATGCAGTCATGTGACTGGATTCAAGTATTAAATTTAGAACTTTTTTGCTATATTTCTTGGTTTCCTAGGTATAAAATCACAGAGCAAATGAAATCGTTTTAGGTCTTATAATATTTATTAACCAATTAGCTCATTTTCTTTTCCAGCCAATTTCTACAGGAAAGCTGAATAATAATGCCAACTATGAGAATATCTACCAAGTTTATGATTTTAACTGAAATAGCAAAAGTTTCATAATTTAGAAATATATTGCCTGCTATTTTTCATAGTATTTTCTATTCCTATTTTTCCTAGAGCTGGTATCAGCAAAATTAACTTATTTGTAAGTGTGAAAGACAAGACAGAAAACATTTTAGACTTATATGACAACTACTCAACTCAGCCATTGTAGATAAAGAAGTCAAAACAATACATAAATACTGGGTGTAACTATGTCCTAATAAAACGGTTTATAAAAACAGCCTAATATAGCCCATTAGCCATTGTTTGCTGAACCTTAGCCTCGATTTTTATTAAGAATTGATCCCTAACTTTCTAAAAGTCTCAGTAAAATAATGGTAATGAGTACAGACTCTGGAGCAGAGAACCTGGATTTGAAATCCATCCTGACAACTTCTTATATGTGTGATATTAGACTGATTACTTAACCTCTCTTGACTTCAGTTTTTGTGTGTGTGTGTGAAAACTCTGTGTATTTGTAGTATGTATCTTATAAAGATATGAAGAAAAAATTACCTAATACTTGAAAAGAATTTATATGCCATGCATGCATATATTAGATGTTATATAAATGCTGATTAGCAAATAAATACAATACCTTTTTAGCATCTATGGATATACTCCTATGTTTTTAATTATATAATTCTCTAGCATTTTACAATTTCTTATAGTATATTCTTTTGATACTTATCTAGTTTCTGTGTGCTAATCTTCTATTTGGATTTTTTACACATATCTGTAATGACATGAGCCTATAGATCCTTTTGAATACCTTTATCATTTTTAGAAATATGTAAAATTTAAATATAATAGTAATATATAAGTTTATTTCTTCCAGAAGTTGAAATCATTTCATTGCATAAATTTTCTATTTTTAAAATATTATCTAGACAATAGATAAAAATTATCTAGTCCTGTTGACTTTTCAGCTGAAGATTATGTTCACATTTCTGAACATTCCTATAAAAAGTTATATATTCTGTTTCTCACATTAATTTTGTTGAATGTTTAGATTTCTTGCTATAAGAGTCAAAAAAGGGAAATGCTGTTATCTCTTAAGCCTAGTGATAGGATTATGGGAGCTGATAAGTTAACTTTGTAATTTTAATTTTATAAATTTTGTATATTTCAAAAAAAAAACTAAATTAAAAAATAAAATGTAAGGCTTTATTACTAGTTACAAATGCTTAGATGATAGCTATTAGCAGATAAAACAATAAAGTATCAGAAGAGAGAATTTGTATCCTTTTAGATTCCCACAATAATGTTATATAATTATATATATATATATATATATATATATATATATATATATATATATCCCTACAGCACAAGGATACAACAGGTATTTATTCTCATGCTATTTAACATTCCCACAATAATGTTATATAACACATATATGTTATATAACATATATGTTATATATATATATATATATATCCCTACAGCTCAGTAGGTTACAACAACAGGTATTTATTCTCATGCTATGGGTCCATCGATCAACTCTGTCTCAATGAATACACCTTGGCTCAGCGAGATGGCTCTGATTTAGGCTATAAGTTGGCCACAGGCCTGCTCTCGGTATGCTCATTTCGGAGCTATAGCAAGAGCAACTAACTGGATCATACTATTCTCATAGCTGATTGCTGGACACCAAGAGCACGCCAAACACTCAGCCATGTTTTAGTTGTCTGTTCACCTCACATCAACGTTCCATTGGTCAAACAAGTGACATGGCCAAGCCTAATTATCCATGTTCAGGGACATATACTGGGCCTACAGCAGGGAGGGTCAGTAAACGAATATTGATGAACAGTCGTCCATACTATCACAGTTTTCATATTAAGAGTTTACTTTGAATTTGTTAAGAACCATGCACACCCAAATAAGACGGGTAAACTGTTTTTAGTTTCCCCACATATATTTAGCTGCTCCCAACCTGAGCTAGGGCTTTAAAGAGTATTGCTAGCACATGCGCTACCTTGTGTACATTTGAAAAGGACACATCTCTTCCTGGGCTAATGCAGCTATACATGCACACACCATGGGGATGTGGCTACACTCAACCCCACATGCCCACCTGGTGAGGTACATTTGTCCTGCTATGATCTGTTCAATTTTTATGACTTGCCTTACACAGAATTCTAAAATCAGGAAAGTTTTAGTTTGGAGCTCTTTTTTTTCAAACACCTCCCTTCCTCTTTTGTTGTTCCCCCACCCTCCTGTTGTCCAGTCTTAGCCCAAATCTTGACCTGTGGCATCCCATCTAGCTACTTACTAGATACTTTCCTTCACTCAAAACTGCCAGTCTTCTTTCCCAGGCTCTTAGTACTTTATGTTTTCCTACTGACACTGGGTGGTAATGCTCTCCCCTGCCATTGCATTTAAACACTCAGCCTATGTAAATTTTTTTGTGCTTCTCTAAAGCAGATGTCACTTGGGGGTTTAGTTTACCACCTTCCTGCTGGCTTTTAGAAACTTCATCAAAGAAATATTTCATATTCGTATCTTTTCATACCAAAATTTTGTTTTAAAACAATTGAATTCATTTCTTATTGTCTGTCTTAATGTAAAATAGAAATGTTAAATATTTCAGTAAAACTACTTTCACATATGTTCTCTGTAGCAAAGAAATGTGGGTTTTTTTGCATATATCTATAAATAGATACAGGAATTTATACAAATGTGATGAGTGATATAATGTTTATAGCTATGTACTACACATAATTTTAAAGGTATATTTGTTTCATTTTATTCCAACTTTGGAAGTAGTTTTCTTATTAGTTTTCTAGAATTCTTTATGACTGTCATTTTTTTACCCCAATTTAGATTAAATCTATGGATGAAGAAAATGTGGTTGGCAAGATTTCCAAGCAGTGGGCTGGTTTTGCGAGAGAGACATTTACAGATGCCGATCACTTTGGGATACAGTTTCCCTTAGACCTCGATGTGAAAATGAAAGCTGTGATGCTTGCCGCGTGTCTCCTCATTGTAAGTCAATTCTTGTTAATCCTGGGTGTATAGATGGTTTCTCTAGTATCATTCTGAAATGATTCAGTAAATTGTACATTTTTAAATGACCTTTTTTAAGTGTATATGTTTTATTTAAAGGAGTCCCATTTAATCCTAGCTCTGAGATTCCATTTTCTTCTGAGACTCCAGATTCACAAGTGACTATTTTCTCTGGAACTTCTACTCATTTCACATGACAATAGAAGGACTTTGTGTCTGAAGTAGAGGGCATGGTCTTTGGAGGTTTTATTTAAAAATTGAAATAGCTACTTAGAAGAGTTCAAATATGGGCTTACATGGAATAGGCTCAGTGAAACACAGATTTCCTCCTGATTCACTATAAACTATATTCTCTGATACAGGAATGTAAGCTGCCGTAAGTGTACACATCCAAATAAGCCTTCAAATGGCTTGAGAGGAAACACATTGGCTAGAGCAGTGATTCTGAACTTATCATTCATTAAATCGCTTAGGGAGCTTTCAGAAACCCCAAGTACCAAACTATATTCCAGTTTAACTAAATAATAAGCTAAGGGTAGAAGTTGTATGACTCTCTAGGTGACTCAGTATGCAGTCAAAGTCTAAGACACCCTGGATAGAGCAGTGTTTCTTAGCTTTGATGTACTATAGAAACACATTGGTAGTTTTTCAAATTCCCTGTGTCAAGGGTACACCCAAATAGAAATTAAATCTCTGGAAATGGCACCAAGCTTTCAAGCTATTTAGATCTTTCCCAGATGATTCCAATGTGCAAATAAGGTTTTGAATCATTAACATGAATATCTTATAAACATAGATTTGGAGTTGCAAATAGAAAAAATTAAAAAGTGACAATGTACAGAAAAAAATATCTAGTTTCTTCAACAAAAATGTGTCATAAATATTAAAAAATAAAAATGAAATGAAAAAGGGAGAGGCATGAACCTAATACAGTTTGTAGACCATGTTTAAATAGAGGTTTGAATGATTAAAAAATTTTTCTAAGGCATTAGGGAAATTTGGACATTGGCTATTTGATGATATTAATGAATTATAATGGTGGGATTTTTTTGTTTTTGATTTTTAACTTTTATTCAATTGATTTATCTTTCACATCTTTTAAAATTTTATATTTAAATTACATTTGGCATATAATTTTATATTGGTTTCAAGTGTACAATGTATTGATTAGATATTTATATACTTTTTGAAGTGTTCACTACAATAAATACCAGTGTCCACCTGATACTATACATAGTTATTATAATATTATTGACTATATTGTCTATGCTGTACTTTACATCCCTATGACTATTTTTATAATTAACAATTTGTACTACTTAATTCCTTTCACGTTTATCACTACCTAACCTCCACTAAAAAACTAAGGCGGTTTTAAGCTGTGATGATGATATCATGGTTATGTAAAAGCAAAACAACTTCCATATCTTTTAGGGTCACTCACTGTAGTATTTCAGTACCAAATGGAATGATATTAGGACTTCGCTTTAAATAATGGGAGTGATTGCAGGAGGTAGGAAGGGCTGGAGTATTTGTTAAAACAAGATTAGTCATATTAATAATTATTGAATCTGAGTGAGGGGTGGGTTGTTTGGACCTATTATGCTATTCTATCTAATTTGAAATATACTTACTATTTTCTGTAATAAGTTTATAACATAACCAAAGTTCTTTGTAAAAACGGTTTTCCATAAGTGTTAATTTCAGATAAAAAGTAAAATCTAACCTTAATCTTGTAGGAACAGTTCAACGAAAGGTAGAGTAATGTGAAAGATATGGTGTATTCAGGAAAGAGAGAATAGTCTGGGGTAATTAGATAGTTTGAAAATGGGACTGGGATCGGTGGTGGATTTACTAGAAAACGACTGAGGGTTTCCTTAAAGGACCTTTAAAGATAAGGCACCTTTTGTAGAGAATTGTACTTTATTGAAAATTGTTTTGTTAAATATTGATTATAGGTATAAATAAAATAGTTACAAATCAAAATTTTAGAATGATAAATCCTGGCATCTATGTGAGAAATGAATTTGAGAGGTACAATTGCAATTGCTAGTGATTTGCTATAAGGATAAAATTATTTCTGTTGAAGGAATAAATGAAAATGACAGATGTGAGAGATATAAATTTCATAGAATTTGACTGACGTTATAGGAGTGGGAGTCTGTATAAATACTGATGAAATGAAACAAGCTGGAAAACATAGTGGACAAATTTGGAACACAAATTTTTCTAGCAGACTAGAAAAAGCAAAATATAGAGAAATTACCAGAAGATTAATTAAATTCATGCAGATATCAACAAATGAATAGAATTATAAGATTTAATTGCTAATAAAATGGAAAGCTAAAGGTAGAGCCTATATAGCTATAGATGTTTCCTAGATTTACTGATTACAGTTAAATTTTCTTGTTTAACAGATATATTACTGTTTTCATCAGAATGCTTAGCATTTCTTCATCAGAGAATTATCTCTGTTTTGCTGCTGAAAGCTCATTCTATACTTTTGTTTTTAATCTAGGATTTCATGTTTTTTGAAAACAATTCATGTACTCAAATAATACGTTCGTTCCTGAGAGCAAAATTCTGGTAGTGCATTAATGAAAGTCTCAAAATATGAAGTTTCTGTACTGACTTGGATTATCTAAAAGGAAAATTCGGTGTTTTTTTCCTTGAAAATAATTATACCATTAGTGAATTACTCTGGGATGCCTGTAGTCCAGGTATGTGATTTCACTTTCAAATTATATAGTTTATTGTCTATATAATTGTTTATAAATGTTTTTATGTATTTTCTTTAATGTTCATTGTATATTTCAGAGCAATGACATAGGACATTTTGCCTTTAGAAATGAAACTTATGCAAAACTACTTTGAATTACAGCTTGATTTATTTTCCATTTTTACAGAAAAATAGACTATTAAAATAATATACTTTATTAAATCTAAATTTACTTTTATGTCAACTAAACTTATTTTGCAAATACTGTATGTTCAAAAATGTTAAATATTAACATAATTTCAATTTTCTTTATAATTGTGTTCAAATAGTACTTAATATGCATATTATCTGGGAAAAGTAAAATTTGTATATTTAGGAATTCCAATCTCCTATAATCTAATTTGTTACTGTAAATAAGATTTTCATATTGACAAGACGATAAATTACCAATTTTTGTTGTTTTCAATGAACAAAGAAAGACATGATTCTGTTCCAAAGAAAGACACATTTTTAAAGACTCACTCTAAAACTGAAGTATTGTTATAATTTTTGAGGTAATTTTTAATATGGAATGATTATCTCCTATATTCTATCATTCATTGAATATGGTATTTATGAGATCACCTTAGGTATTAATAGACATACATATTCCTTCACAGAGTAAAAGCTTCTATAATAGTCTATATTATTTATACCAATAATCAAATAACTGAAATAAAAAGTGTTGCTATATTTCTTTGTATATTTTATTTTTTGAAAGGAACAATGAACAATTGATTAAGGTGGTGTTCAGAACTCTGCACATTTACCTTCTATTCCTTTTCAAATATTCTTCAAAAAGAGGAAAACATATGATACTATTTAGTAAAACATATGATACTAGAAACTAGGGTTTCTACCTGTCAGAAAGTTAAAGGAATTTTTGTAATCTATTTTGTGGGGAAGATTGAATTGAGAGAGGGGAAACCAACCCACAATTTACTTCATGCAAAGAAAAATTACGAAATAAGAGCCTGGGGGAGAGATCCCCTTTCATCTTCAGCAAAACTCCACATAGCCCACCATTGTTAATGGTAAATATTGGTGACAACAAAATCCAATCAAACCACTAGCTCCTAGTGTTGAGAACATTGAGATGGCAGGGGAGCTACAGGAAAAGTACTGTGTAGATAACCATTCATTACATGTCAGATTCCTATGATGAGAAGTAATCATGGCATTTATGTTCAGTTTATAGTTTGTGCAGACAGCATGCCAGGTAAAGTGAAGTAAGTACTTGCATAGCTGGATCCTAGTGGCATTAGTTATGCAGGTTAGAGAAGGGAAAGGCTTTCCGGGCTAGCTATTAGGTTCCACAAACGACTCAAAACGAAGCTAGAAGTATTAAAATTATCACTGTGACAGCTACATCTTGCTTTCATTTTCCCACTCCTGCTCCTCCTCCTGCTCCTCCCCTTTCTTTGCTTTGGCTTCAGGGTCTCTGGTTAAGCAAAGTAAAACTGTAACTAAACTAAAACTGTGTAGGAAAGATTTAGTCATTACCTGCAAAACCCATTTAAGTTCAAATATCAGACAAATACCTTCTCGTTAAATATTTAAAAAGAGAAAAATCATCAAACATGAAATATTAGAATTTAAACAGGAAAAATATCATGAATTGACACAAATGTCTTAATTAGTAATCTCAGTGAGATCTGAGAAAAATGTTGCCTATTTGTTTCTGGAACAGGCAGAAGAGAAAAAAACACTGATGTGGCAACATTTTAATAAAGTGGGAAAATATGATAACCACATTTTAAAGTATAATAGAAATACTGGAATAGTAGATTGCAGAAAGTGCAAAGAACACAATAAGATAAAAGATTTTAGAAATTCTTCCAAAAGTCAGATAAACACAAAGTATAGAAGAAAAAATTGATTCTCGAAAATGGATACATCAACTTCAATTTATATATAACAGAAATTTCACAAGCAGAAATCAATGGAGCTAAGAGAATAATTTAAAAAATAGGAAAACTTATTTGCAATCAGGACTCTGTCCTAATTTACCTCATATCAGAAAAAATAATTAAGATACCTATTTATAATTATTATTTACAAAACAATTACTACATTCCTGCACTATGGCAAACATTGTTAGGCCATAGTAAAATGGTTTCTGTGGCATAACTTCCTTGATATTCCCACAGTCTAGTTCATTTTTCTTACCTCACCAATAGAGATTGATCAATTCAATACTCTAATTACAGGTGTTTAAAAGGACCAAAGGATGTGGAACAAAAAGATAATTCGATAAAGGTACTCGCTGCCTTGCCTCCATGTTTTTATTCATGCCTTTCAGTAGACACCTTACCACTTCTGAGATTCTTTCCCTCAGGATGATGTGACATATAAAGATGTCATAGACTCATTTAGAACAGGGGCTTTCTTTGCCCTTCTTTTCTTACCCTAAGGAGAACAAAAGAAAAACATCGCATCCCCGGTCATCATACTGCCCATCAAGTCCTAGATCCTGGGTTGTAAATACTCGAACTGGGCTCTTTGAGAAGTGGTTATACCCAGAGTTCAGCCATGGACAAGTACGAGATGAGCCTCAAATGATTTCTAGAAAAGCCAAGGAGTTGCTCAAGGAAGGATTGTGGCATATCAAAGTATGAAGGAACCAAATTGAAAAGGCTCCCACCAGCAAAATTAAGGAAATTTGAAGAGCAAAATATTGATAGGAAGAGATCATTACCTATTGAATAAAACAGAACACCATGAGTTTCTACAGATATAAATGTGAAAATTAAAAGTTTGGTGAGGACAAAGAGACATACAGTCTTAATTTACTTTCCCAGAAATTTTATTTTAAAAGGGGAAAGAGTAACTTACTTACAGCAGACCTTAGCAGTCCTCAACATAATCAAGTGATCAAAGTGATCATCATTAGTAATAAGACAAAGTGCAACTAGTACCAAATGATAAGATGCAATATGACACAGCATCATAGGAATCTCAACATGCTTTTAGGATAGCACATGGTGAAGTAATGTTTTTCAAGTTTTATTGAGAGAGAATTGATAAATAATATTGTATTAGCTTCAAGTGTACAATGAAATGATTTGATATATGTATACATTGCAAAAGGATTACCACAATAATTTAGTCAACATCCATCACCTTATATAATTACAATTTTTTTCCCTTGTGATGAGAATTTTTCAGATCTACACTCTAGAAACTTTCACATACATGAAACAATATTGTTAACGATACTCACGATGCTGTACATACATCTCCGGGACTTATTTACCTTATAAATTGAAGTTTATATCTTCTCTCCACCTTTACCCATTTGTTTAGTCTCCTAACCACAACCTCTAGCAATCACCAATCTGTTTTCTATATTGATGAATTCAGTTTTTGTTTAGATTCCACATTTAAGTGTGGTCATACAGTATTTATTTTTACTATCTATCTCATTTCACTTAGTGTAATGCCCTCAGACTTCATCCATTTTGCTGCAAATGGTAGGCTTGCCTTCTTTTTTTATGACTGAATAATATTCCATTATATGTATATGGATCATTTATTCATTTATCTTCCTTGTATACTTAGGTTGTATTGACTATTGTAAATAATGCTGCAGTAAACATGGGAGTGCAAATACATTTTCAAGACAATGATTTTGTTCCTTTGGATAAACATCCAGAACTGAAATTGGTAGATCATATGGTAGTTCTATTTTTTGAGTAGTGTCCATAACGTTTTGCATAAAGTCTTCACCAATTTACATTCCCACCAACGGTGCACAAGGGTTCCCTTTTTTCCATATCCTTACCACAACACTTGTTATTTCTTGTCTTTTTGAAAATAGCCATTCTAATATGTATGAGGTGATATCTCATTGTGGTTTTGATGTGCATTTCCTTGATGATTACTGATGTTGAGTACATTTTCACATATCTATTGGCCATTTTTATGTGTTATTTGGGAAAAAAATATTATACATATTTTCTGCCCTTTTTTGAATTGATTGGGTTTTTTTTTTTCCCTATTGAATTGCATGAGTTCTTTATCTATTATGGGTATTAACCACTTATTAGATATGATTTGCAAATATTTGTTCTCTTTCATTCTATACATTGTATTTTCATTTTACTGATGGTTTCTTCTGCTATACAGAAGCTTTCGGTTCATTAAAGTAGCACTTAATTTTTTTCTTTGGTGTCAAATCTAATAAATTATTCCCAATACCTATGTCAAGGAGCTTACCCCCTTTTCTTCTAGAGGTTTTATGATTTCAGGCTTTCCATTCGTCTTTAATCCATTTTGAGTTAATTTATGTATAATGGTCCAGTTTCATTCTTTGCATGTGGCAATCCAGTTTTCCAAGCACCATTTATTGAAGAGACAGTTCTTACCCCATTGTATATTCTTGGCTCCTTTGTCATAAATTAAATGATGATATATGGATGAGTTTTTTTTCTAGGCTCTCTATTCTGTTTCGTTATTACATTTACCTGCTTTTATACCAATATCATACTCTTTTGATTATTAAAGCTTTGTAATATAGTTTGAAAGCTGGAAATGTGGTGCTTTCAGCTTGGTTATTCTTCCTCAATATTGCTTTGGCTATTGGTATCTTTTGTGGTTCCATAAAAAGTTTAGGACTTTTTTTCTTTCCGTGAAAACTGCCATTGGAATTTTGATAGGAATTGCACTGAATTTGTAAATTTCTTTGTGTAGTATGGACATTTGAACAATATTAATTCTTCCGATCCATGAGGATATCTTTTCATATTTTTGTGCTTTCTTCAATTTCTTTCATCAATGTCTTATAGTTTTGGGTATACAGATCTTTTACCTCCTTGGTTAAATTTTAAAATTTAAAAATTTTTCAATTATAGTTGACATATAATATTTATTAGTTTCAGGTGTACAATACAGTGATTAGACATTTATATAATTTATGAACTGATCATGCTGATTAGCAACTTTAATTCCATCCACAACCCTTGCTATGTAACATAATACTGGGTAATGTGTACAATAGTAACTCAATCACCCACTCACCTAGAAATGCTTTCAGGAATTACTGAGTTGTCTTCAGCCAGTATGAAAATGTATTGAGAAGATTAGTTCTTTTATAAACTTAAATGTATCCACTTGCCATGCCATGTCAGGGAACATTCGGGTGATTAAAAACACCCATAAACTGGGTGATTAGATATGGGGGCATGAATAAAACCAAAAGCTTCTATTTAAGAAAAATATAAATATAACCGTTATATTATTTTTGTCAATTTTTTATTCAAAGAGTAATACTGTTCACAGCTCTTTTATGAATGAAATATTTTGTCTCTCTCTTCATCTTTCTGTTTGTATCTCTTTCTTTCAGTGTGTGTGTGTGTGTGTACACATACATGCATACACATATATGTGTGTGTATATCCATTAATAATATGTTACTTTTCATGCGTTTTAATAGGATATAAATGACATTATACTATATACATATTCTGCAATTAGAATTTTTATTTAATATTTTTACATTGTTCTTTTTGAACTCTGATTAACACATTTTTATGGTTAGATAGTACTCTGTTTTATCAATATAATACAATGTTTTTATCTATTCAATATTTGATAGACATTTTTGTTGTTGCCAACTGTAATGGTTAATTTTATCTTAACTTGGCTAAACCAAAGTCTCAAGGTATTTGGTCAAACATTATTTTACATGATTCTTTGAGGGTATTTTTTACATGAGATTAACATTTACATCAGTAGATTTTGAATAAAGCAGATTACTCTCCATAAAGTTGGTGTGCCTCGCCCTATCAGTTGAAGACTTTAATAAAAATGAGAGACCTCCCTCAAAGAAGAGAATATTTTGCCAACATACTACCTTCAGACTCAGACTGCAGCATCTCTTCCCTGGGTTTCCAATCTGTCAACATATCTTCAAATTTTGGACTTGCCAGCTGCCACCATCATGTGAACCAAATCCTTGAAATCTCTCCTTCTCCCCCCACCCCTACTCCTATCCCTCTCCCTCATTCTGTTTCTCTGAATCAACCTGACTAATACACTAACTTTATTATCAATCTCGTTGTGAATATTTATGTATGTTTCTTTTCTTTTTTTTACCAAGAAAACTTCATTATTTTTGTTTTTTCATAATTTTATTTTAATTATTTTAATTTTTTATTCATTTCAGGTATACAGTACACTGGATAGACATTTGTATAGTTTATGAAGTGATCCCCTCAATTACTCCAGCACTGATCTGGCTCTACACACAGCCATTACAATACTATTGACTGTTCCCTATGCTGTATTCTACATTCCTGAAACTATTTTGTAACTACTAATTTGTACTTCTTCATCCCTTAACCTTTTTCTCCCAGTCCCTCAAACCTCCTGTCTTCTGTATCCGTGAGTCTGTTTTCATTTGGTCTGTTTCTTTTGTTCCTTATATTCTGCATGTAAGTGAAATCATGTGGTATTTATCTTTCTCTGATCTATATCACTCAGCATAATAACCTCTAAGTCCATCCATGTCATTGCAAATGATAGGATTTCAATTTTTTATGGCTAAGTAATATTCCATTGTATATGTGAACTATAACTTCTTTATCCAATCATCTTTTGATGGGCATTTAAGTTGCTTCCATATCTTGGCTATTGTAAATAGTGCTGCCATGAACATAGGGGTACATAGATTTTTGTGAATAAATGTTTTAGTTTTCCTTTGGATAAATACCCCAGAAGTGCAATTGCTGGGTCAAAAAGTAGTTCTATTTTTAATTTCTTGAGAAACTTCCATGTTGTGTTCCATAGCGGCTGCGCCATTGTGCAATCCCACCAACAGTTACACATGTTTTCTTGTACACATTTGGAAGAGGTTCTCTGGGGCTATTCTTATTATTAGAATTGCAAGTTCTAAGATATGAATATCTTCATTATGAGATATTGTAGCGCTGCTCTCCAAATTGGTTATATCAATTTACTGTTTTAACAGTAGTGTATGAGTAGTGTTTATTGCTTCACATACCACCACATCTTGATATTGTCAGATTTTATCAACTGATATGTTTTAATAAGGCATATCATTATTTTAATTTCTGAGATTTCTAATCAGATCAAGCATATTTTTATTTTTATTTGTTGAATGATCATATCTCCTGATATTCATCACCTTTTTACATAGTTAAAATTTTTTTCTATTAGTTTGCTTATCTTATTTCTTATTGATTTATAGAAATTCATTTTAAGTTATAAAATCTTTTTATGCTTTATATGTATTGCAATTATATTCTCCCATATTATAGCTTTTATTTCACTTTATTTGTGATGTCTTTTTTATTCAGAAATTTTAAACACTCATATTTATCAATTTTTCAAGATTTGTATTTTTAGGTGTTCGCTTTTGTTTTGCAGGTTTGTTTTTCAGAGTTAGATCATTAACTACTTGGAACTTATTTTTTATATAGTGTGAGTTGATATCTACCTTTATTTTACATAAATAACTAATCATTGCAACATCAGTGAATTTTTCCTCTTTTCCCTGATTTGTAATGCTTACCTCTGCCAGCATCGACTTTCATAGATATGTAGATCCATTTCTATGCTCTCTCTCTTATTCTCCTGATCTACATATCTGTGAAAATGTACTCAGTAACTTTATATCAGTAATTCCCTTCCAAATTGCTATGTCCTCTTGAATATCATTCTGATTCGATCCCTTTAAATGTAAACTTTTCAACTGTGGACCATAGAACAGGCAATAGAGAAGAACATGCACAGCAAGTCTTTTAATGTCCTATTAAAATGGATTAATTAGTAATTTACCAGGTAACTGTTATTTTAGTTTTTTTTCTTGGTTTTATATTGTTAAAAACAATTAATTCATAATAAAAAAGGAACATGAGAGTCAAAATAAAACTTTAGAACTTTATTCAATTTTATTACTAAAATAGATCATCTATGCTAACATTTTAAATTTTGTAAAAATATTTTAGAATGCACAATGCATATTTTTAAATAACAGGGTATCAAAGATTTTTAATAGAAAAAGTTATGGAAATTAGAAGTTTTGAGGGCCAGCTGTATATTTGTTTGCCTAATGAATGACTGTTTTACATGACTTATAGAATAATTTTTATTTTATAGTCAGTCCTATATAAGTGAGATCCAAATAAGTAATGTTTTAGGGATAGTATTCATTCAAATGGGGGAATCGCTACTGTATAAAAGTGGGGAAGATTATCTATTTTTCTTACAAGTTAAAATATTAAGTTAATTAAATTAATTAAATTTATTTACTATGAGAATATAGCCAGAGAGAGAGAGAGAACAAGGAGAGAAAGGAGGCAGAACCAAGAATGTTTGTGTCTTGGGCTTACCACAGGGCAGAGGTTTTAGAATGTACAAGGAGTCTGGCCAAGCTAGGGTAAGGTTCAGTCACAGCTGAATTTGCATGAATCTTCCTCCCTCTGACCCTGGCAATGAGGCACCCACCACATTATATAACAATGTTAACATTATAAGGAAAATCTGTGTGCACTAAAGTCACTAGTATTTAGAGGTGTCGCCACTTACCTGTTGGTGTCCTATTGGAGGAAAGTGTTGGGAGAAATATGTTCCACAAATGATGGAGAGACAGTAAAGAAAACATTTGAAATATGTAAATTACCTTGCTCTTCCTATTCACAAGTTTCTAAGTATCTCCAGCTTTTTGTTTCCCCTGCTGACTCACATCAGAATCAGTATAGTTAATAAATAATGCAGCACATAATTATTCTAGCCTGTTCCACAAAACAGTAACATGCTATTTAGTCTCTTCCACCAAATGGAAAAACCGAGGCCTAGATATGGTGGGAGTTTATTTCCTGGTGACTGTAATAAGAGCAATCACAGCAGCCTTCAATTAGATGGCTGTCCCTGTCCTTCACATTTACGAGTTTCAGCCACCTGTGGATTTAGTTGGAGAACAGAGAATCTCAGTTAATGTAAATACTTTCAAAGAAAGATTGAGGAGGGTTCTAATGTACATCATGGTGACTTTTGTTAAAATTCTGTATTGTATAAATGAAATTTGCTGAGAGTAGTCTTAAATGTTCTCACTACAGGGCGGGAGAGGGGGAGATGGTAAGTATGTCAAGTGATGGATGTGTTAACTAATTTTATTGTGGTAATCATTTCACAATGCATACATATATCAAATGATTACATTATACATCTTAAACTTACACGATGTTATTTATTAATTATATATCAATAAAGCTAGGGAAAGGAAAACAAAACAAATATTCATAAATACCCATTTATCTATCACTGAAAAAAAATTAAAAAGCTTGAGATTTGCATCAGCATGTCCACTGGCTCATTTTTCAATTTGTGACTCAAAATATAAAATATATACTTTGGGGACTTAAATCATCAAGAAGCTCCTGCTAATTCTTGTTAGTTTTCTTATTCACTGTTATGTGAGATCTCACTCAGGGTTTTAGGGAGAATAACATAAAGTTCCCTAATGTGGGTAGAGCCCACACTCAAAGTAACCTTAATGCCAGGAGATGAATAAAAGATAAATATCCCATCATCTTTGCTTTTGTCTTTGAGAGCTTTGTTTTAGGACTCATATAGACTAGAGAACTGAACCTGCTTCCCAGTGCTCATTGCTAGGGCTAAGCAAGTAAGATAAATTCACAGACTGCAGGTGTAAGACATCAGGGAATGAAGGAAAGCAGGGGAATTGGCAACGCAGTCCAGCCTAATATCTCTCAAATTAAAAACAGATAAACAAGCAAACTAGTTTGCTGGATAAATCCTTGCCAGTAGGTGATCTACCTAGGTCAAAAAGCTCTTCATTTGCAGCCACCTACCAATAGTGTTGTTACATCTATGCACCACTTTCAGAAGCAAATTACCATGAATAAAACTTAAGTACTTGAAACAATTTATGATAAGCATTAACATTTCCTCATTATTAAAAGTGGAAATTGTGTAAATTTCTAATAAGCGTTAGTAACCCACCTCAGACACCTACTAGCTCTGCATGTCAGTCTCCTTTGACCAACTCTGGCTTTGGGCAAGTCATATAACCATTTTTTTTTTTTGCCTCAGTGTCCCCATCTATCAAGTGGACACAGTAATAGAAGGAACCAAATTATTCATGTGTGACTATACCTCTAAATGCTCTCAATACATCCCAGTGGATTGTTGTGAGAATTAAATAACTTATTATGTGGAAAGTTCCTAGAACCATGTCTGGCACAATGATAGTGCTATAATGGTGTTACTTATTATTGTGTTATCGAGTTTTCCCTTTTAAAGTGAAATTCTGTTTTTAATTTGATATCTGAGATCGTCTATCATAGTTACATAGTCCAGTTTTTCTGAGATTATTCAATTGTTTTGCTTATTTAAAAAGACTTAAAAATATAATTTCTAGTTTATTTTGGAACAAGTGTACTCTCTACACTTAACCCGTTCGCTAAGGAACTTTTGGCATAATGGTTGTTGTCAAACATCAGCATGCATGAAAATTACCCAGAGAAGTTAAATAAAATACAGATTGCTGGGGCCATTCTCAAAGTTTCTGACTCAGTAGATCTCAGGTGATGCCTGATGTCAGTGCCGAGCTGATTGAGGTGTCAGTTGAAAGAATGCACAAGGGGCCAACATGAAAATGAAACAGCAGGCACCAACTTTATTGTGGGGAGCAAGCTTCTATTGTAGGGAACACGTTTCTGCCTCATTAGGAGACCACATGGACTTTATATATGTCAGAGAACAGGGTGGGATTTTGCCATACTTGCATAATTAACAATAAGCTGAATCATGCTTATATATATTAGGCACAGGCACACTACTACACTAATGTAACATTCTAAATCCGGGGTCCTATTCCTAGCTGCAAGCCTGGACCACAGCCAGACCTGGGGACTCACACCTGAGAATTTTCATTCTAACACTGTCTAATGTGATACTGATGCTGCTCATCTGGACACTACACTTAAGTACCATCGTCTTACCAAATGAAATGTAATATTTCTTGGGAAAAGAAATTTGACAATGTAAATACTAAATGTATTTCTCTCTGTATACACACACACACACACACACACACACACACATATATATATATATTACAGATACATAATTTGTTAACATTTATCATGTAGTTAAAAGGTAAGACATTAAATAATTATGTAAGTACAAGTATCTAGGATGTTTAACATTTTTACATGAGTTTCCAATGTTGGAATGTTTTTTAAATATATTATTTCATAATCATGGGATTTTTATTTTCTCAAAATCACTAATCGATCAACTTGTCTTTATGTGACAGGTCTCTATGTGGTCATTCCTCATTCAGGGCAAGAAAATGTCCTGGATGTCGTCTTTGATGCCCATTTTTCCCATTTCTCCCTGGTAAAGCTCAGTTTTAAAAAATCAACAAATAAAATAATACTTTTTCTTGTTTCCAAATGTGATTTGGGTGTGTGTATGATATTCACTTAGATTTTCTTTTTAAAAGTGGTATTATTTTTGAAATAGTGAGGTTATATTTTGTAAATAAGTTTTTCTTATCGAAAGTTGTACCTAGGTTAAAATGCAGGATAACATTTAAAAATGCTCTGCCAATTGTTGTAAAACTGGCAGTAGGTGCTCATAAGCATAATTGAGCCTCTAGTTTTACCATACATGGTGCATTTGTAACTAGTACTTATCATGTTCTTTATGAATGTAGGAGGAAAATAGGATTTGAAGTATGCAAAGCTGGGTGTTTCAAGCAATAAAAACAGGTTTAAACTGATACTGCTTTTATTATATTTTCTTATATTGCTGAAAATGTAGATGTGCATTATTAAAGCAGCCACATCCTTAAGAAATAGAGTTGATTCTTATAACTCTTTGTTAATGTATACAGTGTCCAAATATATAAAATAATCTAGGACTCCTCTTGTCAAATTATGGAACAAAATATTCTGGAATTCTGCCAAAAGATCAGACACTATTCTCTGGTCAGGTGACACCGTTAAGACTCAAGTCTCAGGCTTAAAGGAGCAACAACCTGTAAAGCTCAATTTCTCTGAAGAGTTGGTCTATATTTTTTTCCTCCTTGGCTTTGGCACTGTCTTCTTTTATTGTGCAGGTCACAAACCTTCATATGTGAAAAATGGAACTGCTATAATTTTCAGTTGAAGAAATAGTGCCAGGTTCACCTCCAAGGGAGCTGATATTTAGGGAATTACTAGTCAACCCACTCTATTAATAGAAGTCTCTTGAATTGCTTTCACATAACCCTAGAGAATGAAGAGTAATTGGTAAATAATAAAACCTAGTAAGATCGGAGAATGTAAGAAATAGGTAAATCCTTAGCATTTTTGTTTATCACTATGTGATTTTGGATAAAAACCTTAATGAATCCTCTCCAAGCTTCAATTTCTTTCTTTCTAGAACTAAGTTAATAATTGCCTCTTCTTAGGGTTTTTGTTAGGATTAAATAAACATGTTTACCATTATTAATGTTATGTTTGTTATTAATACGCCATTTATTCTCAACTCTATTTAGATAATATTACACTATAAGCATTTTTTATGATTTTCAGATGATTCAAATAGTGCTCTGAGAGACAAATTTTTTAAAATAATATTATTCATTCTTGGTATTGAATATATATCTAATCTAGTGATCTCCATGCTGAGGAAATAGTGCTCGATTATACTACTAATATGTATTTATGACATAAGTTCAGATTTTGATATAATTCAAATAATTATATACGTATGTGTATTTACTGAACAACTAATACATTCTCTAGTTTATTTTTCAATTTTAATTTTCCAAATATTAGTTTTCTTAAAGTTTGGTCCTAAATAGTGAACTTACAGATTTTTAAATTTTTAATTATTATCTTTTTTTATCGTGACATTGGTTAACGAAATCCAATAAGTTTCAGCTGTACACTTTAACCATAAGGCATATGTATATATATTTACACTGTGTGTTCACCTCCCATAGTTAGATTTCTTTCTCTCAACACATATTTGAACCCCTTTACCCTGTCACCTCCCCTCCCCCCATGACTACCCAATAGTAACCACTAGTCTATAGTCAATGTCTATGAGTCTCTGTTTCATTGTCCCATTCATTTATTGCTTTTAGGTTCATATTCCATATATAAGCGATATCATGTGATTTTCAATGTTTTATGTCTGGCTTAGTTCTCTAAGCATGATTATTTTAAGGTCCATCCATGTTGTCACAAATGGCAATATTTCATCTCTTCTTATGACTGAGTAATATTCCATTGTATATATGTACCTCACCTTCTTTAGCCAATCATCTACATAGGACACTTCAGTTGCTTCCATGTCCTGGTCACTGTAAATAATGCTGCTATGAACATCAGTGTGAAAATATCTTTTCTGATATGAGTTTTCAAGTCTCTGGGGTAAATATCCAGTAGAGGAATTGCAAGATCATATGGTAGGTCAATTCTTAATTTTTTGAGGAACCTCCACACTTTTTTCGTAGTGGCTGTACCAATTTGCAGTCTCATCACCAGTGTACAAGGGATCCTTTTTCTCCACATTCTCTCCAACACTTGTTATTACTTATCCTGTTAATTATAGCTATCCTAACAAGTGTGAGATGGTATCTCATTGTGGTTTTGATTTGCATTTCCCTAATAGCTAGCAAAGTTGAGCATTTTTTCATATGTTTGTTTGCCTTTTGTATATCTTCTTGGGAGAAGTGTCTGTTCAGGTCCTCTGCCCATTTTTTGATTGGATCATTTTTTGTTGTTGTTGTTATTGAGCTATATGAGTTCTTTGCATATTTTGGATGTTAGGCCCTTATTGGAGGTGTTACTTGCAAATATATTTTCCCATTCAGATGGTTGTCTCTTTACCTTGTTGATGGTTTCTTTTGCTGTGCAGAAGCTTTTTAGTTTGATGTAGTCCCATTCATTTATTTTTGCTTTTACTTCCCTTGATTTGAGGTCAAATTCATAAAATCCTCTTTAAGTCCAAGGTCCTTGAGATTAGTACCTATGATTTATTCTATGCATTTTTCTGTTTCAGGTCTGATATTGAGGTCCTTAATCCATTTTGAGTTCATTTTGGCATGTGGTGATACGCAGCAGTCTACTTTCATTCTTTTGCATGTGGCTTTCCAGTTCTCCCAGCACCATTTATTGAAGAGGCTTTCCTTTCTCCACTGTATGTTTTTGTTTTTTCTGTCAAAAATTATTTGCCCATATAAATATTGGTTGACTCGTGGACTCTCGTTTCCGTTTCACTCCTCCATATATCTGTTTTTCTGCCAATACCATGCCATACTGTCATTTTGTAGTATAACTTGAAGTCAGGCAGAGTGATGCCTCCAGCCTTTTTTCTTTTTCTCAAGATGGCTTTGGCAATTCAGGGTCTTTTGTGCTTCCGTAGAAATCTGATTTTTTTTTTTGTTCTATTTCTTTAAAAACTGCCAATGGGAATTTGATGGGGATTGCATTAAATCTGTATAATGCTTTAGGTAATAAGGTCATTTTAACTATATTGATTCTTTCAATCCAAGAATATGGAATATCTTTCAATTTCTTTGTATCTTCTTCGATTTCTTTTAATAGGGTCTTATAGTTTCCATTACATAGGTTCTTCACATGTTTCATTAGATTTATTTCTATGTATTTTCTTTTTGTTTCAATTGCAAAAGGAATTATTTTTTCCATTTCTTTTTCTGACATTTTGTTATTAGAGTATAGGGATGCTATGGATTTTTGAACATTGATTTTGTATCCAGAAACTTTACTATATTTACTTATTGTTTCTAGTAGTGTTCTTGTGGAGTCTTTGGGATTTTCTATACAGAAAATCATGTCATCTGCAAATAGTGACAGTTTGACTTCTTTGTTTCTTATTTGGATGCCTTTTATATCATTCTCTTCTCTGATCGCACTCGCTAGGACCTCCAAAGTTATATTGAATAACAGTGGCGATAGTGGACAGTCTTGCTTTGTTCCGTATTTTAGAGGGGAGGTTTTTAGTTTTCATCATTAAGTATAAAGTTGGCTGAGGGCTTGTCATATATGACCTTTTTTATTTAAGGTAATTTCCTTCTATACCAATTTTGTCAAGTGTTTTGATCATAAATGTGTGCTAAATCTTGTCAAAGGCTTTTTCTGCATCTATTGATATGATCACGTGATTCTTATTTTTTAATTTGTTTATGTGGTATATCACATTAAGCAATTTGTATATGTTGAACCATCCCTGTGCCCCAAGGATGAAGCCCACTTGATCGTGGTGTATAATCTTTTTAATGTGTTGCTGTATTCGGTTTGCTAGTATCTTAGTTTTTTTGCATCTATGTTCATGAGAGATATTGGTCTGTAGTTTTCTTTTTTTCTGTTATCTCTATCAGGTTTTGGTATCAGAGTAATATTGGCCTCATAAAATAAGTTGGGAAGTATTGCCTCCTTTTTGATTTTTTGGAAGAGTTTGAATATAACAAGTATTAAATTTTTTTTTTAATGTTTGGTAGAATTCACTGGTGAAGCCATCTGGTCCTAGATTTTTACTTTTTGGTAGGTTTTTGGTGATTGTTTCAATATCCATACTGCTGATTGGTCTATTTAGATTTTCCAGTTCTTCTGGATTCAGTCTAGAAAGGTTGTATTTTTCTAAGTACTGGTCCATTTCTTCTAGACTATTAAATTTGGTGTTACTTTTTCACAGTATTCTTGTATGATCCTTTGCATTTCTGCAGTGTCTGTCATAATTTTCCCTCTTTCATCCCTGATTTTATCTATTAGTGTCCTTTCTCTTTTTTCTTTAGTGAGTTTAGTCAGGGTTTATTGTTTTCATTAACCTTTTCAAAGAACCAGCTCTTTGTTGCATTTATTTTTCTATGGTTTTTTGTTTGTTTTCAATTTCATTTATTTCTGTCTAATTTTGATTATTTCTTTACTTCTGTTGACTTTAGACTTCATTTATTCTTCCATTTCTAGTTTTTTAAGATGAAACATTTGCTTGTTTATTTGACTCATTCTTGTTTTTGGAGGTAAGCCTGTGATGGTATCAACTTTTTTCTTTTGCCGTGTCCCAAAAGGTTGATATGTTGTACCACCATTATCATTTGTTTCTATGTATTTCTTGATCTCTCCTTTTGTTTCTTCTCTGACCCAGTCATTCTTAAGTAGCATGTTGTTTAATCTCCATGTATTTATGGTTCTTTATGGTTTATTTTTACATTGATCTCTAATTTCAAAGCATTATGATCAGAGAATATGGTTGGTATGATTTCAACCCTCTCCGATTTGTTGAGGCTATTTCTGTGTTATAGTATGTGGTCGATTCTTGAGAATATTCCATGTACACTAGAGAAGAATGTATAAGCAGCTGTTTTGGCATGGAAAGCTCTGTATATGTCAATTATGTCCAGTTGGTCTAATGTATCATCTAAGGATCATATTTTCTTACTGATTTTCTGTTTGGATGATCTGTCCATATCCCACAGCCGGGTATTTAGTTCCCCTACTATGATAGTGTTTTGGTCTGTTTCTCCCTTTATTTCTGTTAGTAATTGCTTTACATATTTTGGGGCTTCCTAATTGGAAGCATAGATATTAATAAATATTATGTCTTCTTGGTGCATGATTCCTTTATCATTATGAACTGTCCCTCAGTATCTTTATTTACCTTTTTTATTTTGAAGTCTATTTCATCAATATTAGCACCTCTACTCCTACTTTGCTCTGAATGCCATTTGCTTAGAGTATCATTTTCTACCCTTTCCCTTCGAGTCTATATTTGGTTTTGAAACTGAGATGTGTTTCCTGGAGCTGGCATATGGTTGGGTTTTGTTTTTTTGATCTAATCTGCATTCTGTACCTTTTTATTGCTAAGTTCAGTCCATTTACATTTAGGGTGATTATTTTCTTATAATTATTTTATCTTTCTCTTTCTGGTATTCAGTGTTTCCATTGCTTCCTAGTCCTTATGTTTCTATTTTCTTTATTTTGGTTGGCTTTTGTGTGTGTTTTCCCTCTGGTCCTTCTTGTTTTTTGTTTTGTGTTATATACTTCAGTTCTGAATCTTTGGAATGTAGTTACCATTATAAATATGTAAAGGATAGTATGTATGTACACATACACACACACAGTCGTCCAATTCCTTCTGCGCATGCCTTATTTCCATTCCCCTTTGTGAATTTGGATCTTTGAATCCTCCCCTTTTCCATCATTATTATCTCAGTTTGTCCCTATGTATGCTGAACCTTCATTGCTATCTTGATATAGCAGATCTCTTCTTATTGCCTGAGCCTATAATGCCCTGTTCCTAGTATGGGTTGAATTCGTCTGCTTTTATCTGCCTGCTAGACACCTTACTCCTAATTATGTTTTGTTGTTGTTGTTGTTGTCGTTTTGGTTTATGTGAGCTAACCCCTTTTAGTATTTCTTGTAGTGCAGGCCTCATAGTGAAAGATTCCTTCAATTTTTGAATGTTTGGAAAGGTTTTTATTTCTCCTTCATATCTAAAGGAGAGCTTAGCTGGAAACATTATTCTTGGCTGGTAGTTCCTTTTATTTAATCGTCTGAATATTTGATTCCACTCCTTTCTGGCTTGTAAAGTTTATGCTGAGAAGTCCTGCAATAATCTTATGTGTTTTCCTTTATAGGTTACCTTCTTCCTTTTCCCCGCTGCCCTAAAAATTTACTTTGTTGTTGATTTTTGATAATTTTAATACAATGTGTCTTGGTGAAGGCCTTTTTTGGGTTGAGATATTTGGGTGTTCTGTTGACTTCTTGAATTCCAAGCTCTAGCTCATTCCTTAGATTTGGGAAATTCTCATCAACTATTTATCTGAAAATGCTTTCTAATCCCTGCACCTTTTCCTCTCCTTTGAGAATTCCCATTATTCTTATGTTTCCTCTCCTGATAGTATCAGCTAGTTCTTGTATTTCTCTTGCATTCTTTTTCATTCTTCAGTTTTGATCTTATTCCTTCTGATTTATTTCTAGATTTCTGTCTTTGATATCACTGATCCTTTTCTCCATTTGGCCAACTGTATTTCCCAAGCTTTCTATTTTATTTTCAACTCTTCAGTGTGTTCTTTATCTCTAGAAGGTCTATTCGTTTTTTTTTTTTTTTGAGGTTTTCAATCTTTTTGCTAACGAACTTATTCTGCTCATCGAATTGTCTTTTCAGTTCCTGAAATTGTTGATATGAATTGTTTGAGATCTCTTTGAGCTTTTTTTCAGAAGTACCATCTGAAGTCTCTGTCATTTACGTTGCATATTTCTATGTATGTAAGCTCATTTTCTGGAGATTTTTCTTTTCCTTTCTGAGATGCCTTGTCACCTTTGTTGTTCATGGTGTTTAATGGACTATTTCTTCACCTGGGCATTAATGGAAGTGTGTTCTGCCTTTTTTCCCCAGAAAGAAGATTTATTATATAATGGTCCCTTGGCTGTTGGAAAGAAGGTGTTTTCCTTTTGATTTCCAGTAGGTGGCATCCAAGCCTCTTGGATCTCTGCTTTATATAAAGTCTTAATTATATATTGTTTTTCTTATAAATGTTTAATCATACTCACTACCCTCAGTCTCAGTTCCTATCAGTGTTAGTAACAATTGCTCAGTAGTAGCATTTGCTCAGGTTCCCCTGGGGCTTTGGGGAGATTGGTCTCAGAAGCTATGAGGGTAAGGGCTCTCTGGGTTTGGGTTTGGGGGCTGTGGCTCAGACTTTATTTTGCAACCGGGATGATAAAAATCAACTGTTGTTTCTCTGCCATCCTGTTTCTCTGCTTTCTGCCCCGATACCTGGATCTGCCACCGGTGGCATGGAGCTCACAGCTCTCCCAGGCAGGGCTGCTCAGGGAGGGCTATTCAGGCAATTTGCCATACCTTCTCTCCTCCCCCTCCTCCTAAAGGGTACTCTGGCAGCTGCAAGAGGCAGCTTCTTTGTTCCTCCCAGTCGACTGCCAACACCCGGAGTTCTGACCTGTGGTAGCTCTTATACACAGATCCCATTCTAAGACGTGCTGGTGTGCTGTTTGGGTGTTTTTTGTTGAGTTTAGACGTTCAGCATATTGTTTCAAAGGGAGAGATCTGGGGACGTCTCTCTGCCATGTTTCTCCAAACCCTCCTTACAGTTTTAATTTAGCCTAGTTTCTACATACTGAAACATGAACACCTGTAACTTCCTCTAGTGTTTGAAAAGCAATATTTTAGAGTATATGTGCAACTATAGAATTGTATAACTAAAGGAAACCTTAAAGTATAGCTTATAGATAAGAAAACTAAGACTCTATGGATGTGGGCCAGGCAAAGGATCAAACCTCTTCAAATTCAACTCCTATGTACTTATTTCCCATAGGGTTTCCAGAGACTGTGTTTCAACTTTTGGTCACCGTAAGTGACCGCTGCCCTTTGTGATTGTGGTCCTATTTGTGGCCTGTCTAGTGGAGATTTCATAACTCATATTAGAAAACTGTAGTCTTTAGGCAAAATGATCTGTAAGTTTGTTAATGTTTCACTGCTGCCGTCCTGATATAAGTGAAAATCTTGCTGCCTTTTCAAAAAAGGCTTTAGGACAAATTACTGTGATTCTCATTCAGATTTCAGTGTCCAAAGAAAGAAGCAGGCATATTTCTATCTAAAGAACAGGAAAACAAACATCATAGCTCATGAGTAACAAATCTTCAACACTATCTTATTTTTGACTTATAATTAGCCACATATATAATATATGTCTGACCCTATATAAGCCTCCTCTTTCCTACCCCAATAAATTTTCACCCATGCTTCCCATCCCCATCCCATGTTCTATCTTAATGATACCTGCTATTCCTCTTCTTCAGGATATCTGGATTTTCTTTCTAGTTCCTCTATTTATAAATCTAAATGACAACAAATTTTCTTTGAGGCTCATATTTTTAATCTGTAAAACTGCTATGAAGGGATAATGATATTATTAAAGTGGCAAAATCAGTTGTCTATGATATTACCCACAAAGAAGACTGATTTTGAGTCGCCCATGAATGAGAGTGTCTTTGTGGATGTTCAGAAATCCAGAAGAGATACTCCAGCACTCTGCTGAATCTAAATCAATCAATCAATCAATTAATTTATCTATTAATCAGATCTTGGGCTCACTACAGAGGGTAGGAGGAATGGTTTCACTTTACCCATGTCACCCTTCCCCCAAGGGAGACCTTCTTAGGCCATGACTTTTCCCACAGGGAAAGTAGAGAATATGAGGGAGTGCTCAGTTTCTCCAGAGGAACAGAGTACTGCCAAACATACCTACTTCTTTCTCATTGTATTCAGAATATTGAGGTGTGTAAAACAATCAGAGGGCAGCTAGGAGAACTGTAGCTAAAGATCTGGGAGGGCATTGAAAAAGCATGGATCATACTAATTACATCGTAAACCTGCCCACAAGCCACTGGGGATGCCTCACCTGAAGATTCCCCCAACCTAGCCAAGAGGCACTCCCCCACTCAACACTCAGTGTGCCTAACATATACACATCTCCACCATGTGGAAAGATCCCTGTACATGTCCCAAAGGTGTCATAAACCATTACAAATAACTAGTGAGCACACACAGAAAGCAGGCCTGATTATATGGGATTGGAAATAATCACACAGACTTGAGCATTCATCAGTGCCCTATTGAAAGCAAATAGTGGTCTCTCTGCAACTGGTTTGGCCTTGCAGCATCAAAAGAAGAAAAAGTACAACCTTAAGAATTACCCCCAAGAGGGAACAAGAAGAGTGGAGCAGATATATCTATAGAAAATTCCTGAGAAAGCCTCAAATCTCTAATAGGGCTGACAGAAGGTATTTATATCCATAGGCTAGTCAGTAATACTAGAGGATTTGGAGTGCACCTTCAAATGCAAAGACAGCAATGTAAAACTTTAATGAACATAAAAATCAAGGAAGCATGACACCACAATGATTTTTTTCAGTAATCAAACCACAAAATAATGGAAATCTTTGCTTTACAAAAGCTCAGGGAGGTCAGAAACATGGCAAAATGAGAGATGTCCCCACATCACTCCCCTTGAAACATCAATAAGCTGAACATCTAAAACTCAACAACAACAACAACAACAACAACAACAACAACAACAACAACAAAACACTGAAGCTGCACACCAGCTCGTCTGAGCAAGGCATCTGCAAATAAGAGATACCACAGGTCAGAACTGCGAGAGTCAGGCAGAAGGCTGGGAAAAACAAGCTGCCTCTCACAGCCTGAACTCCCTGCAGGAGGAAAGGGAGGAGAGAAGGTGTGGCAGATTCTCGGAACAACCCTGCGTGAGAGAGCTGTGAGCTTTGCACAGAGGCATTTATAAGCTTAAATAATAAGAAGAGAATTGCTATAGCAAGATAGTAATGAATGTTCAGCATACATAGGGACAAATTGAGACAATGACAGAAAAAGGGAGGAGTCAAAGATTCTAATTCACAAAGTGGAATGGAAATGAGGCACATGCAGAAGAAAATGTACTACTATGTATATATAACTATCTTCCACATATTTATAATGGTAACCACATGCCAAAGATAAAGAACTGAAGTGTATAACATAAAACAAAAATAACCAGAGGGAAAATCCACAAAAGCCAACCAAAATTAAAAAATAACACACACAGGATAAGGAAGCAATGGCGACACTGAGCTAGCAGAAAGCAAAAAATAAAATAGTTATAGGAAAAACACATATTTCAATAATCACCCAAAATGTAAATAGAATAAACTCACCAATGAAAATGCAGAGTTGCAGGTTGTATCAAAAAACAAAACCCAACCATTTGCCGACTCTGGAAAACATCTCTCAGTTCCAAAGACAAAAATGGACTCAATGTGAAAGGGTGGAAAATGAAATTTTAAGCAAAAGGAAGACAGAAAAAAAGTGGGAGTGACAGAACTAATGTCAGATGAACCAGACTTTAAAATAAAAAAGGTAAAGAAAGATACCGAAGGATACTTCATAATGATGAAGGGAATCATACACCAAGAAAACATAACACTTACTAATATCTACACTCCCAATCAGGGAACCCAAAAATATATAAAACAATTGCTAATGGAACTAAAGGAAGAAACAGATCAGAACACTATTATTAGGGGACCTAAATACTCTGTTGTCAGATATGGACAGATCACCCAAACAGATAATCAATTTGGAAATAACAGTCTTATGTGACACATTACACCAACTGGACATAATTGACATTTACAGAGCCTCTCATTCCAAAGACAGCATCTACATTCTTCTTTAGTGCACATGGAACATTCTCAAGGATTGAGCACATAACTGGGAAACAAAGATAGCTTCAACAAATGTGAGGGTTGAAATCATACCAATCATATTCTCTGATCATAATGCTTTGAAAGTAGAGATCACCTGCAAAAAGAAAGTGGGAAGAACCACAAATACATGGAGATTAAATAACATGCTACTGAAGAGAAGAAATAAGAGAAATCAAGAGATACATAGGAATGAAAGATGATAGTACAACATATCAAAACTTTTGAGACATGGCAAAAGCGGTCATAAGAGGAAAGTTCATATCATTATAGAGCTATCTCTAAAAATAAGAACAAGCTCAAATAAACAACCTAATGTTTCATCATAAAAAAAAAAAAAACTAGAAAAGGAAGAACAAATGAAACCTAAAGTCAGCTGAAGGAAAGAGAGAATCAAAATTAGAGCAGATTTAAATGAAATTGAAAACAAAAAGAAACAAAAGAAAAAGTAAATGCAACAAAGAGCTGGTTCTTTCAAAGTTAATAAAAATAACAAATCCCTGGCTAGACTCACCAAAGAAAAAGAGACAGGACACAAATAAACAAAATCAGAGATCAAAGAGGGGAAAATTATGACAGACACTGCAGAAATACAAAGGAACATACAAGAATACTATGCAAAAGTATTTAACACCAAATAACCAGAAGAAATGGACAAGTACTTAGAAAGATACAACCTTTCTAGACTGAATCAAGAAGAATGGGAAAATCTAAACAGACTGATAAGCAGTATGGAAATCGAAACAATCATCAAAAACCTACCCAAAGTGGCTTCGAGTGAATTCTACTGATCATTGAAACTCTCCTCAAACTCTTCCAAAAAATTGAAGGGGAGGCTATATTTGCTAACTCATTTTATGAGGCCATTATTACCCTGATATCAAAACCTGATAAAGATAATACAAAAAGAGAAAACTGCAGAGAAATATCTCTCATGAACACAGATGCAGAAGTCCTAAATAAGGTCCTAACAAACCAAATAAAGCAACATATTAAAAAGATTATACACTACGATCAAATGGGCTTCATCCTTGGGGCACAGGAATGGTTCGACATAAGCAAATCGATTGTGATACACCACATAAACAAATTAAAAAATAAGAATTACATGATCATATTAATAGATGCAGAAAGAGCCTTTGACAAGATACATCATCCATTTATGATCAAGACAGTATAAAGGCTATATATGACAAACCCTTAGCCAGCATTATTCCAAATGGTGGAAAAATAAAAACCTTTCTCCCGAGATCAGGATAAGACAAGGCTGTCTGCTATCATCACTGTTATTCAGTATATCATTGGAGGTCCTAGTGAGTGCAATCAGGCAAGAGAAAGATATAAAAGGCATCCAAATAGGAAATGAAGAAGCCAAACTGTCACTATTTGTGGATGACATGATTCTCTACATAGAAAACCCTAAAGACTCCACAAAAATACTACTAGAATCAACAAGCAAATACAGTAAAGTTTGTGGATACAAAAGCAATGTTCAAAAATCCGTAGCGTTCCTATAGTCTAATAATGAAATGTCAGAACAAGAAGTGGAAAATATAATTTGTTTTGCAATTGCAACAAAAATAATAAAATACCTAGGAATAAATCTAATGAACATCTGAAGGACCTATAGGTGAAAAGTATAAGACCCTATTAAAAGAAATCAAAGAAGATACAAAGAAATGGAAAGATTGTTCGTGTTCCTGGATTGGAAGATCAACATAGTTAAAATGACCTTATTACCTAAAGCATTATACAGATTTAATGCAATTCCCACTAAAATCCCATCAACAATTTTTAAAGAAATAGATCAAGAAAATAATCAGGAAGCACAAAAGACCCTGAATTGCCAAAGCCATCCTGAGAAAAAATAACGAGGCTGGAGACATCACTCTGCCCAACTTCAAATTATATTGCAAAGTGACAGTAATCAAAATGGCATGGTATTGTCAGAAAAACAGACACAGAACAAAGAGCCAAAAACATACAATGAAGAAAGGAAATCCTCTTCAATAAATGTTGCTGGGAGAACTGGAAAGCCACATGCAAAAGAATGAAACTAGACTGTTGTCAATCACCACACACCAAAATGAACTCAAAATGGATTAAGTTTCTGAATATAAATCCTGAAACAGTAAATTGCATAAAAGAAAACATAGGAACTAAACTCAAGGACCTTGGACTTAAAGAGGATTTTATGAATTTGACCTCAAAGGCAAGGGAAGTAAAAGCAAAAATAAATGAATGGGACTACATCAAACTAAAAAGCTTCTGCACAGCAAAAGAAACCATCAACAAGGTAAAGAGACAACCATCTGAATGGGAAAATATATTTGCAAGTAACACCTCCGATAAGGGCCTAATATCCAAAATATGCAAAGAACTCATATAGTTCAATAACAACAACAAAAAAAAATGATCCAATCAAAAAATGGGCAGAGGACCTGAACAGACACTTCTCCCAAGAAGACATGCAAAAGGCAAACAAACATATGAAAAGATACTTGTTCATTGTTATATTTAGGGCAGGCCAATTAAAACTACAGTGAGATACCATCTCACACCTGTTAGAATAGCTATAATCAACAGGACAAGTAATAACAAGTGATGGAGAGGATGTGGGGAAAAAGGATCCCTTATACACTGGTGATGAGACTTCAAATTGGTACAGCCACTATGAAAACAGTATGGAAGTTTCTCAAAAAAACTAAGAATTGACTTCCTCTATGATCCCGGAATCCCTCTACTGGATATTTACCCCAGAGACTTGAAACTCATATCTGGAAAGATATTTGCACACTGATGTTCATAGCAGCATTATTTACAGTGGCCAGGACATGGAAGCAACTGAAATGTAGATGATTGGCTAAAGAAGTTGAGGTACATATATACAATGGAATATTACTCAGCCATAAGAAGAGATGAAATATTGCCATTTGTGATAACATGGATGGACCTTGAGATAATCATGCTAAGCAAAATAAGCCAGATAGAAAAAGTTGACAATCACCTGATATCACTTACATGTGGAATATAAACCTAAAAGCAGCAAAGAAACAGGACAAACAGAGACCCATGGAAATGGACAATAGACTAGTGGTTACCATAGGGTAGGAAGAGAGAGGAGTGAAGGGAGGTAGATGGGGTAAAGGAGGTCAAATATGTGGTGACAGAAAGAAACGTAACTATGGGAGGTGAACACACAATGCAAAATATCTATATATATTTCTTAATGTTAAATTGTACACCTGAAACTTACTGGATTTTGTTAATCAGTGTTACCAGTACATACATACATACATACATACATACATAAATTGGGGGAAATTAAATAAATAAATTATTTCATAAGTTTCTTTTCATATATTTTATTTAAAAAGTAATGCATTGTTAATTTATAAACTATAGATACATAGAAATTTCAAAAAGGAAAATGTCACTTTTGGTTATATTTTGGTCTTAAGGGCAAAATAAATGTTAAAATTAACTTCATTCTTCAAATATTATGAAATAAACAAAAATGGCAAGAGAAGTATGCAAAAATGGTCATACATGGCCTTACAAGTAGTATTAAGAAATTTGGAGAAACAGAATAATAAACAGGTTAAAATATCCCTTTTCATTTATGATATAATAAAGCTTTATTTCTAATGATGAACTCTTAATGCTGATGAAAATTTAGGGAATCAGGCACCCATAGCTACAGATACAGCTTTTAGAGGACAAATTGAATATATTAATTGAATATTTTAATGTTTGTATTCTTTCATATATGTCTCTTCCAAAAAATTAACAGAGATACAGATAATAATTATGTATATTCTAGTAAATAGGAATGACTAATCAATATGGCAAAATCCCCTATAATAAATAGAAAAACGTTAAAACAACCTAAAATTTAAAGTATGAAATAATGAGATATCTGTAAAAAAGCATTTAAAACTCGACTTTTCAACAAGTGAACTTTAATGACATAAATACTCAACATAATATATGCAGTGAAAAAAAAAACAAATAGTTATATTATAATACCAATACCAATTGTGTGTTTCTGGAAAGAATTTAAACCAAAATATTAACAGTATATTTTGGCAGAATTTAAAATATAACTTTTCCTTTCTCTATTCCTATACTTTTCTATATTGAGTATATATGAATGACAAATAGGAGAGAAATAAAATGAGGTAGAATTAGTTTTTGTTCTCTAATGGACTTTATATTCAAAATTATTATTTGGGTTCATTTAGAAATAGTAAAATAATCATTCTTATGCCCTTACAAGTTCTTAGCTTATAGGTCAGGTCCTCAGAACTTTTCTTTACTATGATTCATAATCATGATATTATAAATAAGACTCAAAATGACTCTCATATCTAGTCTGTACCTGTTTATACTATCAAGTCAACCTAATTATACTTATTTTTCATTTTTGTTCTAGGACTTCATGTATTTTGAACTCTGGTCATAAGAATCAGCCTAAAAAAGTATGCCAGAAATTATTGGTGTTAAAGTTTTGCCAGCTATCAGCAAAATTAAACAACTTTCACTGATAATATCTAAATAAAATTTTATTTCACTAAAATTATTTGTATAACTTTCCTGCATAATAAAGCATGCCAAAGTTTAGAAACTTAAAATGATCATTTTATTTAGATAAGGGTTCTACTGTATAGTTCTCTTGATCAAGGCCTAGCTCACTCATGCATCTGCAGTTAGTTAACAGGGTTGCTGGGGACTGTCACATCCTAGATGGCCTGTCGTACATCTGGCTATTGTTGTCTGAGGCAATAGGAGTCACATATCTTTCATTGTCTAGAGGCTAGCCAAAGCTTTTACACATTATGACTATGTTACAAAAGCAGCAAAAAAGCAAGCTCAAATGTTCAAGCTCATTTCAAGCTTCTGCTTCTATTATATTTATCAATGTCTCGTTGGCCAAAGCAAGAAGTGGATTCAAGAAGTGGAAAGGTACTCAGTTTCTTTATGAGAGTTGCTGCTGCAAACATTATGGCCTTTTTTGTTTCCCTACTCCCACCCCAATCTACTATTGTCTATCCTCTGGTCACAGTTATTTTATTCTTCCCACATGCAAAATAGCCTTATCCCTCTCAAGACTCTCCAAAGTCTCCTGATTATGGCACCAGGCTCAAGTCCAGTATTATTTGATCTTCATCTTTTGTGAATGCAAGTGAAAATACTTGGATGCAGCTCCTCTTGATTCAGAGCTTTCAAAAATAAAATGACACACCCAACATTTGATAGTGAGCCAAGATCAAAATAACCACAATGAACAAATGGCAATTTCAGAACTGAGAAGGGCACATGTTGCCAGTTTCACTTATTATGCCCTTCAGCAGTAGTTCTATAGTCTATTGCTCTCCATGGCTGTGCCTTCTTGGATATTGGTTCTGTCTTCTCAGACATTTTACATTTCTAAGTGAAGTGGCCATGTTTTTAGCTGAGTAGCTTTTGCAATATTCTTTCTACCTACAGAAAGTTGGAGACAGAAGTCTTTTTTCATTTTAAATTGTCTCAGTCTCTTTTAGTCTATGCTGGTATTATAACTCCCTTAAAAATAGTGTGGCTTTCCACGTATCAGATTTAGTCTACTCCATTTTTAAAAGCCACATGGATTCTTTTTTTTTTTTTCAAGACAGTCTTCTATCTCTAGACTTACTTGTAGCTAGTCTAGCTTCTTTATGTGATGACTGGGTTCTAAAAGTAGTCAGAAAACACATCATGTACAAGCACTTTTCAAGCCTCTGGTTATATATCAAGCTTGTTAATGTCCCATTGGACAATTTAAGTCACGTGGCTAAATCCACATTCAAGGAATATTCAAAGAGCTTCCATTTCTTCAAGGGAAGTGCTGTAAAATACTGTGGATTTTTTTTTTTTCACAATCTATCATACTATTTAAAGGCAATTTTTCTTTATTTTTATTTGCTATAGACTGAATGTTTACATCCCCCCAAAATTCATATGTTAAAACCTAGTTTCTAATGTGATAATATTTGTAGGTGGGGACCTTTGGGAGATGATTAAGTAATTAGAGTGGAGCCCTCATGAATGGGATTGGTGACCTTATAAAAGAGGCCCCAGAGAGCTCCCTTTCACTTCCACTATGCAAAAGTTATAGCAAGAAGATGGCCAATTATAAATCAGGAGGCAAAGCCTCACCAGACACTTAATCTGCCAGCACCTTGATCTTGGACCACTCAGCCTTCAGAACTATGAGAAATAAATTTCTGTTGTTTATAAGTCCTCAGTCTATGGTATTTTGGTATAGCAATACAACTGACTAAGACAATTTTACCTATGAAATAGCTTTTAATATGTTGTGAGTCCCAGGTCTGGCTGTGATCCAGGCTTGTGGCTAGGGATAGAACTCTGAATTTAAAATGTTACATTAATGTAGTAGGGCACCTGCACCTAACTTATGTAAGTGTGATTCAGTTTATTGTTTATGATGCATGTGTGGCAGAATGCCACTATTGTTCTCTGACATATATAAAGCACATGTGGTCCCCTAGCACAGAAGCATGCTCCCCACAGTAAAATTGGTGCCTGCCATTTCATTCTCATGTTGGCTCCCCGTGCATTCCTTCAACTAGGTATCTCACCACCGAAGCCTTCCCTTCTTGATCATCTTGGTGCTGGCATATGTGTTTTTACTTTTTAATTTTTCGATTCTATCTCACTGTGTAATTAGTTAACTTATAATTATTCATGATAATTCTTAGATATGGTTGGTTTCAATGAGAGGTAAGGTCCAAAGAATATGTCATTTTACATCAGAGCCTCAAAGACACTATTCTAAGAGGAGCACAAGAGATAAAGACCTAGTGAAATATAATAAAATGGGGCCTGAATATCATCATAAAAATGTCTATTTTTCCTTACAAAAGTGTCTAGATAGAGCAGCCTTTGTCCTACAAGGGTTTCCATTTCATATTCTAGATAAATCCTATCTCAGTGGTAGAGATTTCTGTCTGCAGAAGAAAATAGTAGGGTTTTGTTTGTGAAAGTTCATTCTTGGAGTGAGTATGACTTAGATCATACTAGAAAGATGGAGTAAAAAAATTTGAAGGAGTCAGAAGTGGCTTATCTAAAGAAAGAGGGATAGACTTGAAGGACATGTTGCCAGGGGATAGAAATAGGTCACCTACTGCCCCTTCAGTGAACCAGAGGCAAATGAACCCACATGTATGCCAAAGGTGTTTACTGGGTGTTGTGGCCTTGGCGAATCACATAATAAAACCCATGTTCTAGCTTAGTCAGGAGGAACTGAAGGCTCCTGCCTTCTAAAGGAGTATGGAATCTTGGCTTAAAACTTTTCTTGAATTTTCTATGCTTTCTAACATTCCTTAGGAATCTTTTTGAGGGTGTGTGTAGGAAGAAAGCATACACACCCTCAAAAAGTATAAGAGACAAAATCACTCACCACATTGGTGAAAAGAGGCTCGGAACTGAATTAAGCTAAAGAAAAAAATTCATGACATGAGTTTTCGCTCCAAAATTCTGTGGAGCAATTTCATTTCTAAAGTATCTGCCTCATTTGCAATTTTTTCTATGAAATGTATCCACCTACAACACATCCACTTTTTTTCTCTTCATCCAGATCTGAATTCATCAGGGTTTGACGCATTGGGGCAAGATAGCTCAGTGCCGCTCAACCTTGTATATGGTAATAGTACCTACTTAAAGCATTGTTTAGAACATAAAATTAAATAATTTTTTAACACATTGCATGAGACATATTGAATGCTTAATATATAGCATACAATGTTATTACAACCATATATATTTGAATGTTGATAGTTCAGATATTCATATACCTACAATGAAACATTAGTATATGAAGAAAGTTGAATTTTGAACACACACTGGTATCTTGTGTGTTTGCCTCCATTTATATAGATATGGCTTTTTTTTTTAGAGGAAAGGAGTTTTGTTTAAAGTTGTTAACAGGTTGTTAAAATTGAATATTTTCTACTTTTGTTTTGGTCAGACTTCCAAAGGCTAAGCACAAAACATTAAGATTTCAATGCTCACATTCCAGAACAAGGTTCTAAACTATTTATGTGGGATATGTTAGAAAAAATAAACTTGTCTTCTGCTCACAACTTATCAAATACATCTCATGTAATAAAATGGTTACAGGAGGAAAAGAAATATGAGTTATAAGCTGTGATATTTCATTCTTTGTGATTTGGGCTTTAGGGGTCAGACGCTGGTAAAAGAGACCATGTAGGCATTTTGATACAGCTGAAATTGTTTCAGAAACAACATATTAGCATACCTCAACAGATGGTTTTGAAGAACCAAAGTAACTCCATTTTGTGACGGGCCTCCATTTTAGCCATTCCTGGAAATTACTGTGCGAATGCATGTGTGACCATCACTATGGGGACGCTATAGGAACGGTAGCCACCCCCCCCCCCCCAGTCAACCTGTAAGAATGCCCCTGGAATTCCCCTTCTATTGTTTGCTAGTTAGACATCCCCCTGCGGCTACCTGCCCACCAATGTCTGTAAAGGTCAATTTTTACTTACCAATCCTGCAACGCCAAGACCTGTCACCCCGGCTTGTAGTTTTTCCCTTTAAATATGTCTGTAAGATTAAGGAAGGGGCCCTCCTCCTGCATACTGCTTTGGCTGTGTATGGAGTTGGGTCAGAGCTAGGTCGCTAATAAAATCCCTTGTGTGATTGCATCGGCTGTTGTTTCCTTCCTGGCTCATGGGGTTCCGAATCGGAGCACAACAGTTTGATGCTCTTATAGCACACTGGGGATTGGAAGTTTTAACAGCACCTATACCCAGTATCTTTGGTATGAACATTGACATTCTTATAACAGGTCACGCACAGGTGAGGTTTCTTCAGGTGACATTGGAAATGGATAAGTGGGAGCAAGAGCACAAGAAATAGAGAACAGCATGCAATGGGAAACTAATAGAGACAGACTGACTTTGGAGATACATGGAGTACCTTTGAAATATTCTCTCTGGTATGACTTAGTGACATTATGGTAGGGGATTGGGAGAGTAGAGAGATCCTGCAAATTGAGAGCTTTTGAGCCAGTGGATATTTGGGTTAAGTTGTTGTTATAGTTGTTAATACTCAAGCAAGGATTTGAGCTACATATCTGGAGGGGATTCTGTTGTTGTTTTGTATTTTGTTTTCTGAATGTGAAACTGCCAAGAAATAGCATTAAGCTCTTTTGTTTTTCAATTATTGAATATATGAATGTGTGGGACTCACACACGCCTCAAAATTATCACCCAGTGATAATTTAAGAGGGAACAAATGAGATTTTCAATTACCTTACAGAGTCAATTCAATAAAACTTTAGAGCAAGCTAATTGGAACCTTAAAATGAAATTCAAAATATGTTATTTTACACAAAAATATATTACCTATTAGTCTCACCAGCTATGTTTGTAGAGATGATACCTTGCCACTCTCTGAAAAAAGTATATTATGCTAGAAAATATTTTTCAAATCACCTATCAAAATAATTGACCAAAATAATTGACTGACAGAAGGGTGCTGACAGTTTTGGGAAACTCCAGGGTTATTAATTTGGGGGCATTCATTGAAATAGTAGTATTCAAACTTTAACATGCATCGAAATCACCTGGAGGGATTTTTAGAACACTGATTGCTACATTCTATCCCCAGATTATATGATTCAGTAGGTCTAGAATGGGGCTTAATAATTTATATTTCTAACAAATTCTCAGGTGAAGCTACTGCTACTGCCAATGGGGCCCACATTTTGAGAATATCAGTACTGGAATAAATTCCTAGATTTCAGCCAGAATTTTGAGAGCTGCTGAAGGAAACAAGTTGAGCAAATCATGAAGGCTTATTAAACCTTTTAGAGAATCACTGACATCATCCCAATTGCCCCATTTTCAAACATCATAGTTAGGGATCTTTGAGTATATCTACAGAATGTATCACTGATTAAATAAATCATAACATGTCAGCTCACAGGAACTGCCATTGGGAACTGCTCCATCTCTACCAAGAAATTTGATATTTATTGCCTTTGAATGTACATGTAGGATGCTAACTTTACTGAACCTTTCTGACCTTGAACAACTTCCCCTTTCCCCATCTGCTAGGCTAACCATTACAGCTTTCCCATGACCAAAAACTCCACCCCAATCCCCTTCTGGCTTTGGCAGCCACTGGATCAAGATTTAGGGGAGGGAGATGGAGGCACCCAAACTGGAACTTTACTTGTCTTGGTGTCACCTTGTATGTTGAACTACATAAAGGACCTTGTAGGCCAGCTGGCAAACAAACAATAAAAGTATTCTAAGAACTGTTCCAGGACCATCTGTAGAAATCATCATTCCCAGTACAACTAGCTATGCAATTGGACCAGTTTCATATGCAAAGCCTGCAGGATTATTTTGGACAATTATCAGTATCTAAACTATAGAATGACTGGAGAAGTGTTTGGTTTGAATTAGTTTGGTTTAGATTGGATTCCATAGCCCAAATATCTATTGAATGAATGTCCAAAGATAATTCCTACTTCTAAGCAGAAGAATCACTTTTGCTATTAGGCAGATGTTAGGAAAACTGGTAGTATGCACTTTTTAATTGGTTTTCATATGAAATCCTAGAATCAATATGGGTACAAATGTCCTAGTTACACATATCAATGTAACTTGAATGTAACTGTCTGGAATTTAATTTTGTGACCACTTAAGTAATTGTTGTATTAAATATATGTGACAATTCTACACTACCGGTGTTAGTCTAAAATGCTTGAAGTCATCAGTCAAAGCAGACCTTCCTTAACTTCCTGTAACTCCATCAAAAAACTTATTTAAATTCATATTTATACTTTTTCCCCCCTCCTGGGAACTAAGAGACACCTCCTTTCCTTCTATCAAAAAGGCAATGAAACCACGGGGCTCCAGGTGTTTCCATCCTCAAAAAGAACCTTGCCCAATTATCTCCTTTTCCCTTTATCTTCAGTCTCTCTCCCTAAAGCAGAGTATGACTCAGATTGCAGTCTTTGGGTCAGCAACATCAACAAAATTTGGGGGCTTTTAAAAAGGTAAATTCATGGGCCCCACCCTAGACCTACTGAATTGGAAACTCTGGGGATAAGGCCCAGCAATCTATGTTTTGACAAATTTTAAAGGTAATTTTAATTGTCACTGAAGTATGGGAGGCACTAGAGTAATGCAGTGGCTCTCAGACTTATCTACACATTGGAATCACTTGGGAGCTTTGAAAAACTAGCAATGTCTTTTTTTTTTTTCCTATCTCCAGTAACTCATTTAATTCATCTATGGTAGAAACTAGGCACTGGATTTTTCTTTTTTGAGCAACTATATTTTATTTTATGAACATATGGGTGCGTGTGGATTTTTTTTTTTTAAATGGACTTCTTCCAAGAGCAGTTTTAGGTTCACGGCACAGAGATCACCCATATATCCTCTGCTCCCACATACATGAAGGCCCTGGGATTTTTTAAAGCTCTCCAAGTAATGCTCATGGCAGACAAATTTGGGAACCACTCCCAAGAACATATTTCTTATCAGCATTTAAACATGCACAGGATTCTCTTATTTTCCCTCAAATATCCTTCAGTCACATATATACCTCTACTTTTACATTTTGGTGTTGTTTTTTCTCCATTTCCTCACCTCCTATTTACCTCCCAGTTCACTGCGATTTCTCTTGCACTTCCACCATTCCCTTATTTTCATCAAGGGATCCTTTTAAACCTCATCTTATTGGACTTTTCTAGGGAATTTGGTGGTATTGACAATTCCTTCCTGAACACCTCTTTCTCTAATTTCCAGACATCCCATTCTCTGGGGTTGATCACCTAGTTCTTCCTTCTCATTCTCAGTCCCTATTAGATTTTTCCTGTGTCCATCCCTTAAGTGTCAATCTTCCTTAAATTTTCATCTTAGTCTCTCTTCTGGACTATCTAGCTTGTCACATGGCAGGAAAATTGGGAGCACTTAGAGAATTTTTAAAATTAACTTTATTAATTAAAATTAATGAATAGCATATGAATAGTCTAAAAAGCCAAACACTGCTAAAATACTTAGGAATCTCTGGTTATTTCCCTTCACCTATTTTCCACAAAACAAACAAAAAACTCTAGGATTTTTGTTTTGAATGTCATTGAATCCACAGATCAATTTGTGGAAAACTGACATTTTAACAATATTGAAATATTCAATCTGGCAACATGGTGTATCTCTCTTTTATGTCAGTCTTTAATTTCTGTTATCTAAGTTTTGTATTAACACAATAGAGGTCTTATATATTTTTTGTTAACTTTTTTTCTAGATATTTGATGTGTTGATGATGTTGTACATGTATCTTTTAAAATATGTTTAATAATTTTTGTTTCTAATATATGTAAATACAAATGTTTTTGTGCATATTGACCTTACTAAATTTACTTATTAGTTCTAGTCATTCTTTGTAGAGTATTTTGAAATTTTTGTGCACATAATTGTCATTTGCTAATAAAAATAATTATACTTTACACTTTCCAATATTTATGGATCTTCTGTTTTTTCTTGCCTTTTTTAATTGGATAAGAATTTCATTATAATGGTGAATAAAAATATACGTAGTAGACATCTTTGTTTTGTTCCCAATTTTTTTTAAGAAAAAACCTTTTGATATTTCACCTATACAAGTTGTTCTAGGTTTTTAATAGATACTCTTAATCAAATTAAGGAAGTTAATTCTGTTCCTAAACTGCTGAAATTTTTACCAATTTTAATTTAAGAAATTTTATGCATTTGGTAGTAAGGTCATATGGCTTTTCTCCTTATTCTAATACATTGGTGAACTCCGTTGATTGATTTTAGACTAACTAACTTTGCATTCCTAAAATATCAATCTTATTTTCATATCCCACTTGATCATGTTTTATTTGTTTTCACTTAGTTATATTACTTGATATTCTTGAAGATATTTATATCTATGTTCATAGATAATTTTAGTCTGTAACTTTCCATCTTATAATATCCTTATTGAGTTATGAAATCAGGGTTAATCTAACTCAGTGTTACACTGGTAAACATTAAATCATTGGCTTTCCAGAGAATAAAAGGCCTTGATTTATAGTGATCAATTATTACCTTAGTGAGCATACTCTCATTTTAGCTGATTTTAATCTACCAATGTGATGTCACTGAATGCAGAGTTGGGAAGAAATGTTTCTAATTGGTTCTTGTTTGTTTGTACAAATTGGCTCTAACATTACTACTGTTCTGACCTAAAGAAAAAAAAATTGGAAATTGTTCTGTCATGCTATATACTCTGAAAGAATTGGCGTAATAATGGTATTTCTACTTCCTCTTTAAATTTTTGTTATCATTCTCAGAGATTTAATTAATACATTTGAACACTAATCTTAATAATCACTGATGAAATAAATATATATTTTTTCTTTTACTTAATGTAAAAATATATTCTTCTTCTACAAAGAATGTGTCTACCATTGCACAGTGCCTTTTAAGAGAAGTTCTTATTTAATATGTAAGTACAAAATTGTCATATTTCAGGGGGAAAAATCAAATACAAATAAAGGAAAAAAGAACCTCATAATTCTACTACCTGACAAGTACATTTGTTGGTGGCTAAATAATTACCAGTGGTTTTCATCAAAAGCTATTGAAGAAAAATTTACACTAATTAATGATTCACTCTATTTTATGCTATCTTAATCAGTGGTTTACTTTCTCTTTAGCTAAAACATTAGCTAAATCACATTGGGAAAATAAAACCCAGAGGCAGAAAATAATTGGAAACATTGCTTTTAGGTAATGAAGCACTTACACATCCTTTTTGTGGATTCATTAAGTTTTAGTTTGGGGAAGGTTTTACATAACTCACTTGAAAAATGCATTACTGCAATTGAGATCTATAATTGCCAAAATCCAAATAAAAATGGAATTTGGCATTTCATTTCACCAAATACTTCATCAAAATTTTGACTAAACTTTAGCAGTCCGAAGATTAAAAACAAGATGAACAAGGCTCTATTTTTTTTTATTGAGGCAGCCTAGAAACACATTCAAACCTATAGCGAATCTACGGAGTGATAAGTGCAATTAAAGAGATTTGAATAAAGTGCTATAGGAACATAATGAGAGAGCAATATGTTCTTTCTATGTGGAAGACAAAGTCTATTGATGGAATTAGAGTCTCTCCCTCTCCCTCGCCTTTGTTCTCTCTCTCTCTCTCTTTCTCTCTCTCTCTCTCTCTCTCTCTCTCTCTCTCTCTCTCTCTCTCTCTCTCTCTCTCTCTCTCTCTTCTCCCTTTTCTTTCCCTCTCACATAGATTTAATATTTTGAAGATCAATTTAAAGAAGGGCGAAAGTATACCTTCAGTAAACGAGAGGAAGCCACTTTTGTTCCAAGTCCTGTGGTTTACTAAGAGGTTTGCTCAACCTAAATGAATGCACCCCTTCTTTGGAAAACTCCAGAAGCATCACCATGGGTGGAAAACATTTCAGCAACAACAGCACAATCAGGGTCAATGAGTACCATTTTCACAGAAAAGAGAAAACTGACATCTGAGAGGTAAAGCTATTTTGCTAATGATGAAAAGAAGTGCTTTACAATATTTCTTTTGATTTTAGAAAAAATAATTATGCAAAATTAAAGCAATCTTTCTATTTATTTTTCTTTCTTAATTTTCTTGTTCGTTGATGGCACACCTCATCTCAGTTGTGAGGTACCTATCAGAAGTTTGATTCACCATAAAGATCATTTTAAGATAAAATTTAAAAATGTTTAAATAAAACATACATTTTGGATTAACATAATATCATGTGCATTATATATCTGCATATATATTCTTTATTGTAATATTTCATCATTACTTTGGAGTATTCATAGTTTAATTAATTTAGTTTACGTTGACTTTAACACTTTAAAAAATCACTTACAAAAACAATATGGAATTGGCACAAAAACAGACCCATAGATAAATAAAACAGAACAGAGAGATCAGAAATAAAGCCATGCATGATATGATCGACTAACTTGCAACAAAGGAGCCCATAATATATAATGTGAAAAAACAGTCTCTTCGATAAATGCTGATGGGAAAACTAGGTAGCCACATGCAAAAGAATAAAGTTGGACAACTATCTCATATCATACATAAAAATTAACTCAAGATGGATTAAAGATTTGAATCCAAGATCTAAAATCATAAAAATCCTAGAAGACTCTTTGACATCAGTCTTGGTGAAGATTTTTTGAATTTGACACCAAAAGAAAAAGAACAGAAACAAAAATGAACAAGCAGCATTTCATTAAACTAAGAAGACTGAATATAAAAGAAACTATCAACAAAATAATAATGCAACTTACTGAATAGGAGAAAATATTTACAAATAATATATTCAATAAGGGGTTAATATCCAAAATATATAAAGAACTCATGCAACTCAATAAGGAAAATAAATCTGATTAAAAATGGTTATAGTATTTATTTTTTTCTGTCTGACTTATTTCAGTCAGCATAATAACATCTATGTCCATCCATGTCATTGCAAATGGTAGGATTTCATTATTTTAATGGCTGATACCCCTATCTGGAACAAACTAACTGTCTAAAAAGCATTTGTGCAAAAATTGGGGGAATTTTAACATCGACTCAGTATTTGATATTAAGGAATTATTATCAAAATTTTACTAGGTGTGACAATGATATTGCAACTAAGTTAAAAAGAGCTCTTCTCTTTTCAATTTATAGATGGAAATAGTTATGAAGAAAAATATTTTGCTTCAAAATTGCAGAGGTGACAAGTATGGGTGATATGACCATGAGTTTATCATTACTAAAATTTGCTGATGAGTAATGAGCATTTAATGGACTATTTATTTTAATTTTGTATATGCTTGAAATTCTTCATAATAAAAAGTTTAAAATATTAACTCCAAAAGATATATGCATCCCTGTGTTCATTGCAACATTATTTACAAAGGTGAAGATATAGAAACAACCTGAATGTCCATCAGTAGATAAATAAAATGCATATATTATAGATATAAATATAGATATATGAATACGATTTAAACACAGAATATAATGAAATTTCACCATTTGTGGCAACATGGATGGAACTTGAGAGCATTATGCTAAGTGAAATAAGATGGAGAAAGACAAATACCATGTGATCTCATTCATATGTGAAATTTTTTTAAAAAACTGAGCTCCTAGATATAAAAAACAGGTGATTAGGGAAAGGTGGAAAGGGGCAAAATGGTGGAAAGGGGTTAAAGAGTACAAACTTTCAGTTACAAAATAAATAAGTCCTGGGGATATAATGTACAGTATGGTGACTATAGTAAATAATAGTGCATTGCATATTTAAAAGTTGTTAAGAGAGAAGATCTTAAAATTTAAAAGAAAAAAATTTTTTTATAACTATGTATGGTGACTGATGTTAACTAGACTTATTGTAGTAATCATTTCACAATATATTCAAACACACAATCATAATGCTATATACCTGAAACTAATATAATGTTACATGTTAATTATTCTTCAATAAAAGAAAATACGAATACCATATGATTTCACTTATATGACAAATCTAAGGAATAAAAAGAACAAACTAATCAAAAACAGACTCGCAAATATAGAGGACAAGCTAGTGATGGCCAGAAGGGAAGAGGTTTAGGGGGCTGGGAGAATGGGGTAAAGGGTTAGATAAGTACAAATTAGTAGTTGATAGATGGTCATGGGGAGTGTGGCATAGGGAATGCTGTTAGCATTAATGTAATGACTAAGTGGAGCATTAATGTAATGACTAGGAGCCAGAGGAGAGAAAAAGCAATTAGGGGATCGTTTTGTAAACTATGTAAATGTCTAACCAATATACTGTATACTTAAAATTAATAAAATAAAAGTTTTTTAAAAAGAAGCAAAACAATAAGTATTATTTACTTATATTTTGTCTTTCATTCTGGTACAAAAACAAAACAAATTAAAAGAAACAAGAGTGCTGGCTCTTGACTATGGACTTCTCTCTGTGGGTGGCCTGGAAACTTTACTGTATCCAAGTAGGTATTAGAGAGCTGGCTTTTTCCAGCATATAATTAAGAAATTGGAACCACAGCTTCATATATCCATTCCCCTGAACAAGATCACTGTTATACTCATTCCCATTAAAAAAAGAAAGTAGCAGAGGGCAGTGTACATATGCCAGCACCCAGCCCCATGGTTGAATTATATCTCTCTAGGAAATTGCAATTGGGGGAACTGTGGTTCTGATGAAGCTCATGTGATGCTTGCTGCTGTGTACCTGAGCCTTTGCCTATATTAAGTCATTGTAGGATGAGGGCAAAAATAATTCATCTCCTTTTACTAGTGAGAAACATAAAGTCAGGTGAAATGAGATACACAAGGTCACAAATTTAGTCATCAACATTAATGTGGCATTCGACTTTCCTATCCAAGATAGTCAGTGATGTAGGCTTTCAAATAAAATAGTTAACATATTACTCTATACTAGATTCTTTCACCAACATTTTATATTTATTGACATATTTAATATTGCAACAAAACTCTAGGACATGTAACACTACTACTCCCTTTTTACAGTAGAAGGAACTGAGACAAAAAAAAAATTTGGTATTTTCCTCAAAGACATCTTACTATTATTAGTAAGTTGCAAAATTTGAGTTCAAACCCAGGTTGTCTGGGTCCAGAGTCCATTTTCTTACTTTCGAGCTGTATTTGAACTTACATGCTTGCTCAGGAACCCTTTCCTAGTGGAGGGAGAGCAGTCCAACTGTGTCTGTCATGGAACCAGTTTATCCTGAAGAGAGGGGAACAGAAGGTCAGGATGATGTGCAGGGAAACCCAGGATGCCTGTATTCCAGGGAGTTTTTGCATTTCTGAGGTTCTATTTGGAATTAATTGAGAGATGCTATATACTTAAAACAAATATTTCAGTTGTAAAACTGTGTACCTAGAGCTCCCAAATCCTTGATGTTAACAGAATATCTTTGTAGATATATAGAACTGATAGTACAGTAGCATCTCCCAATCATGGATAGGTATAATAGATCTGAGAGGGACAGATGGATTACACAAGTTTTCTTGATCAGAAAAGCATGATGTTAGCACATTCGGTTTCTAAAAGTAAGCTGTTTAATTTTTATTCTGATATATTCAAAGTCACGAGAAATACCAAAGATATAGTCTAAAAATTTACATTGTTATGAATCTAATGATAAGATTATTATAAACCATTTTCTTTATGTCATTATAAAATGTTGTTCATTTATAATTAATTTTAAATGCATATATTTTGTAGCTTTAAAATACTTCTTCACTATTGTCTTGCCAGCACAAAGTTCAGTCACCTAAATTGTTTTTAAGACTTGGCCAGGCCTTGCAGAATACAACTAAACATTCAAATGGAAAATAAATACCATGTAATAGATATTGTCAGATCAGGACTGAAATGCAGTCTAACTTTGTGGTAGATGCAATAAAATTTCTTATATTTTTGCCTATGGCCAAGAAAATCTTTATTTGGCTGGAGCTCCCTCAAAGATGTATGAAAAGAACCTAATTTTTTGGATAGTTATTATGGTAAAAGAGAGAAAATTACCCCACCAATTGAACATAGAAACATTTAACAAAGATACATTCAGTGTGTTAATAATCTTTAGCATGCAATTTTTTTGCATAGTAACCAAAAATATAATTTTATGGTTTATTTCATTTGTCTATAAAATTAAAATAAAAAATTCAAAGAATCGTATTCATTGGGCCTCCCATTACCATCATATTAGTTAAAATATTAGCATTCATTTAAAACCACTCTTCATCTTAATACAATTTAAACGAAGTGAAAATCAGAAAAATGGAACAAACAATATGTTTTTGGCCACAGTGCCTGTGCTACTGCATCGGCATTTCCCTGGGTCCCCAGCCTGCCAAATACTGCAGGTTTTGGACTTGCCAGCTTCTACAATCACCTGAACCAGTTCCTTAAAACGAATTAATCTTAATAGATGATAGATGATAGATAGATGATAGATAGATAGATAGATAGATAGATAGATAGATAGATGATAGATGATAGATAGACGATAGATACATACATACATACATATATACATACATACATACATACATATATAAAGATATCTATATATCCTATTGGTCTTGTTTCTCTAGAGAACTCTGACTAACACACATTATAATGGAACAAGAATCAATGGGCTAGGGAAGTTGAATAAAACATGTGACTGACGAATGAGAAATCCGTAAAGATTCTTTCTTTGTAACATTAATTCAGAAGGCACTAAACCCACAACTATTATGCTATATCTGGAAAAATATGTAGAAAAATGGAGAGGAATCTATACATTCACTGGAAATAAACATTTTTTAAATACTCAATCGTTTTTACTTTTTACTTTTTACTACAATTTTCAGTAGTTATTCAGTAGTTATTCAGTAGTTATTCGAAACGCATAATTGTATAATTATGATGGAAAGAAATATACTAAAAGAGTTGAACAAACAAGTAGAAAACTTGTTTCAAAACTTGTATCAAACTTAATTGTTTTTTTATTTATGAGCATAGAGCATAGAGCCACTCGCAGAGATGTTACACTTTAAAGCCAATGAATATGCACTGGGAAAATCATTTCTTGTGAGAAAATGTTGTAGGAAATATTCAATGATTTTATTACTTTAAACTATCATTTAAATTGTATTTCTAACATTTTTCCTGCCTATTTTGGGGCACTTATTTTTTCCCACAATTTGGATATTATTTTAGACAATCTTTTTTTATTTTTTAATTTTTTCTATGGTGACATTGGTTAATGAAATCCAGTAAGTTTTAGCTGTACATTTTAACAATAAGGCGCATATAGATAGATAGATAGATAGATAGATAGATAGATAGATAGATTTACATTATGTGTTCACCTCTCATAATTAAATTTCTGTCACCATATATTTGACTCCTTTCCCCCAACTACCTCCGCCCTCCCTCCTTTCCTTTGGTAACTGCTAGTCTATTATCCTTATCCTTGAGTCTTTGTAGACAGTTTTTTAATCTTGAGATTTTTTGTATGTATTAATTTAATACATTAATTTTGGATAAATTGACTTTGTTATCATAAATTATCTCATCCAAGGACATTTCCTACATTTTCCAAGATTTATTATAATTTCGTAGTCTTTCTCATGAATATTTATTCTTTTCTTTTTAAATTTATTTTTAAATTCCAGATTGTTTGTACCATACATGGATTTTTAAAATATTTTACTTGTCTAAAACTATTGAAGCTCATTTTCCTTGAGGGAAGCATAATATAAATTTAATGAATATATTCATAAACTAAATAAATTGTAAATAAGTAAAATATATATCACAATGTTCTCTATATCTATGTTTGTTTTGTTTTGCTTATTTTGTTCCTTAGACTTGCATATAAGTGAAATCATATAGCATTTGTCTTTCTCTGTCTGACTTACTCTACTCAGCCCAATATTCTCTATGTCCATCTATGTTGATGCATATGACAAGATATCATGCTTTTTTATGACACGTTTCATTGTATATATGTAATGCAATGAACAAATAATGCAAAGAACATATGGATACACATGTTCCTTCAACATAGTGTTCTAGGTTTCTTCAGATAAGTACCTAGAAATGAAATTACTGGGTCCTTCATTGTTTCTTGTTATAGACTTTGTTTTAAAGTGTATTTTAAAGTCTGGTATATGTATAGCTACTCCAGCTTTTTTTTTTTTCTCATAAAATATCTTCCTTCATCTCTTTATTTTCAGTCTGTCTTTAGATTTGAAATGAGTCTCTTGTAGGCAGCATACGTAAAGGTCTTATTTTCTTATCTATTCAGCCACCCTATGTCTTTCGATTGGAACACTTAATCCATTTACATTTAAAGTAATTATTAATATGTATGTAGTTATTGCCATTTTATTATTTTTTCTTCTTTTTAAATGAGTCCCTTTAACATGCCTTGTAATGTTGGTTTGGTGAACTCCTTTAACTCTTTCTTGTCTGGGAAGCTGTTTATCTGCCATTTGATTCTAAACGATAGCTTTGCTGGGTAGAATAATCTTGGTTGTATTACTTTGAAGGCCAATCCCTTTTGGCCTACAGAGATTTTTCTTTTCTTTTCTTTTCTTTTCTTTTCTTTTCTTTTCTTTTCTTTCCTTTTCTCTTCTCTTCTCTTCTCTTCTCTTCTCTTCTCTTCTCTTCTCTTCTCTTCTCTTCTCTTCTTTTCTCTTCTTTTCTTTTTAATGAGAAATCAGCTGACAGTCTTTTGGGAGCTCCCTTATAGGGAACTAACTGCTTTTCTCTTGCTGCTTTTGAGATTTCTTTGTTGCCTTTAACCTTTGCTATTTTAATTATGATATGTCTTGGTATGAGCCTCTTTAGGTTCATTTTGTTTAGGACTGTCTGATTCCTGGGCTTGTATGTCTATGTCCTTCACCAGGTTAGAAAAAGTTTTCTTTTCTCTTTTTTTTTTTTTAATCAAATAAATATTTAATTTCTTGCTCTCTCTCTCTTCTCCTTTTGGTACTCCCATGATGCGAATGTTGGTTTGCTTGATGTTGTCTAGAAGTCCCTTAAACTATCCTCATTTGGAGGGGGGGGTACTCTTTTTTCTTTTTGTTATTCTGATTGGTTGTTTTCCACTACCTTATCTTCTAAATTGCTGATTTGATATTCCACTTCATCTAATCTACTTTGGTTCCTTGTAGTGTATTTTCATTCTAGTAACTGTATTCTTCATTTCTGACTGATTCTTTATATGTTTTCTGTCTCCATTTTTACACTTTGTTAATGTTTTCATTGAGTTCATCTACTCTTATTCTAAGTTCATTGAGTTCCTTATAATCAGTGTTTTGAACTCTGTATCTGGGAGCCTGCTTGCCTCCATTTTGTTCAGTTCTTTTTCTGGAGCTTTGTTCTGTTCTTCCATTTGAGACATGTTTCTTTGTCTTCATATTTTGGCTGTCTACTTGTGTTTGTTTACAAGTATTAGGTAGGGCTGCTATGTCTCCCGGTCTTAGTAGAGTGGCCTTATGTAGTAGGTGTCCTGTGGGGCCAAGTGGTACAGTCTCCCTAGTCACCTGAGCCAGGTGCTGTGGGTATGTCCTTTTTGTGAGTTGTGTGTGCTCTCCTGTTGTAGTGAGGCTTGGACGCTGTTAGCATGTCAATATGAGTTATTGAACCTCAGGCTGATGGATTGTGAGGACTGGCTGGTTACTATAGGAGGAGTTGTTGAGCAGGGGCTAAACCTACAGAGCAGGATTCACTTTAGCAGGGCTCTGGTGCCTGCCCAGTCTTCCCTGTCATCCTTGGATGCAGTCTAGGGTGGTGCTCTGATTTGACCAAAGCCTGCCTCCAGATGTGTGGGCACTAGGGTCTCCTGGGAGGTGGCCACCTGCGTCTGCATGCTAGGAGAAATGAGGGTTCAACAAAGAAACAATTGCCTCTGCCAGCTCTTCTCTCACGCTAAAACCAGATAATTCAGTTCTTCCCCATATGTCCCTTGTGCTTTTTGAGCTATTGCCCTAATGCTGGAGCATAGAATGAGTAAATCATATGCAGGCCCTTTAAAAGGAATGCCTGAAACTGCCAAAGCCCTCTGTCTCATTCAGTCATGATCACCACTGGTTTTCACAGCCCCGGTGCTCTGGACAGGGTAGCCTGGTGTTAGGCTAGGTCTCCTCACTCCTCAGGGGAAACTTTGCATCCTAAACATCCCTCCATTGTTGCCATTACTGTTTTATTAGGTAAAACACTATTCAGTTCATATGGTAGCAAATGTTTTACAAGACATGGCACAGAAAAATTTATCTTGGAAAAATTGCTGAAACCATGTTTTATTTTTGAAAGTTTTAAAAGTGTATTTGTCAGTTGTCTTAGCTAACAATCACTGAACATTACTTATTTGTTCTTTTTTATTAAAATAAATTTAAACTGTCTAATTAGAAATTAAAATTTCTAATTAGACAGTTTAAAAACTTGCGCTAACGTCAGGATATGCAAATAAGAGATGCCAGAAAAAATGATTAAAATGATAAAACCCTTATTTAGTTTTGTAAAATTATTGCTGCTGGCAGCCTTTTTTTTTGCCCTTTTCCCTACATAAAATTGAATTTAGAAAGCCTACAAAAGGGGACAACACTCAGAGCTTTCTTTACTAAAATATACTCATTATCTTGGCCAAAATTATATTATTACCAATTAATAAAATTTAATAAATAGAACCAAAGAATTACAGAGTTAGAAGGAACATTAAGGACTATCTGCTCTACATTCTAACGTAAAAATGAGAAAACCGAAATGGCTTATTTCATGTATATAAAGTTACACTGGAAATTAGTAGTAGAACCAGAACTATAATTACAGATCTCCCCCTCTTTTTTATGGTATTCTTACAACCACACCAAAATTTAAAAGGTTTAAATATCTCAATGTACTATTTCATAACAGTGATATTTTAATTAATAAAAAGTTTTTTAATGGTGTTTTAATTTTATCTAATATTCTGAATTATTTTTAAACACATGCTAACATATTCCACGTGTATAGTGAAGACTGATCTCATAGCAATCTTAATTATGAAGGAAGAACTAAATTACTATGTTACAAAAACATCTAAAATGTCTATGTTATAGATGACATAGAGGTTTATTTTATTTCAAATATTGATGCACTTGTATCTTTTCATAGCTATTATTCACATCTAAGTTTGATTTATTGTATTAATAAATCTATTTTTAGATTTTTTTGTAAAAAGAAATTAAATGTTTGATAGATTCACTTGCATTAAGGAAATTAGTTAGTGGCATGAGAAATATCAGATGAGCATAGACTGAAATCATTACCTTGATTAGGGGTACGGAAATATGTTTAATGGGCAGTCAGATACAACTCTGCCCAGATGCAACCTCACCTACTTGTTGGCCTGACAAAGACATGCCTGAGGATGTGGAAAGATTTTATTCGTTGTATAAAAAATTCACAGTCAGTTATGAAAATTATTCCGGGGATTGCTATTGTATTTTCTATTTCCTTGAGTTTATGTTTTATTTTTCCACAATTACAACATTTCTATTTTTTCTTTATATTTTGGGTGTCTATATTTCTCTTTGCTCTGTATGTCTACATGTAATTTGTGCCACTTGTTTGCGATGTGGCTATAAGATCTCCCTGGACATGGAAATCAGGCAGAAATTGTGCTATTTTATTCCCAATTTACAACATTCCTAGAGAAACTGTGTCCATATTTTTGGCATTTTGAGAGATCACTTTATACTATAACTGTTCTTTGCCTACTAATGAAATCAACTGAAGGGTAAACACAAGAGTGAGAAATGCATCATCTTTATCATGATGAATAGGTTTGCAGAAGGGTACAGATTGAGAGTTACTCTTCCTATCTCATGCAGAACCAAAAAAATACAGTCCTTTCTTATGGTGGCCTGCCTCTATAAACTTTATTCCATTGAGGTTCTAGAAATGTGTTCTCCCTGTAAACGGGCTGCCATTCCAGAGAGTTAAAGATAAAAAGGGCTGCTTGCTTATATCCAGTTTCTTCTTTCAAACTCACCAGTCCATTAATTTATCTCTACTCCCTGAGACAAGCAAATGAGGGAATAGAGCAAAATCAGGCATGCTCTCTAAAGCCACTTTTTCTGTGGAAATTTCAGGAATGGTTAGTAATTGCGACAGAGGTAAGCTTGTCCCTTAAATCTCTCTTCCTTTTCTATGATATATAAGCTGTGATTTCACTGGCTCCACATGAAACCTGGAATAAAGAGAATATTTTACATCCTCCTCCACTGCTAGGTGTAGCGACATGGCAAAGCTTTGGCCTATGAGAAGTGAATTGTAGCAACTACTTTAAAAGATTGTTGGCATGCACTATTTGCATCTCCTGGATTCTTTCTTTATTCCAGGTGGATAGAATGCAAAGGGAGCACCTTTCCTGGGACACAAGCTTATGTGAGGAATGAAAACTGAGTAGTAAAGCAACAAAGTAGAAAAAGTCTGGGATCCTAAGGAATCTTTAAAGCTAGAAGAGCTAACATAGAGATGATATGTAATTCTTAGACTGCCCAGAGCAGACATTCATGTAAGAAAAAAATAAAACTTCTGTCTGGTTCTGGGCCTCTGTTATTTGCACCTGAACAATAATAAAAGATGTATGTCTGAAAACAAATGTTTTTAAATTGATAAATCATGAGCCAAACCATTATTTTAAAAATGTATCCAAGAGTTGATGAACATAACTAAGCAATTTATTTAAAATAGAAAACCTAATAGATTTTTTTGTTTTGCTTTTCTTTATAGGGCATATTCTTGTCAGAGAATAAACATACTAGGTAATTTGAAAATGGCTTTTATAATATGGTATGGTATGTTGTTATACTTGACTATAAATAGGAAGGAATGCCCTTCACACTGATAGTTCCTAACCCTCCATCCTCCATTTTGCACATTCTCTCTCTCTCTCTCTTTCCCCACCCACTCTGATTATTAAATAAGCCAAGTCTTTTACTATTTTCCCAAAATGTAAGGAAACCTTCTAAGCATTGTCATCAAAACAATAAGAAGATGTGGAATTATTTTTAAACTGGCTTAAGAGAAATTAATGAAGAGAATCCACTATTTAAATAATATTTTCAGTCTTCCATATGTTCTCATTATAATACAATGATCCTTAGTAAAGAATACATTGTCACATCTAAACTAAAATCCATATGGAGTCAGAAACAAGGCAAAATGTTTCACCACTGCTTTCAACATTGCGATAGAAGTCCTAGCTAAGAAAAAGAAATAAAAATAATATAGATTGGGGAAAAAAATAAAATTGTCTTTGTTCACAGATGACATGATCATTTATGTAGAGAACCTAAAAGAATCTACATCAAAACTCTTGGAATAAGTGATTATAGTTAGGTTGCAAGATATAAGATTAATGGACAAAAGCCAATCACTTTCCTGTATACCGCCAGTGAACAAATGAAATTTGAAATTAAAAACACATTATCATTTACATTAGCATTCCCTAAAATGATATACTTAGGTATAAATCTAACAAAATATGTATAATACCTATATGAGGAAAACTAAACAAAACAAAACAACTAATGAAAAGAATCAAGGAATTGAATAAATGGAGAGAGTTTTAGTTCACAGACAGAAAAACTCAATATTGCCAATATGTCAACACTTTTCAACTTCTTTATAGGTAGTGTAGTCCCAATCAAAATCCAGCAATTTCTTTTATAAACATAGACAAACTGATTTTAAAATGTGTATGGAGAAAAAAAAGACCCCAAACAGCTAACACAATATTGAAAGAGAACAAAGTTGGAGGACTGATACTACTCAATTTCAAGACCTATCGACAAATAGATCAATGAAATAAAAAAGAGATTCCAGAAACAGACCCACATGAATAGTCAACTGATTTTCGACAAATGGTGCTGAAGCAGCTAAACATCCCCAAGCAAAAAGAAAAAAAATAATCTAAACAGTCTTTAAACCCTTCACAAAAATTAACTCAAAATGGATCACAGACTAAAATGTAAAGTGCAGAACTGTAGAGCTATTAGAAGATAGAACAAAATCTAGATGACCTTGGATTTAGCAATGAACTTTTAGATATAACACCAAAAGCATGATCCATACACAAAATAATTATTAATCTGGACTTCATTAAACTTAAATTTTTATGCTCTGTAAAAGACAATGTTAAGAGAATGAAGAGACAAGCCACAAACTTGGAAAAATTATTTTCAAAAGACAAATCTAATAAAGGACTGTTGCACAAAATATACAAAGAACTCTTAAAACTCAACAATAAGGAAACAAACGACTCAATTTGAAAATGGGTCAAAGAACTTAAACGCTTTAACAAAGATTACAGATGGCAAATTTGTGTATGGAAAGATGCTCTGCATCAAATGTCGTCGGGGAAATGCAAATTAAACAAACAAGAGACACCACTATATACCTATTAGAATGGGCAAAATCCAGAATACTAACACCAAATGCTGGTGAGGGTGTGGAATGACAGAAATTCTCATTCATTGCTGATGGGATGCAAAATGGTGTAGCCTCTTTGAAAGACCTTTTGGCAGTTCCTTACAAAACAAAACCATATGCTTGCCATATGAACCAGTAATCATGTTACCTGATGTTTACTCAAAGGAGTTGAAAACATGTCCACATTAAAACCTACACAGATGTTTAAAAGCAGCTTTATTCATAATTACCCAAACTTGGAAGCAACCAAGATGTCTTTCAGTAAGTGAGCGGATAAATAAACTCGTACGTCTAGATAATGGAGTATAATTCAGGGCCAACAGCAACGACAAAATAATCAAGCTATCAAAAGACATGGAAGAAACTTAAATGCATATTACTAAATGAAAGAAGTCAGTCTAAAAAAGTTGCACACTGTATGATTTCAACTATGTAACACTTTGGAAAAAACAAAACTAAATTGTTAATATATTATTTACTATATAATTAAAAAGATAAGTTTTACCAAATAAAAATTATGTAAGTACAAATATTTAGGAAGTTTAACATCCATGTAGCATTTCTAAATAGATTGCCATTATTTGGAATATTGTTTTTCATAATCATGTCATTTTTCTTGCTACGAATTCGTTTTTTTCAAAGTAACTAGTTACTGATCCTTTTTTTGTCTAACAGATCTCCATGTGAATATTGCTCACTTAAAGTAACAGGACTTCTTAGATATTAAATATGCCACCAGCCTCAAAGTAAAGCTCTGCTAAAAATAAGCAAATAAATCTTTTCTTGTTCTGATTTGTCTGGGAGTTTGTGTGTGTGTACAATTACTATTAATGAGGTGTAATCATTTTTATAAAGCATAATTATGAAGTACATTAAAAGTTATGTGGTATTGAATTTTAATAGATATTAGTTGCACAGTAATAGAAAATAATTTAAAGAAGAAAAAGGCCAATCAAAATGATGAGTTTTTAAATGAGTTTGTAAATGAGTTTTTTTTAAGTTATGTATAAATTAAAATGCAAGAGAACATATACATTCTTTCCTCTATTATAGCATTAATACTCATATCCAGGGACTGATTCCAGTTTTATCATACATGGTATTTTCATGAACAACATTTAGCACACTCTAAGAATATGGGAAGGAAATAGAATTTAAAGGGTAAAAAACTGGGAGCTTCATGCAATAGAATCAGATTTAAACCAAATGATTTACTACATTTTCCTTTCTTACTGAAAATATGGATGTGTGTTATTTAAGGAATCCCATTTTCACAAGAAAGAATCGACTCTTTGTTAATGTATATAGTATCTCAGAATTTCTCATTTGGTCAAATTGTGGAACAAAACCTTTTGGCATTCTGCCAAATGATAAGTCAGATAATGTTCCAGATCAAGTGGGGCACCAGACAGCTGACTCCATATGACAGCACAGGGTCTCCAGCTTACAGGAACATAGATTTATGAAGCAAATATAATTAAAAGGTAGGTAGGTCCATTTTGTTTCCTTCTTGGTTTCTGTCACTGTATCATTTTATTGTACAGAACACAAACTTTCACATTTGAAGTCTGGAATTGATCTAGTTTTTTTTTAATCAAAGAAATAAATGCCAAGTTTATGTTCATGCCCCTAAACTTTATGAGAATTGGTATTTCGAGGATTGTTAGCCAAACCACTCTTGTAATGGTGGTTTGATTTCATCCATTCTCAGGGAATTAGGAGTAAGTGGTACATAATTAAATTCAATTATATCATTAGATGTGAGAAATATGTAAAACTATATAATTTTTGCTTCAGAAATTTGACTTCCTGGCTCTATTCTTTTGGGACAAAGGCCTTGAGAAGTAAGGGCAATTATTCTCTATTTTTAGGGGTTTTGTTATGATTAAATAAGTATTTATTATTATTATTTTCATTAATTATTTATATTATTAATACACCCCTGAGTCTCAACTTTACTTAGATAGATGACCTTACAATGTAAACATTTTTTATAGCTTTCAGATGATGCATAAGTGCTCTAAATAAGAGACAAATTTCTTAGAAAAATAAGTGTAAAATTTTATTACCTCTAAGTATTGGATATATTAAATCTAGCATTTTCCATAGTGAATTATTTATGTATATATTTATGCAAACAAGGCACACATGCTCCAGTTTTGTTTTCTAACACTATTTTTTCCAATTTTAGTTTTCTGGAAGATGTGCACTAAGTTGAGAATCCATAATTAATTTAATTTCTAGATCTCAAAATATGCGATGAATTTCTTCAGAGTTTAATAAGGAATATTTACACAGTCATAGAAGAAACTTTAATATTTTATAAATAAGATATTGTTTTACAGATCATATTATTTATTTTATAGATAAGAAAAGTGAGGCTCTAGTATTAGTTAATTAATGATCATTAACACCATGAACAGATACGAGGTTCTCCTTTAATACCCACGATCATTCACAAGATGTCCAAGTTCAGGGCTACTTAAAAATGCCCAGGACTCTTGTATTGTCTGTAGGTCCATTGAAGGTGGCAAAGGGGTTCATGCCTGAAGGCAGATCATTTATGCAATCCCTCCCACCCTGCTGCTAGGTGTCCATAGCTTCTCTATCTTCCTTGTTTTCAATGTCATTATCTTAGCTGACTGGAAAGAGATTTTTCTCTGTTATTGGCTTCAAGAAGTAAACCGTCAAATTGTAAGTAAGCCTGGGGAGAGGTTCGGTTAACAAGGAACTGCAGGTACCCTTTAGCTGACAGCTAGCAATAAAGCAGACACTTCAGTCATATAGCAGCGAGGAAATGAATTTCTCCAACAAACTGAAAGAGCTTGGGAGCAGATCCTCCCACAATCAAGCCTCTAGATTATATGTAGTCTGGATAACACCTTCATTGTCATCTTATGGGACTGAGCAGGGAACCCATCTAAGCTGTACCCAGACTCTCAACTCACAGAAATTGTGAAAGGTTCATGCACAAGGGCAGCTCATGTTTTAATAGGAGGTTTGACATTCTCTTATTATTATTTTAAGCTGCTAAATTCTTTATGTTGTTTTAAGATGCTAAATTTGTGTAATTAATTACATAGCAACAGAAAAGCAATACAATCAGTCGAATCGTAATCAATGTGCTTCACCATTTTTATATTGTTCTCATAAACAATTTTAATTTGACTTGTGAATTTTTTTTAGAAGTAATTCAAATATTTTATTTTTCCGGATATGAGGATGTTTGTGGATTTTTTTTTAAATTGCAATTTGTCAAATTTGTGATTTATAAATCTAAAGCAATAGTCACTTTCATACCTAATTTTGCAATATTTTTCTTAAAGAGGGTTTGCAAATTTCTATCTGCTTCAGTTCTTCACTCTGCACATCGAATACATCTTTGGTTCTTGCACATCTTGCACACCAGATTGTAAGCAACTTGAGCATCCAACCAAACCCCATAATCCAGTAGCATCAGTACAGGGCCAAGCACAGAAATGTAAGTACTGTTAACATGGTCTATTCTAAAGTTCACAACCTTTGCTGTAAGAGGGAATTACCTATGGTCTTTCCTAAACACAGCTTTACGGAAATATTATTTACATACTATACAATTCAATGATTAGTGTATTTAGAGTTGTACAACTGTATTAGTTTGCTAGGGCTGCCATAACAAAATACTAAAAACTGAGTGGCTTTAATAACAAAATGTATTTCTCTCAATTCTGGAAGCTAGAAGTCTAAGATCAAGGGTTGGTAGGGTTGATCTCTTCTAAGGCCTTTATCCTTGGCTTACAGATGTTCACCTTTTCATTGTGTTCACATGGTTCTCTTTCTATATGTGTTTGTGTCCAATGTCTTTCTCTGTGTGTGTCCTAATTTATAATGACTTGTCAATTTGTTGCAATTTTTTTCTCCTTTCCTCATTTACTACCTTCCTTTGTGCATCTGCTTCATGCAAGCTTCCCACTGAGCTCTTTGCTATTTTTCTAGGCCGCTTACCTCCTGTCTCTCTTCTTCCTTTTGCCTTGTTTGCCACTTTCACCTCCATTTCTCAATCTTATTCTTTCTTCTTGACCTAGGTCAGTGTATCTTCTAAAGAAACAATGAAACTTTGATAACAGAAGAAAATTTAGAAGACCTTTGAGTTTTCTATGTAACTTATATGTAACACACCCTTTATAAAAGGCTGGCCCTTTATTAATGAAAATGTATATTATTTTTCAAGTGTTATTGAAATTCGAATGCAACTCTGTTTAAAGATAGGATACATCAGACTTCAGCTTACACATTAATTGCCTATCTGTATAATTTAGTACCGTACAGTCATAAAAATGATGCTAGAAAAACTATATGTAACTTCTGGTCTGTACAAGAAAGCATAGACTTGTATACTCATACTCTTCCTCACTATATACAATTATAAACTCTGAAAATAACTCAAGAATAACCAGAGGATAACTGTGAAAGTTGCTGAAAAATAGGGAACTGGTTTGAGACCCCAGCATTAGTGAAACAGTACAACAGTAGGTATCTTATACCCTCTACCCAACAGAAAAAGGTGATCCGGTCCTGGGATTTCTTGTTTGGTTTTTTGGGTTTTTAAAAATTTTTTGAAATAGTTTTTCAATTTAAATTTTCCAGTTTTATTGAGATATAATTAATATATAACATATGTGTAATTGTTCATAGTAGTCTGTTTGGTCCTTTGAATTTCTGAGGAGTGAATTGTAATGTCTCCTCTATCATTTCTGATTTTATTAGTCTTCTCTGTTTTTTTTCACTTACAGTTGACATTTAATATTATTTTATATTAGTTTCAAGTGTATAGCATAGTGGTTAGACATTTATATAATTTGTAAAGTAATCTCCCAGATTAGTCTAATACCCACCTGGCACTATACTAGTTATTAAAATATTATTATTGGCTATAGTCCCTATGCTGTATTTCACATACCCATGACTATTTTGTAACTACTAGTCTGTTCTTCTTAATCCATTTTCACAATTTTTTTTTAGACAGCCACCCGAACCCCTCACCTCTGGCAACCATCAGTTTGTTCTCTGTATCAGTGAACATCTTTCTGTTTTGTTTGTCCATTTATTTTGTTCTTTAGATATCACATATAAGTAAAATAGTATGATCTTTGTCATTCTCTGTTTGAATTATTTTACTTAGCATAATACACTCTAGGTCCACACATGTTGTTACAGATGGCAACATTTAAATTTTTAATGGCTGAGAAATATACTACTATATATAGGGATCACTCTTCTTCATCCAACTATTTATGGGCACTTAGGTTGCTTACATATTTTGGCTATTATTAATAGTGCTACAATGATCATAGGCCTGCATATATCTTTTCCAATTAGTGCTTTGGATTTCTTCAGATACATACTCACAAGTGGAATTACTGGGTTATAAGGTAGTTCTATTTTTAAGTTTTTGTGGAACCACCGCTGTTTTCTATAGTGGCGGCACCAATGTGCAATCCCACCAACAGTGCATGAGTGTTCCCTCTTCTCCATATTCTCACCAACACTTCCTATTTTTTGATTTATTAATAATTGCCATTTTGACAGGTGATACCTCATTGCGGTTTGAATTTGCATTTCTCTGATGATTAGTGATGGCTGAGCATCTTTTCCTGTGTCTATTGGCTATCTATATGTCCTCTTTAAAGAAAGGCTTATTAAGGTCCTTTATTCATTGTTTTAATTGGATTATTTTATTTATTTATTTTTTTGGTGTTGAGTTGTATGGGTTCTTTATAAATGTTGGATATTAACCCCTTATCAGATGTGTTATTGGCAAATATCTTCTTCTATTCAGTAGGTTTTCTTTACATTTGGTTGATGGTTTTCTTTGCTGCACAAAAGTTTTTTAGTTTGATGTAGTCCCATTTGTTTATTTTTTCTTTTGTCTCCCTTGCCCAAGAAGATATATCAGAAAAAAATATATTACTAAGAGCAATGTCAGAAAGTTTATTGCCTATGTTTTCTTCTAGAAGTTTTATTGTTTTGGGTCTTACACTTAAGTCTTTAGTCCATTTTCAGTTTACTCTTATATATGGTGTGAAAAGGTGGTTCAGCTTCATTTTTGCATGTATCTGTCCAGTTTCCCCAATGCCATTTATTGAATAGACTATCTTTACCCAATTGGATATTCTTGTCTCCTTTAAATAACATATAGGCATACATTTATTTCTGGGCTCTCTATTTTGTTCCATTGATTCATGTATTTGTTTTTATGCTACTACCAGGTTGTTTGGATTACCATAGTCTTGCAGTATAGTTTAATATCAGGTAGCATGATACCTGCAACTTCTTTCTAAAAATTGCCGTGGCTATTCAGGAAGTTTTATGGTTTCATCTAAAATTTAAGATTATTTGTTCTAGTTTTCTGAAAAATGCCTCTGACATTTTGATAGGGATTGCACTGAATCTATAAATTGCTTTGTGTAGTATGGACAATTTAATGATGCTAATTATTCCTATTCTTGCGCACAATATATGCTTCCAATTATTTGTATTTTCTTCAATTTCTTTCTTCATTCTCATGATTTTCTAGGTACAGAAAATTTAGTTAAATTTATTTCTAGGTATTTTATTATTTTTGATACAACTGTAAATTAATTGTTTTATTAATTTCTTTTTCTGATAGCTTATTATTGGTACATTAAATACAGCTGATTTCTGAATATTAATTTTGTATCCTGCTAATTTACTGAATTCATTTGTCACTTCTAATCATCTTCATAAAATCTTTGTGGTTATCTACTTATAGTGTTATGTCAGCTGCAAATAATGAGTTTTACTTCTTCCTTTCCAATTTGGATGCCTTTATTTCTTTTTCTTGTCTGACAGCTGTGGCTAGGACTTCTAATACTATGTTGAATAAAAGTGGTGAAAGTGGACTTCCTTGTCTTGCTCCTGATCTTAAGGAAAATGCTTTTAAATTTTCCTCATTGAAAATTATGTTGGCTAAAGGTTTGTCCTATATGGCCTCTATGATGTGGAAGTGTTTTCCCTCTATTCCCACTTTGCTAAGAGTCTTTCACATAAGTGGATACTGGATTTTGCCAAATGCCTTTCTGCATCTATTAAAATAATCATATAATTTTTATCCTTCATCTTATTTATGTGGTATCATCTTAATTGATTTGCAGATACTGAATCAATCTTGCATTCCAGGAATAAATCCCACTTGATTATGGTGTATGATCTTTTTAATGTATTGTTGAATTTGGTTTGCTAATGCTTTGTTGAGAATTTTTTCATCTGTATTCATAATTTTTTTTCTTCTTTTCTTTTCTTTTCTTTTCTTTCTTTTCTTTGGAATATCTGTCTGACTTTGGAATCAGAGTAATGGTGGCCTCATAAAATAAAATTGAGAGGCTTCCTTCCTTTTGAATTTTTTTGAATAGTTTGAGAATAAAAGGTATTAATTCTTTTTTGAATATTTGGTAAACTTCACCTGTGAAGCCATTGGGTCAGCCCTGGCATTTCTTTACTGCCAACCCAGAACAAGATGTGGCCCAGGTAGGATAATTCCTCTCCATGGTTAATCAGGAGTCTCACCTATAACACCAGGCAAAAATTGGCTGAACTATCATGGGGACAGATTAAGATACTCTACTGACTTTAAAATCAAGGAAAATGCTCTTTTTCTCTGCCAGGTTTGAGACTTAGATCTCTCTCCAACAGACACCATGTAGTTATGAGAAACCAACGAAGGGGATCCACCACTAGTGCCTAGCCCATGACAGGCTCTTCTTCCCCACAGGGCAAGAAACTCTTCTCTCAGCCTAGAAACCATTTATCTGGCAGCATTGGCAAAAAGGATCATCCCAACATAAACACCCAAACTGGGAAAGATTCTTTGTCACGTGGTCTGAGAATTCCTTCCCTACAGGTATTAAGTTGCTAAGAATGGGAAAGCAACTTTAGCTCTTTCAAGCAGCATTAGGTGAAACAAGCGACATCCCCATGTCATAAGCTAAAATAAGCAACACACAGCAAAATAGTACTGCAGAAGCTCTGAAAATTAGATGTTCATTGGAACCACAGATCACAGAACTAGGTCACAGATAAACATAGGATTGTCTGCTAAAAAATTATGTAACTAGGACCCAGGACCTCCTTAAATAATAACCAAAATGTCCAGGATTCAATTAAAATGTCACACATTATACATGAAAATCACAACTTGAATGAGAATAGAAAATTAACTGACTCCAACACCAAAAGGAACTAGATATTAAAATGATCTGACAAAAATTTTGATGCAACCATAATGAAAATGATTCTGTAAGCAATTATAAGTTTTCTTGAAACAGGTGGAAAAACAGACTATCTCACCAAAAAAAAAAAAAAAAAAAAAGGAAATTCATTAAAGAAAACAATTGGACAGTAACATGGCAGAATGAGAGATGTTCTCAGCTCTCTACCCTTGAAAAAACAATAACTACACATCAAAAACTCAACAAAAAACAACCAACTTGCACACAAGCACATCTGAACATGGAATCTGCACATAAGAGCTACCACACGTCAGAACCCCAAGAGTTGGGTGGTAGACTGGGGAAAGCATAGAAGCTGCCTCGTGCAGCTGGAGCTCCCTGCAAGAGGAGGGGGAGGGGAGAAATTTCTGCCAGTTCTCTGATCAACCCAGCCTGAGAGAGCTGTGAGCTCCATTCAGCAGTGCTGCCCAGTGAACATGGCAGAAAGCAGAGAATCAGAGATGGCAGAGAAGGAACAGATAATTATTACTGGCTGCGGTTGCAAAACACAAGGCTGAGCCATAGACCCCATCCTCCAACACAAAGTGCCCCTCACCCCATATCCTCCAAGACCAAACACTGCAGAGTTCTAGGGAATCTGAGCAAGCACTACTGAAACGGTTGCTAACACTGAAAGAGATTGAGACTGAGGATAGCAAACACGATTGAATATTATTTTTTTTTTAAAAAAAGGTATTATTAAGACTTAAAATAGGCAGGGATCCAAGAGGCTTAGGCATCACCTATTGAAAACCAATGAAAAAATGCCTTTTTTGCAACAGGCTAAAAACAGATATTCATATAATAAATCTACTTTCTAGAAAAAAGGCAGAATACACTTTCATTAATGCCCAGGCAGAGAAATACTACATTATACACCATGAACAAACAAGGCATTTCAGAAAGAAAGAGAAAAATCTCTAGAAAATAAGCTTACGGACATAGAAATATGCTACTTAAATGACAGAATTCAGGATGGTGCTTCTGAAAAAACTCAGTGAGATCCAAAACAATTCATATCAACAATTTCAGGAATTGAAAAAACAACTAGAGATGCAGAATGAGTTTGTAGCATGGAGATTGAAACCTTCAAAAAGAACTGAATAGAACTTCCGAAGATAAAAAAAAAAAAAAATCCCCGCAAGAGTTGAAAAATGAAACAGCAAGCTTGGGAAATAGAGTCAATAAATGAGGAAAGGATCAGTGATATCGAAGACGGAAGTCTAGAAATAAATCAGAAGGAAGAAGAGAGAAACTGAAGAATGAAAAATAATGAAATATAAAAACTAGCTGATACTATCAGGAGAGGAAACATAAGAATAATGGGCATTCTTGAAGGGGAGGAAAAAGAGCAGGGATTAGAAAGCATTTTCAGACAAATAGTTGATGAGAATGTCCCAAATCTAAGGAATAAGCTGGAGCTTGGAATTCAAGAAGTCAACAGAACACCCAAACATCTCAACCCAAAAAGGCTTTAACCAAGACACATTGTATTAAAATTAACAACAAAGAAAATTCTCAGGGCAGTCAGGGAAAAGAAGATGGTAATCTATAAAGGAAAACCCATTAGATTATTGTTGGACTTCGCAGCACAAACCTTATAAGCAAGAAAGGAAGTGAATCAAATTTTCAAACTATTAAGTGAAAGAAACTACCAGCCAAGAATAATGTATTCGGCTAAGCTGTCCTTTAGATATGAAGGAGAAATAAAGACCTTTCTAGACATACAAAATTTGAGGGAATTTTCCACTACAAGGCCTACATTACAGGAAATATTGAAAGGGGTCAGATCACATAAAACAAAATGACAAAAAAAAATACATAATGAGTAATAAGGCAACTAGCAGGCATTTAAAGAAGCAAAGTACAACCTTTACTAAGAACAGGGAATTATAAGCTTAAACAATAAGAAATTTGCAATAGCAAGATAGTAATGAATGTTCAGCATACACAGGGACTAATTAAGACAACAATGACTGAAAAGGGGAGAAATCAAAGAACCACATTCACAAAGGGGAATGGAGATAAGTCACATGCAGAAAAAATGGACGACTACATATTCATAATGGTAACCTCATTCCAAAGATTCAGAACCGAAGTATTTAACATAAAACAAGAATGACTAGAGGGAAAATTCACAAAAGCCAACCAAAATAAAGAAAGCAGAAACACAAAGACAAGGAAGCAATGGAAACACCGAGCTACCAGAAAGCAAAAGGAAAAATGGCTTTAAGAAGACCTCATATTTTAATAATCACCCTAAATGGAGATGGACTGAACTCACCAATAAAAAGGCACAGAGCTGCAGATTGGATCAAAAAGAAAACCCAACCATATGCTGCCTACAGGAGACACATCTCAGTTCCAAAGACAAATATAGACTCAAAGTGAAAGGGTAGAAAGATATTTCAAGCAAATGGCATTCAGAGAAAAGCAGGAGTAGTGGTACTAATATCAAATGAAATAGACTTCAAAATAAAAAAAAGTAAAAAAGATACTGAGGGACTTCTTAATGATAAATGGAATCATGCACCAAGAAGATATAACACTTATTAATATCTATGCTCCCTGAAATATGTAAAGCAATTTCTAACAGAACTAAAGGGAGAAACAGACCAAAACATTATCATAGTAGGGGACCTAACTACCCCACCATCGGATATGGAAAGATCATCAAACAGAAACTATCAATAAGTAAATAACAACCTTAAAATGACACATTAGACCAACTGGACATAATTGACATTTACAGTGCCTTTCATCCCAAAACAGCTTCCTATACATTCTACCTAGTACACATGGAACATTTTTAAGGATCGACCACATACTGTGACACAGAGAGAGCCTTAAGAAATATGAGAGGATTGAAATCGTACCAACCATATTCTCTGATCATAATGCTCTAAAACTAGAGATTAACAGCTGAAAGAAAGAAAGAAAGAAAGAAAGAAAGAAAGAAAGAAAGAAAGAAAGAAGGAAGGAAGGAAGGAAGGAAGGAAGGAAGGAAGGAAGGAAGGAAGGAAGGAAGGAAGGAAGGAAGGAAGAAAGAGAAGAAAGAAAGAAAGAAAAAGGCAGGAAGAACCACAAATACATGGGGATTAAACGACATGCTACTGAAGAATGACTGGGTCAGACAAGAAATAAAAAGAGAGATCAAGAGATACAAAGAAACAAACATATCAAAACATTTGGGACATGACAAAAATGGTAATAAGAGGAAAGGTCATATCATTACAGGCCTATCTCTAAAAACAAAAACAAGCCCAAATAAACAACCTAACACTTCATCTCTAAAAACCTAGAAAAGGAAGAACGAGTGAAGCCTAAAGTTGGCAGAAGGAAAGAAATAATCAAAATTAAAGCAGAATTAAATAAAATTGTAAACAAAAAAGAACAATGTAAAAAATAAATGCAATGAAGAGCTGATTCTTTGATAAGGTTAATAAAAATGACAAACCCCTGGCTAGACTCACTAATGAGAAAGGAGGAAGGACACAAATAAAAATATCAGGGATGAAAGAAGAGAAAGTAAGATACATACTGCAGATATACAAAGGAACATACAAAGAATACTATGAAACAATATATAACACCAAATTTAATAACCTAGAAGAAATGGACAAGTATTTAGAAAAATACAATTTTCCTAAACTGAATCAAGGAGAATCAGAAAATTTAAATAGACCAATTGGAGGTATAGAAATTAAAACAATTATAAAAACCTACCAAAAAGTAAATGTCCTGGACCAGATGGCTTCACCAGTGAATTCCATCAAACACTCAAAGAAAACTTAATACCTATTCTCAAACTCTTCCAAAAAATCAAAGAGGAGGCAATACTTCCCAATTCATTTTATTAGGCCAATATTACCCTGATACCAAAACCTGGTAAAAATAACTCAAAAAAAGAAAACTACAAAATGATATCTGTCATGAACACAGATACAAAAATCCTAAACAAGATGCTAGTGAACTGAATACAGCAACACTTTTAAAAGATAATACACCATGATCAAGTGGGCTTAATCTCATAGGCACATATGCAAATCTAATAATGTGATACACCACATAAACAAATTAAAGATAAGAATTACATGATCATATCAATAGACACAGAAAAAGTCTTCGACAAGATACAGCAACCATTTATGATCGAAACACTTAACAAAATTGGCATAGAAGGAAAGTATCTTAACATAATAAAGTCCATATATGACAAACCCTCAGCTGTTATTATACTTAATGGTGAGAACCTAAAACCTACCCTCTAAGATCAGGAACAAGACAAGGCTGTCCACTACTCCAACTGTTATTCAGTATAACATTGGAGGTCCTAGCAAGTGAAATCAGGCAAGAGAAAGATATAAAAGGCATCCAAATAGGTAACAAAGAATTCAAACTGTCAGTATTTGCATATGACATGATTCTCTATACAGAAAACCCTAACGACTCCACAAGAACACTACTAGAGTCAATAAGCAAATACAGAAAAGTTTCTGGATACAAAATCAATGTTAAAAAATCCATAGAGTTCCTATACTCTAAGAATGAATTGTCAGAAAAGCTACTGAAAAAATAATTCCTTTGCAATTGCAATGACAACAATAGAATACCTAAAAATAAATCTAATGAAACATGTGAAGGACCTATAGGTGAAAACTATAAGACCTTATTAAAAGAAATCAAGGAAGATACAAAGAAATGGAAAGTTATTCCATTGGATTGGAAGAATCAACATAGTTAAAATGAACTGATTACCTAAAGCATTATACAGATTTAATGCAATCTCCATCAAAATCTTTTGGGCATTTTTTAAAGAAATAGAATAAAAAACCATCAGATTGTATAGAAGCACAAAAGACCCTGAATTGCCATAACCATCCTGAGAAAAAAGAATGAGACTGGAGGCATTGCTCTGCCTGACTTCAAATTATACTATAAAGCGACAGTAATCAAAATGGCATGGTATTGGCAGAAAACAGACACACGATCCAGTGGAACAGAACTGAGATGTTCAATATCGCTAGCTATTAGGGAAATGCAAATCAAAACCACAATGCGATACCATCTCACACCTATAATAACTGTTATCAACAGGTCAAGTAATAACAAATGTTGGAGAAGATGCGGAGAAAAAGGAACCCTCATACACTGCTGGTGAAACTGCACATTGGTACAGCCACTGTGGAAAACAGTATGGAGATTTCTCAAAAAACTAAGAATTAATCTACCATAGGATCCAGCAATCCTTTTACTGGATATTTACCCCAAAGACTTGAAAACCCTTATCCAAAAAGATTTTTTGTAAGCCTATGTTCATAGCAGCATTAATCACAGTGGCCAGGACATGGAAGCAACTGAAGTGTCCTATGATATATGATTGGCTAAAGGAGCTGTGGTACTTACAATGGAATATTACTCAGCCATAAGAAGATATGAAATACTGCCAGTTGCAACAACATGGATGGACCTCAAGATAATCATGCTAAGCAAAATAAGCCAGAGAGAAAAAGTTGATATCCCTTACATGAGGGATATAAACCTATAAGCAGTAAACAAACAGGACAAACAAACAGAGACTCATGGACATGGACTATAGACTAGTGATTACCAGAGGGTAGGAGGTAGGCAGAAGAAGTATGTAGAAGGGGTTAAAGAGGTTAAATATGTGGTGACAGAATGAAATCTAACTATGGGTGGTGAACACACAATGCAATATATATATGCCTTACTTTTAAGTTGTATACCTTAAACTTACTGGATTTTATCAACCAGTGTCATCATAAAAAAATAAATGAAAGAAAGAAAGAAAGAAAGAAAGAAAGAAAGAAAGAAAGAAAGAAAGAAAGAAAGAAAGAAAGAAAGAAAGAAAAAACAATTGGAAATAATAGATTGAAAATATAGTAACAACAACAACAAAATTAACCTTGCTAGATGGGCTCAGAAGTAGAGTGGAAATGATAGAGAGTAAAATCAGTGAACCGATGCAACGACATAATCAAAACAACAAAGAGAAAGTAGATTGGAAGAAAGAAATAAACAGGGCTTCAATAACAAAGAACCTAACGTCTGTATCTTCAGAGAGAAAGAGAGGGTAGCTAAACCTTTTTAAAAAGTAATAGCTGAAAACTTCCCAAATTAGGTAAAAGGTATAAACCCACAGATTTGAGAAAGTGGCATGTATGTCCACATGGAAAAATCTTGAGAAATCTTCATATCAAATAAGCAAAACTTTTAGAACTAATGAGTGAGTTCAGCAAGGTCACATGATGTAGCATTTCTATATACTAACGATAAGCATGTAGAAAGCAAAATTAGAAATACAATATCATTTACAATCTCTCAGGGAAAATGAAAGTCTTAGATAAGCTTTAACAGACCTTAATTTTAGGGAAAATGAGTCCTCCTACCATATCCATAAACTTAACAAATATGTTCAGGATCTATATTTTGAAAGTTACAAAATCCGATGGAAGAAATCAAAGGTATAAATAAATAGAATTCTATATTTTTTACATACTGGAATAGTCAATGTAGTAAAGACAGTTTTACCAAATTGATAGGTTTAATATAAATTCTAATCTAGATTCCTACTCTCCAAAATTTTTGTAGATGTAATCGAGCTTAATCTAAAATTTAAATATAAAGTTGCAGGTCCTAGAATAGCCTAAACCATGAAAGACAGCAAGAGGTAGAAATCCCTCTAACCAAGGCCTAATATATAGTTACACTAATGGAGACTATGTGGTATTAGTGGAGGCATAGTCACATAAGTCAGTGGAACAGAATTCAGAGTCCAAAAATAGATCCGCGCAAATTTATTTTTAAATTGTACACCTGAATTGTACACCACACAAATTTACTTTTATATTGTACACCTGAAACTTAGTGGACTTTTTGCAACTAATTTATTGCAATGGTGCAAAAATAATGTAATAAAAGAAGAATAGCTTTTTTAACAAATGGTGGAGCAACTGAAAATCCTCAGGCAAAAATATAAACTTTAACCTAAACCTTATACTTTACGCAAAAATTAACTGAAAATGCATTACATATTTAAATGTAGGACATCAAACTATAAAAATTATATTAAAAACAATAGAAAATCTTCAGGATTTAGGACTAGACAAAGAGTTCTTAGACTTAACAACAATATCACAACCCATAAAAGGAAAATTTGATAAATTGGAACTCAGCAACATTAAAAACTTTTGTTCTGCCAAACACCCTATGAAAAGAATGAAGAGACAAGCTACAGATGGGAAGAACTGCTACTTGCAGATCTAAAATGAATAACTATCTAGAATATATAAAGAACTCCCAAAACTCAACAGTGAAAGAAAAACTGTTGACTTAGAATTCTATAAGTGAAAATATGCTTCAAAATTAAAGTTGAAATTAAAATAGTTTAAGGTAAAAGAAAATGAAGATAATTTATCACCACCATACCTGGACTGTAAGAAATGCTAAGGAAACATTTTCAGGCTGAAGTGAAATCATGATAGCTGAAAACTTGTATACTATAAGGAATGAAGACTGTGTAAGTGGTAAATGAAAAGACTTTTTTTCTTCTTAATTCCTTTAAATACTTGTGAAGGATTACACTACAGCCCTATTGGGGTTTATAACATGAAGATACACTACATATGATAATTGTAGTACAAAGAATAGGAATATAGTTAATGGTCTCAAATGTTTTTGGTGTTTCTAAATTAATTTGAAGTGGTATAAATTTTAACTCTAATGGACCATGAAACATTAAGGATATGTACTATAGTCCAGAAAAACCACTAAAAACTATATAAATGACTATAGCTAGACACCCAATATATTCATTAAAAGCCAGAAATTTTCAGTATGAATAAAAAAGCCTGACTGTATACTACAGGTGTTGCACTTTAAAATAAAGATACAGAAAGACTGAAATTAATGGATGAAAAAAAAATGCCAAGCAAACAATAAGCATAAGAAGAATGGAGTGGTAATATTAATATCAGATGAACTTGTCTTTAAGATAAAGATTATTATCAAAGATAAATAAGGACATATATAATAATAATAAAAAGTTCCACTATATTTAGAATAAAGATATAAATATAGAAAGATATAACAATACGTAATGTACCTAAAAAGAAAGCTTCAAAATTCAAGAAAAGAACTGAAAACATTTTTAAAAATTGACAATTCCATGATTAGAGATAAAGATTATAAAACCTCTCTTAGCAATTGATAGAATGAGAACAATCAATCAATCAAGAAAACTTAGAAGATCTGAACATTTTTAACTAACTAACCTAACTGATGACTACAGAACATTACACCCAAGAACTATAGAATATGTGTTCTTTTTAATTGCAAATGATACATTCACTACAATAAACCACATGTTAAGCAATAAGATGTCTCAAATTTAAAAAAATTTAAATCAGAGTATTCCCTATAACATATAGGATTAAATTAGTAATAGTAAATATCTTTAAATCGGCAATTATTTGAAAATAAACAACATATTTCTAAATCTATAGATGAAAAAGAAATCAAAAGGGAAATTATAATGAATGATAACAAAAACACAACATACTAAAATTTGTGTGATGCATCTAAAATAGTGCTTATGAGAAAATTTATATCTTAAATTATTAGAAAAATATATTTAAAGTGAATCATTTAAGATTCCATCTAAGAAAGTAAAAACCTCAAAGTATAAATCAGAAAGAAAATAAACATAAGATCAGAGCTCAATGAAATATAAATATCAATGGAAAACATCAACAAAATTAATAAACCTAGCTAGATTTGCCAAGAAGAAAAAGAAAAAAGAAATTATGATTATCAAGAATTGAACAAATAAGATAAAATATAAATGTCTTAAAAATATCACTATATAACTTATGAAAACTGATGAAAGATATGATGAAAAACATGTATGGTCCTGTATCTAATACAGGAATTGAATTTGTTATCAAAATCCTTTCCACAAGAAAATCTCCACATTAAGATGATTCACTGATGAATATTCTATCAAATATTTTAAAAAGAAATAACACCAATATTACAAAAAAAAATCTTCGAGGAAATATGGAAGGGAGAAACACTTTATAATTGGTTTTGGGAAACCAGTATAACTCTAATGTTGAAAGCTGATGGAAATATTACCAAAAAAACAAACAAACAAAAAAAAAACCCTCTAAACAAATATTTCTTATAAATAAAGTCAAAAGAGATTTTAAACAAGATATTAGCCAATTCAGTTCAGCCAATATATGTAGAATAATAATACATCTGTCCTAAGAATGCAAGCCTGGTTTAACATTCATAAATCAGTCAATATAATTCACCATATTAATACAATAAAGACAAAACTAATATGATCGTTTCAATTTTTGAAAATGCTACATTGTGCTGAGAAAATGCTATGAGTGCTGTTCCAATAATGTCTGAAAAAGCCAGGCTGCCCATTCCCATCATTTCTATCAAACCTCATACCGGAGGTCCAGCTGATTTCTGTAAGGCAATAAAAATACTTACAAGGCCTAAAGTTCAAGAAGAAAGAAAACTGCCTCTATTTGTAGAGAACATAATTTTTAACACAGAAAAAGCTAAAGAAACTACAATAAAGATACTAAAAATAAATGAGCTAGCAAGGCCAAAGGATACAATTAAAAATCAATTGTATTTTCATGCACTAACAGAAAAAAAAATTGAAAATGAAATTTCTGAAATAATTCCTTTTATGACATCAAAAACTAATGATTTGGAAGTAAGTTTAACAAAGGATATAGAAGACATTCACACGGAAAACTACAATACATTAAGAAAGATAATTATTAGTCCCTTCAGCCTCCGTTGACGCCACCCTTCTGCCAAAGCTCTGGGTCCACCTCTGGGCGGTGGTCCTCTGTAGGAGCAAAGAGGTGGTAGGCGACCCACTGCAGGACCAGCGGTCCTGTGCATTCCACCACAGAGGGAGCAGCATCTCTGCAGAGTTGGCTCAAGGTGCCCCTTGTTCTAAGGATATTTCCACTGCCGTACTGTGAGTACACGGCTTCAGCAGGACTTAGAATTTCTGGAGAGTTGTCTTTGCGAAAAGGCTATCCTATCTTGAAATTCCATCTCTTATTTTTCCTTAAGAATATCCAGAAACCATGAACAGCTTTAGTAACAAAGAGTTTGACTACCATTTCCTCATTGAAGACTGTACTGCCAAGGACATTTTAGACCAAAACATTAATGATGTTTCTATGTTTCTATGTTGCAGACTTGGGAGACATTCTAAAGAAACATCTGAAATGGTTGAAAGCTCTTCTTTGGGTCACCTCCTTTCATTCAGTCAAATGCAATTATAGCAGAACCATAGTTAAGACTCTCGATGCCCTCAGACAGAATTTGACTGTGCCAGTAATACAAATAAAAATTGGTGCAGGAGTCTTGGGGTACCTTCAGAAAAGATTTTCTATGCAAATCCTTGCAAACAAGTGTCTCAGATTATATATGCTGCCAATAATGGAGTCCAGATGATGACTTTTGATAAGTGAAGTTAAGCCAATGAAAGTTGCCAGGGCACATCCAAAAGCAAAGTTGGTTTTGTAGATTGTCACTGACGATTCCAAAGCAGTCTGTCACCTCAGTATTAAATTTGGCCAAACTCAAAACCAGCAGGCTTCTTTTGGAACAGGAGAAAGAGCTAAATATTGATGTCATTGGTGTTAGCTTCCATGTGGAAAGTGGCTGTACTGATCCTGAGATCTTCGTGCATGCCATCTCTGATATCCGCTGTGTTTTTGACATGGGAGCTGAAGTTTGTTTCAACATGTATCTGCTTGATATCTGTGGCAGCTTTCCTGGATCTAAAAGGGTGTGAAGGTTAAATTTGAAGAGAACATCAGCATAATCAACCCAACAATGGACAAGTGTTTTCTGTCAACCTCAAAGTGATACTCATAGCTTAGCCAGGTAGATATTATTTTGCATCAACTTTCACGCTTGCAGTTAATATCATTGCCAAAAACAAAAAAAAACAAAAACAAAAAACAAACAAACAAACAAAACAACCAAAAACCCCCTCATATTAAAGGAACAAACAGGCTCTGATAATGAAGATGAGTCAAGTGAAAAAACCTTTATGTATTACTAAATGAGGGAGAATATGAATCATTTAATTGCATCTTCTATGATCATGCACATGTGAAGCCCCTTTTGCACAAGAGGCTCAAACCAGATAAGAAGTGTTATTTATTTAGCATACAAAGATTTACATGTATTGGCCTCGATTGCATTAATGAGGGCTGTGGCTTGCCCAAGATGTGTGTGGGTGACTAGATCTCTTTGAAAATAAGGGTGCTTACATCATTGCTGTTGCTTCTACTTTCAGTGAATTCCAGAGGCTATTTACTATGTGATAATGGGGCTGACATGACTTCTCACCGGAAGTGGAGGAGCAGGATGTCAGCATTCTGAGCCTTAGGCCTGAAAGAGCCAGATGAAATGCCATCCAGCAGCCTGGTGGGTGCTTCAGCTGGTATTAATATATAATGTCATTTTTGTAGCTGTGAGTGCTTGAATTAAGGGATTTGGTGGGACCATTCAACTCAATTACTGTTAGTTTTGAAATGTCGTTGTAAGTAGAACAATGTGGAAGACTAGAAGATGGGGTCACACATCTATTTCTATGGAAAGAATTTGAATATTTATTTTATAAAGATTTTTATTCATTTTTCAAACATGCTACTAAAGAGCACTGCTCAGCTGCCGAACAAGCAGTTGCAGCTAGTGCATTGACAGAACAGGCCAGAGCTTAGTGCTGTGACTTATTTTTAAAGTAAAGTATCTTGAAATTTTAAAGAAGAAAAAAAGAAAGATAATAAAAGAGGTCTAAATAATGGAGTGTATCTAATGGAATTCATTAATTTGAAGTCCTAAAATTAAGACATCAATACATTCTAAATTGATCTATAGATTCAGTGTAATCTCAAGCACAATCCCAACAAATGCTTTGGAGATTTGAATGTTTTTAAGGAAACACAAATGACCTAAAGTATCCAAAGCAATCTTGAAAAAGAATGAAGTTGAAGAATTAACATTAGCTAACCTCAAGACTAACTGTAAAACTTAATAATCAAGACAAATATTAACTCGCGTAGGATTGATAAACATTATCAGTGCAATTGAACAGAGTCCAAAATATCATCATATATTAGTGGTAAATCAAGTTTTGTTTAAGGTACCAAAATATTCCAAAAAGATAGAAAAGCTTATTCAACAAATTATCTAGAATAACTGGATATCCATATGGAAATAATTAACCTCAAACATTATATGAAACTATATACATAAATTAATTCAAGTTATTTCGTAAACTAAAATATATTAGCTAGAACTATGCAGCTTTGGAAAAATAATCATAATATAATCACTTTGTAATTTGGTGCTCAGCAAAGGCTTTGTAGACAGAGCTAAGAGAGCAATAACCATAAAAGAAAAAAGATGATAAATTAAACTTCATGGAACATACAAATTGTTATCAAAAGGCATTTTTAAAAATAAATAGGTGGCCTAAAGATAGGGAAGAAATATTAACAAAAGATTGCTATACACAATATATTAAAAACCTCTTATAACTGATTAAAATATGAAAAAGTCAATTAAAAATGAACCACATCTTTCGATAAGACATTTGACGAGACACAAATGACCAATAAGCACCTGAAAAACTGTTCAATATCACTTGTGACAGGAAAATGCTATTATAAGCACAAGAAGATACCCACACATCTCATCAGAAGGATTAAAATGAAAAAGAATGACCTAACTAAATGTTAGGAAGAATGTGGAGCAGTTGTTAACTCTCGTAAATTGTTAATGGGAGTATAATACGGCATGACCAAATTGGAAAAAAAAAATCTGATGACTTTTTATGAAACTAAACATATATTTACTTTTTTGACACAACTCTTCAGTATTTATCCGAGAGAAATAAAAACATATGTTCACAAAAATACTTGTACAAATATATTTATAGCAACTTATTCACAAGAGTCAAAGCCTGAAAATAGTTGGTATTTCCATCAAAGGATAATGGATAAAGAAATTATAGTATGTTCACATAATGAAACACTTCATAGCAGTAATAAACTACTGGTATATACAACAATATGGACTAATCTCAAAAATACTCTCCTGAATGAAAAAAGCTCTAAACCTAAAGTATACACTGTGTGATCAAATTTATAGAATCTATAAGCAGGCAAAATTTTCTATGGCAAGAAAAATCATAGCAGTTGTTGCCTGTAAAGGGTGGGGTTGGAATTTACTTGGAAGGGGCATGAGGAAACTTTCTAGTTGATGCTCACATTCAATCTCTTGATAATTATCTAAGTGAAACAGGTAAATTTATTTATAAGAATTCATCACATGATATACTTATGATTTCTACATTTTACTTTATGGAAATTTTACCTTCAAAGAAAAAAGGAATCCAATACAAATATCAGACAATAGTCATAAGTATGGTCAAGTATTTAGTGGAAATGTATTGATGCTTTCAATTTACCATGAAATGTTTTAAAAAATTAAGAAGCATTGATTGATGAGTAGAGGAGTAGATGATTGGGTATATGATAAGCAAGTCTACTAAAATGTTCATTTTAAAATCTTGATAATGGATATAAGGGTATTTGCTATAATGTATTTTAAATTTTTTCTATATTTGAAAAATTTTATAGTAATTAAATATTGGGGAAAGTCAATACATTTGTCTTATTAATTATCATTTGCACAATCCATTTCATTAATCACATTGAAAACAGTCTTTAAAGCAAATTTAATTAGAGGGAATGCATATGAGATTTTATTTTTCTTCTGATTTCCAAATTTTTAATAACGTTTCACTGATACATATAAATACATGTATTATTATTGTTTATTGATATGTATTATTGTTTATTGATATTATTATTTAGTTCTTTTTGTTATATGATAGTGATTATTATATATGTATTATAGATATTATTATTTAGTTCTTTTTGTTATATGATAGTGATTATTATATATGTATTATAGATTCTAAGATATATGATAATATTTCTTAGATGATTCTGAATGGTAGTGATTGATGATTTCAATTTTGTTAATACTTTCACTGAAACATATTTTAAGTCACTGAAAACAAATATAGGAAGAGATGCTCACAATTGGTTCTTATTAGCCTGTGTACACTGGCTCCAATATCCCTCTGTTCCAACCTCATCAAATAGGTTAGGGATAGTTATGGACTGAACTGTGCCCCTGAAAAATTCATATGTTGAAGCTTTAACTCTCAATGTAACTGTATTTGGAGGTAGGGCATTTAGTGAGATAATTATGGTTAATGAGGTCATAAGGGTGAGGTAGGGCTCCAATAGGTCTGATGTGTCCTTATAAGAAGAGAAAAAAATAGAGATTTCTTTCTCTCTCCCTCCCATGTGCACAGGAGAAAGCCCATGTGAGGACATAGGGAGAAGACATCCATCTGCAATCTAGGAAGCAAGTCTTCACCAGAAACCAATCCTCATTCCACTTTCATCTTGGATTTCTAGCCTCCTGAACTGTAAGAAAATAACTTTGTGCTGTTTAAATCATCCAGTCTGTGGAATATGTTATGGAAGCCTAAGCTGAGTAATACAAGAATCACACTTTATTCTCTGAAAGAATGATTTCAGATTAGTATTACTATTTTCTCTTATTTTTTTTTTTTTAGTATTCACGGGGTTTTGATTGATGAGATTGAATACTTTCTTATCACTCTTAAAAACAGTATATCCTAGAAAAATCTTACTTCTTTATAAGGAAAATGACATTGATCACATTGTCTTTTAAAAGAATTTTCATATGCCAAGAAAAGAAAAGAAAATGAAGAAAACAGCTAAAAGAACCTCAGGATCCTACTGCCTGAAAACACATTTAGAGTTGGCTACATAATTAGCAGTAATTTTTGTCAGAAGCTATTGAAGAAGGATTTATGCTAATAGTGATTCTCTTTATCTTATGCTAAGGTATTAATTTAATTAGTGGCTCACTTTCTCTTTAGCTACAACATTAGCTAAATCACACTGGGAAAATAAAACCAGAGGCAGAAACTAATTGGAAACATTGCTTTTAGGTAATGAAACACCCACACATCCATTTTAGGGATTCATTAAGTTTTAGTTTGGAGAAATTTTCATATAACTCACCTGAAAAATGCATAATTGTGATTGAAAAACAAAAATGCCGAGATCATTGAATATAAGGGGGTCTTTGACAATTCATTTCACATCACCAAACACTTCATCAAAATTTTCCTAAATATAGGTGCTCCAAAGATAATAAATATATGAACAAGGCAGTAGTATTCCACTATTTAAGTAGCCTAATAGAAGAGTGCAGGTCCCAGGTCTGGCTGGTCCCAGGTCTAGCTGTGATCCAGGCTCACAGCTAGGAATAGGACTCTGGATTTAGAATGTTACACTAATGTAGTAGGGTGCCTGCACCCAGCTCATTCAAGCATGATTCAACTTATTATATCACACATGCATGGCAGAATGCCACTATTGTACTCTGACCTATATATGGAGCCCATGCAGTCCCATAGGGAGCAAAAGCAGAGTGTGTTCCCCACAATAGAAGCATATTCCCTACAATAAAGTTGGTTTCTGTCATTTCATTCTCATGTCAGCCCTTGTGCATTCTTCCAACTGGGCCTCTCACCACTGAAACCTTCCCTTCTAGATCAGCTTGGCACTGACAAAGAGAAACACATTTAAGCCTCTAACAGGTGATAGAGGCAAATAATAGTTTTATATAGAGTGTTATAGAAACACAATAAGAGATCAGTATAGTCTTTGTAGGTAGAAGACAAAGTCTACAGTGTTATAGTTTATTCCTATCAGCTTTCATATTTTTAAGACAACTGCTAAGATAAGTCAAAATATCCCTCAGAAAAGTAGAAGAAGGCACATTTATTCCAAGTCCTATAGTTTACTAAGCAGTTTGCTCAAGCCAAAAGAAGGGCATTCTAGGTAACAACAGAAATAGCTGGTGGGGTATCTTCATTTGGAGAATTCCAGAATGATCACTGTGGGTGAGACTTCAGCAACAAGTGAGTACATTGGGAGTAAATGAGTATGATTATCATAAAAGCCAAAAGTGATATCTGAAAGGTGAATCTGTTTTATCAACAATGAAAAAGAAGTGGTTTGGGAAGGAAGTTCCGGTCAAGATGGAAGGGTAGATAAACATTGTGCTTGCCTCTTTCTATTATCACATTAAAATTACAATTAAATTATTGGACAGTCAACCTGGAGAACCATCTGAAAATTAGCTGAACAGAACTCCTATAACTTAGAACACAAAGAAGCGGCCACATCGAGACTAGTAGGAGGGGCGGAGACATGAAACAGGCTGTTCCCGCACTCACATGTAGCAGTTGAACATTGGGAGGAATATCTTGGCCACAGAGGTACCCCTGGAGGAGTGAGTGGCCCCATCCCCACACTGAGCTCCCAGCCCAGGGTTCCAGTGCCAGGAAAGGTAATCCCCACAACATCTGGCTGTGAAAATCATCAGGTTTTCCAATTTCTGGATGAGATAGAGGGCTGTTGGAACCCAGATATCACCTTAAAGGTCCGCACACTTGCTTTCAGACACTCTCCTTGGACTCTGGTGGAAGGATAGCAACACATGAGGTGCCATAGACATACAGGGAAAGACTGATTTGTGTGGGTTCAAGGCCAGGGTTAAAGTGACTATTATTCCTTAGTTGAGCCCTTCCACTGTGCAGCTTACGGATTGACATTATCTTGCTTATGTAAAGTCAGTTCCCCAACATGCTCAAATCCGAATCTTTCAGACAGAAAATCAAGAATACAAAAGATCAATTAAATCAAGAGCTCGTTCTTTAAAACATAAATGAAATGGATAAACCATTAACCAGACTTTTCAAGAAAGAAAAAAGATGACCCAAATAAATAAAATCAGAAATGAAAGAGAAGTGACAACTTACACCACAAAAAAAACAAGAGATTATAAAAAATACTATGAAAAATTATATGCCAACAAATTAGACAATTTAGAAAAATGAATAAATTTCTAGAAACATAGTCTTCTGAGACCAAATCAAGGAGAAACAGAAAATCTAAACAGACTGATAACTACTAATGAAATCCAATCAATAATCAAAACATTCCTAACAAACGAAAGTCTTGGATGTAGTGGGAGGAATCATTCTACCTAAAATTAAGGTCTATTGAAGACTACCTAAAGCTTTCATTTTCCCTGGTATGATTGTGAATGACATTGTGTTTCTAGTTTTGTTTTCTACATGTTCATTGTTAGTATATAGAAATGCTCTTCATTTTTGGGCCTTGATCTGTGTCATGTGACCTGGATGAACTCACTCATTAGTTCTAAGAATTTTGCTTATTTGGTATGTAGATTTCTTAGGATATTTCCATGTAGACATCCATGCTAGCTTCTTGAATCCATGGTGTTATATCTTTTACTCATTTGGGTAAAATTGGAGAAGTTTTCAGCTTTTATTTTTTAAATACTTTCAGCTTCTCTTTCTTTTTCCTCTCTGATGACACAAAGGAGGCAAGAATATACAAAGCAGTAAAGACAAACACAGTCTATTCAATAAATTGTGTTGGGGAAACTGTACAGATGCATGCAAAAAAATGAAACTGGACCACATTTTTGCACCATATATAAGAGTAAACTCAAAATGGATTAAAGACTTAAGTGTAAGACCCAAAGCAATAAAACTCCTAGAAGAAAACATAGGCAATGAACTTTCCGACATTGCTCTTAGTAATATATTTTTTTCTGATATATCTTCTTGGGCAAGGGAAGCAAAAGAAAAAAAAATAAACAAATGGGACTACATCCAACTAAGAAATTTTGGCAGAGCAAGGAAAACCATAGACCAAACGTAAAGAAAACATACTGAATGGAAGAAGATATTTGCCAATGATACATTGGATAAGGGGTTAATATCCAACATTTATAAAGAACTCATACAACTCAACAACAAAATACAAACAATTCAGTTAAAAAATGGGCAGAGAACCTTAACAGGCATTTCTTCAAAGAGGAAATATAGATGGCCAATAGACATATTAAAAGATGCTCAATGTCACTAATCATAAAAAAAAAAATTAAAACCACAATGAGGTATCATCCATCAAAATGGTTATTTTTAATAAATCAAAATACAGCAAATGTTAGTGAGGATATGGAGAAAAAAGAACTCTCATGCACTGTTGGTGGGATAGCAAATTGATGAAGCTGCTATGGAAAACAGTGGTAGTTTCCCCAAAACTTAAAAATAGAACTACCTTATGACCTAGCAATTTCACTTCTGAGTATGTATCTGAAGAAATCAAAAGCACTAATTGGAAAAGATGTATGCATGCCTATGTTCACTGTATCACTATTAATAATAGCCAAAATATGTAAGCAACCTAAATGTCCATAAATAGACAGTTGGATAAAGAAGATACATACAATAATATATTACTCGACCATTACATACAGTGGTATATTACTCGACCATTAAAAAGTGAAATGTTACCACATGCAACAACATGTGTGGACCTAGAGAGTATTATGCTAAGTAAAATAAGTCAGACAGAGAAAGACAAATATCATATGATTTCACTTATATGTGGAATCTAAAGAAAAATAAATGAGCAAACAAAAAGAAAACAGACTCATAGATAACAGAGAACAAACTGGTGATTGCCAGTTGAAGGGTGGGCTGTTGGGAGACTGGGTGAAAAATGCGAAGGGGTTAAAAAGTACAAATTGATTGTTATAAAATAGTTACAGGGATGTAAAGTACAGTATATGAAATATAGTCAATAATATTTAATAACTATGTACAGTGCCAGGTAGTTTCTAGACTAATTTGGGGGATCACTTTGTAAATTATATAAATGTTTAACCACTATGCTGTACACCTAAAATTAATACAATATTGAATCTCAATTCTCATTGAAAAATAAAAATTAAAAGAAAAACTGAAAAAAAAGAAAAGAAAAGAAAAGAAAAGAAAAGAAAAGAAAAGAAAAGAAAAGAAAAGAAAAGAAAAGGAAAGGAAAGGAAAAAGGAAAGAAAAGAAAAAAAGAAAAGAAAAGGTCCAGTTCCGAAGATGTCTAGGAACAGTTTTACTGATTGATAAGTCCAGATTTTATCACAGTAATTACATATATGAAGACTGTTTCAAGAGTTGTTCTGATCTTTTCCAGAAGCAGGAGAAGTTATATAATGCTGAGCCCTGGGTAAACTAGAAATTCTGGACCCTTGTTTACACATTATTAAGAATTCAAGAGGGCAACAGCAACACATTAAACATGTGGTGCTATCTGCAATTGCACTTATTCTAAGGCACTTGAATCCAGCTCTGGCCAGAACATAGAACCAAGCTAAATATTTCCCATTTCTCTCTTATATGGGTAATCATAGGCTTTAGAATGTACTAAATCCAAATCTGAATCCTAGTTCCATCACATATCAACTACTGGATTTGGGGCAAGTTATTTTCAGTTTCCTCATTGAAATGTGATCATGCAAATTAAACTTCCATTGCAAGTCCCAGCATCACATACAAAATAAACATGTGAATTTTATTCTGGTAAACTTACCAATAACTGAATATATTATAAAATAAGAGTTACGAAAATTAAAGACTTTATAAAATCTTGCAATTAAGGTTAGAACAAGAATTACATTAAAATAATCTTTTGCCTTTCTTCTCTCCACAACCTCCTTGGATATCAATTTCATTCCTCATCCCAGTTGTGAGCCACCAATCATAAGTTAGAGTCACTATAAGATCATTTAATATCATCAACATTTACTATTTAAACAAAAGATATTTATTCATCATTAAAAACAGTTTCCTGCACATAATATATTCCACATACACAATTCATTATTGGAATCATTCACCCTTACTTCTTGGTATTATAGGTAGATTAATTTATGTAGAGACTAAAAATTCTAAAAATTTATTTACTTTCATTTTATCTTTCACTCTTGTACAGAAAAAAATAAGATGGTAATTCTTTTTTTTATGATGCACTCTAACATCTTTATTTTATTCTATTTTATTCTTTTATTTATTTATTTATTTTTTAAATTAAATTTATTGGGGTGACATCGGTTAATACAATTATATAATTTTCAGATGTATATTAAAATTTCACATTTGTCTATTCTATTGTGTATCTACCACCCAAAGTCCTGTTTCCTTCAATTACCATATATTGGATCCCTTTTACCCACTTCACCCTCCACTACTTCCCTATATTTGACCCCCTTTTCACAGCCTACCTCTCCCCTCCTACCACCCATTACACTCTGATAACCATTAGTCTATAGTTCATGTCCACGAGTCTCTGTTTGTCCTGTTCATTTGTTGCTTTTAGGTTTATATCCCACATCTAAGTGATATGTGATTTTCAACTTTTTCTGTCTGGCTTATTTCACTTAGCACACCGATGTGTTCAGGTTCTCTGTCCATTTTATGATTGGATCATTTGCTTTTTGTTGTTATTGACTTGTATGAATTCTTTGCTTATTTTGGATATGAGATCTTTATCAGAGGCATTGCTTGCAAATATATTTTCTCATTGAAATGGCTGTTTCTTTCTCTTGTTGACAATTTCTTGCTGAGCAGAAGCTTTTTGGTTTGATGTTGTCTCATTCATTATTTTAGCTATTACTTCCCTAGCTTTTGAGGTCAAATTCATAAAATCCTCTTTAAGGCCAAGGTCCTTGAGTTTAGTTCCTATGTTTCCTTCTATGCATTGTATTGTTTCAGGTCTTATATTCAGGTCCTTAATCCATTTTGAGTTCATTTTGGTGTGTGGTGATACACACCAGTCTAGTTTCATTCTTTTGCAGGTGATTTCCAGTTTTCCCAGAACAATTTATTGAAGAGGATTTCTTTCTCCTCTGTATGTTTTTCGCTTTTTTTTTTTTTGGTCAAAAATCATTTGCCCATATAAATATGGGTTTACCTCTGGGCTCTTGATTCTGTTCCACTGGTCTGTGTGCCTGTTTTTCGGCCAATACCATACCATTTTGATTATTGTTACTTTGTAATATAATTTGAAGGTAGCAGTGTGATACCTTCGGCCTCGTTTTTTTCTCAGGATAGCTTTGGCAATTCAGGGTTTTTTGTACTTCTATACAAATCTGGCAATGTTTTGTATTAGTTCCTTAAAAAATGTTGATGGATTTTTGATGGGGATTGCATTAAATATGTACAATGCTTTAGGTAATAAGGTCATTTTAATTATGTTGATCTTCCAATCCAAGAACACGAACTATCTTTCCATTTCTTTGTATCGTCTTCGATTTCTTTTAATAGGGTCTTGTAGTTTTCATTATATAGGTCCTTCACTTATTTCATTAAATGTATTCCTATGTATTTTATTCTTTTTGTTGCAATCTCAAAAGGAATTATTATTTTCCACTTCTTTTTCTGACACTTTGTTATTAGAATATAAGAATGGATTTTCGAACATTGATTTTGTATCCAGAAACTTTACTGTATTTGCTTATTTTTTCTAGTAGTGTTCTTGTGGAGTCTTTAGGGTTTTCTATATGGAGAGTCATGTCATCTGCAAATAGTGACAGTTTAATTTCTTCAATTCCTATTTGGATGCCTTTTATATTATTCTATTCCCTGATTGCACTCGCTAGGATCTCCAATGTTATACTGAATAACAGTTGCTATAGTGGACAGTTTTGCTCTGTTTCTGAGATTCGAGGGATAGTTTTTACTTTTTCACCATGAAGTATAATGTTGGCTGAGGGTTTGTCGTATAAGGCCTTTATTGTGTTAAGATACTTTCCTTCTATACCAATTTTGTTAAATGTTTCGATCATAAATGGATGCTGTATCTTGTCTAAAGCTTTTTCTGCATCTACTATATGATCACATGATTCTTATCTTTTAATTTATTTATGTAGTGTATCACGTTAATTGATTTGCATATTTTGAACCATCCCTGTGCCCCTAGGATGAAGTCCATTTGATTGTGGTGTATAATCTTTTAAATATGTTGCTGTATTCAGTTCTCTAGTATCTTATTTAGGATTTTTGTATCTGTGTTCATGAGAGATATTGGTCTGTAGTTTTCTTTTTTTGAGTTATCTTTACCAGGTTTTGGTATCAGGGTAATATTGGCCTCATAAAATGAGGAGAAATATACTACCTCCTCTTTGATCTTTTTAGATGAGTTTGAGGAGAAAAGGTAGTAGATCTTTGAATGTTTGGTAGAATTCACTGGTGAAGCCATCTGGTCCAGGACTTTTACTTTTTGGTAGGCTTTTGATGATTTTTCAATTTCCATACTGCTGATAGGTCTATTTAGATTTTCCAGGTCTTCTTGATTCAGTCAAGAAAGATCGTATTTTTCTAAGTACTGGTCCATTTCTCCTAGGGTATTAAATTTGGTGTTATATATTGTTTCATAGTATTCTTATATGATCCTTGGTATTTCTGCGATGTCAGTCGTAATTTCCCCTCTTTCATCCCTGATTTTATTTGTATCCTTTCTCTTTTTTTTCCTTCACGAGTCTAGCCCAGGGTTGTCAATTTTATTAACCTTCTCAAAGAACCAAATCTTTGTTGCATTTATTTTTTCTATATTTTTTTATTTTCAATTTCATTTATTTCTGCTCTAATTTTGATTTTTTTTTCCCCTCTGATGATTTTAGGCTTCATTTGTTCTTCCTTTTCTAGTTTTTTAAGATGAAACTTTAGGTCATTTATTTGGGCTCATTATTGTTTTTGGAGATAGGCCTGTAATGATATGAACTTTCCTCTTATGACCACTTTTGTCATGTCCCAAATGTTTTGATATGTTGTACTATCATTATCATTTGTTTCTTTGTATCTCTCAATCTCTCTGACCCAGTTATTCTTCTCTGACCCAGTTATTCTTCAGCAGCATGTTGTTTAATCTCCATATTTGTGGTTCTTCCTGATTTCTTTTTGCAGTTGATCTCTAGTTTCAAATCATTATGATCAGAGATATGGTTGGTATGATTTCAATCTTTTCATATTTCTTAAGGCTAACTCTGTGTCCCAGTATGTGGTCGATTCTTGAGAATGTTTCATGTGCACTAGAGAAGAATGTATAAGCAACTGTTTTGGCATGGAAAGCTCTGTAAATGTCAATTATGCCCAGTGAGTCTAATGTGTCATTTAAGGATGTTATTTCCTTATTGATTTTCTGTTTGGATGATCTGTCCATATCCACCAGTGGGATATTTAGGTCCCCTACTACGATAGTGTTTTGGTCTGTTTCTCCCTTTAGTTCTGTTAGTAATTGCTTACCTGTTTTAGGGCATAGATATTAATAAGTGTTATACCTTTTTGGTGCATGATTCTCTTTATTATTATGAAGTGTCTTTCAGTATCTTTCTTTACCTTTTTTATTCTGAAGTCTATTTCACCCGATATTAGTGCCACTACTCCTGCTTTCCTCTGAATGCAATTTGCTTGAAACATCATTTTCTACCCTTTCACTTTGAGTCTATATTTGTCTTTGGAACTGAGATGTGTCTCCTGGAGGCTACATATGGATGGATTTTGTTTTTTGATCCATTCTGCAACTCTGTGCCTTTTTATTGGTGAGTTCAGTCCATTTACATTTAGGGTGATTATTGAAATTTGAGGTCTTCTTATAGCCATTTTTTCTTTTGCTTTCTGGTAGCTCGGTGTTTTCATTGCTTTCTTGTCCTTGTGTTTCTGTTTTCGTCAGTTTAGTTGGCTTTTGTGTGTTTTCCCTCTGGTCCTTCTTATTTTATGTTATATACTTCATTTCCAAGTCTTTAATGTGGGATTACCATTACGAATGGTAATGTAAACGATAGTTATATATATATATATATATATATATATACACAGACATCCATGTTTTTTTCTGTTCATGGTCTTATCTCCATTTTCCTTTGTGAATGTGGATCTGTGAATCTTCCCCTTTTCAGTCATTGTAGTTCCAACCTGTCCCTATGTATGCTGAACATTGATTACTATCTTGCTATAGCAATTCTTTTATTATTATTTAAGCTTATAATGTATTGTTCTTAGTAAGGGTTGCACTCCTCTGCTTCTGTTTGTCTGATAGTCACTTTATTCCTAGTTTTTTTTTGTCATTATATTTTAGGTGAGCTGACCCCTTTTAGTGTTTCCTGTAGTGTAGCCCTCATAGTTGAGCATTCCCTCAATTTTTGAATGTCTGGAAAGGTCTTAATTTCTTCTTCATATCTGTAGGAGAGCTTAGCTGGATACATTATTCAGGCTGGTAGTTCCCATTACTTAATAGTTTAAATGTTTGATTTCATTTTTTTCTGATTTGTAAGATCTGTACTGAGAAGTCCAAAGATAATCTAATGGGTTTTTCTTTATAAGTTATGGTCTTCTTTTCCTTGGCTGCCCTGAGAATTCTGTCTTTGTCACTGATTTTTGATAGTTTTAACACAATGTGTCTTGGTGAAAGCCTTTTTAGGGTTGAGGGAATTGGGCGTTCTGTTGACTTCTTGAATTCCAAGTTCCAGCTCATTCCTTAGATTTGGGAAATTCTGGTCAACTATTTGTCTGAAATTGCTTTCTAGTCTCTGCTCCCTTTCCTCGTCTTTGATAATGTCCATTATTCTTATTTCCTCTCCTAATGTTATCAACTATTTCTTGTATTTTGCATTCTTTTTCATTCTTTGATTTCTCTCTTCTTCCTTCTGATTTATTTCTAGATTTCTGTCTTTGATATCACTGATCCTTTCCTCCATTTGGTCGACTCTATTTCCCAAGCTTGCTATCTCATTTTTCAACTATTCAGTGTGTGTGTGTGTGTGTGTGTGTGTGTGTGTGTGTGTGTGTGTGTATTATCTCCAGAAGGTCTATTTGGTTCTTTTTGAGGGTTTCGGTCTCCTTGCTCTACTCATCTGGTTGTTTTCTTCAATTCCAGAAATTGTTGATATGATTTGTTTCAGATCTCACTGAGTTTTTTCAGAAGTACCATCCTGAATTCTTTATCATTTAAGTTGCATATTTCTATGTCTGTAAACTCATTTTCTGAAGATTTTTCTTTCTTTCTGAGATGCCTTGTCACCTTGGTTGTTCATGAAGTTTAATGACCTATTTCTCTTCCTGGGCATTAATGTAAATGTATTCTGCTTTTTTTCAGAAAGAAGATTTATTATATAAAGGCCCCTCTTTAGCCTGCTACAAAGAAGGTGCTTTCCTTTTGGTTTCCAGTTAGTGGTGTCTAAGCCTCTTGAATCCCTGCTTTATATAAAGCCTTAATAATTCCTTTATATAATACCTTTATTTTCTTGTAAATATTTAATCACGCTCACTACCCTCAGTTTTAGTCCTTTTCAGTATTAGCATCAGTTTTGGTAATGTTTTCTCAGATTCCTCTGGGCTCCACGGTGATAGGATTTGGAGGTTATGGTGGGAGGGGTTCTCTGGGTGGGGGGATGGGAGCTGTGGCTCAGCCTTGGTTTTACAATGTCAGCAGGTAAAAATCAACTCTTCTTCTCCGCCTTATGCTTTGCTGCCTTCTGTCCTGATGTCTGGGCCCTGAAGCTGGCTGCATGGAACTCAAAAACTCTCTCAGACAGGAGTTTTCATGGAACTCACCACACCTTCTCCCCTCCTTCTCCCCTTACAGGGAACTCCGGGGCTGCAAGAGGCAACTTCTTTATTTCTCTAAGTCTGCCGCCTGACACCCAGGGTTCTGACCTGCTATAGCTCTTACATGCAGATCCCATGCTCAGACATGCTAGTGTGCAGTTGGGTGCCTTTTATTGAGTTTTAGATATTCAGTTTATTGTTATTTCAGTGGAGAGATCTTGGGACATCTCTCACTTGGCCATGTTTCCTTTCAATCAAGTGCTAGTTCTTGACTGTGGATCTCTTTTTCTGAGTAGTCTGTCAACTCCCTTTACTGTCTCCAGGCTTTTCCCATAACATCTTTAAAAAACCTGCATCAAAGCTCAAAGTATCTGTTTTCCTGAGGAAGATCACTGTTATGCTTTCACATCTAAAAACAGAAAGCATCAAAGGGCAGAGTACTTCTACCAACAACCAGGCCCATGGTCCAAGCATACCTCTAATGGAAATGAAAAACAAGGTATTTGTACTCTTGCTGACATTCTGCCTGTGAGCTCCCACCTGCATTATGTGATGCTTGCTTCTGTGCGCCCTGAGCCTTTTCAAGATAACTCTTAAGTCATTGTGAGGTAACAGGGCAGGGCTCATTCATTTCATTTTATCAATCAAAATCAGATGAATGAAGTGAAATAACCAAGGTCACAAATCAGAATTGATGTGACATTTGTCCTTCCTATTCTGGAATCCATCATCAGTGATATAGGCTTCTGAATAACAATAGCTAACTTATTACTACTATATCCTCTCACAAGTATTTTACATTTATTGACACATTTAATTATACAACAAACCTCTAGAAAAGGTGCCAGTATTAATATTATCCAATTTTTACAGAAGAAGAGGCTGAGGCAAGAAGAAATTTAGTGATTTCCTTCAGGTTTCATTGTTAATTAAGTTACAAAGCTGAAGTTTAAATCTAAGTGGTCTGCATCCCAAGTCCATGTTCTTACTCCTTAGCTATACTTGGACTCGCATGCTGGCTCAGGAACACGTTCCTACTGCTGGGAAATCTGTCTCACCATAGTTATTCCTGGGCCACATAAACAGTTTATTCTGAGGAAAAGGAAAAGAAAGACCTCCCCAAAAGGCGTTGTGTTGATGTTTAGGACATCCCCAGGAGGGCAGGGCAAAGGTATAAGGACAAAGGCAGCAGAAAACTATTGAGATAAGTTAGTAGCCCTCAAACTATCAGACTCATTAAACATTTAATGACAAGCTCCTCATTAGACATTCAAAGTCATGGATCCCAACATATATCCATTGTGCAGGACTGCCCTATACATTGCAGGAGGTCTAGCATCTCTAGCCTCTGTTCTTTCAATGCCAACAATGACCCCATCAAAATGATAACCACAGATGCTCTCTTACACACCTCTTCCCATTTCCAATGTAAATTCTGAGATGTGGTTCATCCTGTGTTATGACTCATTAGTACATATCCATTCAAAGCCTTGGCAGAGTGATCTAGAATCAGGAGCCACAAGCAATTCATATGTACATCATCTACATATAACATATTTTTGTGTGTCTGGCCTTGAAGCAGTTCCCAATTCCTCAGAGTATGCCTTAAATTTCTCCCAAACAATATCTCTATTTGTCCTTTACCTCTTGTTTTGCAAACCATGTATAAGAGAGAGATTCTGAGGTCACCCATGTTGCTGTAGCTTCAATAAGGGCTGAGTCCTTAAAAAAGCAACACATTTCAATTATTTTCCTCTTATGAGAAACAATTAACTGGCTGGAATGGATAGATATATAGATATATTTTTTAAAGAACTAAGGTGTAAGAACCCCCAGAGGTACACCAAAATGATATAGCCGATGAGTAATTCTAAGTCAAAGTTTTTTAAGACTGTCAGAAATCGGAGAAAACATACAAATGCCATGTCTCCAGGGCAGAAACATGTATTAAATGAGAAATAGGATCAAAAGTCAGGAAGCAGCAGGAGATGGAATTTGGGAGTTAGCTGGCCAGGAACATTAGGAACATAGGGATGGTCTGGAATGACAGCCAGTCTTCTATGTTTTGGCTCATTATTATTGTTCCGTGGTGATGGTTACACAACTTTCTGAATATACCAAAAACCATTTTGAAAGAGTGAATTTTATGGTATGTGAACTCTACCTAAATAAACATGTGGTTTTTTTAAATTATGTGATTGAGATAGATTTTAAAAATCAAGAAGAAAGGATATAGCAGAAACCTGCATACCTAGTAACCCTAAGATTCTTAGATGTGAATAGAAAATTGTTGTGGATATGTAGATATAAAACAGAAAGTGAAACACCATCTCCCAGCCATGGTTTCTAAGCATAGGCACAGATCATGAAATTAAAATGTCTGTCTGTAAGAGCAGCAGAAGCATTATACTAATTTCCTTGACATGAAAAGTATAATGTTGGTATCCTCTGGTATATGAAAGTAAAAAGTTTATTTTCTAGTCCAAGGCATTCAGAGTTGTCAGGAATACAAAAAAGTCTTTGAAAAAATCATATTATTATGAATTGAATATGATTCAGATAAAAATGCTTTCTTTAAATCATTATCTGAAATATGTTGTTGCTCTACAACTATTTTTAAACATATATGTGTTGTACTTGACAAATACAACTTCATTTTTTTCTACCAATATTAAGCTCAGTCACATCTCAGTTACTCAAGCCAATCATTTAGGCAAATATTTAAGTCTTGGCTCATGCCTAGCAGAGCAAAGTAAATACAGAAATATAAATAAACATGTAATGGACATTATTAGATCATGTGCAGCTCGTGGCTAAGATTGCGGTAATAGTATCTTACTTGTTACTATGTCCAAGAATATTCTAAGTTTCTTGAAAACTTTCTAAGTTCCTTGAAAACTTCTGTAAAGAACAGAAATGTGTAAACGCGGTTAAATAAAACAATGACTTTAACTTCCTCTTTGAATGTGTATCCAAAGTAATGGAGAAAAAAATTACTACACCAATTGACACCAAAACATTTAACAGATATATATTCAGTATTGTTAATTCATTTTCAGGTTGCATTTTCAAATGTTCTTGGATCTTAATATAATTTTAAAAAGGTGAAAATCAGAAAAATGGAACAAATAATATGTTCTTAACTGCAGTCCCTGTGCTATTTTCCATTTAGTTGGCAATAGCTAAGTGACTATTCAAGAATTCAAATAAAATATAATTTTGCCTATTCAAGATATATATTGAATACAAACATGTGCCAGCCACTGTTCTAAGCACTGGAGTTATACAGAAGCTAATTTGAACACAGTCTTTGCCTCCACTGGGCTCAGATGCCTTTGGGAAAACAGACACATGAACCTATAAAGCTAATTGTGACATACAATGTGAGGATGATGATAGGGAGAGGCACTGGAGAACCCACAGAAAGAATAATTGACTTAGTGGGGTGAAAGAAAAATAGCAAGAAGAAGTTAGAATGGTTTTGGGGATAAGGCCTTAGCTAAGTCTTTTAAAAAAATTATTGGGGTAACTTTGGTTATTAAATCAATAGATTTCAAATATATGATTTAATAATACATCATATGTATATTGCATTGTGTGTTCATCACCCAAAGTTAAATTTCCTTCTGTCACCAAATATTTGACCCCCTGTATCCCTATCTATTTCCCTCCTGCCCTCCTTCCCTCTGATAACCAATAATCCACTGTCTGTATTCAAGAGTCTCTGTTTGTCATGGTTGTTTGTTGCTTTCCATTTTATATCACACATATGAGTGAATCTATATGGTTCTTAACTTTTTCTGCCTAACTTATTTCACTTAGCATGATAATCTCAAGATCCATTATGTTGTTGCAAATGGCAGCATTTCACCTTTTCTTACCACTGAGTAATATTCCATTGTATACATGTACCACAGCTTCTTTACTCAATCATCTATCAAAGAACACTTTGGTAGTTTCCATGTCTTGGCCACCATGAATAATTCTGCTATGAACATCAGGGTGCATATATCTTTGAAGATAAATGTTTTAAAGTTTTTTGGGTAAATACCCAGAAGAGAGATTGCTAGGTCATATGGTAATTCAAGTCAGTTTTTTGAGGAAAATCCACACTGTTTTCCATAGTGGCTGCTCTAATTTACATTCTCACTAGCAGTGTTGAGGGTTCCTTTTTTTCCACCAACTCTCCAGTACTTGTTATTATTTGTCCTGTTGATAGCCATTCCAACAAGTGTGAAGTGATATTTCATTGTGGTTTTTGATTTGCACTTCCATAATAACTAGCAATATTGAGCATCTTTTCATATGTTTATTGGCCATTTGTATGTCCTCTTGGGAGAAGTGTCTGTTTAGGTCCTCTGCCCATTTTTTAATTGAATTATTTGTTTTTTTATTGTTGAGTAGTATGAGTTTTTTGTATGTTTTGGATATAGTAGTTATCTGGGTAAAGGTCAGAAATAGAAGCCAGAGTAGAAGTTTCCAGAACAAGGAAATAATATGAAAAAAAGGAACAGAATGACAAATAGCATAATGTATGGGAAGTTTGCTAGCAACTGAGTTCTGATGAACTTAATGTTGGAAAGTAATTAGAGAGAGAGCAACAAAGAGTATAGGGGATAGGTATGCATTCTAAGAGGTTGAGCTTTATCTTGCATCCGTCAATGTGAGGGATTTAAATTGGATAAATGAAGTTTGAATTGTATTTTGGTTATATCATTATGACTGTGTATTGAATGGAGAGAGTCTGGATACCTTGGAGATATTAAGGAAGAAAAAAGGGAAAAAAGTTTGAGAAATAATGTGAGGCAAGCTGTATACATATATAGTATATATATAGCAGTTGATTAAAAGTGAATTAGAGAAAGAGAAAATTTGAGGACATCTCCTGGTTTCTGCTAAAGTGGATAGTGGTACTACCAATGAAGACAAGGAACGTACAAGAACATGCATGGGGTAAAATCAGGGGTTTTTTTTTTTACCTTGTTAAATTTGGAATGCCATCATGATTCTGAGGTGACAAATGCTCAGTAGGCAAATAAGTTTGAATCTGTATTTGAAGAAAGACCTCTGGGAACTAGAACTTTGTTAATTTTGAATATGTGGACAATCATAGAAAACATTTAAAAAGGTGAGATTCCAAAAAAGGATTTGCCAAGTAATGTATTCTAGGAAATACGAACATTTAAGAGTTATGTAGAAAATATGAGTTGTGAAAGAGTCAAAGAACTACAAAAGTATGAGAACCAGGAGGGTGTGATGTCAGGGAGCAGAGAGCCATGGAAGGTCAGTAAATAAAGACTGAATTGTTTCCACTTAATGTGGAAATCCAGAGGTCATTGGTGAACTTTGCCAGAATCATTTCCATGGAGAATTAAGAAAGCAAGCCTGATTGCAAGTAGTTGAGAAATGAATGGAAAATAAGATAATAGAAATTCTTTTCAGTTGAAAAGAGAAGAAAAGATATAGGAAGAAGTGAAGACAATAGATAACTTTTCTTGTATTATATTTCTATCGTATTTCTATTTTATTGTATTATATTATAAAATATTATAATTTTTGTATTTTTTAATATTGAATCATTATTTAAGAAAAATTCAATAGCCCTGGTACTGAGAACTATATATCAAATTATCTTTCCAACATTTTCTGTGGCTAGTCTTGGGTGTTTATTTTTCCACTATTTCCTAAAAGATCATTTTAGCCAGTTTTAAAAATTAGGAATTTTTGCATGTTTAGTTAATATACTAATTTTGAATGTATTGATTTTTTAAATCTTGATTCTTCCTACTCAAAAACATTGGTTACATTTTCTATATATTTTACAAGATTTGTTAAAATTTCAGTCTCTGTATAAAGGCCCTATCCATTTCTTGTTAAATTTCTTCTTAAATTCCAAAGTTGTCTTTATTGTGCATGAAAAATTTTTTAACTTTTTCCTTTTTTAGGACTGATAGAGATAATCCTGCTTGGGAGAGGCATAAAATAAATTAAATAAATGTGTTCATACGTATAAAAAATTAAAATAAGTGTATGCATAGTATTTTTAAAAAGACAGAGAGTACAACAATTGCGAAGATCCTGAAATTAGAATATGACTCTGATAATCAAGAATCAGAAAGATGCCAATGACTAGAGTAAAAGAAAAACAGATGAGAGAGAAATGAGAGATGCACTTAGAGTAACTAGGTCATGTAGATCTTTGTGAGGACTTTGGTTTCTACTTTGAGAAGACTGGTAGAATGAAAGCAAGCAAGTCATTCGTTCTTTACTGAGACACATCAGTATACTTATTCACCTCTACACAGAGCAGGAAGGATCTGTATGTGCTTCAGTTTCTTCGGCTTTATTATGTGAAATATGACTTCCAGGAACTCATTCAGCCTGAGTTCATGTTTCTGCATCAGTTGTCCATGCCAGGGCCACCATGGAATGCAGTACGTCACTGGTACAGACTCCTGGGGGCATTGGAGTGCATTTGGTTCAAGAGGAACTGATATATAGGAGTTGATGGTGGAGGATAGGTCACTCTCTTCCAGTTACCACCTTCTGAGAATTCCTGCTCCAGAATTCAGAACTGTATTTATCTTGATCCAATTCCACAATGTCCTTTCATTCTCAACTTCCCATATCTCAAAGAAAATAATAAAATGAAGTCACAGATTAAAATGAAGTGATTTTTAAAATCTCAACACATAGCATTATTACAAGCATTTATTTGGTATTTTTATGATGAATTTTGTTTAACAAATGATATTGTTCAATAAACCATACTTTGTTATAGACAATTGACAAACCAACAATCCCAAAAGTTTTAGCCTTATACAATGAAGCTGTAGTTGGACTCTTCACAGAGCTGTTCATGACTAGGGAATCACGCTTGCTTGAAATAATGAGTATGAATATAATTAAACCACTTATTATTCAGCACTTATTATTTGCTATGTATTATGCCAAATTTTTAATACATATGGTTACTTCAATCCTCCAAACAAAATGTGATGAGCATTATTGATATTTTACTATTACAGAAGATGGGTTATATAGTGACACACACATGTCAAGTGGCAGAGCTAGCCTTGTGTGACTCCAAATCCACGGTACTTAATGTCTACTTATTGTTTTCAAAACCTTCCAAATAGGTGAAAGTACCCAAATGTAAAGGATACAGAACATTGGCAAAGAACTAGAGCTGTGTTACAAAATCTCAATTCCAGTTGACCTGTTGAGACAAAGCGAAACAAAGTTGACCAGTGAAACTAAGTTTGACTTGTCTCAGTAAGATGGTAACAGCTTTCGGTAGAAAGTTGTGCAGAAACAACTGTCTGCCCAAACCTCTGCTAGCATACTTCAGACCAAGAATTATATTTTTAGCTGCAAAATACGCTCTCTTTTAAAAATACAGCTTCTAAATTGAGGGCATTAACTGAGTCTCTGCCTTTCACTCTGTCTCCTGATCACAAAAAGTATTACTTTGAAAACAGAGTGATAAAAGGAAAGTGAATGTACTATATTCAACTTCTCAAATGTGAAAAAAAAAAGATGATTAATATAATTTACCATTACTATTAGCCCTATTATTATCAATATTTGTGGATAAACTCTTTTCATGGTCAAAGTGTTGAGTAGGATATGATCTCTTGCATTAAAAAGTGAACCTGTCTAATCTTCCTTTATCAGGTTGAACAGCTGGGAAAGTGTAGGTAAAAGCTGATTGCAGGTGATAGACATTCCTCTTTCCCGGCTAGCTACCACTTGCTCTTACTACACCTCAGTATCCGAGAATGTTATTCACTCTCATTATCAGTTCCCAGTTTCATGTCTCTACCATATTAATACTTTTCCATTTCTCTACCCAGCTTCAGACATTGGATGAATATACTATACCTACAACTAAAAAAGAAAGAAATCCTTGACCTGTGAAAGGAAAAGTAAAAGAATTGTGGCAACCATTATCTTTCATTTTTCAATATCTCAATCTTGCTACACTTTTCATTAGTGAAGGGCAGAGGAAAGATGGGGAATGGAGAGTCAGTGTGAGGCAGGGTAGCCTGAATAATGTTTGTTCAGCAGTACATAGTTGTGAAGTATCTACAGGGCCCATATTTACATAAAAATGTAAATCTAGAACACAATTTCAAGAAAATAACTCTTGTTAAGTTAGTACATTGATCTGTTCATTAGATTGTGTAAGAAATACTTTGGGGGTGTAAGCTATAATTTTACAGTGGAGAGGAGATAATACTCATATATTGGGTCAAAGAATTGAGATTTCCTAATGCAGAAGTATATTATTCAAGAAGTATATGAACAATGCCACAGAAGATAGAACACTTTAGCTTCATAAAAGTAGATCCAACAGACCTCAGCACTTTCAGCTTAGTTAGGATGGAGTGTACCTGTCGGATGAATCAAAGTGTGAAATCAAAGGCAAAGGTTTAGTGAAAAGAATATGCAATTGGGCTGCAGAAAGTCTATACTAATTTTTTCATTAATTTTGAAGAAGTGTGAGCAAAGGCAAGCATGGTGCCTAAAATATAACTGGCATGAAAGTATTTTCAGAATGAAGGAATGAATCCAAGGAAGGAAGAGCAACCAGAACTAAAATGGGTTTTCTTGCTTAAAGAGTTTGCTATGAAATAAGCAACCAAGTTACATAAAGTCAAGCTATAAATTATTCAAGCTAAAATTAAAATTAATTTTCTTCTGGTTTAAATTTTATTAATGTCTTAATAATAGATATTTTAAAATTATAAATTACAATATATTTTTAAAAACACTAAAAAAGAAATACAGAGTTTCAGTTTGATCCAAGACAAGCCATTAAGTCTTTGTTCTTACCTATTATTAACATAATAATGCCAATCCTTCTATTTCAAATAATCTTTTGGTGGTTAAAAGAGATAAGGCTGTAGCTCCATAAGCATATCACTTAACTTCTTACTCTCCAAGAATTAGTATAATCCTGGCACAGTTGCCAATTAATAAGTGCTTGCTGAACAATTCATAAATGAATAGTAATTCAGATAAGGGTTTTTAATATCATTGAAAAAAAAACATACAGACCACAAAAAACATAGAAAAGATCATTTGGATCTTTTTAGCTTACCAATTTGATTAACTCTTTTACTTTTTCAGAATACTTGGTCATTATTTCTGAGTTGATAGCATAAAAAAGAAGTCTGCAAATTTTACACACAAAAAAACATTTCCTCTCAGTGGGGAGTACATTGAAACATTCTTTGCTTTCAACTTTAGATACTGTCCTCTTCCAGGATGTTTTGAATCAGTAAATCTACCTATAAGAATGAAAGAATTCTCTACTTTTATCAATGTGTTCTTTATCTCTTGAAAAAAAAAAAAAGGTTTGTAGATGACCATAAAGTTTCTGGCATATTAAATGGCACTAAAAGAGAAATTTTTGCTAATGAAGGGAAGTGTTAAGAGAAAGGGAAAAGAAAGTGAGATTAATGGTGGAGTATGAACAACTAGGATGAGTCAATTAAACTTAATAGAAAATATAAAAGACTATTAATAGCAACACTAAAAGGAGGGTGTACTGAAAGAACATTTTGGTGAGAAGTAAAATTTGGCATGACACCACTTGCTGAGTTCTAAAAAAGTCTTAAGAACTAAGTAAACAAATTTTGATTGCTATAATTTATGACGGACCTGTACAAAAACAACCAACCAATCAAACTAATAAGATGTTCAATAGCAATACTTCAAGAAGAACCACTAAGTGTCACAGATTTTTTTATAGTGAAATTTTACTTCAGAAAGATTAAGTTCTCTTTTTCTTTTTAATCAGTCATTTTTATTTGTTACTCCTTGGGTGATATTGAAATCATTTTGATTGCAGTTCTGTGTGTTCCTCAAATACTTGTTATTCTTTAACATTTTTTATTCCCATATTCTTGCAGTGCAACTCACTTTCCACTCGGTGTATCAAAGACAATTTGATCCAGATAGCGTAAATGAATTCAAGCATTTGAAATCATATAAACTACATCCATTGGCACAAAATAACATGAAAATGTATTTTCAAAACCACTGTCAATTATTTTTTCACATCATGGAATGTGTGAAGATTTGGAAAACCAGTGAAAGACAAACATTCCTAATTTTTTTAAAAGAGGAAAGCAATATTGATTTGTAGAAATTATACACACACACATATTTTGTATTGGTTTTGTTAACAAGTTATCACAAGCTACATCACTTTAGACAACAGAATTCTATTCTGTCACAGTTCTGGGGTATTGAAAAGAAAGATGTCAGCAAGACTGATTCATTCTTGGGGAGTTAGAGGAGGAATCACTTCCTTGCATCTCTCTCAGCTTCTAGTGGTTGCTAACAATCCTTGGTGCTCCTTGACTTGTAGACACATCACTCCAATCTCGGTCTCCACTGTCATGTGGTGTTATCCCTGTCTGTCAACCTGTGTCCAAATTTCTCTCTTATAAAGACACTAGTCATTGGATTAGGACTAATCTAGCATGGTCTCATCTTAACTTAATTACATCTAAAAGACCCTACTTCCAAATAAGATCACATGCACAGGTAAAGGTAACCCCTGGTTTTAGCAGATCTTTTTAAAGTGGATACAATTCAATACACAGCACAGTGCATTATCAATTTCAGGCAGATTTATAGTACAAATTTAAAAAATAACAATATGTGAGCATCTAGCAAAAGGAGTGGTGAATATTAACAAGTTTGCATTCTTAAATGTCAAATCTCATAAAATGGACGCACTTCCCTTTCCTGATTGTTACTATGGAGAGATCACAAGAACATTATGATGAACATTATTTTTAACATATATTTAATAGAAACTTTAATTTTCATTGCTGTGGGCAAGATAAAAAACAGATTACAAAACAGAATAGTCTAAGTGAATTTTTAATTGGTTGAACAATTACGGAAAGTATTGATTATTGAATTTCTGTCGTCCTGGAGATTAGTCTCTAGTAATGACCTAGAGGATTATTTAATTGTCCCAATATTTGTCTCAGTGACATGAACATGTCATAAAAAAAGCAAGATTATCAAACTTTATATGACAAATATTTAAGAAAAAAGCTAACAAGGTAGTTAACAGAATACAAACTTAAATTAACCTTAATAGGCTACATCTGATTTTAGTTACAAGGCAGAGATACTTTAATGAGGAAAATAAAATTATAGGCAAAATATGAATTTCTGTTTCTAAAATTAAAAATCAGTTGTCCATATAGACGCTATATCTGTAGCTTTAAGGATCTGGTTTGATGATATTGCTTAAACATGGTTAATCAGATTGTTACCAAATTGCCATTGAATGAGTTTCTGGATAAGACCTCCCTAAATTAGCCCTAAGTCAGCAAGTAAGGTTCTAAAGAGAACAAAATACTTCCATTATAGGTGCTTTGGAGAGAAACAATTTTGTTATAAGGATTTCTGTTTTTACTGACTTGACAATGTGCCAGAGAGGCTAGTTTAAAACATGATAACATTTCTGTCTAGTCCATACCTAAAGAAAAATCTGACGAGAAAAACTACACTCTGAAGCATACTGTTGCTGGTATCCTCTTCTCGTGTAATGCTGCATACTAACAGAATATTTCCCATTGTATCTCCTCACACCGATTGGTTGAAAGGTAAAGTCTATCATCTTGGTTTATGTTAAAATATGAAAGTAGTGGAAGTCCTGGAATACTTTGACTCCAAAAATTTTGAGGGCAGAAAGGAGGATTAGGATTGAAAACTGTGGACAATTCTCCTTATATAATTTGCTGGAAAAACCATCAAGCCATTACTTCACTTGCTGAGAAGAGTCTCTTTCTCACCATGCTCATCTCCCTCCACACCCACCTTCAACCTGCTCTTATTTTTATCTTTATGTATAATTTGTTAAAATTCTTTGGGTTCCAGTTCCTATATAGACATTACTAGACTAAAGAACTGAAAATAAAAGATCATCCACCAAATACTAATAATAATAATAATTTCTCTAGTATACAATAAAAAGATAGACTCCAGGGTAACTAATGTTGGGGTATAATCATAAATATACTATAAGTAATTAATATGTCAATAAGTATAATTTAATTAGGCCTCATTAATAGAGCCATGTAAGCATCAGACTAAATATTAGAAGGCAATTAATAACTCTAAGGAAGGTAATCTCGAAGTAAGGAATCTGCAATCATGACAAACAGAAATAGCAAAAAAAGAAAGAAAGGTGTTTCAATTTTGTAAGAAATATTTAAAGAAAAGTGTATAGCTACTTACAAAAACTTTAAAGTTTATTGAATTAAAGTAAAAAAATATATTCTCTTTTGGATGAAAAAGTAAAATCAAGATATGACAAAGGTTGTCTTGTGGATATAGATTTAGTTTACAAAAAGAGCTTTCCAACAGTTTGGCTTCTCTAATAATAAACTGCTTTAAAATGTTATGAGTTTGTGAGAATTAAAATTCCAATAATGACACATTAGCTTGTACTGGAACAACTCTCCCATAGACAACAATAAATTCTTGAAAAATATGAAAACGACTGTTTGAGGACATTGGAGAGCAGTCAAAAGTGGACAGAAATCATAGGGAATTCAACTAGTAATAGAAGGGACTTATAATAACAGAGTGAGATTCATATTTATACAGCCTTTCCTTTTCCCTGTGGGCATTCTCCAGGCCTCAGGTGCAGGGCAGCTAGATCTCAAGCAGATGCTTCAGTCTTATTGACTTATGATGTCGGTGAAAACCTTTAAGTCTGCCAGAGTGATGGTACATTGACGGTAATCTCAGAAGCAGGGTGACATAGAGGGAAGAACACTAATACCTACCTATAAATAGCCCTCAAATCCTTGATTGACCATTAAACTATGCTTATGTTGGGGAGACTTAAATGATGCCAGCAGACAAAAGTGGCTGAAAGAACTGGACAGAGATGCAGTTGCTGTGTGCTGCAAGGAAATAGAGTTTGAAATTTGAGTATTAGAGAAGCTTCAGGCGTTTGATAGACTGGACTTTAAAAAGTATAAACCAAGGGCTCCAGAAGTTAAATATAATCAGCCTTCAGCTGCTTGTCAAAGAATACTTAATAAACCTCAGAAGAAGAAAACATAATCATAATCTCTATATTACCTACACATCATATACACAGTAATACAATCAATATAGAGCCTAAGAAACACTCATTATCAAAAAAAAAAAAAAGCAGCCTATAGAAAGATATTGGAATAAAGTAGTACAACAGCTATTATAAATGTTCAAGAATTTCAAAGAAATGATGGTCATAATGAATAAACAGATATGAAATCTCAGCAGAGACATGGAGGCTGTGAAACAAAAAGAAATACTAGAACTGAAAAGTAATATCAATAATGGGCTTAACAGAAGACTGAAATAAAGTATGTAAATTTTAAAGAATGATCCAAGAAAATAATTCAATTTAGAGGGAAAAAAATTGGAGAAAAGTAAAAAACATCTTGGTGATTTGTGAGGCAACATAATATGATTTAACATACATTTAGTTGACTCCACAGAAGGAAAGAATACATAAAGAATGGATTAGGGAGGTAATTAGGGTTGAAAGTTCCCCAAATTTGGTGAAAAGTTTCAGCAAAACATAACTATGTAATTTATAATTTGTGTGCACGTAAAACATGAAGCAATGGCACGTAGGATTGAGGAACCAAAAAGTGCTGTTGCAAATTTCTTAATTTTATATGAAGAGGTACACTATTAACCCTAAGCGGATTGTGGTAATATAAGAAGAACTAGTAAAAAGAAATTAATGCAAAGAGTTGTAAATAAGGAGGAATAGAGCAGCTAAAATGGAATTAGTACAGAACAGTGATTTTTTTTTTCATCCCTATAAGAGTATTCAAGTTGAAATGTCATCAGATCAGAAATTTCAGAAAGACATGGGTTTGAATCATTCTCCTTCCCCTCGAAACTATGATTTAGGGCATATGACATAATTTTAATTATTTCTTTATTCCTCAAAGCAATATGTTTCACAAGACATTGTGCTCTTGAATTATTTGTCATCTTCCATATGGCCATTGTGGATGTTTGAATTTGTGAGTTCAATTTCTTGATCACTCTTACGAATTTAAAACAGCTAATCAGTAGTATTATGTTTGGCTGTAGTTTTGGAAACTGTTTCTTTGTTTTATAACATTATCTCTCTACTTGGGTAACGTCCAATGAAATTAATGCTGAGAAATATAATTGAAAATATAGGTCCTTACACTCATACTAACAAAGGAATGGCAAACATACAAAGGAAAAAGGAAAATTCCAGAACTCCACTCCCATATGCCTTCTCCTTTCAGAACTTCTCCCATTGTGGAGCACTGCCAAGTACTCTTCAGAGATTAATCTAATTTACTTCCCTCCAGTTCTGATTCTTCAAAAGGCCAGGGACATTTAGATTCTCAGCTTCCGTTAGCGGCCACAGACCTAAACCTCATTAGTTTGAAAAAAAAAGGCTTTGTGCCTAACAAAGGTAATTAATGAATGTCATTTTTCTCCCAAAGTCAGACAACACAGGCAATCCTGCTCCCCTCCTCCCCTTCCCAGTAAATTGGCCTCCTCCGAGCCCGTGGAAAGGGAAACAAAATGCCTGGGCCCTGCGCCTCAGCCAACATTGCATTGCCAGGGCCAATTCCCCAAGCCAGGGGGTGGGGATGGGAGCAGATGCCAAAGAACGCGGCTCTTGCGAAAGAGTGGGTTCTACTCTCAGCAAAGTCCTTCCTCGCGGGCTCTGAAAACTGCTTTTCCTTGATTAGAGGCTTGCTGTTATCTGTCACCTCACGTTAGAGCTGTTACAACTTGGTATTCTTTATTCTCCCTCCCTCTCATTTTTTATTTGAAAACTAGCCCCAGTGGTGTCTCCTGCCTTCCGCGACCACTGACAGGCTGGGTCCCCAGAGCGGGGGGCGGAGTCCGAGGTCCGGGGAACCATCGGCCCCGCAAGGCGCCCGCGCCAGGACCACGCCCCTTAGCCCGCACCGCCCCCTCCCCTCGCCGCTTGTTTTTATTTGGAAACATCCTCCCCTTCCTCTCCCTTTCTCCGCCCCCGCTTCCCTCTCTGCAGCGATCGAGGCTAGACCCCAGGCCTGGCGCTGAGGTGCCAAGAGGACGGCGGGCCAGGCGGTTAGTGGGCCGGCCGGGCGGGCGGGCGGCGACGCGGGGAGAGGCTCGAGGCCGGTGGGTGGGGGGCGCGCAGTGTCCTGGGCTCGCAGTGCCCTTACCGCGGCGCCGCATCCTCAGGTGGTTGCGGGAGTTTCCGGGCTCCCGGCGCGCGTCCGCAGAGGGACAGGGAGGGGACGCGTGGCGAGACCGGCAGCTAGCCGCGTTTAGCCTCTGGCTGGAGTTGGAGCTCCTGGGGCTTAACGTCGGCAGCAGCGGCCCCGGGACGTAGGCTGGCTGCTGGGGACTCCTTCAGGCCTTGGAGAAACGCGCCCTGGGAGAGCTACCTGCGTGCCCGCCGCTCTGCCCCCTTTCTGGCGTCTCTTGTGGAAGGAAGGCGCGCTGCGCAGGGCGGCCCTCGTCCCCAGCATGCCTGTCCCGTTGACCCGGTCCCTCCTCGTGGGCTCCGCCAGCATCTTGCCCATATTCTCTTCTCGCAGCTCTCACCGACTCAGGCCAAGCGGGTAAAAAGGTTTAGAGTATCTTCTTTACATGCTAGGAGACGGAGGGCCGGGATTGCAGGAGATCCCTGTCTCAGTTACCCCTGAGGGCAAAGTGGGGAGATGTGATTTATTCGGGGTGTACTTGTATCTATGAAATAAGACGTGTGTATTTCAAGACTTAAATTTTTCTTCCATTTATTTTCTAATCTTGTTTATCTTCTCTTAAGATCTACAAATTTGAGTTTTGAATTTTATGTTGCGTATTTAAATTATAGCTACCTAAATAATGCACTCAGGTTGATTTCCCACCTACTTAAAGGGTATAGATTCAGTATTTTAAATTAGGTATTGCAACATTAGGAATAAAAATTCAACACCCATCTCTCTACTCACTATCATGGTTACTCCTGAAACAGTAGCATCATTTCCATTAAATCGGGAAAAGCCGAGACTGCTCATCGTCATACTTTGTGACATTGTTGTGAATTATACAGGCCAGCGACATTAGATGGAAGAGCGTATTAACTTTCTGATTAGAAATTGATCATTTTTTACACAATATGTGATTGTATACCTTGAATCGTCTACAGGAAACTACTAAAAATATCATTGAAAAAAATAAGAGAATTTAGTAGTGTTCAGTTGCTATCTACTGTAATTTAGAGATCTTAATAGATGTATACATAAACTAGAAAATACAATAGAACAAAAAAAAACAATTTGGCATAAAATAACACAAAATTGAGAAATCTAAACCTATTTAAAAAGAAAAAAATCCTAGGGACATATAAAATATATTAAATGTACATATGAGAATGTATAGGTAAAAATACAAAGAAAATACATTTTTATAAAGATATTTATCTACAAGGATGTATAAATTAAATCCCCAACCAAACTGTTTTTGTTTTTAAAGTAACTGTTTAGCTCCTATGGGAAAACAAACACTAGTCAGGAAGATTTCATGAAAAGAAAAATGTACACATGTGAAGACTTTACTGCATAATAAAAAGTATTATAAAGCTAAAGTGATTTAAAGGCGAAAGAAGAAGTAATAGACCTATTGCGGGACAAATCAATGACACTGAAGAGACAGATTTTAGAATAAAAGGAAAGCTGACATTTTGATAAGCATACATTTTAATGAGGGGGTGAGGAAGAAGTAACATTTAATTGATAAAGGTTGGACAGTCAGGTATTTATTTGGAAAAACTAATGAAACAGGAACTTTCAACACACTGATGTAATCTAGATGATTTATTCATTTTAATCTAAATACATGAAACCTAAAAGTAAAGAAAACCTGATGAATATTTGTGAGCATGACATATGGGGAAAAATATTTTTGAGGTTGATACCAAAACCTAACGCCCAATTAGGAACATGATTCTTATTAACATTGTATAGAAAAAACATACAAATAGGGAAATTAATAAAAAAAGAACTAATTTTACTAATATGCCTAGAACTCTCATTAATGACTTTTAAAATTAATCCAGTTCACAGAGGGGAGGGGAAAAGAGGGAAGTAAAAAAAATAAAATGTTAATATAAATAGAAGTTAAAAGTAATTTAATTGAAGAATAAATGAGTCAATTCAAAGCAAGAGAAATGCAAATAACAGTTCGAAGACTGTCACACTAGTTACCAGAAAAATGCAATTGAAGTGAGACAGTTTTGCCTGTTTTACTGATTTTGAAAGTCTGCTAATACTCAGTATCATTGATAATGTGATGAGAGAAATACACTTTTACAAACTGTTAGTGGAAAGTATTGGAAAAAGTTTTATATGGTGATAACTATTAAATTTTTCAAATATTCATTTGCTTACTGGAATTTATCATGCTCCTAAGTGTACAAATAAAAATCTATGTCAAAGATGTTCACAGTAGGATTATTGGTAATATAGTAAACTTGGAAACAATTCTGTACATACGGATTTGGATTTGATTACATAATTTATAGTATATTCAGAAGTGTAATGTATGGGTTTTGAGCATATTATAGCTCTTAAATATTCTAACTTGGAAATATGTCCAAAGTATATTCTGAGTTGAAACACACAAGAAAAATTGAAACACTGTATATGGTTATACACACATATGTACAATAACAACATTTTTGTAAATACTGAATTATCTGTATTCATATTCTGTTAACATAGTTCTATAATGCATAGTTCTATGCATGTTTATAAGGAAAAAGGATGTTATAGGAAAAATAATAAAGATCTTGAGAGTGTAATTAGTAATTTATATAGAACAGTTTCTTTCTGGATATATTGTCATTCACTGTGGAAAAAAATATGTTTTATTCACAAAGCGTTCCAAATTTTCATTTACTTTCTATTTGAATATCCTCTTCCTTTGAAAATCCCTTCTTTATTTTCTTCTTTGATATTGATTGCTATGATATTTTGTGTAGGTATACAGTTGAAAAGTTTTGCCTGAGGGATTTCACAGTGTTAACTTCTTTATAAACAGGAAATGCAGGAGTGTTCATACTCTGTATATTTTAGCAGCATTGTACGAAAATTCACCTTTAAAGTATTCATTTTTCAGGATGATGCTATCCTTTAAAAAGGAAAACATCTGAAACTAAACTATAAAAATAAAAAACTCATGGCAAAAATGAAATTAAAAAAATGACAAATGACAAATCATATAAACACAAAAGAAACTAGCAAACAGAAAAGTGAACAAATGACAGGCAATTCACAGAAATGGAGATGCAAATGACTTAAACAATAAAAACTATTCAACTTTATAAGATATGAAAAATAAAATAGTTTTGTCTTTCAGATTGGCAATGACAAAAATTATGATAAAACATCACATTAGTGGGAGGAGAGAAAAAAAAATGGCATAGATGATAGAGGCTCTGTTCATCCCTCTGGCAACGAAATCAAAGTTGTGATGGAAACAAGGAGCAGCAGCAAGGAAAAATTGCCTGAGATCTAGATGAATAAGACATACAACTAGGGAGAAATCCAAGAAATCACCCTGCAACAGCAGAAGGTAGGATGGGGCGAGGATGTGGGTCTGCCTGGTTGCGAGCGAGTGGCTGAGTGAGAAGGAGGCTGTGGCTGCGACAGCGGCAGACGCCTCTTAAAGGGGCTGCGTCAGCGAGCGGATTTTTGCAGTGATGGACCTGTTTGCTCTGAGCACCAGTGCCTATTTGGCTGTGTGCAGGGGGCACAGGTACTTACAGGGAAACATTGTCGGAGTGAGGGCCAAAGCGAGACTTGCTCTGTACAGAAGTGCCTGTGATATCCATTGTTCCCTATTGAGTCCTTTTCCCTACTAGTGCACCAGACACAGCACGCCCATAGCTGTGACATCATCAAACTGGATAACAGAGGGCACTCTGCCCAGAGGATTCCCTGAAACTCCGCCTACCCCAACTCAGGCCCCATCCAAACCATATCCAGGTATATCCTCAGCGAGTCTAGTGCTCCTTGCTGAGACTCACACTGGAGGCAGCTGGCCTTGGTTTCTGGTGTGACCTGTTGAGGTAACTATAAGCACAGCATCTGTGGACTGCGTGCTGAATCTTGACAAGTGGCCTTGGAGACATAGAGATTTGGGCTAAATTTGGCCTGCAGCTTAACCCCTCGCAGAACTGTGCCACTGGACACCTACTTTACAAATCTGCACTAATAAGACCAACAGACTTAGGAGTTTTGCTGCTTAGTACAAAGAAACACGGAAAGGCAGCCAAAATGGGAAGACAAAGAAGCAGAAACCATATGACAGAACAGAACGAAGATCCAGATATAATGGAGTCAAGTAATCTAACATGCAGAGTTCAAAACAGTAGCTATAAAGGTGCTCAATGAATTTTTGGGAAGTGTAGGGAACAACAAAGAGATAAAAATGGAAATTATAAAAGGGAACCAGTCTGAAATGGAGAATGCATTATCTGAGATGAGAAGTATTTTAAATGGAATAAATAAAGGAATAAACAAAGTGAATAAAGAAGAGGATCAAATGCCCTATCTAGAGGACAGGACAGCCAATCAAAACACTGAATCAGACTGGCAAGAAAAAAGATGCCAAGACTATAAAAATAAGGAAGATATGGGACACTATTGAGGCTCCAAATATTCATCTGATTGGCATAACAGAAGAAAATCAAGACGTCAAACAGCTGTTTGAAGAACTAATGATGGAAAACTCCCCTAACTTGATGAAGGAAATGGACATAAAACCCCAGGAAGCTCAGAGAATTCCAAAAATCAGGGATCCAAAGAGGCGCACACCAAGAGACATCATAATTAAAATACCAAAGGTTAAACAAAAAGAAAGAATATTAAAAGTGGCAAGAGAAAAAGAAATAATTACTTATAAGGGAACACCCATAAGACTGGCAGCTGATTTCTCAAAAGAAATTATGCAGGACAGAAGGGCTTGCAAAAAATATTTGACAAGATGAAGACCCAGGATATACAACCAAGAATACTTTATCTGGCAATTTAGAGTTGAAGGACAGATAAAGAGCTTCCCAGATAAAAATAAACCAAAAGAATTTATCACCAAGCCAGTTATTAAAGGAAATGTTGGAGGGACATCTTTAAGAAGAAAAAGCATGCATTAAAAACAGGAATAAAGAATGGTAACAAATACATTCCTATCAATAAGTACCTTAAATGGAAAAGATTTAAGTGCTCCAGCCAAAATATAGAGTGGCTGAAAGGATAAGAAAACAAGACCCCTACATGTGAAAGGAACAGGATGGGAAAAGATACTGCTTTGATGGACCTAGAAAGTATTTAAATCAGAGAAAGATAAATGCTATATGATTTCGCTTATATGCAGAATTTAAGGAATAAAAAGAACAAATTAATCAAAAACAGACTCACAAATATAGTGGACAATTTGGTGATGGACAGAGGGGAGGGAGGTTTGTGGGGCTAGGAGAATGGGGTGAAGGGTTAAAAGTACGAATTAGTAGCTGATGGATGGTCACAGGAATGGGGAGTATGACATAGGGAATGCAATTAGTATTAATACATTGGCTAGGTGGAGGGTCAGGGAAGGGAGGGAGCAATTGGATCATTTTACTAACTATAGATGCCTAACTAATATACTGTATACTTGAAACTAATTAAAATTTTCAAAACGAGATTAAAAAGAACCCTGTCACATTACTAATGGTAATATATTTTTGGTATGTAAATTGATTCAAATATTTTGACATATAGTTTGACAATATATGTCCAAAATAAAAATGCATGAAACTTTGATCCAGTGATTCTGCTTCCAAGAACTTAATACACAGGTACACAAAGAAGTATATTTCAACATTGTTGGTAATAGCATACATTCAAAAATAATTTAAATTTTCAACATTAAGCAGTCAATTAAATGTGATGCAGCCATTAAAAAGAATAAGGTTACATGAACTGAAATATAATCGAAATCAAGAAGAGATACAGAAGATGAACCTCAAAACGGGACAAAATTATATAGAAGACTGCAGTTTATATTAAAAGGCATATATTTTAGTTTGTGTATACTTAGAACATCTCTTGGAGAACACAAACAATCTAGTGTCTTGATTGTCTTTCGAGATGGCAGATGGGAGTCTAGGGGTTAGCAGTTTTGGGGAGTCCTGGAAGTCCTGGACCTCAGTTCTTGGTGTCTGGTTGACAAAGAATTGAAGGTAGATACCCAGAAATTGATTGTATGCAAGCTACCTTTATTAAAAATGAAAGTACACTTTTAGAAGGGAGAATAGGCAACCAGGAGCAGTCAGTGTTGAAGATGAAATAGGCTCACTCTGAAAAGGGAGAGCAAGCTGCCAAAAGTGGTTATCCTCAAAGACTTCTGCCAAGCGAAAGTCCACCCTCAGATGGGAGAGTGGGCAGGCTTAAGGGAGAGCTACTGCATCCTGTTGTGGGTTTGAGGATTTTATCCATTAATCTAAGGGGTGGAATGTTCATGATTTTGGAGAGTCACTTCGTGGAAAAGTGGTTCCCCCCCCCCCAGAATTAAGAAAACACCCCTTTTCTTACTATGGGCTTTTCAGAACTGTCATGGCATCAGATGCATGATGGATACAACCTTACCTGCAATGCTAATTTATTATTATTGTATAAAGAAGAAAGGTGAATTCTGGGTCACACCAGGTATCCTTCTGTGGATGCCTATGCTGACTTTCCCTATCCCCTTTATTTTCCGCTTTAACATGAAGTTTTAAACTACAGAAATGCTTCACTATGTCAAAGCTATTCAAGGCTATTTTCTTTTTAGTGGCTATGGGGAGCGGTCCTGATGTAATTCCTAACTAATAGGAGGCATCTTTAGTTTTTGTGGTATAAATGTATGAGCTGCTGGACTGCTTGATTTATACCGGTGTTTGCAGATAACACCTATTTAAAAATATCTGGTTTTATAAATGTAAGGTTTCTTATCAAAATAAGATTAATTTTAGGTCACACGACTTCCTTTTTTGCCACAGTTTCTAATACTAAGTTAAGCAGAAAAATGACACAGTAAGGCATTATCTGGTAACTTCCAAAAATTAACATGGTAATTTTTCTGTAAATGTATTATATAATCATCACGATGATATTATTTGTTTTTTTTTTTATGCTCCAGGTAACAATAACATTTCTCCCTTGAAAGCGAAAATGGAAAGACCTGATATTCTCTTTAAACAATTTAAACTAATTTATTATGTTTAAAAAAGTTATCTGTAAACTGTGGCTATCAGTTTGCTCACATTTAATCTCAGTCTTTTATATTAAAGCCAAATTACCAACTTTCAAAATTCTTAACACTTGTTAAAAGAAGGAAATAGCCTACCATAGACATTCTGTTTGGAAGAAATCCTGGTGTGACTAAAATATAGAATATATAGGCTATAAAAATGTAACAGCATACATCAATTAGATTTTGCCAACATTTTCATTTGCTCATAGTGAAAATAAATTATAGTTTCAGGTTTTTCTTACGGGATTGATTGCATGCAATTATGTAATAAAATAAATATATATTGTACATACAGTTCCAGTGAAAGATTCTGTATATCTCTGGGACAGTTCTGCATATTTTATCCAAAAATAACAGACCAAAGTTTATCTTGTTAGTACAAACCTCTATAATTTCTTTTTGAGTAAGGTAGATTCTTAATTCCAGCCTGTGTGATAGCAACCTATCAAGTTACCAAAATGTAGAAGAACTGAATCTTTCACGATCATTGGACTTTAATTCATTCATCTTGAACTCACTCAACTATCTAGTTCCCTAGTAACCAGTAAACCCATAAAACTACTCAATACAGCATACCACAGGAACCAAGATTTTGGTTTAAAGTTTTTAAAGAGAATTATACGTAGAAGGATGTGTAAAACTTTTCATCTTTGATGAACCTAGGGTCTTTTTAGTTACAGATTCACTACAATAGAGTAGATTTCAGTTCTATTTTTATTATTTTTTTCCAATCAGATTATATAATTTACATTGTACAAAATTTGAAGAAGAAATATAGTTTATACTTTAGCATATTCTCTCTAGATTTTAATTACTTTTTAACAACAAAAGTGCATTTTAATTATCCAGATTAGCATGTTAATAATTTTTACAAAACTATTTGTGACCATCTTTTTAAGGAAATATACTGTTTCACTGTGATGTGTTTTCTTAACTATTGGGCTAGATATTTGTGTAGTTTACAATAATTACAGTTTCTATTCTAGATACCTTTTATGAGAATGAGAATGTATTACTTAAAAATCTTACAGCATATTTTGGATTTCTTTTGAACTTTAGTGAAAATTCACTTGGATTTACAAATGAGGTTTGAGGGAAAATTTACATAGGTGTTTAATTAGTAAATTGAATTTATTAAAATATGATTTTTAGACGATGAATTTTTATTTAAATGCAGAAGGGATGTCATGGATCTGTAACTGTGGGAGTGGAATGGTAGTGAGAGATACATCAAAATTCCTTGGAAATGGTTTTGAATCTCATATACTTAAGAGAAAGAAGTCCCCTACATTAGTGGTTCTCAAAGTGTGATCCTGAACCAGCGGCTTCAGGATCACATGGTATGATATGCTCTAAGGCATATTTAGAATTGTACTAAATTTCTTTAATACACCTTCCTTCCTCTTCTTTGAGAATCGTTATACAAAATTCTTTAGGTTCATAATTTTCGTGCAGGAAGGAACTTTGGATACAAATTTGTTCAAACTTTCATAGTTGGGTACTTGACACTTGTCTGTATACATTTGATGTGTGACTGAAAGCTCTCTATGAAATATTTACATAGCTTTTCAGTTAACATGAAAATTTTGCAATTTTTACACTCACAAGAACAAACTCAGCTATATTATTTAATCATACATTTAGCAGATTTTACTTTCTTAAATATTCTTGGTAATATTGGAGTTTAGGAAGGCAGATAAATGGACATTTATTTTGGAAATAATGAACATCAAATGGTGAGCTAATATTTGGAAAATCTTTGTAAGAGCATTGCATGTACTATTAATCATTCTTTCAAAAATTTTCACTATGTCAATTACCTTCAAATAGCATTTTAACAAAAGTTTTTTTTTTTAAAAAGCACACCCTTGATTTAATGTTATAGTCTCAGAGTTTTTACTTTAAAAATATCTTAGCAACTTGACCCAATTTAAAAATCTATACAAAATGCCCCTTTTAAATTTGGCTACAGATGGTATTAATTTTTATTTCATTTTCTCAATTGTTTTTATATTTTAACATTAGAGGTTTATGTACTCCTAAAAGTTTTGAAAAAAGTTTCCCAATAGACAAGTTTTGCAAATTTGATCATTTTCCAGATTTCTGAAATCATTTTTTTAGTTTATAATGTACTTAAATGTTTCTATATTTGAATAATTAAATATGCACAGGAGAAAAGATATTTAATTACTGGAAACAATTATTTTCTTCCCCAGCTTGGTTCTGATGGCAGTGATAGACCCTCACCCAAGGAAGGGATAATAGGATGTATTTAAACAGGTGATACCTGTTGAAAGGTGATGAAGTGGGTTTTTATGGGTTCATGATGCTGTTTGCTTTGTGATACCTATGGAAAGCTCTTAACCTAACCTATGTGTGCCGTATTTTTGCAGCAGATTTCTTCATTGTGAGAACTGACCCTACACATTTGGATTCTGATATAAGATCATTGCAATAGCTAAATCCCAGAAAGCAATTGACTGGTTAAATTACCATGGTGTAATCCCATTTTTTAAGAGAAAGAAATCTGTTTATATATTTGATGATTCTCTAAAGTTCGGTGAACAATATAAATCAGTTTGCAAGTAGAAAATAAAAGATGGTACTGGTAATAGTTCAGCTAGACAGAAAGTTACATTAACTGTTGTTGGTATTCAGTATATGATAAGGGCAGTCTTGCAGGAAACTGCTATATGAATTTGGGTTTCAAAGATCCTTGGAAAATATACATAACTTCTGGAGAGCTCACCATGTTTAGGACCTGTTATTTTCTTTCAGTTCAAAATATTTTCTTAATTTTCTTGAGACATCCTGTTTGACTGGATTATTTAGAAGTTTGTTATTTCATTTCTGAGTGCTTGGCCATTTTCCTTTTATTATTCAGTTTGTGATTTCTAGCTATATTACATTATAGTCTGAGAACAACTGTTTGATTTTAGTTCTTTGTAATTTTTAAAGGTATGTTTTATGACCTATAATATGGTTTTTCTGGATAAAGTTCCCATGTGTTGAAAGAAGAGGCATTCTGTTGTTGGGTGGAGTGTTCTACAAATATTAAAGTTGGTTGTTGATGTTTTAGTTTTTTAGTTTCATTGCTGATTTTCTCTCTGCTTTTCTATGGATTTCTAAAAGAGGAAGTGTTCAAGTCTGGCTATAATTGTGGATTTGTTTCTCCTCTCAATTCTGTCATTTTTTGCTTTGTATATTTTGAAGCTCATTGGTAGGTACAATCACATTAGGATCACAATGCCTTGGTATATTGACTCCCACTTTTCAATGATGGCCCTCTTATCTGCAGTAATTTTCTTTGCTCTGAAGGCTACTTGTGGAATGTTAATATCCAGCTTTCTTTCAATAAATTTATGAAGATATACTTCAGATATAAAATTCAGTCATTTAAAGTTTATTGATTTTTATTGTATTCAGCATTTTTCTGCCGTTACCACAGTCTAATATTAGAACATTTTTATAACTCCAGAAAGAAACCCATGCCCAATAGGTCATTTCACATTCCTGTGACCCTTCCTCCAGCCCCTGGCAACCACTAATCTACTTCATATCTTTATATACTTGCCTATTCTGGATAGTTCGTGTAAAGGGAATCATACAAGTTATGATATTTTATGCCTGATTTCTTTCACTTAGTTAATTCAAAGTTCTGAAATTCAGTTTGTAGCATTTACCTTTTATGGCTGAATAGTAGTCCACTGTAGGGATATATTACATTTTAAAATTTATCCATTAATCAGTTGGTGAACGTTGAAATTTTCACTTTTTGGCTATTTCGAATAATGATTCCGTGAATATGTTTTTTTGATGTTCATTTTCATTTCTCTTGAGTATGTATCGAAGTATAGAATTGCTGGGTCATATGTTTAATTGTATTAACCATATTAAACTCTACATTTAATCTTTTTAGAAACTACCAGACCTTTCCAGAGCAGCTGCACCATTTTACATTCCCACCAGCAGCATATGAGGGTTTTAGTATCTCCACATATTTTCTGACGCTCATTATTGTCTGTCTTTTTTTTATTATACCCATCCTAATAAGTACGAAAAGTAACTATAGTTTTGATTTGCATGTCTTTAATGAGTGATAATGTTGAGAAACCTTTTATATCCTTATTGGCCATTCATATATCTTCTTTGGGGCAGTGTCCAAATCTTTGGCCATTTTTCAACTGGGTTATTTGTCTTTATTATTGAGTTCTGAGGTTCCCCCCCCCCATATTCTGAATAAAAAATCCTTCACCAGATATATGATTTGCAAATATTTTATCCCACTCTCAGTTTTTTGTTTTCTTGATGGTATTCTTTGCACTACAAACCTTTTTAATTTTGATGAAATCCAATGTATCGATTTTTGTTGTTGTTGCTTATGCTATTGATGTCATATCTGTAAACCATTGCCTAACCCAAGGTTATAAAGATTTACTCATATGTTTTTTTGTGTGGATTTTTTTTTTAATTTCTTAGTTTTACATTTTACACTTAGGTTTGTCGTTTGTTTGTTTGTTTTGACATAATTATTTTGTAGGGGAAGTTATAGGGGCCCAAATTCATCATTTTGTATGTAGATACAAAATAATACAGTTTTCCCAGACTGTTTGATGAAAACATTAGTCCTCCCTATTCAATGGTCTTGGCACCAAATTCTTTTCCATTGGTCTGTGCCAGTACCACATTGTTTGGATCTCTGTAGGTTTGTAGTGAGTTTTGAAATCAGGAAGTGTGAGTTCCCCATCTTTGTTTTCAAGATTATTCTGGCTCTTCAAGTTTCCTTTAGTTTCCATGAGAATTTTATGTTTAGCTTGTCAATTTACAGAAAAAGACAACTTGGATTTTGATAGGGATTATGTTGACTCTGTAGATCAACTTGGGGAATGATACTGCCATCTTAATATTTGGCCATTGAATAGCCAATCCATGAACTTGGGATGTCTTTCTTTTATTTAAATCTTCAATTTTGTTCAACATTATTTCATAGTCTTTAGTGTATAAGTCCTACACTTCTTTTGTGAAATTTATTCCTAGGTGTTTTATTCTTTTTGATATTCTTGTAAATGTAATTGGTTTCTTAATATTGTTCATTGCCAGGTTATAGAACACAGTTGACTTTTGCATATTGATTTTTTGTCCTATCACATTGTGTAACTTGTTTCTTCTAATAGTTTTTCATAGATTTCTTAGGAACTTCTATATATATATGTCAGATATATTTATTTCCAATCTTCTGGATATATGCCTTTTATTTCCTTTTTTTTTTTTTTTAACTTAATTGCCTTGGCTAGAATCTACAATACACTGAAGTAACAGCAGACATTGTTGTCTTGTTTTTGGTCTTAGTGGGAAAGCATTTATTCTTCTTCTATTTAGTCTGATATTAGTTGTGGGATACTTTATAGTTGCCTTTTATCAAATTATGGGAGTTTCATTTCATTTCTAGATTATTGACTTGGTTTTCTTTTTAATCATGAAAAAAGTACTGAATTCTGTCAAATACTCTTTCTGCATCTGTTGAACTGATCATGTAGTTTTTGATCTTTATTTTTATTATTAAATTATTTTAAATTATTTTCTTTCTTTTTTTTATATTAAACCAACATTTAATTACTGGTATATATCCCACTTGGTCATGGTGTATACAGTTTTGTAGTTTTGTTGAGGATTTTTGTGTCTACCTTCATAAGAGCTATTAGTATAACTTTCTTTTCTTGTGATGTCTTGTTCTGATTTTGATATCAGGGGCATAGAGTTTTATAGAATGAGTTGGGGTATGTTCACACTTATTTTTTAGGTGAATTTGTGAAAGACTGGTATTTATTATTAAGCATTTGTTAGAATTTACTAGTGACGTTGTCTGTTCCTGGATTCTCTGGGAAATATTTTGATTACTAATTTATTCTCTCACTATAATTCTATTTGGGTTTTCTATTTCTTCCTCAGAAAGTTTTGGGAGTGGATAGCTTTACTTTATCCTGTATGATGTTCAGTAAGCTTTACACATCCATAGGTTTATGTTTTTTATGCCAAATTTGAAAACTTTTTATCCATTATTTCTTTTAATTTTTTTTTTTTTTGCACTGCTTTATTTCTCCTGGTGTATAAAACTCTGATTGGCATGACTATTAGAATCTTTGGTATTGTCCTGCAGATTGGTAAGGTTTTGCTGATTTCTTTTTCAATAATTTTTGTCTGTGTTCTTCAGACTGGATCATTTCTGTTGATCTGTCTTCAGGCTCAATAACTTTGCCATATAATCTCCATTTTTCTATTGAGCCTATCTAATAATTTTTTTTTAATTTTTAAAAATTTTCCTTTACTTCTTTATATCTTCTTTTTCCTTTTTTTAAAATTAAGTTTATTGGGGTAACATTGGTTAATATAATTATATAATTTTCAGGTGTACATTACAATTTGACATCTGTATATTCTGTTACGTGTTTACCATCCTTCAGCTACCATACATTTGATCCCCTTTACCAACTTCACCATCCCCCAATATTGATTCCCTTTTACCCTGTCTGCCTCCCCGCTCCTCCCCCACACTCTACCCTCTGGTAACCACTAGTCTTCAGTCCATGTCCATGAGTCTCTGTTTGTCCTGTTCATTTGTTGCTTTTATGTCCATATCCCACATGTAAGTGATATCATGTGGTTTTCAACTTTTTCTGTCTGGCTTATTTTGCTTAGCATGATTATCTCAGGGTCCATCCACATGTCACAAATGGCAGTAATTCATCTCTTCTTATGGCTAAGTAATATTCCATTGTATATATGTACCACAGCTTCTGTAGCCACTCATTTATCATAGAACACTGTTTGATTCCATGTCCTGGCCACTGTGAATAATGCTGCTAAGAACATCAGTGTGCAAATACCTTATCGGATATGGGTTTTCAAGTCTTTAGGGTAAATACCCAGTAGAGGGATTGCTGGATCATATAGTAGATCTATTCTTAGATTTTTGAAGAACCTCTATACTGTTTTTTATAGTGGCTGTACCAATTTGTAGTCCCACCAGCAGTGTATTAGGGTTGCTTTTTCTGCACATGCTCTCCAGCATTTGCTATTACTTATCCTGTTGATTATAGCTATCCTAACAAGTGTGAGATGGTATCTCAATGTGGTTTTGATTTGAATTTCCCTAATAGCTAGTGATGTTGAGCATTTTTTTCATATATGTTGGCCATTTGTATGTCCTCTAGGGAGAAGTGTCTGTTCAGGTTCTCTGCCTATTTTTTGATTGGATCATTTGTTTTTATTGTTGTTGTTGACTTGTCTGAGTTCTTTCTATATTTTGGATATTAGCCCTTCTTGGAGGCATTGCTTGCAAATATGTTTTCCCCTTTTGGATGGATGTCTCTTTACCTTGTTGACAATTTATTTTGTTGCGCAGAGGATTTTTAGTTTGATGTAGACCCGTTCATTTATTTTAGCTTTTACTTCCCTTGCTTTTGAGGTCAAATTCATAAAATCCTCTTTAAGTCCAAGGTCCTTGAGTTTAGTTCCTATGTTTTCTTCTATGCATTTTATTATTTCAGGTCTTATATTGAGGTCCTTAATCCATTTTGAGTTCATTTTGGTGTGTGGTGATACACACCAGTCTAATTTCATTCTTTTGCAGGTGGATTTCAAGTATTTCCAGCACCATTTATTAAAGAGGCTTTCCTTTCTCCACTGTATGTTTTTGGCTTTTTTTGTCAAAAATTATTTGCCCATGTAAATATGGGTTTACTTCTAGACTCTTGATTCTTTTCTACTAGTCCGTGTGTCTGTTTTTCTGCCAATACCATGCCATTTTGAATACTGTAGCTTTGTAATATAATTTGAAGTGAGGCAGAGTGATGCCTCCAGTCTCATTTTCCGCCCCCCCCCCCTTCTCAGGATAACTTTGGCAAGTCAGAGTCTTTTGTACTTCTATACAAATATGATGACTTTTTGATCTTTAAAAAATCCCAATGGGATTTTGATGCAGGGATTGCATTAAATCTGTATAATTCTTTTAACTATGTTGATTCTACCAATCCAAAAACATGGACTATCTCTCCATTTCTTTGTATCTTCTTCGATTTTTTTTTCCATAGGGTCATGTAGTTTTTGCTGTATAGGTCCTTCACATGTTTTGTTAGATTTATTCCTAGGTAATTTATTCTTTTTGTTGCATTTGCAAAAGGAATTATATTACTTCTTTTTCTGATGCTTCATATTAGAATATAGGAACACTGTAGATTTTTGAATGTTGATTTTGTTTCCAGAAACTTTACTGTATTTGCTTATGGTTTCTAGTGTATTCTTGTGGAGTCTTTAGGGTTTTCTATATAGAGAATCATGTCATCCGCAAACAGTGACAGTCTGACTTCTTTGTTTCCTATTAGGATGCCTTCTATATCTTTCTCTTGTTTGATTGCACTTGGTAGGACCTCCAATGTTACGTTGACTAACAGTGGCAATAGTAGACAGCCTTGCCTTGTTCCTGATCTTAGAGGGAAGGTTTTTAGTTTTCACCATTAGGTATAATGTTCACTGAGGGTTAGTCATATATGGCCTTTATTATGTTAAGGTACTTTCTTTCTATACCAATTTGTAAAGCATTTTGGTCATGAATGGATGCCGTATCTTGTTGAAGGTTTTTCTGCATCTATCGATATGACTGTATGATTCTTGGTTTTTAATTTGTTTATGCAGTGTAACACATTAATCGATTTGCGTATGTTGAACCATCCCCGTGCCTCTGAGATGAAGCCCACTCGATCGTGATATATAATCTTTTTAATATGTTGCTTATTCAGTTCGCTTGTATCTTATTTAGGATTTTTGCATCTGTGTTCATGAAAGAGATTGGTCTATAAATTTTTGTGTGTATGTTATCTTTACCAGGGTGATACTGGTCTCAAAAAAATTAGTTGGGAATTATTGCCTTCTCTTTGATTTTTTGGACGAGTGGGAGGAAAATAGGTTTTAAATCTTTGAATGTTTGATAGAATTCACTGGTGAAGCCATCTGGTCCTGGACTTTTCCTTTTCGGCAGGTTTTTGATGATTGTTTCAATTTCCATACTGCTGATTGGTCTAGTTAGTTTTTCCAGTTCTTCTTGATTCAGTCTAGGAAGATTGTAGTTTTCTAAGTACTGGTCCATTTCTTCTAGGTTATTAAATTTGGTGTTTTATACTTTTTCATAGTATTCTTTTATGATCTTTTATATTTCTACAGTGTCTATTGTAAGTTCCCCTCTTTCATCTCTGATTTTATTTGTATCCTTTCTCTTTTTTTCTTTAGGAGTCTAGCCAGGGTTTTGTGAATTTTATTAACCTTCTGAAAGAACCAAATCTTTTTTGCATTTATTTTTTCTATTGTTCTTTTTTTAATTTTCAATTTCATTTATTTCTGCTCTAATTTTGATTATTTCTTTTTCTTTGATGACTTTAGGCTTCATTTGTTATTCTTTTTCTAGATTTTAAGATGAAGCTTTAGGTCATTTATTTGGGCTCATTATTGTTTTTGGAGATAACTCTGTAATAATATGAACTTTCCTCTTATGACCACTTTTGTCGTGTCCCAAATGTTTTGATATGTTGTACTATCATTATCATTTGTTTCTTTGTATCTCTCAATCTCTCTGACCCAGTTATTCTTCTCTGACCCAGTTATTCTTCAGCAGCATGTTGTTTAATCTCCATATTTGTGGTTCTTCCTGATTTCTTTTTGCAGTTGATCTCTAGTTTCAAATCATTATGATCAGAGATATGGTTAGTATGATTTCAATCCTCTCATATTTCTTAAGGCTATCTCTGTGTCCCAGTATGTGGTTGATTCTTGAGAATGTTTCATGTGCACTAGAGAAGAATGTATAAGCAACTGTTTTGGCATGGAAAGCTCTGTAAATGTCAATTATGCCCAGTGAGTCTAATGTGCCATTTAAGGATGTTATTTCTTTATTGATTTTCTGTTTGGATGATCTGACCATATCCACCAGTAGGGTATTTAGGTCCCCTGCTATGATAGTGTTTTGGTCTGTTTCTCCCTTTAGTTCTGTTAGTAATTGCTTCACATATTTTGGAGCTCCCTGATTGGAAGCATAGATATTAATAAGTATTATTTCTTCTTGGTGTCTGATTCCCTTTATCATTATGAAGTGTCCCTCAGTATCTTTCTTTATCTTTTTTATTTTGAAGTCTATTTCATCTGATATTAGTACCGCTACTCTTGCTTTTCTCTGAATGCCATTTGCTTGAAATATCATTTTCCACCCTTTACTTTGAGTCTATATTTGTCTTTGGAACTGAGATGTGTCTCCTGGAGGCAACATATGGTTGGGTTTTTGTTTTTGATGCAATCTGAAACACTGCATTTTAATTGGTGAATTTATTCCATTTACATTTAGGGTGATTATTGAAATTAGAGATCTTCTTATAGCCATTTTTTCTTTTGCTTTCTGGTAGCTCGGTGCTTTCATTGCTTTCTTGTCCTTGTGTTTCTGTTTTCTTCAGTTTAGTTGGCTTTTGTGTGTTTTCTCTCTGGTCCTTCTTGTTTTATGTTATATTTTTCACTTCCGAATCTCCTGTGTGTGGTTTTCATTATGAACATGTAAAGGAACATATATATACAGTTGTCCATTCTTTTCTGTTCATGCCTTATCTCCGTTCTCCTTTGCGAATTTGGGTCTTTGAATCCTCCTCTTTTCAGACATTGTTGCCTCAGTTTGTCTCTATGTATGCTAAACATTCATTACTATCTTGCTATAAAAATTCTCTAATTATTATTTAAGCTTATAATGCGCTGTTCTTAGTAAGGGTTGCAATCTTCTTCTATTTGTCTGATAGTCACCTTATTCCTTATTATTATTATTATTATTATTTTTTGTCATTTTGTTTTAGACGATCTGACCCCTTTTAGTATTTCCCATAGTGCAGAGCTCGCAGTGGAGAATTCCTTCCATTTTTGAATGTCTGGAAAGGTCTTAATTCTTAATTTCTAAAGGAGAGCTTAGCTGGATACATTATTTAGGCTGGTAGTTCTTTTCACTTAATAGTTTAAATATTTGATTTCATTCTTTTCCGGCTGTAAGGTCTGCACTGAGTAGTCCAACAATAATCTAATGGGTTTTCCTCTGTAAATTACCATTTTCTTGTCCCTGGCTGCCCTGAGAATTCTGTCTTTGTTGTTGATTTTTGATCATTTTAATATAGTGTGTCTTGGTGAAGGCCTTTTTGGGTTGAGATAATTGGATGTTCTGTTGACTACTTGAATTCCAAACTCCAGCTCATTCCTTAGATTTGGGAAATTCTGGTCAACTATTTGTCTGAAAATGCTTTCTGGTCCCTACTCCTTTTCCTCATCTTTGATAATGCCCATTATTCTTATGTTTCCTTTCCTGATGGGATCAGCTAGTTTTTGTATTTCTTGAATTCTTTTTCATTCTTTGATTTCTCTCTTCTTCCTTCTGATTTATTTCTAGATTTCTGTCTTTGATATCACTGATCCTTTCCTCTCTTTGGTCGACTCTATTTCCCCAGCTTGCTATTTTGTTTTTCAACTCTTGCAGTGTGTTTTTCATATCCAGAAGTTCTATTTGGTTCTTTTAAGAGTTTCAGTCTTTTTACTCTGTTTATCTAGTTGTTTTTTCAATTCATGAAATTCTTGAATTGAGTTGTTTGGATCTCATTGATTTTTTTTCGGAAGTACCATTCTTGAATTCTGTCATTTAAGTTGCATATTTCTATGCCTGTAAGGTTATTTTCTGGAGATTTTTCTCTTTCTTTCTGAGGTGCCTTGTCGCCTTGGCTGTTCATGGTGTTTAATAGCCTATTTCTCTTCCTAGGCATTAGTGGAAGTGTATTCTGTTGGTTTTCCAGAAAGATTTTTTATATAAAGGTCTTTCTTTAGCCTGTTGCAAAGAAGGTGCTTTTCTTTTGGTTTCCAGTAGATAGTGGCTAAGCCTCTTGGATTCCTGCTTTATATAAAGCCTGTCTTTTTTATTTTCTTGTAGATATTTAATCTCACTTGCTACTCTCGGTTTCTATCCCCATCAGTGTTAGCAACAGTTTCAGTAGCATTTGCCCAGATTTCCCTGGGTCTCCAAGGTGATCTGTCTTGGATGGTATCGGGGAGGGCCCCTCTGGGTTGGGAGTTGGGGGCTGTGGCTCAGCCTTGGTTTTGCAACCAGGTCCGATAAAAATTATCTATTGTTTCTTTGTGGTCCCGTCCCACTTCTCTGTTGTCTGTCCTAATGACTGGGCCCTGCTGCAGGATGCTAGAAGTTCTAGCACTTCCAGGCATGATGATCAGGGAAGCCATTGCACCTTCACCCTTTCCCCTCCTGTAAGGAGCTCTGGCGGCTATGGGAGGCAGCTTCTTTATTTCTCCAATTCCACCACTCAACACTAGGGGTTCTGACCTGTGGTAGCTCTTATGCGCAGATCCCATGCTCAGAAGTGCTGGTGTGCAGTTTGGGTGTTTTTTGTTGAGTTTTAGATGTTCAGCTTATTGTTGTTTCAAGGGGAGAGATTTGAGGACATCTCTCACTCTGCCATGTTTCCCAGAATAAAGTATTTTTTTTTTAATTAAGGCATTTACATTGGTCTTTTTTTAGACATCATGCTATTATTATACACTTAATAATCTACACTACAGTGTAAACATACCTTTTATATTCACTGAGAAACCAAAAAAAAAATTGTGACTCACTTTATTGTGATATTTATTGCAGTTGTCTAGATTCAAACCTGCAAGATCTTCCAGGTATGCCTGTTCTTATATTTTGGAGAAGTAATGAATATTTTATTCTAATTTTTAAATGTCTTTATTGTAATTTTAATTGCCTGCTTTTTTAAGTTTATTACTAGATAAATGCATCTGAATAATATAATTAATATCACTATCCTAAACCAAAAGCAAATCATGTAAGCAATTAAGCTGTACTCTAACTTGTCTTTCATTTAGTTACAAAATAGGAAAAAGACTTCCAGCAATGTCTGCATTTTCTTTTTCTTAGTTCTTTCCATTTTGAAACTTGTTACAAACACTCATAAAATCACATCTGGTAAAACTCACTCGTGGTAGAAGATGGGAGTTATCTATGTCAGTTTGGACCCAGTGTAAAGTGTATGCATGGATGATCAGTAATACATGTCAAATGGTTGAATAGCCAAGAGCTCTTTTATATACCACATTTGAATACACACTTTTATTCTTAGTCTCTTTACCAGTTTTATTTTACATAGTAAAATTGTGTAAATGCATATTTATTGAGGATTAGCTATGTGCCAGGCACTGTTTTAAGTGCTATCCAAGTGGAAACATTTTAGTCCTCACAACAGTTCTGTGCAGTGCATTCAATTGTCATTATACCTGTGACACAGGATAAACCAAGGATAGAATGCTCACTAAAGATCACACAGCTATTAAGGTGATACCTGAAATTTATCCATCTGAACTACTATCTTTGCAGTCTGAAGTGTGCCAGGTTACACCATTTACCAGTCACCAAATCTTCTGCCCTCCAGATGTCCTACCTTCTGTACAAAGGATGTCATCTAAGTTATATATTGAATCTAGATGAAGGATTATGGTAGATGGACTAGGACTTTGCAGGAACTGTTTTTCCTGCCTTTACTAAGAAACAGAAGGAATTATACAATTACCTCCTGCTTCTTTTCTCTTCTCTCACAGCTGAAGGCACTGGAGACAGGCAGAACCCAAGGTTTTACATTACATGTGCAGGTTTCTAATCCTTGTACCTAGAGAATTACAAGTAACACCCACAAACTCCCATGCCAGGAAGTCAGGACACATTCCATCCATTAAATAAATACTCAACTGGAAAGAGCTAACCATCAATTTCTGTTTTGTGATAGAAGTTTCTGATATCTATGGTGTGGCTCTAGACCTTGTGGTATTATTACTGAGCTTTGCTAGTATGTTCTTCCTTACAAAGGCAAAAATTAGGAGTGAGTATATAACACAGCTACTGTGTTCGATGCAGCAGTTGTTATCCATGTAAATGCTGTCTTGCTGTAAGACACCATTTACAATATCAGGGCTCCTCTGCAAAGCAGCAAACCACAATTTTACCACCCTCATCCTATTCAGCCCATGACTCCTTTTCCCCTTTTCATGCCCATCAGCTTAGATTCTCCTCTAGGCAGCCTAAGCCCTGAAAATGCCGAGTCCTCTGCAATTGAAAGTTCCCTGGACCATGCAGCACTAACGTATTATGAAGGCACTTTTCAGTTTTCTACTCTGATATCCATCCAATATAGTCAAAAGTCAGCCTCCAAAGTATGACAGACACTTTTTGCCCCTGATAAGTGATTAGGAAATCTGAAAACAATTCACTGAATATTAAGGAAGGATTAAGTTAAAAATATTCAGGCTTGTAGCAAGTGCAACTGGAAATTATCCTGCCTTATACAATATTTTGGATAAAACTATACTGTAAAATTTTATAAGAAAAGGAAAAGAATTTAGCATGATGGAAAAAAAGGGAGGAGGGAAGTAAAATTTCTTTTTACACCTACAATTTGTGAGGCAATGTATAGGTGTATTTTACTTTGTTTAAATTCATTGATATTACTTCCTTTTAAAAACATAGTTTTAAAATTTTCGAGATTGGTTTATTTTTTCAAGTTGTTATTCAATCACGTGAATCAGGTTTGAATTCTAATTTCTGCCTGGCATGAATGAGAACTATTATTTTTCTTTATACTATATTAGTACCAAACATACCTAATCATAAGAATCACCTAGGGCTGTTATAAAAGTAGAGATTTTCAGGCATAGGCAGACGTTATATTTGGGTATATGAATTCTATATTCTTTCCTTCAAGTTTTTATTTTGAAAATAAAAATATTCAAATATCTGCCTTCACCTAGATTCAGCAATTGTTGAAATTTGTCACTTTTGTGCTATGCTGTACCATTCACCACTCTTGATAGTTGAATAGATGGATGAATGGAGGATAGATGGTAGATAATTTGGCCCCTTTCACTAGGACACTTAATCTTTTCTAATTAGCTTCCTTCACAGTTCCTTGACAGTATTTAATCCCCAGGCTTAGTGTAGAAAGGAACAATAGATGTTTAGTCGGAAGGTTACTGTTAAATGATTCTTTGTTATTGTGAAACAGTGTTATACATATGAATAATGCATATTTAAATATATGTACCTTTTAAAGACTAATAACCGATTACCCTTGTCCCCACCACCCTGTTAGAACTAGAACATTAGCAGAAACTTCAAGCCCCTCCGAGGCCTCCACTAAACATTTGCCATCTGTTCCATATGACCATTTCCCTAAATTTTGTGTTATCCCCTTTTTAAAGTTTTTCCTCATCTATGTGTCAGAAAAAAAGTGTGTCATTTTCCTGCTTTTGAACATTTTTAAATAGATTCATAATTATCCTCCAATGGCTTGCTTCTATTTTTTTCAGTATTCTAAGTTTGAGATTCATCTCTATTGCTGTGTTTGGCTGTACTTCATTTTTACTACATTAGAGCAGGTCCTCAAATAAGGTCTTTTTGTTCAATGTCATTTTATTAAAATGTTGATGAGGTACTGTAGGAACTTAACTCTTGTTTGTATTGATTAGCCTATGGTAAAGTTGGTTTTGTTGTCTGTCGTTTGGCTTAAAGTCACAGAACTTATCTATGAGTTAAGCAAGGACCTGCTGTGTACTGTTGCATCATGAATATACTAGAATCCAGTAGATCATTGACGAATATTTGGAATGTTTTTAGTTTCTTTTAATATGAACAGTGTGTCAAGAATATTCTTGTACATAACCTTTGTGTACATGTGCAAGAGTCACTTGAGATCATGCTCCTAGGAACGTCCACAATTTAAGGTTCTGGAAGGGTGTTGTTTTTGTAAATAACAGAAGCTGCCATCATTAAAGGAATAGGATCAATTCCTTGAACACTTTTAGTTGGCCTGCAATTGGATCTGGATTTTTGCTATGTCCCAGAACACTTTTTGCTATTAAGACACATGGGGCACTGTACAGCTAAGTTCCAGAGGTGAGTGAGTGGAAGTTGTCCAAGACTGGTAGAATTCTGACCCACCTTGTGGGTCATTTGAGCTGGGAATCTACATACCAGCTTATGCCATGATGACATTCACTGAGCTCAATATATTGATTACTCATATGGTATTCTTATACTTCTTTGGTATACCTACTCTGTATTGATGACTTTCTACTCTTCTTGAGCAACACAGTGAACACATCTTGCACTTGATCAACTGGATGACACATTGGAAAGAACTTGGACTTTGGATTTAGAAGTCCTTGAGTTTAACAAGGTTGGCCATTTACATGTTAGAAGAAATGCTGTCATAATTAGAAATAATATGTAAAAAGTGCTCCATTCTTTGCCTGACATTTGATAAGCATTAAGTAAAGTATAGTCCTGCAGATGTTGTTCTTGTTATTTCTCATCACCCACATTCAGAAGCCTGAAGTACTGAAATTCCTTTCTCTGATACTCTTTTCTTCTTTCATGAATGAATTAATACAATTTCTCCCCTATTCCTTATTTCAAATTTCATCTCACCTTCTAGTTTACTTTTCTGTGTTAGTCTTATATAATGTTCACACACACACATTATTGACTTAAATGTTTAACATGTCTTTATTGACTTAAATGTTTAACATGTCTTGTGGTCTCTTTTTAAACATAACATGTACTGATTTGAACTTCTGATTTCTACTCTCCCCAGTCCCCACCATTTTCCTCACCTTCCTTTCTAATTCATTTAATGGTGTTGTCATCAACTCCATTTACCCTGGCCTAAAACCGAGACCTATCCTTGACTCCTCCCTTTAACTTAGTCCATCAGTAGGTGCTGCTTCCAAATCATGCCATGCCTTTGACCACATCTAACTCTCTATCCCCTGTCTAAACCAGCATTAGCTCTCATCTGGGTTACTGCTGCTATCCCTTGTCTCTGCTCCCTGCCTGTACTCTTACCCTTCAGGATAAAAGTATGAATCAGAACTGATCACTGATTAAAGCCCTCCAAAGAGTACCCAGCTACAATAACAACAGATTCTATTTTCTCATGGCCTTTAGGTAAGATCAGACCTCTGTCTCTCTGTTCCTTACCATGGTGAATCTCTTGGTCCACCATGCCTAGTCATACCTGACCACTCTCTTCCTTGACTATACCAAGCTCAGTGCCACCCCAGGGCCTTCACTCTCACTTTTTTGTCTCTCTGGAACTCTCTTCCCATGTTTTTGGTGTAATATCTTCTTTCATAGTTCAAATAGCTCAAAGGTCACTTCCTGAGACAGGCTTTCTCTGACCCTTCTGGAATTTTCCATTCATGTTTTTCTTAAACCTTTCTTAAACCTTTACTTCATAGCTGTACTATCTAAATTTCATCTTAAATATTTGTTGACATGTTTTTAAATCTTACTCCACTTAAATATAATATCTAGCAGAGTGGCTCTCTGGTTTACTGCTATATTTTCAACATTTAAAATAGTGCCTGGTACATAATACATGCTTAGTAAATATTTCTTGAATTAATGAGTGATGGGTGAAAGGTAACTCGAGACCAAAGAATCTCAGAACTTGTTACATGTATCACTAAGTAAGTATATAATGTATATAATGTATGAAAATGTTTTACTTTTCAGGATTAATTGAAATTCTTCAAAATGTCAGGTAAGTTTCTGTGAATAAATTTTAATATGCTTTATTTTCAAATGTGAATTGTGTGATTGCTATCCTTAAAAAATTGGAGTTTATTTAATTTTGAAGTTTTTTATGTTTATTATTTAGAGCATATGAACATTCCCATCTATCTTCGATAGAAATAATTAAAATGGATTTATATTGGCACATATGTACTGAAAGACCTCTAACATATATAGGGAAATTTGGGCAAAGTAAGGAAAGTCTGCAAAAAGAATTAGTAGTAATAAATAGCCTGCGATGACAGCCTGCTTTTGTAGAGGAGTGCTCAAAAGTAGCCTCTGCATTTTCAAGTAATGCAAGAGATGATAGAAGGAGAGAAACCACATATATGGGATTTGTGTTTTTTATAAGATAAAAAGTCAATCAGTTAAGAGATTCAGAACTTTTTCTTTGTAATGAGTCTAGGGAGAAATTTCTCTTATTTCAAGAGGATGAAGTGTAACATCATGAAAAGCGACTTCATTACTTCCCTTGAAGCAATTGTGGTGACCTAGGTGGAGTATGAGTCACTGGAGATGTAGACTGAACCACCTCTTATTGAGCTTTGTGTGGCACCACTGGTTTTTAAATCATTTAGTATTCATCGTGCTTTGTTTTGAATTTATTTAAATTTCAATTTATTTAAATCTCATTTTTAAATGAGATTCATGAAAAAATCAAATTCACTCTATATATGACTTCTTATATAGACTAGGAAAAAGAATTTTCAGCACTGTGCAAGGAATTTATGTAGCTAGGAACCAGCATCAGGTCAGCTGAACTACTAGTGTAAAAGCATATTGCTTTGATCGTAGGACAATATAATTGCTGTGTTTTATTTTGTAATCTGTATTCATCAAATATATTAATGAGTTGATGTCTAATATATATAAAGAATTACTTCTTATAAGAAATATGAGTGTATTTCATATTGGTTATATGCATCGATGCATACTGAAAAGAAAAAATGACTATATTCTGTTACCATCATTTCAATTGTAAATCACATGCCCTCTCTTTCCCCAAAGGTGTAGATCCCGCAGCCCCTAAGGAACCTACAGATGAAGTAGAAAATCAGATAAAGTCACCCGATCCAAGGCCTGATGCTCCTCCTGACTACAATTCCCATTTTGTACCAGGTAGGCTAATAGTCAGAAAAGATCTTTCTCCTATATCCAGAAAAACATATTAATAGTTAAGATTGCTTTTACTTTTTATTCCTTATTTATGTTATTATTATTATTTTTTAATTTATTTTTTTAAGTGACATTGGTTATCGAAATCCAGTAAGTTTCAGGTGTGCAGTTTAACAGTAAGGAGCATATATATTGCATTGTGTTTTCCCTTCCCGTAGTTAGATTTCTTTCTGTCAACACATTATTTGACCCATTTCACCCTATCTACCTCCCACCTCCCCTTTATATTGTCCATGTCCATGTCCATGAGTCTCTGTTTTTTCGTCCTGTTCATTTGTTGCTTTTAGGTTTATATTCCACATAAAAGTGATACCATATGATTTTCAACATTTTCTGTCTGACTTATTTCTCTTAGCATGATTATCTCAAGTTCCATCCATGTTGTCGCAAATGGCTGCATTTCATCTCTTCTTATGGCTGTGTAATATTTCATTGGATATATGTACCATAGCTTCTTTTTCCAATCGCTTATTTATTGTAGAATGCTTCAGTTACTTTTGTATCCTGGCCAACGTGAATAATGCTATGAGCATCGGTGTGCAAATATCTTTTCAGATATGAGTTTTCAAGTCTTTGGGGGTAAATATCCAGTAGAGGGATCAATTCTTGTTTTTTTGAGGAATCTCCATACTGGTTTCCATAGTGGCTGTACCAATTTGCAGTCCCACCAGCAGTGTATGAAGGTTCCGTTTTCTCTGCATCCTCTCCAACATTTGTTATTACTTGTCCTATTAATAACAGCTCTTCTAACAGGTGTGAGATGGTATCTCATTGTGGTTTTGATTTGCACTTCCCTAATAGCTAGTGATGTTGAACATCTTTTCATATAATTATTGGCCATTTATATGTCTTTTTGGGAGACGTGTCAGTTCAGGTCCTCTGCCCTTTTTTTGATTGGATTGTTTGTTTCCTTGTTACTGAGTTGAATGAGTTCTTCATATATTTTGAGTATTAGGCTCTTATCGGAGGTATTGCTTGCAAATATATTTTCCCATTTTGGTGGTTGTCTCTTTACTTTGTTGCCAGTTTCTTTTTCTGGGCAGAAGCTTTTTAGTTTGATTCATTGCTTTTACTTCCTTTGCCTTTGAAGTCAAATTCAAAAAATTCTCTTTAAGTCTAAGGTGTGTGAGTTTAGTTCCTATATTCTCTTCTATGCAACTTACTGTTTCAGGTCTTATACTTAGATCCTTTACCCATTATGAGTTAATTTTGGCATGTGATGATAGACAGCAGTCTAGTTTCATTCTTCGGCAGGTGGATTTATAGTTTTCCTAGCACCGATTATTGAAGAGGCTTTCCTTTCTCCACTGTATGTTTTTGGCTCTTTTGTTGAAAATTATTTGCCCATACAAACCTGGGTTTACTTCTGGGGTCTTGATTCTTTTCCACTGTTCTGTGTGTCTGTTTCTCTGCCAATACTATGCCTTTTTGATTATTGTCACTTTGTAGTATAATTTGAAATCAGGCAGACAGATGCCTCCAGCCTCGTTCTTTTTTCTCAGAATGGCTTCAGCGATTCGAGGTCTTCTGTGTTCCCATACAAATCTGATGATTTTTTGTTCTATTTTGTTAAAAAAATGCCCATGGGAATTTGATGGGGATTGCGTTAAATTTGTATAATGCTTTAGGTAATAAGGTCATTTTACTCTTTTGATTCTTCTAATCCAAGAACACATAATATCTTTCCATTTCTTTGTATCTTCTTCGATTTCTTTTATAGGGTTTTATAGTTTTCATCATATAGGTCCTTCACATGTTTTGTTAGATTTATTCCTAATTTATTATTTTTGTTGCATTTGCAAAAAGAATGATTTTTCCACTTCTTTTTGACTTCTTCATTTCCTATTTGGATGCCTTTTATAGATTTCTCTTGTTCAGTTGCAGTCTCTAGGACTTCCAACGTTATATTGAATAACAGTGGCGTTAGTGGACAGCCTTGTCTTGTTCCTGATCTTAAAGGAAAGGTTTTTAGTTTTTCACTATTAGTATAATGTTGGCTGAGGGTTTGTCATATATGGCCTTTATTATGTTAAGGTACTTTTCTTCTATACTGATTTTGTTAAGTGTTTTGATCATAAATGGATGCTGTATCTTGTCGAAAGCTTTTTCTGCATCTATTGATATAATCATATGATTCTTATTTTTTAATTTGTTTATGTGGTGTATCACATTAATTGATTTGAATGTATTAGACCATCCCTGTGCCCCAAGGATGAATCCTGCTTGATCGTGGTGTATAATCTTTTTAAAATGTTGCTGTATTCCATTCACTAGTATCTTATTTAGTTTTTTGCATCTGTGTTCATGGGAGATATTGGTCTGTAGTTTTCTTTTTTTGTGTTATCTTTACCAAGTTTTGGTATCAGGATAATATTAGTCTCATAAAATGAGTTGGGAAATATTGCCTCCTCCTCAATTTTTTGAAAGATTTTGGGAAGAATAGGTATTAAATCTTTGAGTGTTTGGTAGAATTCACTGGTGAAGCCATCTGGCTCTGGACTTTTACTTTTTGGTAGGTTTTTGATGATTGTTTTAATTTCCATATTGCTAATCTGTCTATTTATATTTTCTAGTACTTCTTGATTCAATCTGGGAAGTTTGTATCTTTCTAGGTACTTGTCCATTTTTTCTAGGTTATTATAATTGGTGTTATACAATTTTTCATGGTATTTCTTGTATGATCCTTTGTGTCTGTCATAATTTATCCTCTTTCATCCCTGATTGTGTTTATTCATGTTCTTTCTCCTTTTTCTTTAGTGAGTTTAGCTATCAGTTTGTCAATTTTATTAATCTTATCAAAGAACCAGCTCTTTGTTACATTTATGTTTTTCTATTCTTTTTTTGGTTTTCAATTTTATTTAATTATGCTCTAATTTGGTTATTTCTTTCCTTTTGCTGACTTTAGACTTTATTTGTTCTTCCTTTTCTAGTTTAAGATGAAGCGTTAGGTCATTTATTTGGGCTTGCTCTTGTTTTTTGAGATAGGCCTATAACAATATGAACTTTCTTCTTATAACTGCTTTTCTGTGTCACAAAGTTTTTATATCTTGTCCTATCATTATCATTTGTTTCTGTGTGTCTCCTGATCTCTCTTTTTATTTTTTCTTTGACCCAGTAGCATTCTTCAGTAGCATGTTGTTAAATGTCCATGCATTATTGGTTCTTCCCACTTTCTTTTTATAGTTGATTTCCAGCTTCAAAGCATTATGATCATAGAATATGGTTGGTACGATTTTAACCCTCATATTTGATGAGGCTGTCTCCGTGTCTCAGTATGTGGTCAATCCTTGAAAATATTCCATGTGCACTAGAGAAGAATATATAGGCATGTTTTGGGATGAAAGGCTCTGTAAATGTCAATTATATCCAGTTGATCTAATGTATCATTTAAGGATGTTATTTCCTTATTGATTTTCTGTTTGGATGATCTTTCCATATCCAACAGTGGGGTATTTAGGTCCCCTACTATGATAGTGTTTTGGTCTGTTTCTCCCTTTAGTTCTGTTAGTAATTGCTTTACATATTTCAGGGATCCCTGATTGGGAGCATAGATATTAATAAGTGTTGTGTCTTCTTGATGCATTATTCCCTTCATTATTATCAAGTGTCCCTTAGTATCTTTCTTTACCTTTTTTATTTTGAAGTTTATTTCATCTAATATTAGTAATGCTACTCCCACTTTTTATGAATACCATTGCTTGAAATATTATTTTCCATCCTTTCACTTTGAGTACATAGTTGTCTTAGCGCTGAGATGTGTTTTCTGGAGGCAGACTATGGTTGAGTTTTGTTTTTTGATTCATTCTGCAACTCTGTGCCTTTTCATTAGTGAGTTCAGTCCATTTACATTGAGGGCAGTTATTGAAATATAAAGTTTTCCTATAGCCATTTTATCTTTTGCTTTCTGGAAGCTCAGTGTTTCCATTGTTTCTTGTCCTTGTCTGTCTGTTTTTGTTTTTGTTTTTGTTTAGTTAAGTTTAGTTTAGTTTAGTTTTGGTTTGGTTAGGTGTTGCGGATTTTCCCTCTGGTTCTTCTTGTTTTATTTTCATACTTCTGTACAGAATCTTTGGCATGTGGTTACCATTACAAATTGGTAGAGGATAGTTTTATATATATAGTAGTCCGTTCTTCTGCGTGTGCCTTATCTACATTTCCCTTTGTGATTCTGGATCTTTGAGTCCTCCCCTTTTCTATCATTGTTGTTTCAATTTGTCCCTATTTATGCTGAATGTTCATTACTATCTTGCTATGGCAAATCTCTTGTTGTTTAAGCTTAGTTAAGATTGCACTTCTCTGCCTGCTATTCGTCTTACTAATAGTTATGTATTTTTTTTTTTTTTGTCATTTTGTATTAGGCGAGTTGACCCCTTTCAGTATTTCCTGTGATGCAGGCTTCGTAGTAGAGAATTCCCTCAATTTTTATATGTCTGGAAAGGTCTTTATTTCTCCTTTATATACATAGGAAAGCTTAGCTGGATACATTATTGTGGGCTTGTAGTTCCTTTCACTTAATAATTTGAATATTTGATTCCAGTTCTTTCTGGTAAGTTTTATGCCGAGAAGTCTGACAATAATTTAATAGGTTTTCTTTATAGGTTACCTTCTTCTTTCCCCTGGCTGCCTCGAGAATTCTGTCTATATTGTTAATTTTTGATAATTTTAAATCAGTGTGTCTTGGAGAAGGCCTTTTGGGATCAAGATAATTGTGTATTCTTTTGACTTCTTTAATTCCAAGTTCCAGCTCATTTCTTAAATTTGGGAAATTCTCATCAACTATTTGTCTGAAAATGCTTTCTAACCCCTGCACCTTTTCCTCCCCTTCTAGAATGCCCATTATTCTTATGTTTCCTCTCCTGATGGTGTCAGCTAGTTCTTGTATTTCTCTTTCATTCTTTTTCTTTTTTTGGTTTCCCTCTTCTTCCTTCTGATTTATTTCTAGATGTCCGTCTTCAATATCACTGATCCTTTCCTCCATTTGGTTGACTCTATTTCCCAAGCTTGTTATTTCATTTTTCAACCTTGCAGTGTGTTCGTCATTTCCAGAAGTTGTATTTCATTCTTTTTGAGGGTTTCAGTCTCTTTGCTTAAGACCTCATTCTGCTCATCTACTTGCTTTTTTCAGTTCCTGAAGTTGTTGATATGAATCGTTCGGATCTAATTGTGTTTTTTCAGAAGTATCATCCTGAATTCTCTGTCTCTTAAGTCACATATTTCTATGTCTTTAAGCTTATTTTCTAAGATTTTTCTCTTCTTGTCTGAGATGACTTGTCACCTTGGTTGTTCGTGGTATTTAATAGACTATTTCTCCTCCTGGGCATTAATGGAAGTGTATTCTGCTGTTTTTTTGTTTTTGTTTTTTTTTCAGAAAGCTTTATTATATAAAGGTCTCCCTTTAGCCTGTTGCAACTAAGATGTTTTTCTTTTGTTTTCCAATAGGTCGCATAAGTTTCTTGGATCCCTGCATTATATAAAGTCTTAATAATGCCTTTTTCTCCTTATAGATTTTGAATCATACTCACTACCCTCAGTCTCAGTCCCTGTCAGTGTTAGCGACAGTTTCGGTAGCATGCACTCAGATTCCCCTGGGGCTCCATGGTGTTTGGTCTTGGAGGATATGGGAGGACAGGCCCTCCTCTTTGGAGGTTAGGGGCTGCAGCTCAGACTCGCATTTTGCAGTCACAGCTGTTAATAATCAACCGTTGCTTCTCTGCCATCTCTACTTCTCTGCTGTCCCCGCTTCTCTGCTTTCTGTTCTAATCCCTGGGTACTGCCGCTGTGTGGAGCTCAGCTCTCTCAGTAAGGGTTGTTAAGAGAACCCACTGCACCTTCTCCTCTCCCCCTCATCCTGCAGGTAGCTCTGGCTGTGAGAGGCAACCTCTTTGTTCTCCCAGTCTACCTCTCAACTCCTGGGGTTCTGACCTTTGGTAGCTCTTTGTGCGTATCCCACACTCAGATGTGCTGGTGTGCAAGTTGGTTGTCTTTTGTTGAGTTTTGGATGTTTATCTTATTTATTTCAATGGGAGAGATTTGGGGGCAGCTCTCTGCCATGTTTCTGACATCACAAGATTGCTTTTAAAGTTAATTAACTTATTAATGGAGTAATTCAATAAATATTGAATACCTACAAGGCATAAGTAGTTTACTAGATGTGAATTAGAACATATTCCTGTCTTGTCTTCATAGGATTTATAGGTTACTGAGGAAGAAGGCTATACAAACATTAACGACATTCTCCTTGCTCACTTATGGGAATATGAAGAGGACTTTGTAGAGGCACGGAAGACAATAACTGACTCTACTAAGAACCTAAGGGTAGCCCTGACTGAGGAAGTCATGTTTTTCTGGCACAATAAGTAATTTCTCAGTCAGACGAAAGCAGGGAGCAACAATTTCTGGGCAGAGAGAACAGTATGTCCTAAAGCACAGGTCATGTAGTCCTGGTATGAAGCAAGTGTGAGATAAATGGCAAGAGAATGAAAGCGAATGACCTTGACTGCTAATTAAGGAACTTGTAATTCTCCAGATACTTTAGTAAGTCTACATGCACTGCTGGAGGTGATGGTTCTGGAAAAATGGATACTCATACTGCTAGTGGAAATTTGAGCTATTATAGTGTTTCTAAGAAATAATTTTGCAACGTGTAAAATTTTTTTAATTAAAAATATATTTTTGGCTAAAGAAATAGTTTTAATCAAGATTATATGTTAAGTACATTTTAATGGCTTAGGAAATGATAAAGTATTAGCAATATTTCTTTCAATATACATTTGTATGTATTATAGAGGTAGAAACCATTGAATTAGGCCGTGAAAGGGCAGAAGAACCCTAATATCAATAGGATGATGCAGATATGTTGTTTCGGCCCCAGACATATGATCCACAGAGCTCAGGTAGCCTTTGTTCCTTCAGTGTTTTCTGAAAACAGTAGGGCTTTATTTTTCTTTTCCACTCATGCATGTGCATGTTGTATAGATCTGATCAAGTGTAACCCCTCATTAATGGCTTACGTCCACTAAATCCAAGGTTTTGACACTTAAATTATAATCCTGCTGTATCCGACTATTTCTCTATATTTTATTTGAGTGATTATTAACATGATCTACATCATCTAGCTTATTTTCACCGATCATTTTCTATCCAAGTACCTAGATTCCAATAGAACAGAAGCTCCATAATTTCCGAGAAGTAAATACTGGTTTTAAATCACATTCTGCTCATCTCAGAGTGTCTGTCTATTCCTCTCTTTATAAAAATAGAGTGGGAGACATCCTTCAAATTAAATGACTAAATAAGTTGGAAAATATTTTGGTGCTGAGTGTACAACTAATGAATTTTGTTATGAAATAGTAGCAAAATTTTGCTGTGATTGCCATCTAGTGGCTGAACTTTATACTTTCTTATGGTGAACAGATGATGTCCTTGTGATTCACATTAAGGAGCTTAAAATACTAAAAATATCTGGCTTTAATGAATTTGTAAAATTCAGTTATATAATTTCTATTTGCATTATGGATATATGTCCATATATAATGGATATATGTCCTTCCTGAAAATAATTTTGTCCCAAATATGTTTTTAAAAAGTTCATAAAGAAACCTTTGTCATATGTAGTCTATTTAAAGAGAAATTGATGTAATTTTTTGAAATAAAAAAGGATGATAATGTTCACAGTAATAAAGAAAACACAAATCCCATGTGGCGGTATTTCTCACACTAGTATTAGCAGGACAATGCTTCATCACAGACTTCTTTAAAAAAGTGTGGCACACTATAGTTACATCAAGTTAAACATGTTTTGTTTTGTTTTCCTGCAGAATTAATTACAACCCTTAATGGCATTTTAAAACTCAAAAGGGAGTATAATATGTTGGTTTTCCACACAAAATTTGTCATAGTTTTTCTTGTACTTCTCATAACATCTCTGAACAATACAAACTTATACTAAAATCAATTGATTACATAAATTTGTATGTAATTTTTCTTAGAAACATAATCTTTAAACTGAAAGCCCCATAATCTAAATTATAATTTTCTTTATGATTTATTGATCCTCAAATTTTAACATATGAGAAACTTTTATGTTACGATCACATGGTTAATTAATTATCAACTCATTGAAATGTTATAACAATTAGTATTCTTAAGATAGTTTATATGTCTATAGCCCTGCTACCCTGAACAAGCCTGATCCCGTCTGATCTTGAAGCTGAGCAGGGTTGGGCCTGGTTAGTACTTGCGTAGTACTAACCAGGCCCAATCCTGTACTAGGAAGACCAGGTGCTGTAGGTGTAAAAAATATAAAAATAAGGGATTGTAAGCTAACAAAGTCCTTGCAATCTGTGAGGTAACCAAGGGTTACCTTGCCTAAAAAAATAAATAAATAAAAATTTTTAAAAAAGATAGTTTATATGACTTTTAGTTGCATTGTTTTTAGTCTGAGTTGAGTCCCTTAAACACAGTTCTTACAAGAATTAAAGACAATTCATGACAGACTGAAACATGTAATTTCTTTCATTTTTCCTAAACACATTAGATCTTTTTTTTTAATCTCATTTAGCTCTAATTTGACATTGTTTCTAGTTACCATTATTTTTCCTTTAGTCTCTCCTGACTCATCTCTTTCAAGAGATCTGCGTTCTCTACCCTTAAAAACTAGTATTCTCTAGAGTTCCTTTGTGCACTCCCTTGTCCCTCCCAGCCCTGCTTTCTGTCACCTCTTCCATTCACCTATCCTTTATCCTCTCTCCTAAGTCATCTTGGTAATATCCATTGTTTCATTTTCCTTTAACTACTTATGAATTCCTTCTCACCACATCAGTCTCTTTGCTCTAGACTTCCATTTCCAATGGCCTATAGACCACTTCCCCTGGATGACCCTGAGTCTCAAACTCAATGATTCTCAATCCAACTTTGGTATCTTGCCCCTGAACACGCACCCTCTATTCTTCATCTATACTTGAGACCTGTAAGGACCCAAGTCAAGACCTCAAGAATCTTTTCTCACTCGCAATCTATTACCAAGACAATACTGTTCTTAAATGTCCTTATTTTTCCACTCTCTGCTCTTTTCATCACAATCAAACTTTCTTGACTTCCATCTGGTCCCCTGTAAGCACCTTTGCCTACTCTAACCTTCTTACTCATAAAGGTTCTAAATATACAACCAATCACTCCACTTTCCATTTTATCAGCATAAAATTCAAAAAGTTCAAGTTCTTTGCACAGAATATAGATCTTATATAATTTTTATTCCCTCCTCACCTTTCTTTCTAGCCTAGTCTGCTAAATTGCCATACATGGCCTTTACTCCTGCAGTACTGAGATCCCCCGTGCAACTGCTCATTGTGTACCTATTCTCCCTGTAAAACCTTTGCCCATCGTGGAGTTGCTGGCTAGGTCTAATGTATCAGCACTTAAAAAATAGAATACCTCTTCTGCCTAGATCAGGTGCCCCTCCTCTGTAATCCCTTCACACACTATGCAGCTACCTCTGATTACACCAGTTTCTCACTTCATGGTGACCATTCACTTTCTGTTATAAATCTGTATGTATATTCTCTGTAGAGTGGGATGTCCTTGAAGACAGCATGTCTTTGTACATCCTCCTTTCCCTAGCAGCAAGCACGGCAGCTGGTCCTTGAAATGAGCTTGTGGAATGTTTCCTAGATTAAGGAATGTTGATTCATTTCATAGCCTTGTTCTCAAATAGTATTAGGAGAAATCGTTTTTCAATTCATAACTTTCATGAGTGGTATTTTTATGAGTAATTAAAATGTCCCAGACTTTATCAGCTTCAAACTTTCCCTTTAATCCCACTCTTCCCTTTAATGCCCAACAGGAATCTGAGCCTCTCTCTAATTTGCCTTATAGGGGTTGCTGTCTTTGTTTTATTTCTCATCCCAAAGAACTCAGGCAGTGTCCCTTCCTGGTGGTGGCTGGCTTTCTTAGCATTGGCTAACTTCAGACCACTGCTTTGCCTCTATGCTGGTCACCTCTTACTGTCCTGAGACCACCTTTGGGTTGGCTAATCTGTTTATTTCTGTACTGTGATATACCAAGGGCGATGGGAGGGTGTGCAGAACCTAAGGATTTAAGGACTTGAAAATAGCTGCTAGCTACAGTTGTTCTTCCAGTCTATGGTTCCAGGCCCTCCAGGATCATCTAGAATCCCATTTTGCAAGTTACTCTTCCTAGTCTCTGATCTAGGGGGGAGTAGTATCATAACTTAGTTAACGGTACCTCTGTAGTAAGAATATTTGATTATTAAATCTGACTTTGCCACATACTATGGATCCTTCATCATGTTACTTTTGAGCAGACACATAGAAAACAGGTACATGGACATATATACATTATAAAAACAAACAGTAATTCTCAGAAAGAAACTGCCGTTTAATCTATATTTTGGTAAGATTTTTTTTTTCTCCTATGGATCCTCAGAGAACTATCTCCAACCATGGTGAAAACAAGCTTCTATGTGGTTATTCATCACAGTTTTGTAACATTGTCATTTTTTCTGTTCCAGAAGAGAATCTTTCTTTTTTTTACATTGATTAAATAAAAAGAACTTTAAATCAGTGGCTTTCAAATGTTCTTGATGACAATCTACTGTGATCCACACTAAAGAATACGTATGTATGTATTTATAAATAACCAACACAGATTTGACCAAGTAATACATAATACAGTGAATATACAGTAAAAGGCTATACAGTTTGATATTTCCTATTTTATTCCAGTATAGTTGATTTCATTTTTTAAAAATGAATCGTTAAATTGATTTCAAAGCCCACAAATGTATCTCTTTGTAAAACACTGTATAAAAGTGTTTCTCAAACATAGTTGTTGATAAGCATTAATGAAATAGCTGTATTCATATCAGACAAAATACACTTTAAGGCAAAAATTATTACTAGAGATAAAGGACATTTTATAATAATGGAAGTGTCAATCCATCAAGAATGCATAACAATTTTATGTATCTAAAACAAAGCTTCAAAATTCATGAAGCAAAAACTGATAGAAGAAAAGGATGAAATAGACAGTTTAATAAATAATAGTTGAAGACTGCAATACCCCACTTACAATAATGGATAAAACAGCCTAGCAGAATATCAAAAAGGAAATAAAAACCCTAAGCAACTATAAGCCAAAATAGACAAAACAGACATGTATAGAACACTCTACCCAACAACAGAAGATATACGTTCTTCTCAAGTGTACATAGGATATCCTTCAGGGTAGACCTACTAGTTAAGCCATAAAACAAGTCTCAGTAAATTTAAAACAACTGAAATTATGCAGAATATATCCCACCACCATCAAATAAAATTAGAAATCAATAATAATAGAAGAAAATTTGGAAATCTCAAATATGAGGAAAATAAATGGCACATTCCTAAATAATCAGAGGGGCAAAAAAAAAAAAATCAAAAAAATCAGAAAATACTTTGAGATGAATAAAACAAAACAATGTACCAAAGCTTATGGGATGCAGCTAAAATAGTACCAAAAGGAAATTTCTAGGTGTAAACATATGCATCACAAAAGAAGTTGTCTCAAGTCAGTAACCTAACTTCAACCTTAGAAATAAACCACATGCAAAACAAGCAGGAGAAAATTAATATTAAAGGTTAAAGCAGAGGTAAATGAAATAGAGAAAATAAAAACAACAGACAAAACTCAATAAAAACCAAAAATTGGTTCTTTGAAGAGGCAACAATATTGAGAAAAGTCAGACTGACCAAGAAAAAAATAGACAAATTATTAAAATCAGAATTGAAAAGGGAAACATTACTAACAACTTTACAGAAATTAAAGAGTATTGTAAGGGAGTATGATGAACAATTGTATGTCAAAAATTAGAAATCCTAGGTAACTTGGACAGATTCCTAGAAAGATACAAACAAATGAAATTGACTCAAGAGGCAATGGAAAATCAGAGTGGATATATCTAGCAAAGAGACTGAATTAATAATTTAATATTTCCAACAAAAGGCCCAGATGGCTTCCTTAGTGAATTCTACAAAGTGCTCAATGAAGATTTTAATACCAGTTTTTTTACAAACTCTTCCAAAAAACAAAAAAAAAAAAAGGAAAAATAGTGAACATTTCCCCACTCACTCTATATGAAGGCAGTATTACCCTATTAGCAAAATCAGACAAAGACATCACAAGAAATGAAAACTACAGACCAATATCCCTTATAAATATAGATTTAAAATGCTCAACAAATACTAGTAAACCAAATGCTGCAACATATAATAAGGGCTATACACCATGACCAAGTAGGGTTTATCTCAAGAATGAGAAATTGGTACATCATACAAAAATTAGTTGATGCAAAGTGAAGTAAGTCAAGACAGAAAAGGACAAGAACCATATGATTTCAATCATATATGGGATATAAAAAAAGCAACAAATGAACAAACAAACTCAAAGACACAAACAACATTTTGGTGGGTACCAGAGGGGAAGGGGAAAGAAAGTGGAGGTAGGATGAAGAGGGTAAAGGGTGTCATATAGGGTGATGGAAGGAGACTAGACTTTGGGTTGTGAGCACATAATGGAATATATAGATGATGTATTATAAAGTTATATACCTGAAACATGTTATTAACCAATATTACCCCAATAGTTTTTTTAATTGATGTATATACCATATAATAGAATATAGGGCAGAAATCACATGATCATATCAATGGATACAGAAAAGTCATTTGATCAAAGAAACATTCTTTGTAATAAAAACACTCAATAGGCTAGGAATGAGAATTTCCTCAGCCTGATAAAAGGCTACAGCTAACATCATACTTAATAAAAACTGAAAGCAATCCCCCTAAAATCAAAAACAAGAGAGGATGTCCTCTCTGCCACTTTTATTCAACATTGTACTAGAGGTTCTAGTCAGGGTAATTAGGTAAGGAAAAACAAATAAAAGTTATTCAAATTGGAAAAACAAACAAAACTCTCTATCTGTAGATGAGATGATCTTATATAGAAAGCCCTAAGGAATACACACATAAACACACATAGCATTAATAAATGAGTTTAACAGTGTAGTAGGATACGATATTAATATACCGAAATCCAATGGTTATATATATATACACACGCACACACACATATATCAGCAATGAAGAATCCAAAAGAAAGTAATAGTACAGTTCTACATATAATAAAATCAAAAAGAATAAAATACTTAGCATAAATATAATAAAAGAAGTGTAAAAATTGTAAGCTGAAAACAAACTATTGTTGAAAGGAATTAAAGAAGACTTAATTAAATGGAAATATAGCCCATGTTCATAGATTTGAAAAGTAAATATTGTTAGATGGCAATACCCCCAAATTGGTCTGCAGTTGTGACACAATTATCAATTTCCCAGTAGGCTTTTTTTGAAAAAAAAATTGACAAGCTAATCTTTAAATATGTATGGGAATGCAAAGGGCTCAGAATAGCCCAAATAATCTTGGAGAGGGGGTGGAAATTTTGGAGGATTCATACTTCCCAATTTCCAAACTTACTACAAAGTTACAGTAGCCAAAACCATACAGTACTGTCTTCCTTGGTGCTGTCTATGGAGGTGGCAGCCATCTCCTATTCTGTATCATAGCCGCCCGAGATCATCAAAAAGAAGTTTATCTGGCACCAGTCAAGCCGATATGTCAAAATTAAGAGTAACTGGAGGAAACTCAGAAATATTGACAATAGAGTGTATAGAAGATTCCAGGGCCATGACTTAATGCCCAACATTGGTTACACGAGTGGAAAGAACACAAAGGACATGCTGCCCAGTGGATTTCGGATGTTCCTGGTCCACAATGTCAGGGAGCTCAAAGTGCTGCTGATGTGCAACAGATCTTTCTGTGCTGAGATTGCTCACATCTCCTCAAAGAACCATAAAGCCATTGTGGAACAAGCAGCCCAGCTGGCCATCAGAGTTAGCAATCTCAATGCCAGGCTGCGCAGCAAAGAAAACGAATAGTTGTGTGCACATTGTGTTTCTGTTAATAAAATCATAAAGTTCTGCCAAAAGAAAAAAAAAAGACCGTATAGTACTGGTATGAGGACTGACGTGTAGATCAATAGGATAGAATTCAGAGGCCAGAAATAAACCCAAATGTCTATTACCAAATGAGTTTTGACAAAGGTGCTAAAACAATTCATTAGGAAGAGAATAGTCTTTTTAAAAATAGTACTGAGATAACTGATTATATTCAAAAGAATGAGTTTCAACACATACTACACTGAATACAAAAATAAACTAAAAATGGGTCAAAACCTGCATGTAAGAGTAATAACTAAAATTTACAGAATAAAATACAGGTATAAGTATAATTTTGGATGAAGCAGTGATTTCTTAGATATGAGACCTAAAGCACAATCAACCAAAGAAAAATAGAATAATTGAACTTAATAAAAATTAAAAACTTTTGTGTCAAAGAAAGCTACAAGGAAAATAAAGAATCAACTGAATGAGAATATATTTGTAAATTATCTGGCAAGAAATTTTTATCCTAAGTATATAAACAGCACTTACAATGCAACAAGAAAAAGACAAATGATCCAGTTTCAAAGTGGACTAAGGATTCGAATAGACATTTCTTCAAAGAAGATAATCAAATGTCCAAAAGTACATGAAATGATGCTAACATCATTAGTCATCAGGAAATTCAAACCATAATAAAATACCATTTCGCACTTAGTAAAGTAACTAAAATAAAAGGTAATAACAAGTATTGGGGAGGTTGTGGAGAAATTAGAACCTTTATGCACTTCTGGTGAGAGTATAAAATGGTGAAGCTGCTTTGAAAAATAGTTTGGCAGATCTGCAGAAAGTTGAACATGAAGTTAACCATATTCCCCAGTCGATTCCACTCCGAGGTGTATACTTATGAAAATTGAAAATATATGTGCACACCAGTGTTCCCTGCAGTGTTATTTATAATAGCTAGAAACTAATAATCCAAATGTCCCCCATCAACTGATTAATGGACACATAAAATGTGATACATTCATACAATGGAATATTAGTTGGCCATAATAAGGAATGAAGGACTAATACATGCTACAACATGGATGAAACTTGAAAACATGCTAAGTGAAAGAAACCAGACACAAAGGCTTCATATTATATGATTTCGCTTATTTTAAATATCCAGATTAGGCAAATCTGTAGAGACATTTGTTTCCAGGGGCTGGAGAGGGGAGACAGGGAATGAGTGCTAATGGGTATGGGGGATGAAACTGTACTGAAATTGGATAGCAGTCATTAAAAGCACTCCTTTGAAGTTAAGTAGACCTTACTACCTTTGTGACCTTAAACGATAATAATAAACAACAAAAATTTACAGTGCTAATTACATGTTAACCTTGTGCTAATTCCACTACAACCTAATGAAGTGGGTATATTATATTTTCAGAGGAGGAACCTAATTCATAGAGAACATGTTACTTGATGTTCCAAACCTTATTTCTTCACCTCTGAAATAGGAATAAGTATCTCATAAAGTTTAAGAAGACTAAGTGAGTTGATATGTAATACCGTTAGTACATTGTTGATATATGTACACACTCAGAATTGGAACATCTTGTTATTCTTAAGTGGATGCCATGTGGTCTATATTATCTTTATGTGAAAAGTCAAACTAACTTCATGTAAAAAAAAATCTGATTTCTTTCACTTAACATATTGTAGTATTAATAATGTATAACACTTTGTTTTTTAACACAGGACCCCCTGGAGCAGCTGTCCTTCCACCTGCAGGATACCCAGGAGGCTTGCCTATGGGATACTATAGTCCACGGCAGCCCAGTACCTTCCCCTTGTGCCAGCCAATTGGTGGTACCCATCCTATCCAGTACCAGCCTGGCAAATACCCAGTGCCAAATCAGTCTGCTCCAATAACATGGATGCCAGGACCAACTTTTATGCCAAACTGCCCTCCTGGTCTGGAATACTTAACCCAGGTACTCCACACAAATCCAATTCATATTTTCTGGTGAAGTGTGACTGAGGATCCAACAAGAAACAAAAAGCTGGATTGAGTGGATAAAGTGATCGGTCAGTGATGACAGGTGTCTAGTTTATGAGACTGTAGGAGTGATAGTGCTAATTTCAGAAATGTGAAGGGAGGCCAAAGAGTATAGGCATGTTTTTGGTGAGATGAGTATGGTTTTCGTAAAGGACGTATGTTGAATTTTAAGACAATCATGATGTCCTGTTGAAGGCAGTTTAAAAATAGGAATATGAATGTAAGAAAAACTATGAAAGATGCTAAGTGGGGTGCCATTTGCTTAAAAGTAGAGTTAACATTAAGAAAAGTAACATAAAAAAGAACAGAACGATGGACGGTGAGCAAATGACTGAATGCCTTAGCCCATGGCCCTTTCTCACCACCTATAGCTTTTACTACCCATGCCTGTTACCGCCCCCCAAACACATAATGTAAATAAAAATAGGAGACGTACTAAGTATATTGCTCCAGACCAAGTTCCAGAGAACCCCTTGCCACAACACAGTGACTTCCTAATTTATATCAATATAGACATTCTGGAGCTCCCAGAATATCCAGATCAGAAACTGGGATATTATGCCAAGTTGATATATCAAATAGTATCGTTTAAAAACCAGTGTCAGAAACTCAGAAAGATTGCTTAATGAAAAGAAGATAAAGCTAGTATTGGAAATACTCTAAAAAGGGAGTATTAAAATACATTATAATAAGGACTTGCCAATCTATGTGTCTTCAGTATAGTCAACCAAGTATTCCTTGGAGTTGACATGTTTCTCTTTGCAATTTTATGTACTGATAGAGACCCTGTTAATCTGCATTGAAAACCATTGGTCCAATGTTATAGTGTTCATATTCGAAAGTCAATACAGTTGGATCAGGAAAATCTAGATTTTACATGAGCCCAAAATTTTGTTTTAGCAAAATATTAACAAATTGTAATTTATTCATGTAAAGTGCTCAAGTAAACTATATTATTTTAGAAGCTTATATAATCTTTATAAATTAATGAAGTGTAGAAAATTTTTTATACTCAAAGATAAATAACAAATTGTTTTGGGAAACCCAAGATCTTGAGTTATTTTTTTTTTTAATGAATAGCTTTAATATTATTCATTTAAATGTTAAAAATTTTTCTCAGTTTCTTCTACTACTCTGACAGAAGTCACTTTAACATATTTCATGAATTCTTTCCCTTTCAGGAATATTTTGAGTTTTAAAAAATGAAAAAAAATCAAAACAGGTTTGGAGCCCGACAAACCTGGTTTTTAATCATAAACTCTACTCCTTCCTCAGTCTACAACCTTAAATAAGGTTTGTAATGCGCCTAATATTTTTGGCACACAGGGCCCATCTAATGGATGATAACTATGTGGATGTTATCAGTTGGAACACCTTTTATGCGAGCAGAAGACACAGAGCCAGTCATGTCTTTTATCATCTTCTTTATTCTAGGTTTTTTGTAGTCTCATGTGCAGATTACATGAATCTTTGTCAGGACTGTCAAGATTCTGTAATATCCAAAATAGTAAGATTTTATTTTGTATAGAGTACTGGCTTGGCCAGTAACTCCACTAGTTAAAGAACTGCTCCTTAACAGCCATAATATTAGTGGGCAAACTTCTACATAAACAGGCATTATTTCTTTAGAATATTTTGCTCAGCAATGAATTCATTTACCAAACAGGGAATATTTTTACTTCTCAGTTCTAGATTTTAACATTCTCGATTGTTTTTTTTTTTTTTTTTAGTGGCCACTTTTGATATTTTTTAAGACTTGTTTAGACTCCCTCACTTCATGTGTTTTCATACAAGAAAAAGGTTTTAATGAAGGAGTGTGTACTCTTGGTATCCTACTGTAAACAATCAAATCACAAAACATTCATGTATAGTTATTTGAAATTTTATTATCATATTTGTGTGTTTTTCGTTAATTAATATATTCAACAAATATTTGGTAAAATGTAGCATTTCAGGCAGTGTTCTGGGCTCAGGAGTTTTTTTTTTCTCTTCTGTTTGAATGTTCTCAAGTTTAACAGGTAATGGGTCCATTAAACTGTCTCTCTTTAAAGTGATTCCTAAATAAAGTTAAGGTAGAAGTTTATTTAATGGTATTCTCAACCTCCCTTTTCAAGGTATCCCACCTAAGAAAGTTTTCTCTCCTTTGTCTTAATGCTATTTACATGCTTCCTGCCCTCTCAGATCCTGTCTTTATTGAAGGGTGCACCTAGGGAAGGCCTTGGCCTTTAGTAGCTCAAGTGAGTAGAAGTTAGTATGTTAATCTCTTAGAAGTACCTGGCAAATAATATAAAATTAGACACTCTGGCTGATTCACTTCCCCTAAGCCAATGAGAAAATTGCTTTATGACAGTGTTAATTTGTCCTGAACTTCCTGAGCAACTCCAGTCTGTGGGTGACATGTCAGAGACCAGCGAGTAGGGACTAAGTAGAAATAACCTATGTTAACCCAGCTTCTTCTAGGTGCTATTACTAGATGATTTTCTGATATTTTAGATAAATGTTTCAATCTTTTACAGTAGAACTATGGAAAAGTATTTTCCTATTCAGACAGCTCTACTAATAACCATCTAGTCAGGTACAGATAGGATAATTTCACTTGATTTCAAATTGGTATTTTTGGTAAAAAAAAAAAAATTATATTCCATTCCGTTTCAAAAGAATATTTTGGTTTCAGTTGATACATTTTAATACCTAGCTCATCAGTTTCTTTTCTAATGCCAATTTGATTTAATTCTGTCATTTCTATCTCTAATTGCTTTGTTCTCTCCCAATAGTTGGACAACATACACGTTCTTCAGCATTTTGAACCCCTGGAAAGTATGTATAATTCTCAGCAGTATTCAGCAGTATTTGAATCAGGTGGAAATTTGCATTATCCAATATCTAATTCCTTATTTATGTTGATCACTTTTTAATGATTTGGGAGAAAACAGGATATCCTCTTTTTAAGAAAGTAAGAAAGGGAATTATATTATATAATTTTACCTATTTATACATTATATATAAGTTCTTAGACTTGAAAAGGATTTGTATTTTATCTTGTCAGCTGTGCTACCTTTCACCCATCCCAACTGCTCCGTATTAACTTCTTGTGGATGAGAAAAAGGAGCGAAAGGTCAGAATTAGTTATCCAGGGGCACCAAAGTCGTCAAATCAGTGACACAGATGGCAACAGAATCTAAATCTGCTGAGCTCTAGTCCAGCTCCCTGTTTTGGAAGTAAGAAAAGAAATTACAGTTTTTAAAAAGCTGTTTTGCTTTAGGCCCTTAAAAGGACTTTAAAAATTTTTATTATAGTTGGCATACAATATTATATTAGCTGCTAGTATACAGCATAGTGATTTGACATTTATATTCCTTATAGTGTACTCACTCGAATGACTAGTAACCATCTGTCATCATACAAAGTTATTACAATAATATTGACTTTTTCCTATGTTGTACATTACATCCCCATGACTTTTTTTGTTTTTAACAACTGGAGGTTTGTACCTCTTATTCCCCTTCTCAAGGCCCATTTTAACTACTTCTAATTTAAGATGGCTTTCTCATTTTATTTTTTAGTGATGACACATTTTGAAACTAATAATAAGTATGATATTAAAAACAACCTGGACCAGATGATTTACATTGTAACTGAAGACACAGATGACTTTACCAGGAATGCTTATCGGACACTAAGGCCCTTCGTCCTCCGGGTCACTGACTATATGGGCCGAGAAATAATGACAATGCAGAGGCCTTTCAGATGCACCTGCTGTTGCTTCTGTTGTCCCTCCACCAGGCAAGAGGTCAGAGAATGGAAGTTTTCATTGTTTCTTCCTGATCCAACTCCAGGGCATGGTTGTGCTCTTTCCAAAATTATATAGGAGAGGATTTTCACTGGCTCTGCCAGTCAGAAAGAAAGAAGATAGTGAGGAGGAAGGAAGCCAAACTGTCTCACCTAAGGAAAATTGCAAAGGGCTCTTCTCGTGGGTTCATGCTCTCCAGGGCTAATTGATTGGTCAAGCACAAATCAGTTATTCACTGACCACAATTCTATCAGTTGTATACTAAATTAGAAATTTATCTATCACCTAGAATAGGAGTCACATTTATCTAAGCGTCCCCAGATAAAGTATGTTAAATTTAAAAATATACTGTTAGATTTGTAAGGGACTTTACTTTCACTCTACCCATTACAATCTACACCTTGCTATATAGATAAAGAAAAAAAATGCCTGATGATGGTGTTATGTGGTAGGTGATAGTGCTAGAACTGAAAGGCAGATGTTCTGAGTTACAATTTGGTTGCTCTCCTACAACCTGTGCAGCTCTAGGAAAGCAGCTTTAGAGAGAGGTCAAAGAGAATTTGAATTTTAGATATGCCACCTACTTACATTTGTATAATTTACTTAACCTCTTTGAGCCTCGGTGTTATACATAAACTGGGCAGAATAATACCCCTTTGGGTTACTAGGATATTTAAATGATAAGTACAAGCATTTACAATAGTAATTTCACAGCCCTCTATGTGCCTTAATATATTCTCTGTAAAATGGAGATATTAATAGTACCTGTTTCATGGGATGGTTGGTTTTAGGATTAAGTAGTAAGTAAATGTGAACTGCTATGCATGTCTGGCAAATGGTGTAGTGCTCAATAGATATTGCCTGGATGCGTGTCTGTGTGTGTGTGTGTGTGTGTCTGTGTGTGTGTGTGTGTGTGTGTGTGTGTGAGGTGAGTTTCCACCTCTTGTCCTTGATTGTTTTGTACAGTAAACTTTTTTTTTTCATATTTATGACTTTGGCTTTGCAAATCAAAGCCTCTAAGAGCAGCTTTCAAGGTTATGGGATGCCAGGATAGAGTAAAACAAATCAATATTATAGCTTTAGGCCATATGGAACTTTTGTCCCACAACATTATCTAGATATTTTTCTGATTTTCCAGTTTTGCTTATATTCATGTATGTATGTTCTAACACCATAAAAAAAAACCTTTATAACCACGTCTACCTCTCTTTCTTTTTTTTTTTAATCCCTAACCCCTTATAAACAATAATTTGTTCTCCATCCACATAATTTTGTCATTTCAAGAATTTTACATAAACAGAATCATATAGTATGGAACCTTTTAGGACTGGCTATTTTCAATCAGTGTAATTATCTAAGATTCATATAAATGGTGACATGAATTAATAATTCATTCTTTTTTATGGCTGAATGATATGAATTTTTTTAAAAATTTATTTGTATGCAGTTTTAATTTTTATCTCAGCCCTAAACTTATATGAGATCTCAGTCCTAGGAAAGTATCAAACTTATGTTTGTATATTTGTGATTGTATATATACGAACAGTAATATCTGTTTTTTGAATAATTCTTATTTTTCAATTACAATTGACATACAGTTTTATATTAGTTTCAGGTGTGCAATGTAGTGATTAGACATTCGTATAACTTATAAAGTAATAACACCAATAAATCTAGTATCCATCTGATACCATACATAGTTATTACAATATTATTGTCTATATTCCTTATGTGGTATTTAACATCCCCATGACCATTTTGTAACTACCAATTTGGACTTCTTAATCCCTTCCCTTTATTCACCCATCCATCCAACACCCTCCCATCTGGCAAACCTTAAAATGTTCTCTGTATCTGTGAGTTTGTTTCTGTTCTGCTTGTTTATTTTGTTCTTTAAATTCCACGTATAGTGAAATGATACGGTGTTTGTCTTCTTATAACTTACTCTAGTTAGCATAAACCCTCTAGGCCCATCCACGTTGTTGCAGATGGCAAGATTTTATTCTTTTTTTATGGCTGAGTAATATTCCATTGTATAGATGTACTAGCTCTTCTTTATCCATTCATCTATTGATGGACAGCCAGGTTGCTTCCATATCTTGGCTATTGTAAATAATGCTGCAATGAGCGTATGGATGCACATATCTCTTTGAAGTAGTGTTTCAGGTTTCTTAGGTTAAATAATCAGAAGTGGGATTAGAGGGTCTTGTTTTGTCTCTTGCTATAGGCTTTGTTTTAAAGTCTATTTTGTTTGATATAAATATTGCTACCCACAGCCTGTGCCCTGCCCAGGACTAGCTGGCTTGAGGCATAAAGCAATCCAGATGGTTGCCACCCTTGCTGGGCTTGAATGCCTTGAGAGGACAACTGCTAACTAAGGCTGGCTGCCTCTAGTGCCAGGCTTAGGCCTGCTTAGCAAGAGGTATGGGGTATACCAAGGCCAAATCTGCTTATTTGAGTTTTGTGAAAGTATGAGAAATTTTAGGAAAGTCCACAGCATAATCCAAGACTGGCCATCTGTATGGAGACGCTACTGGAAAGGGCTTGAGTAGGCCTGCATGTTGGGTGTATGGGGTCTCAGGGAATCACCAGAGCCAGGTGACCAGTTTTAGCCAGGTTGGTGGAAACTGAGATATGGAAGCAGGCCCGGAGAGAGGAGGGCTCAACAAAAGAACGGTGGTTTCTGGCAGCACTTTTGTCTGTGAGAACACTACTCCTCCAGCCCTTGCCTTGAAGCCAGACAGTTCATTTCCTCCCAGTATGTTCCTGGTGTCTTTTCAGCTGCTGTGCCAGCTCTGGAGCTCAGAGCAAGTGAGTCCGTTAGTGGGTATTTCTTGTGTGGACCCTGTAAGAGGAACTCCTGGGACTGCATCAACCTTCTGTCTCACTCAGCCACAAACGTCATTGGTTTTCACAGCAAGGAGTTGTGGGGACTTCCCAACACTGGAACCCTAGGCTTGGCAGCCTATTTGGGGGCTGGGATCCTTTGCCTTTTCAGGGGGATCTCTGCAGCTGAGATATCCCTCCTGATTTTTATCTACCATATGCCAGTGTGGGACCAGCCTATTATGTGTCTCTGCCTCTCCTACCAGTCCTAAAGTGACGATTTCTGTATGTCCTTAGCTGTAGGACTTTTACTGAGCTACACTTTAAGTGATTCTCGTGATGGTTGTTCTGTAGTTTAATTGTAATTTTTATGTGCTCGTGGGAGAATACAAGCGTAACATTTACCTACTTTTCCATCTTGACCAGAAATCTGAACAATAATATCTTGATTTAACAATTCATGAAGCTGTGTAGTCTTGCCCCTGAACAGACCTATGTATGGGACTCAAAATTTTTAGGAAAGTATGTATGACACAGAAAAATTGCCAGTAGAACTTTTCTTTCATCTTTTACCAAATAATTTAATTTTGTGACTTTTGTTATTATTAAATAAATATAAAGATCTTAGTTCTTCACAAAGGAATATTGTAAAGATAATTAGCTAAAAGAGAGTAGAGGACAGTATTTTAAAAGTCTTTTAAAATGCCTCTATATACCCATAGCATTCTGTTGTTTTCCCAATATACAGTTTTCACAATGCCTCTTTTTTTGTTTGTTTGTTTTCTATTATAATTTTCACGTCTGAGATTTAAATTTAAGAAGTTAGCTTGTTACCGTTTTATATACTGTGCCAGAAGACTTGGGACACCTATATCAGAAACAAAGATCTTCATTGCAACACAGAAAGCAGCAGGAGCATTAGCATATTTGTTTAGGTACTCTTGTTCCCCAGTTCTGTGTGGTTGATTCAAAGAATCCCAGGCAGATACTACATATATACACACACACACACACACATATATACATATATATGTGTGTGTGTTTATATATATTTATATATATATTCAAGCTGAGAAACACTGAGCTTGGAGAACTGGCCATTATATAATAAGTAGTAATTTTGTCCCTGAGAGAAGTATGACATTATCTATCAAGACTGTTCACTGAAATACAAGCCTAAGAAATAGCCCTAGTAAAGTGGAAGGCTTTCCCAGTAATAATTTCCCCAGTCCTTAAACAAATTAAGAACATATCTAAGTTGTGTGTATTTGTATATGTATGTATGCAGCATCCTCTTTTTGTCACTGCTTCATTTGTAGCTGGAGGTACAGTGTCCTCCTGGTGTCACCATTGGCTTTGTAATGGAACACTGGAACCTGTGCAGAGCTGTTTACAGCATACAAAATGAGAAGAAGGAAAATGTGATGCGAGTGCGTGGGCCGTGTTCAACCTATGGTTGTGGTTCAGATTCTGTTTTCGAGGTAAACAAACGTAAAAATAATGGTTTTACTATTTTTTTTTTTTTTGCTACATGTATTAACAGACTTTAGAATGATTTTGTTTTAATTGATTTTTTCATGTAAATGAATATAGTAGTATGAAGAAACAGGTAACTGATTGAAATCAAATGATTTTCAAATTATTGATAGTGGATTGCTTAATATTTTCCAAAATAAGAGCTCCTCTATGATTTCAATGTTTGATAAAGATAAGAGAAACTATTAAAACATTAAACCTTATAGTAAATAGCCTGACATAATCTAGTAAATAACATGACATTATTCATTTTATTCTTACTTGTATTTAATTAACCATTTTTTTAATCAAAAATTTCCAAAAATAGAAAATAGGTCCTGCATAATGAACGTCCTCAAAATATCACAGAACATGTAAACACACCTGAAGTTTTGCAAATTGCTTATTTGAGGATAGTAGTTTATCTGTGTTCTCAAGAAATATGACCACACTGATAAAACACAGATAAAACTCATAATAGGTTATAACATTTTCTCAGGAAAAAGAAAAATCTCTTTTTCTTTTGCCTTTATCTTTGGATATAAAATTATTGCTTATAATCCTTTGAATCTGACAAAGGAGATTCCTAGACATTTTTCCTGAGCTTCTTAGAGTCCTTCCTGACCGCTTGCAATTCAGCAAGGCTCATCATCTAAAATTGCTCATTCGTGTATTTCCTGTGACACAAAGTAAACTTTCCTTACATCACCTTGACATCATTTTTTAAAAAGACAATGTAAAGAAATGAAAATGTAAATAAGCCAAATTTCAGGGTCAGGAGGTGTGGGATAATTCTGATCACCAAAAGATAGTATCTGAGTATTTTACTCTGGCAAGTGCCAGGGTTTCCCTTTTAGAAGCTGAAGTCCTTCAGGTTCTTGGCATAATTTGAGAAGACAGGGTAGGTTTTTTTGGCCTACAAAAACTTAATCGATTATATGGAGTTTGTGAAGTGTGCAGAACCATGCTTCATGGCTTTTGTTGCTGCGGAAGATTACCTCCCACTCCCCAATTCCTCCCCGTTGCTACGTGGAGAAGAATTTCAGATCAGTTCAAATCATACCTCTCTAATAACTCACTTGAGGATGAAGAAAGAACACCAGCTTGAGAAGTATAAGATATACCCTGCTCAGTTATTAATCAGTTGCAAGATAGTTAATCCTTCTTGGCCCTAATTTCCTATTTGAAATTATATTATTACTATATTCATTTCCTGCACTATATTTATGCTATCTCAGTGTAAGCTGCTTGTAAATAGGATAAAACATGTATTATATATTTTTTAGTTATCATGAAGTCAAATTCTTATCTTTCTAGGTCAAATCCCTCGATGGTGTATCCGACATAGGCAATATTATTAGGAAGTGGAATGGTTTGATGTCATCAATGGGTGATGCTGACCACTTTGACATTCACTTCCCTTTAGACCTGGATGTGAAGATGAAAGCCATGATTTTTGGAGCTTGCTTTCTCATTGTAAGTCTTTTGCTTTTGACTTATCCTGAGAGAATTATTCTTTCTGATGAATAGTAGTGTAGTATAGTAGAAGGGCAATAAGCTTTGAAACTAGATCAACTTCTGTCTCTACCACTTAGTAGTGACATGTTTTATAAAGTGTTTAACACTTGCAAGCCTCTGTAAATTAGAGATAAAAATATTTATATTTTTTCAGGATTATGAATATTAACTATCATATGAATAAAAGGCCAGGAGAATGCATGGGAGATATTAGACATCCAATGGGTGTAATTGTCATCATTGCATGTTATTATTTTCACTACTTAAAAATGCCTGTCTTGTGACTTCTTAATGGAATAAAATAATTCTAAAACTTATATTCTTTTTCTCTACCTTACTGCCTCTCTGTGAGTGTACTCCTTGGTGTTGTACAACCCTTAGATTTATTAGGTGCAATTCCTTTACTGTATTTCTGACTAATTAATGGTTAATATTCATAAGTAAAGCATAGAAATAAAATTTAAAATTAATATTATTTACCCTAAAAACATAATTAACATATTATAATTGGTACATTTAACATATTTAATATTGATTATCAGTTGTTCCTCCTTTTAATTATAAAAATTTAGTTAATTAGTACACCAAATGGAAAGTTTATTGGCTACCAACAATTTTAAGTTTGTAGTTGATGCTCTTGATATTAGGTTCACTTTATAAAGATTTATTATATTTATTCTTTTTTTTTCAGTTCTTTTTAAACTTTATTGCATATATGAATTCCTGGGGGAATCTTGTTAAAATTTGAATTCTGCTTTAGTTTACGTCTTGTGGATTGGGGGTGGGAGCAGACTGAGATTCTGTAATTTATTCTTAACTGAAATAGGAGGGTCACCAGATAAGTTATACAGAATAATATTTTGTGCATTGCATTTAATTATCTACTTTTATACATATAACTCTCTCTCTCTCTCTCCATATATATATATATATATAACTTTTGCAATTTTAGGACTTCATGTATTTTGAAAGATCTCCACCACAACATTCATCAAGATAGATGGACACAGCAAATCAGCAATTATGGTAAAAAAATATATTAGAAAAGTTGGACTGGGCTTACAGTCAACCCTCAATTATTTGCAAATATATTTATCTGCTTCTGCAGATTATTTTTATCGGGTGTTAGCTTGGACAGGTAGGCTGAGAGGTTAAGAATACTTACATGTGTTTCAATTGAGTGTCTACTTGCCTACTTGGTAGATGAAGAGTTCATCCTGAAAAAGCTATAACTCTCATTAACCAAGTAAATATAGATACAATGAACTTGAAAACATTTTAACATGAGATAGGGAAAATGAATCTCAGTGCTCTCACATTAAAATAGATAATGTCCATCACATTAATAGATAATGTCCATCAACGTATCTTGTTACTGAAGACAAACTTAATTCAAGATAAAAAGAATGATACTCTTTATATTTAAAAACAAAAGGGAAGCAAATATTTTATTGGAAAGGAAATTTTCACCTCTGCACATATATCAAAGCTTCATTTTGTAAAATTGATAAAAGTTTCAATGGAAAATTCGATTGTATTATAAAAAAATTTTTTTTTTAAATCATAAGGTATATGTTTCCCATGCCTCTTCCTTCATTCACTAGCATGAACAATCAGGAGCTGCCCTATATATGAAGACAAGGTCAGGCTATCAGGAAAAGAGGTGACCAGGGACACAGCCAGTCTGGATCTGATAGCAATTTAGAGACATCAGTGCCCCTCTAAAAAGCTTGCATTTAATACATTTAACCTCGCTTGGTAACAGATGCATTATATACAAAATATATTTGGCCAAGTCTCTAAGATTGCTTATTGAACCTTTGTATCTTGTTTGATGTGACACAGAGGAGGTAACTTTTTTCTTTCAAGATGACCCCTGATAATCACTGTGCTGTTTTAATTGCAAGAGTTGCAGTGTTTTATTTTTTAATTTTGAAATGTGACAGTCTGTGTAGCACTTTGTAAAAGCAAAAAATACAAAGTCCGACGCTGCTTAATATTGCTTTACTGCTTTTTAAATAATAGATAAATCTGTATTTATGCAAAGAAGATAAAACAGTGAACGTGCATCTTACCTGGAATCTATAACTTAATTAGTACAGATTATATAGGATCAATGTAGTTTATGTATAAATTGAACTTGTTTGTATTGGATCAATGTAGTTAAAGCATAAATTGTACTTGTTTATATTAACTAATAGCAGCAAGTGTTAGTGAATATACTCTGATAAATCCACTTGCTTCTGTTGCACTTTAGTTTCCTATCTGGATATGGATTGTGTTCTTTGAATGCAGTACATAAAATGGAATGTAGTCTTCTGTTCCTTATTAAATAAAGAAAGCGTGAGTGTTCTTAGATTTGGATATTCTGAGATGAGGGCCTTTACCCACGGTTCTTATTGGAATGAAAGAAAGGTGCCTCACTTTAATTACATTCATCTTTCATGGTAAAAGTTGTTTTACTCAATTTCTTGTAAAGTTCATTTTTATGCATGACTACTAGATTTTTAAAAAATATGTAAAAGTTACTGCTTTCTAAAATACTAATTACCTTATATTTAAAAATATAATTTCAGTCTTAAACATATATATTATTTCTTATAATAATGCCTGATATTTTCTATAGAAAATCAGACAAATAGTATTTAGAAAATTTATTTACATAAACTTTTCATTTTTACTTGCCTATATCTCATTCCAAGACCTACTGCTTAATACTAAGAAAAAATCATTTTTAGCATTTGACATTTTAAATTTGTTTAATTTTTTTGTAATATTAACATGTCTCTTAGCTATTATTTCTTTAACAATAATGTGTCATATTTTTATACTATAGTTCATATTATATTTTCTATATTTCTTAATGGTATTTCATTGTGTAAAATTGGTGATATTGATTAAAAATAAGCTCTTCTCTGAAATTTGTGTACTTTCAAGCTTCATTGTATTGTTTTTGGCTTTTAAATAAATATAAAATGGCTTATAGTAAAATAATACTGTTTTATTTTTTGACTTGTGATTGAGTCTTTGCTATAGACTATGTTTATAAAATACCCTGATGTGATAGTATTTGGAAGTGGGGCCTTTGGGAGATGATAGCTCATGTGGGTGGCACCCTCATAAATGGGAATGGTGCCCTTATAATCTGCCAGGGCCTTTATCTTGGACTTTCCCACATCCAAAACTGTAAGGAAAGTGTATTGTTTAAGCCATCTAATCAATGGCACTTTTGTTACAGCACCCCAAAAGGATTAAGGCAGAAATTTATACTGAGAAGGAAGGTGCTGCTTTAACAAGTACCTAAAAATGTGGAAGTGGCTTTGGAACTGGGTAACAGGTGGAGACTGGAAGAGTTTTGAAGTGTATTCTAGAAAAAGCCTAGATTGTCATGAACAGAATTTTAAATGATTCTGGTGAGAGCTCAGAGAGAAGAGAGGAGAGCTGTAGCTTAAGCCTCAATCTTCTTAGAGAATGCCTAAGTAATCCTGAACAGAATGTTAGAAATAATGGATGGTAAAAGCCATTTCATTGAGGTCTCAGATGGAAATGAGAAACAGCTTATTGAAAACTGGAGGAGAGACAATTATCATTTAAAGTAACAAAGAACTCGGCTGAATTGTATTCATGTTTTAGTATTTTGTGAAAGATAGAACTTGCAAGCAATGAAACAGTATTTAGCTGAAGCGAGTTCTAAGTGTTAAAGGTGCTACTTGTCTCCGCCTGACTGCTTATAGTAAGTAAAATGGAGCAGAGAGAAATGATTTGAAAATGGAATTGTTAAGCAAGAAGGGAACAGAATTTAAAGATTTGGAATAATGGCAACACTAAAGATGTGGCCAAGGAGATTAATGTGGGTCAGCATTCTCAAGGGAAGCCAAGTACCATTTTTCAAGACAGTAGAAGAATGACCCCAAAAGTGATTCAGTGAGCAGCAGAGCTTCCACTCACATTACAGGCCCCAGTACAAGGGCCTGATGGGCAGAGCAGTTCAAAGGAGAGGCCACCAGCACCTATGGGAATCTCTCTATGCATTCTCTGGTTCTACGTCACATGGGGATTTCATTCTCTGCACTCTGGTGCCATGCCCCCTGCCACCCCAGATGTGGCTATGGCAGGCCCTGGTATGGCATGGGCTTAAGCAGCCACCTCTCCAGTGGGTGCAGGCAGCAAACTTTGGAGGTATCCACGTGACCCCTTTTCTGCTGGAGTGCAGAATGCACAGGCCAAGGCAACATGGCCACCTCTACCTAGATTTCAAAGCCTGGGGCTCCCTGGGATTGCCTCAGGTTGAGGAGTCCAGCCCTAAAGAGTCCTAGGGCCCAAGCATAGAGTCTACTGGGGCCATTCTGCCCAGCCTTGTGAGTGACATGGCCATCCCAGTGGGCCTGAAAGGGAGAACATTGAGTCAAAGATTATTCTTGAGCCTTAATGTTTAATATTTGTCCTGTTCAGTTTTGGAATCCCCTGAGGCCTATCACTCCTTTTTTCTTTCCTATTTCTTCCTTTTGGAATGAGAATGTATGTCTTGTGCCTGTCTCACCATTGTATTATGGAAGCATCTAATTTGTTTAGTTTCACAAGTTACAGCTAGAGAGCAATTTGCCTCAGGATGAGCCATAACTCAAATCTTGCCCATATTTGATTTAGATGATATACATGAGATGTTGGACATAGACTTTTGAGTTGTTGCTTGAACAAGTTAAGACTTTTTGGCTATTAAGATGGAATGAGTGTATCTTGCATGTAAGAAGAGCATGAATTTTATTCTGACCAAGGTGGGATGCTATAGACTGAATATTCCCCAAAATTCTTGTTGAAATCTAACCCCCAATATTTGAGGGTATTTAATGGTGAGGCCTTTAAAAGGTGATTAGATCATGAGAGTAGAGCTGTTATAAATGGGATTAGTGTCTTTATCAAAGAGAACTTGGGAGGTTCCCTTGCACCTTCTGCCATGTGAGGACACAGAAGACAGCCATCAGTGAATCAGGAAGTGGGTTCTCACCAGACAGAATCTTCCAGAGCCTTGATCTGGACTTCTAGAACTCTGAGAAATTAATCTATTTTGTGTATAAGGTACCCAGTCTATGGTATTTTTGTTATAGCAGCCCAAATGCACTAAGACAGTCTTAGAATACTATTATCCAAAAGGATTGTTGAAGCTTCTTTCTTATATAAGATTAATACAATAAATTCATTTCTGTAGTGTTGCATAGTAGTAACTAGCTTTCCGCTATGTGCGTGTGTGTGTGTGCGCGTGCGTGCGCGTGTTATTTATAAATGCTTATTTCTAATCTATTTATTTAGAACACATTTAAATTTTAAATATGATTTTAATGCCGGTATATCATGGAGGAAAGCTGCTAGAATTTAAAACATCGGTGAAGAATACATTTAAAAACAATTTTATCTTAATGACCATATTTCCCAGAAATTATACAAGAAGCTGGTTTTACCAGACTAATTTACTAGCTGAATTTTTAACCAACAGATGTGAAATTAAGTTCAAGTATAGAATAAGCAGTGATTCCAGAAAACAGAACCCTGCCTGTGTTAGGACAGCTGGCTACTTTTTAGTCCTTTCCCCGACAGTGTCCAAGGTTTAATACAATTTATATTGAAAGATGCTAACTTTGGAAACCCATTTAATAAACTAATACAAAATTCAGCTTTTTGTCTAGCGATGGCTAATATTTAAAATGGACCTTTTCTCATAACTTGGTTGACTTATACAGAATGCATTTCCCATTTGCCCCTAGGCCTCTTGAATTGTAAATCTTAGAAAGAGAAAAACAGAATGCTACATTCCAAGTGTAGTCAAAGTGAGGCAGGTCAAAGTGAGGCAGCATGGTATGTATGCTACATGATAACACTTAGCATGGTTAGTAATAGTACATGGCAGATATTCATTCAGTATTTGCCTAAAGAATAACAACAATACAATCTGTGGATATATTTTTGAAATATTGGTTACAAGAGCTAGTCAAAAATTTACTGTTCTCTCCACTATTTCACGCTATCAATAATTATTTTTTGAACATCCACTAAATTCAGGCATTCAAGCTATTCCTGAAAGCAGAGGCAAATGCAAAAATTAAAAACACATAATTGCTACTCTTGGGTTCCGAGGCTAAAGAATGAGACAGATTTTTAAATGCACAAAATATACATTTTTGAAGACCACATGGACGTGTTCAATAGGATGTTAGCACATTCAGCAGAGGCGATGTTACTAGCAGCATCTCAGATGCTATATAATATATTTCTGTTCTATTTAATCAGACAGTTTAGGCTGGCTGTTTTTATTATATGCCCAGGTAAATTTCCTGGTACTGTTGGAAGCGAATGAGATATATTTTACAGTTTTGTGTGCAAGCTGAATGCATGGTAAATACAATTAGGTCAGTTTAGCAAATTTTCATCAAACAAGGTAAGGATTGGTTGTTTATTACAGTAAACACTGAACTCAGGAGAGGTGCATTTATGATAACCCAAAAAATATTTGTTGAATGAATGAAAAAAAGCCATGTGTATGACACTGTGCTAGATGTTCAAGGAGACATGAAAAGGTAGTCCTCTATCAGCAAGGGTAAAGCAAGTAAGTATGTAATTGTGGCACAAAGCTAAAAAATTATTGCATGGAATAAAAATTATTTTGTTTGAAAATGTATCTTAATTCTCACAACTATATCATGAGATAACCATCAATAACATTTTTTAAAGGAAAAGACAAACTTTATCAAGAGGTAATAGTAAGAAGGAGATGGAGTGCTAAGTATTTTCTTCTTTCTGCTATAATTGTAATAAAGGAAAACCAAATAGTTGGATAAGGTGAGAAATATGAAAACTCTTAGGAAAGGGAGAATAGAACAGGTGGAATTGAGCTAATGAAAGAGCTTGTAGAGCTGCCCAGTCTCAAGTTTCCATCTAGAAATCTGGTCAGGCAGCCTACTGTCTTAACTCCATTTTCCCAGTTCAGAATGGATTGGTGAGTGTTCACTATTGTGTGTGGGGAAGGTGAGGAAGGTGCTAAGGCTAGGGTGATAATAGGGCTTCTGCATATATATAAACAAAAAGTAAATAGTAAATTCTAAAAACATTCTGTAATTAGAGCTAGCTTAATGGTTGCTCATTAAATTTTCCTGCAGGAGTTAGTTCTGCTGCTTTTCAACAAAGGAGCCAGTTGCATACAATTCTGAGATGTGTAGTTGCTAGGTATACCTCAAGATTTAATTCCAGGCCAGATGGATATGCATCTCAGCATGGATGGAGTAAAACTAACCTAATCAGGAGATAGCTGGTATAATATGCACAACTCCCCATGAAACAACGATGATGATGATAACAGCCTTAGTGCTTCCTGTAAGGTAGACACCATTCTGGTTCTAAGGAATTTCCATATATTAACTCATTCAATTCTCATAACCCTATAATTCCCATTTTACAGATAAATAAATAGAGATTTAGGTATCTTATAAAAAGCTTATGTCCACGAAACCATTATTTGAAGATGGCTCTTAAGGCTACACCTTAAACCACTGTCCTCTGTGCTTCTTTCATCTGTGTGATATATGATTTCTTTGCGTGTTAACAGAATTATAGGGAAACAGAAATAGCGTAAAACGTTGACATGTTAACTCATGTGTTCTCAAATTTAAGATTATGACTCTTCTCGTAAGCGGCCTGAGATGACCTCTGAAAATGGTTCACTATTGACCCAGAAAACCCACAAAATCATGCAAATCAAGAGGTTCATATCTTCACGTTCACTTTAAGAACACCCATGAAACTGCCACGGCCATCAAGGATATGCATATCCGAAAAGCCACCAAATATCTGAGGGATGTCAGTTTACAGCAGCAATGTGTGCCATTCCGTTGTTACAATGGGAGAGTTGGTATGTTTGACCAGGCCAAACAGTGGAGGTGGATACAGGGTTGGTGGCCCAAAAAAAGTGCTGAATTTTTGCTTCACATGCTTAAAAATGCAGAGAGTGATGCTGAACTTAAGGGTTTAGATGTAGATACTCTGGTCATTGAGCACATTCAGGAGAACAAATTCCCAAGATGCCACACAGAATTTACAGAGCTTGTGGAGGATGAACCCCCACATGAGCTCTCCCTGCCACACTGAGACTATATTCACTGAAAAAGAGCAGATTTTTCCTAAACCAGAAGAGAAGGTTGCAAAGAAGAAACAGATATTTCTAAAGAAACTGGAGAAATAAAAATTTATGGTCCCAGTAGTAAATTCAGCATCAAATAAATGCTAATAAAAGTAAAAAAAAAAAAAAAAGGGGGAGAGGTGGGGGATTATGACTGAGAAGCCTATGATGCTCTGAGGAGGTCTGGTCTGAGGGTATGCTCTTTTCTGAAAAGCTTGTTTTTACTTTTGCTTTTGTGGGTTTCCCAGTGGTTGTTTCCAACTGATGATCATTTTTATGTTATTTCTCAGTTTGGTGCTTCCCAAATCATCTAGGTATTTTAAATACAAACCCCAAAACAATGGAGACAATTCTGGCTTAAGAATTCTCAGTAAACATTTTTTTTCTTTACCTCTAGCACAAGCCAAAATAGTCAAGCTTTTTCTTGATCTCTAATTGCCAGTTGGTGAAATTTTTTCTAATTCATCTTTTACAATGGAGTGTGTCTCTTTAAGGGCTTCCATTTTATTGGTAGTCTGTTCCAATAGTATACCTTGCCCAAGGCCTCATCTCCTGCCTTGAGTTGGTAGGTGAAATCTAAGCCTCTTGCCAAAAAAGATTGGTATTTCCTATCTGGGATGCCAAAAAAGTGTCAGCCTGTGTTTAATAGTTCGATATTTCAGATTGTTACTGGTTTTGACCACTACCAAATTCTCTTACTCTCTTAGGAGCTATACTTTGCATTCAAATAGCTTTTGGTTATACTTTAGCCAGACTTTCTAAGTGTTCTAGAGTAAAGGTTTTTAAGATGATCTAGTTTGCAACATTGCCAGCAATAGAAATGATCTATTTTTTTCTTTTTACCAGCACACAATTTTATTACGAAATATTCAGGGGATAATGCTTTAACATAAGCATAAAATTTAAAACAATTTTAACTTGTAAATTATTACTATTTGATAGACCTAATTTATAACTAAATTTTTATTTTGTATTTGAGATGACATATTATCTTCCTATAACCATATTATTGAATTCCAGATTCTCTTAAAGTATGTTTAATGTTACTAATATTGTTGTTAGGTAAATGAGATTCATTTAAAATGGTGCCAGCTCCTCTGCAGCCCAAACTCAGATAAATTTATTTGGGGAAATTACAGAAACAATTATTTCCTTGAACAGTTTTTTTAAAACATTTTGCTCAAATCGTCTTAGCCAACAGTCATTAAACTTAATTTATTTGTTTTAATTTTTTTTATTATACTAGATAAAAACAGACAGATAGAAATCAGATACTTTTTGGAACTCTTGATATGCAGGAATGGGCACCTCGAGGACAGCAGAGAGAAGTAATTAGGATGACAAAATATTTATCTAATTTTGAAGCAACGCTCTTCCCTCCCATAACAGTCTACTATAGGGGGCAGCATCAGTTCACAATTTTTTTTTTAGTAAACTATATTAATTTTTTTCAGCCAAGAATATATTGGTACTAATCTATAAGTTTTAATGAGTAGAATCAAAGGATTTTAAGGACTATCTGCTCTACATTTTAATACACAAATGAAGACATTAAGAGAGGCCCAGGTCCTGTATCCAAAGTCAAACCTGGAATTAGTTGTAGAACCAGAAGTAAAAGTACAGATCTCCATTTTTTTATTCCAAATTCCTTCTACCACACCCAAAATTTATCAGTGATTTTAATGCACTATCTTTCATAACACTGAAATTTTAATCAATAAAAAAACTAAAAACCAACTTTCAAATTTTTTAATGTTCTAAATCAATTTAAAGCACATGCTTGTAGAGTCTAACTCAGTAAAGCAGACTAATTTTACAGACCTCTAACTGTTAAAAAAAAAAAAAAAAACTAAATTACTATGTGACAAAATAACAACAGAAACACTTAGAATGTTTGCATCATGAATGAGAAAAGTTTATTTTATTTATTCAACCATTGATACAATGATATCTTCTGTAATCACCATTCACTTTTGAGTTTAATTTCTTTATTAAAATATGTATATTTAGGGGTTTTTTTAGTAAAACGCTATTCATTGTTTGATAGATTTTCCTGCTTTGAAGAAATGTATTCATTGGTTCAAAAGCAGTTTCAGTTAAACAAAGACAATCAGTCCATTATCCTGAGTAAGGAAAGGAAAATATAGCTAATGAGCGATTGAGTACAACTCTTGCATAGATGTGACCTAGTCTGACTATTGGCCTGACAGATGACAGAAACAGACGACATGGCTGGGGATGTGGGAATATTTTATTCAGGGTTCTGGCAGATGAGATGAGAGTCAGCTATGAGGGTTATTCCTGGCAATGCTAAGTGGCTATTTTATCCCCTTGAGTTGCTTTCCTATTATTTTTTCTACTAGTTAGGATATTTCAATTCGCTTTTTTCTGTGTTTTTTGTTTGTATACCTCTCCCTATTTTTTATGGCTTTGTGCATTTCTGTTTATGACACATACATGTCACTTGTTTGAGATATGGCCACAGGTCCTGCTTGGACATGGAAATCAGGGACAGTTTATGCTATTTTCTTCACTGATAGATTGCTTTATGAATGAAATCAATTGCAAGATAGACAAAGGAGGGACACACAAATGATTTTTATCCTAATAAGACTATTTTAGGAATATCCACCGTTCCCTGCTAACAATAGGTTTACAGAATGTGTAGAATCAGAGTTACCCTCCCTGTCTCAGGCAGAGCTGGAAAACCAGAGGTGTCCCCGATGGAAGCTGTCCCGTATAAAACTTACCTCATGAATGGGCTGGGTATGTGTGCTCCCAGCAGACAGGCTCTCCAAAGACAGAAAAAGAAGGGACTGAACTACTTATGCCCAGTTCCTTCTTTCGAACTCACTAGCTGGGTAAATCATCCCGGCTCCCTAAAGCAAGTAAATGAGGAGATAGAGAATGTCTAGGAATGTTCCCCAATACCACTGCCATTACATGGACATATCAGGAGTGGAGAATGTTTGAGTTAGAAATTGTTTTGCCCCCTTGAGTCTATTTTGACCTTCTTTCCCTTATATTTTATAGCTTCTGATTTCACAGACTCACAGTGAAGCCTGGAATAAATATAATATTTCCTTAATGTAAATGCATGGTGAAGTTCTGTTTGATTAAAAGTGAAACGTACAACTTCTTTAAAAGATAACTGACGCATATCATTTATTTCTTATTCTTTCCTACTCTCTGTATGCTTAGCATAAGAAAAACAGATCAAGGTTTTAACAGTAGATACCTCTGGAAAGTGGAATTGCAGAAGTTCATCTTTGTTTTAGATGCTTCTTTATTACTTGAAATCATTGTAATAAATGTTAATTTCATACTTAAAAAACTAAAGATAAACTTTTTAAAGTTTCCTATAACTGGCAATCCCTAGGATGCCACGTTTTGGCTATAATTTAGGGCATTCTAGCCTTGAAGTAATATTCAATTTATTGTGAGCTTTTCCTTAACCGCAGTGTAAAGGACCTGCCCCCGTACACTGGTTTAATTGCTCTGGGATGGGATCTGGGCATACATAGTTTTAAAAAGTCCCTTGGTCTTTCTTTTGTGTAGTATAAGATGAGAACAATTGGACATCAGTCATTGACTTCTCATAGTTGCACATAAACGTCACCTCGACTACTTTGTAAAATCTCACGTCCTAGCTGGATTCCAGAGCAGCAGCACCAGAATCTGGAGTTCCTTAGGTGATCTAATGTGCAGCCAAGTTTGTTAACAGAGGTTACTGCTTGAAAGCTTCCAGGCAACTTCCCTCCAATTTGCATGTAAGCTGATAAAATAAACATTCTTGCTTTTATCTATGTCTAGCCAAAAGAATAGGGTTGCTAAATAAAATACAGGATGCCTTGAATTTGAATTGCAGATATCAATTTATAATAAGAGATTGTCCCATGCAATATTTGAGATAACACACACAAAATTATCTATTGCTTATATGAAAATCACATTTGACGGGGCTTCCTGTCTCTTTACTTGTGAAATCTGGCAACCCTGCAAAAGAAACACAGATAGTGCTACAGAAATCACAGAAGTGTAATACAGATCTCTGTATGTAAAGAGCTTTAAGAGATTGAATACTTTAGGAGGAAGCAAAGCGAGATCACCTTGCTGATGCCCAATAAAATGTCCTGAAAGTCTTCTTTTTTTATCTCTCATCCCCAATTTCCTGAGGTTTTACAACTGGCTTAGTTTCTTTGCTGGATTTGCTCAACAAATAAGTAAATAACTACCAAATTCTGCTCCTTTTGCTCCCATTCACCTCAATTCTTTTTCCTTCAACCAACTAAACAAACCTATTTTCAGATTTTGCTAATCTTTTTTTCCACACCTCGCAGAAAAAGACTGAACTAAGAAAAGGTACAAATGGGTTTGGCCAGAGTGTGTGAGATGTGTGTGCATGTACACATTCATGGGTATGCAGGAATATTAGAGCCCTTTCTTTAGGTATCATTCCTTTTTCATTCATGTGAAAATGTCAGCTTCAGGGTATAGCCTGTCGGTGTTGAACTAAGAATTAGTGTATATTTATCTCCTAACTGTTGCTTTCAGTGTCAGCTTCAAAAATAAACCACAGAGTCTCCCTTCAGTAAAAGGCCTATTGAAAAGAAAGACTTATCTCTGACAACTTTTAAATTTCTGTTGTCTAAAATTCTCCATTAATTACACAAATCACCACTATAGATGATCAATTTATGATAAGAGAACAATGAACGCTTAAACTATAATAGTGTCTAATATTTAGTTGGGGGTGGGGAAGCAAGTATCTAGTAAGAATTGGATGGTTTCTGCAGACATGTGATCTATCAGAAAGCACTTACTAAACATTGTAGGGCCCAAATTTTGCTTTGAGTACCACAGCTGCCCTTGCTAATCATTTGGCTTTAGGCTAGAAGTGAAGCTCTTCTGCTCTTCCACTTCTGCTTTTGTAAAATTAAAGCCACAATGCCTAATTTGTTTTGATAAGTATTGTTGTGAGAATTCCAATGAGATAATTTATGTGGATAGGATTGAACTATTCCAAACATTAACATTTTTACTGGGTAAAAGAAAAGAAGGAAGAGTAGGAACGGAGTTTGTTTTGGTCTATAAAAGGAAACTTAGACAGGCTCTCGTATGAGCTAGCAAAGCAAATTGACCCAGAAATACCCTCAAGGTATAAAAGAAACATCAGTTAGCAGACCAACTGTAAGCACTGTTTTTTTTTTTTTTTTTTTTTAAGGAAAAAGAAAAGATTAAATGTGCCAAGCCACAAGATTAGCCCCCTTAGAGGCTCTTGGCATGGTGGATTTGTTGAATAATCATGTTCCTCTTCCCTGGTTAGATGAAATCATTTGACCCAAGGATGAGTCACAGACAAACTTACGGAAAGATCCTCAAAGTCTGAGCGGTAAAGTAAATGAAATGGAAAAAATGTGTATGGATGCCATTTTTCCATATAGCTAGATAGATTAGCTAGTTTAAGTTCCACTTATGAACCAGAACCCATTCTGTTTTTAGAGTTCAAGGAGACTGCATTTTGTCAGGCTCTTCCAAGTTTAAATATGTGATTGATGCAGGACAGGGCAAATCCTACTAAGTGGGTCTGTACCAAAAGAGAGGTTTCTTTGACTAAGCACAAGAAAGAATTCAAACACACACCAAAGTTAGAGTCAAAAGAAAAGTTTATTAGAGAAGGGGTTACATTCCATAGATAGAGTGTGGTCTTCTTTCAGAGACAGAGAATGAGAGGACCTGAGAGAGACTCAGAGGGACAGAGAAAACAGAACAAATAACGGTGAGAAAGACTGAGAAAAAAAAAACACTGAGAGGGACTGAGAAAAAGACAAAGGCACTGATAGGGACCCTGAGTGTTCAGGGAATTCAATTTATACATCATTCTGTAAGTTACAGTTTAAAGACTTCTTCACCCATTTTCCTTTGATACTATGGACATACGGTTTGAAAGGATAAAAGTACTTAGCACGGAAATGTAAGAACAGTAGTGTAAACGGCCTGCCGGGAACTCCCAGCCTTTGATCCATAGTTTCCCCATGTTTAGCCACAGGACATGAATGATTTTATTTTGTATAGGGAGCAACTTTCTCTTCACAGTGTGGGGAAGTGGTTTGTTAGGAGTCATAGCAGAAATCTCTCTTTGTTCTGCAGGTGTCCTTGTGGCCTGGCTGTAGGGCTAATCAGCATGTTGAAATTTCCGAATATAGTTTGATTTAACCTTTTAGTTCTCTCGCCTCCTTCCTACATTATTTGAGACTGCATTATGTTAGGCTCCTCCAAGTTTGAATATGTGATTATTCAGACAAGCTCTAAACTCAAGTATACTATTGCAGTTTCCACGACAAATTTAAAGAAAAAATCAAACAGTATGATAACCCTTCAAAAAGAAAAGAAAAAATATATAAATAACTGTATTATCTACCTATACATATAATGTATTAGTTCAATTTTTAGGCACACTAAATTCTTTACAAAGTTAACTGTCAGTTAATGAGCTATTTACTTTTCCTAAGGACCTAGTTACAGTGAGGCCAGAGTGGGGACCCTTCCAAGGTGTCTGTCTATTGCTAACATAGTTTTGGAAATCACCTTTTACAAATGACTCCCCAAACTATAAAACTTAGTTTGTACCACAAACAAACTCTATGACTCAGTGGAATTACTCTGAATTACTGCATCCCCCCACCTATCTCAAATCCAGTCTCAAAGACTTACCAAGTTAAGTCGCTCCCTTCTGAAAATGCTTCAGGAACTTTCCATTTACCCACATACCATTAAGCTAACTTTGTTTCTTCTCAGGGTCGTAGATCATTCTTCCCAGATCTTAAGGCAGTTTACTCCTTTTCTTCACAGTTCACCTCCTCAGAAAGGCATGTCCTGTCCCCTGTATCTAAAATATTTCCAGTCTCCCAAATTACTCTCTTCTTCTTGTCAGTACTTAGCACCATCAGAAATGTTATTTGTTTATAATAATTTTTGAGAAGGCAGGAATTTTGTATGTTATGTTTACCACTCTATCTCATTGCCTACAAAGTAACTAACAAGAAGCAGAGACTAAATAAATGTTGAATAAATACTGTCTAATATAGGCAAAATAATATGATAGCCCCTATAAAGGTAATTTCAAAAGAGAAATTTAAATTTTTAGAATAATTGTGTCCCTAGCCATGATGGCTACTTTGAAAGTGACACCTCTTATTTGTAAATATCCATTGTTCTTAAGAAAAAAAAGAAAATCTTTGTTTCAAAATACAACACATTATGTATACTTAGCAAGACTCCCTGCTTTTGGGTTCTTCTAAGCTTTTTGACAAAAGATATTTACTTCTGGCACTAGCTTTCTTCTTGGGATACAAATCTGGGACTATTTTCTCTCCATCAATTTGTTTTTATCTGGTGGCTGAGGTTAGGAACCCAACCACTATCTCAGGAGTAGGCACGGAAGCCTGAGGGATGTTAGTTAAGCTCTTTTTTATTTTTTATTTTTTTAAGTTTAAGAACAACTGGTTGTTGGTAGACAAAGCTACCAGTTCAGGAGATAGGAATTTACTAAATTTTTTTTGGACATTTGTTACAAGGAGAGAACAAGGAGTCTTGTGGTCAGATGGTCAACCTGAGGACATGTCAATAATTGCCAGAAGGGAGGAATCAAATTTGTTGTTGGCAACCTTGTCTTGTCTTCTTTGCTATTATTTCAGGAATGGCACATTAATTTAAGATAGCAGGGTCTGGTTTACAGGGTAGATGCTTCATTGTATTTGAATCTTGGCTCTTACATTTATGGACAGGAATATTTAGTGACTTCGTTTGTTGCTAGGTTTGAACGACTTCTTTAAATTGGTAACAACAAAACTCAATGGCAGGCTATTGGCACTGGGCACAGACACTTTGGTACAAGGGAACTCTATGGAGACTAACTTAGCTGACTTAGCAGAAGAGAATAAAGCTGAAATATAATTCTGTTCAGAGAGGATGCCAATGAGAAGCAAACTAATTCTTAGGTTGAAAGATAGGACACCAAACTGATTATGAGGTATGATTACAATGTTGCTTCACATGCATGCGCAAACACACATAGGAACACACATATGCAAGAACTTATAAGCATTATCACTCATATACATGCAAACACAATACTGAAAGAAACACATTAAAATATAAACTCTGTTTATATGGGTGGTTAGCTTATGAGTGATTTTATTTTCTTTATTTCTACTTTATTTTCCTATTTTCCTTGTCAAGCTCTATTTTCTCATTCAATCTCTTTATGCCTAGCTCTTCTACCAAAGAACTCTTGATCGTTCTGAAGCCCAATCCAGCTAAATCCTAAACTGTCCAAGTCTACTAGGCTCTGCCTATGTTGCTTCTGTTTACTTTTCATCCCTGAGTCCAAGCTCACAGAGTTAGACTGTTCTTTACCATAAGCTCCAGAGAAACATTTTCTTGTTTGGAATTCAGGTAGCTTTAAAACATGACTGCAAAGTTCTTTGACACTACTCTTTTTGAGTGGTGGGAGTCTATGTCTTACCTTCTTGAAGACAGACAGTCTTGTGACAGACTGTTTCAACCAATTCTGTATGGTGGGAGTAACACTATGTGACTTAAAAAGGCAAAGCGGTTTCTAACTTGTTTTCTGGAACATTCACACTTGGAGTCCTAAGCCACCATGTAAATCCTGACCACTTTGCGGCTATCATGTTGTGAGTTAGCCTCAGCCTCATGGAACCACTATGTGTAGAGGCTGAGCAGAACAATGATAGTGAATGAGCCTTCAGATGATTTCAGCTTGGTAGGGTTCTCCTGGCCTTCAGATCTTCCCAGCTGAGGCCCCAGATGTAAAGAAGCAGAGTCAAGTTGTTCATAGCATGCCCTGTCCGAAGTCTTAACGGCAGAATTTGTGAGCTTAATAAAATTATTGTTTTATATTGCACTACCCAATTTGGGGGTAATTTGTTACACAGCAATAGCCAGAAAACAGGAAACTTGAACACAACTTGAATCAGACTTCTGACAAGGAGTTGAAGTCAGATATTTTTCTATGGTGCAGAAGCCAAATGCAATCATTCTCCTTGGGTTAATATAATGCTTTTTCAACATGTCCCATCAACCCAAGCAGCCTGAAGGTAAACGCTGCTTCCTATTACAGGAATCCCAAAGGAGCCCCTAGAAATAGACTTCTCTTAATGTCATATACATTCCTTAATAAGGAAATAATCTTAATAATTCATATCCTTCACTTATAAAACCTTTGGATCTTTGAAATCTAAGAACTCATTTTCTTTGTCTTCTAAATTTTAAAAACTTCTCACTTTATAAAAAGCACACACTACTTGTCTCCTGGCCCTCCAATTTGGATTTAGCAAAAGATTCTAATTTCTGAAAGTATTCTTCAGGCTTGACCCAAACCCAATGTACCCCAGATGTCAGAGATTAGAAGAGGAGACAAGGTAAAAGTAAATAACATGGATAGAAATTAAAAGCATAGGAGGAAATTAGGAACAAAAGCAAATGTAAGAAGAACTACCATTCTTGGTTCCTTACTGCATGCTGTGTGCTAGTATGTTACATGTATTGTGTCATTTCAACATAACAGCAATCCTAATGATGAAGGTATTTTTATTATTGCCATAATAGATGGATGCACAGATTTTTTTCCAAAGTGGCAGAGCTGATGGTCATACCTAGGGGTTTTACACCAGATCCTGCTCGCTTAATCACTAGACTGTACTGTCTAGAAAGAGTCAAAACTATTTTTATAAAGTTAGAGTTTATTTGACTTTTCATTCTTATTATCTCATGAGTTTGTAATAGCGTTTTTCTCTGTATATTTGGAAGATCTATATAACTAGCATCACAGCCTCAGCTCTACCTCAGATCATCAGGCATTAAATTTTCATAGGGGCACCAGTCCCTGGTGCAAAAAAGGATAGGGACTGCTGGTTTAAATTACATAATAAGAGTCAATATCCTGTTTTATTAATCCCAGCATAGTAAGTAAAATAAGTATGTGTGGAAACTCTGGTTAGAAAAAGGGAACCAATGAATTGAGTCTTTATACATGACAGAAAGGGGGAAAAAAGTAAATGCAGTCATTCATTAGATATTGCAATTTTCAAGGCATTGTGCCAGGGTTTCAGGGAATATAAACATAAATCAGGCACAGCCCTGCCTCAAAAGAAAATATAACCCATGTGTGAGGAAATAAGTATAAGAACATTCTGAGATAGCGAGTATGATGAAGGGATGCAGAGAAACTGCCAAGCTGGGCATAAAAGGAGGGAGCATTTGCAGCTGCAGGAATTAGAGAAGATGTTTAGTAATAAAATGATTAACTATTTCCATTTTTTTGTGGGATGTCCAGTGACTATTAAATTCACTCTTTAGTAGTTAAGTTTATCTTTATGACACACTTTTTAAAGAATATGCCTTTAATAATATGGTGATCACTTGTATTTTATACACCCTGTAGTGATGATGGTTTCTATCAGACAAGACTATGGAAGTCCCTCAGTTTTTGATGAACTTCTTTCAGAATTAGAAATATTAGAAATATTTATAAATCGATTTTCAAGTCTCATTATTCACCCCATATGCCAAATTATTTTATTAAAACCATTAGTTTCCTCTTAGGAAATGGTTATAAAAATATAATTATTTATAACCACAACAAAGAGATAATAATTTGCTGAGCCAGGGAAGAGGGAGGTCATCAATGTTTACCAATGACAATGGGTCTCTAAACTTCCATTTTGATGATTTGAGCCTAATAGTTCGGTGTATAGAGGTTAAAGAATTGAGGACTTTTTGGACTTTACAAAATGGATTCCATGGGGGCCATGACAGTAGTGTCAACTGGCACATAATGGGAATGACTGGAATGGCCCAAACCACAGAAACATCAGCCACATCTGCCGTTGATAAGTCCTCAACTGCAGCCGGTGATATGTATAAGGATTCCATCTTATAAGGACCACGTAAGCCGAACACCTCAGATAGACAAAGCTCAAGCTTGACCCGAGAGTACCACAGAGCTCGCTTTAGAGATGCTCAGGACTTTCATCCCTTTGCTCTATTGCCTAATATGCTGTACTTACCCTCTCTGTGTATTATGTGTTAACCTCCATGGATACCTGATTGGTTTATCTGAGAAGATCCCATTCAATGAACCTGGCATTGCGGAGACACAAACACATCCAAAGGTGTTACTTTAGTAGCCATTTTCTTGCTTGAGACAACTGGGAGGTCTTCAACTGTGAAATACATGATCTTCATAGCAAGGCTGTTTTCTTTATTTAATTAATAGGATCTTATCTTCCTGCATCCCCAGAGACAAAGGACAAAGGGCAAGAGGGCCATAACCTATAGCCAGCTTAATCCGTCCACAGATGCTTATGCAGAAGGTACTACCCTAGCCTGCCCACCACCTCAGCTTCATTATACCATTATTATAATACCATGTTTATGCCTGGAAGTTCACAAATCTAATTATAACAGATCAAATTCTGGGTAAGCACACGGGCACTAAGCAAAGAGTTATACAGCAGCCAAGTGTCAGTCAAAGTGATCTCACATGCCAATCCCCTAGGAATGCCTTTGTAATCACACATTGTGGCCCCAAATATAAACGGACTTTCCCAGATCTGCATCGTTACAACTCTCTTTGCTGAAAATCCACTCCTCCCTTGGGACTTATTCTGTCTTTTATTTCTTTTATTTTTTCACCTCCCAAATTCCACAGGGCTACAGCCTTTCTTAGCATGACCTGTCTCCTAAAATGTACTTTCTATAAATCTTACTTTTTCTGAATCTTGCTGACCTGTAATTCTTTGCTGAGTCAGTGGGGAAAAAACAAGGAAGAATGCTAATTTTTCTTCTGTGCTGTTACCCAAGCCATGCTGCTGGGGCGACACTGGAGTTCAAATCACCCCAAACAATAACACATGGAGGTATTTAAAGTGAGAGAAGTGTCTAATTCATCTTAGATCTTAAAGACAAAGTAGTATCTGGAACATGGCGCCTGCACAGTAATTATTTGTTGACTTAGTGAATGAACAACTGTATACTAACTTTAGGAAAATGATATATAGTATAAAGAGAAAAGGGGATTTTCTACTTTTGTGATAGATTTGGGGCAATTTTGCTATGTGGATACTAGTCGTAACGTTTGTTTTGATTTAGACGATAAATTAGAAATATTAAAAAACTGAAGACTTCAAAGTGAGACTTTAAATTGTGGATGGAAAAATTCCTAACTGGGAAGGTCATGCCCCAGACATATAACTTCTTTAATAAAAGGTTTATCTTTACTTTAAGTAAACTCTGCCCATTGTTTCTGTGCATCTAAGTTAATATACCTTTGAAATAAACATCCTCAAGAGAGCACATAATCTTATTAACTATCTTGTAATTGAATTGCCGCCTTGCTTTCTTCCACCTCCATGTAGTTAGTCTTCCTATGTCCCCTTCTCAGTTTCAAATGTATAAAATAAGCTACAATACTATTATTCTCTGGAGCATTTGTCTCAGTCTTTAGAGATCTTGCTTCTAGGTGTATCCTCTTTTTGGCTCAAATAAATTTTTACAAATATTCTCTGTAGGGTCTTATGTTGTCAAGAGTAATTGATTTGATAATATTTCTCATTTTGAGAGATTTTTAAATTTTTAAGGAAAAAATAAAGGACATACATTAACAAAGTAACAAAGTAACAAAGAACAATAATTAAGAAAAACACTATGATTAAAGTAAAAGATAAATTAGAGGGCAGTCACTAAATGGCTACCTTCAGATACCAGAGTGGTGTTATGATGTCAGAGAACTCTGCAAAATATGATGCCTACAGAGAGAGTTCACTGAACATTTCCCATATGATACAAAGAGACTTGCAAGCAGTCAGCAAAGGGGCTGCATGATCATTATGGCTAGCTTCAGAAAGCAGGAAGGGGCTCTGTGCATTGTAATGTGTCTATAATATAGAAAATTATATCTGATGCAAACCATCTCTTTTGGAAACCTGTAATGGAAAATGCTCTAAAGAAGACAACACTTATAATTCTGGGTGCTTCATCCAGACTGGGCATGGCATGGCACATTGGCCAATGCCATCCTTTTCTCTATTGGCACACTCTTTAAAGTAAATTCTCCTTCCTTTCAGTTATATTGCAAGAATATTTCCTTCGGTGTATGTGACAGAATTTATTTTCCAGATTTTAGAAATAATGGATTAAAAATTCTACTAATACTTTTATGGCATATATCTGAATAATATTCACTTCTCTAAGGCCACAGTTTTAAAATATTCTATTATTTTATCCTCTCTGCTCTTTTTATAACATTTAATATTAGAATTAAGAACATCTGTTTTATTGCATGATGGATCTGTACATTTTTTTAGTTAGGCTATGCTTCATTTCCATTTAGGTTCCTTGGAGATCTCATCAATTGACATTATTATACAGTTTTTAAATCATAGTATAAAGAATTAATGTAACACTTGTAATCAAGGTATATTAAATTTAGTTCTGTTATAGTCAGCTCTGCCAGAACAAGGATGACCAGAACCAGTAGACCAGCAAGTCACAGGGCAGGGCACCTAAGGTAGGACACAATTGCAGGTAGTAAGATAGTACCAGCAGGAGGCCTTGAGGAGGTTCAGAAGTTGGGGAAGTTATAAAACACTATTCTCTGGAGATATATGAGAAGACAGGGAAAAATCTCAGTCTGAGATGAACTAGGCTATCAGATAGGGATCAAAGGTAATGACTGAGATACTTGAGCTAAGGTGTGTAAGTAAACAGTCAGAGAAATAAGGTAACAATATCATCATTGGAACCTATGATCAGAGTTGATTCAGGAAGGTCCAACTCCATGCTGAGCCTGGAAATTGTTGCTTATATACTTCTTATATTTTCAATACTTATGGAAAAGATTGAGTCTAGATTTTAGAGGAGCAAATTAAAGTTTAATGGGGCCTAAAGGTTATGTCATTTTAAGGAATCTTTAAGAAAAAAACAAAAGACTAGAGTTTCAAATATAAAGCAAACAAGCCAATGCTTATTTAGGATAAAAAAAAAAAAAACTAACAATTTACTGTATCCTTGGGGCTCAGGCCTCTTTTCTCTCTAATATCCCCTTAGTTTCTAGGAAATGCTTTCTCAGTAATTGTTCTTGATTATAATTTGGCTTCCTTCTCAACCTCAGATATTGTATAACTCCCAGCCACTCACAACACTCACAGAGGGCCATGCAAGTGAGGTGCAATGAAACTTCAATTTTTTTAGCGTTAGGGCTGTTCTGCAGTTTCGAAGTACTAAAACTGGCAGCTGGAAGAATATGTGAGGAGCCATGGGAAGATGTGACATAGCTTTATTCAGGCATAACAGGATACAGCAAGGCACAGGCACAGCTCCAGATCCCCCCATACTGCACAGACAGGCTGTTCTTATAACAAGGTGCATAATAATGGCTTAAGGCCAGGTAGTATAATCAATCACAATCTACAGGTTGTATAGGGTGCTGTATCTAAAGTTACATAGGATACAATATCTAAGGCTGCCAGGGATGCTGTAGCTAAGGCTGCCTGGAACCACACAGCTTGCTAGGAGGGAGCCTGACCTACATCCATTTTGTTTCTCAGTCCCCTCACCCAACAAGGGCAAATCTTTCTCTGGGTAGAGATAATTCTATGTAAGGGAATTAAATAGTCCTGAGAAGCAGGAGAACGAGGGACCATAAGGTCAGAGGACCATAAAAATCATTAGAAACTACTGTTGAAGAAGAAAATTTTGATGCTATATTGTGGTTAATCATAATAAATGTAATTCTGATGTCACCTATGCCAACAAATATGTCATTGTTAGGAACTTAAGTAAAATATGTTTGGAAGGCTGAATGCAGAAGCCACAAACTTCTGCTGCTGAGCTTTTTGGGTGACTCATGGCCTAGACAGCTCTGTCCAAATCAGTGTGACTAGTCACAAAACATCTGTTAAAATCATCTTTGGAATACTGTGTGCATTCTGGCTCTCTTTACTATCCTGGCCTTCTCTTCTTACTTTGAATTTGGCTGAGTTTAGTTTTACAATTGAGTTTAGTTTTGCTAGGTACAAGAGTTTCACAATTCAGATCTTCCTAGGAGGATTCTATACAAAAATGCTCAGATGACTAAAATATGTAACAAAGGTTAAAAGAAAATGGTACTTAGGCTGCAAGTGTTGAATGAGAATCAGAATTTGTAAATAAAGGATGCTTGTTTTTTCCTGAAGACAATAATAAATGAGAAGAATAAAAAACTTCAGAAGACAATCCATAAACATTTTCCCTATTATAAATAACTTTTGTTGGGTGAAGAAACCTCTTTTGCTTACCACATGTTAAGCAGTTCACTGTGTTTTTTTATACTGAATTTGTTTGGATATCCAGCTCATGAAAAAGTCACCTTATAAATCGTTTCCCTTATGTCGTGGCTTAAAAGGTTTAGAGAAAACAAAACAAAACAAAACAAAACAAACAAAACAAAACTGTTGCGGTCCACAGAGTATGCTACAAGCCTGTCACATATAGAAAGTACCTTCAGCTTGGTGGCAACTTGTTCACCTTACAATTAGAAAGGCTGCTCACTGACATCTGCATTAGAAGCCTGATTTAGACATAAGGGTCGCAGAATGAAAGCTTGGCTTAACCGAGTCCTCCACACCTCCATCTCCAGTTTTTATCTTACGGTTATTGTAGTTTCTGTTCCCATCTAAGGTTTTGATCCTAAACTCACGTCCCCAGTGGCCTTTTCTCAGGCTTCCTCCTATTTCCCAAATCTCTCTTCTATAGAATATTTCCTATTTGTATGCTTTATCTATTTCCTTCACTAACCTCCACTAAGGCCCTCAGACCTCTGCCACCCTTTCTGAGTTTTGGCTCTTGGCTATTTGGTCATTTTCCTTCTCATCTATTTCATTTAACTTCTTCCTCCCTCTCTACCCCCAGGACTATTATTATATGTGTTCCTAAGGCTTTACTTCACGTTGATTCAACAAATATTTATTAAATAATTATCCTCAACTTTTATTTTTACTCTTACACCCACATTCATACCATCAAATTTTGTTTGCTTTACAATCAAAATCTATTTAGAAACTGACTTGTTTTTACTGCTATGAACCAGGTTGAAACCATTGTAGTCTTCTGAATCACTGCATTGAGCTCCAGATTGGTCTCAGGTTTTGTGTTTCATTCGCCCACCCATTTCATAGAGCATCTGATCCTTTTCAACTTAACAAAAGATCGGGTTAGTGCTCTGCTTGCAACCATCCAAATGTCTGTCTCTGTCTGTCTCCCTTCCTCCCTCTCTTTTTAATTGTAGTAAGGACAACTTTTTAAAGTGTTGTTAACACAGTGTTGTTATTTACAGACACAATGTTGCATAGCAGATCTAGAACTCATTGTTAATGCCAGAACTTCCAGCCTAAAAAAGTTTTATAAGAGTTTGAGGCAAACTGATGACAACTGCCAGAAAGCAAAATCTCAACAGATTGAGAAAATTCTCCAGAGAATAGCAGTCTTATCGCTTATTTTATACATTAGAATCAAAGGAAGAAATGTAAGGACGGGGGGGCAGGGATTACATGAAATTCGTTGCTGGTAGATTAGGGGGGTGGAAGAAAGCAAAGCAGTGAAATCTCTAAGAGTGGATAAAAAGTATAACCGAGAGACACATACTTCTTTTCCATTGATGGAAATAGGACAGTTAACATTTACAGCACACAGAGATAATGTGGGCAAAAAGATAACTGAGGGTTTCTGTGGTCTTATACTCTGGTGGGAGTTTGTGGCCTGAGAGGCCTTGAAAAAGGGGATTATGCTGACATTCCAAAGATGTGTTATCTCAGATGGAAAAAAGACAATAGACAAGCTCACATAAGGCCAAGATTAACAATTATCAAGGAAGCTACAGGCCTAAGAGGCAACTATCTTCCATGACTCATCTTTAGTTAGGAATTTTTATGTTCAGACCATCCTATGTGATTACGTTCCGTCTGAGTTAGTAAGACCTACCATTCAGGCCTCCCCTGAGCTTGTCATGTTCAGTATGTGACCCCCTTTTGTCCATATTATTCACTTGGCCTAAAAAAATTTTATACCAATTGATTAGCAGCTCCTTCTTCCTTCCTCCCCCCAACCTCTGGCAACCTCCATTCTATTATTTTGCTTCTATGAGTTTGACTATTTTAGATATAAATAGAATCATGCCATATTTGTCCTTTGGTGACTGGCTTATTTAACTTAGCATAATGTCCTCAAGGCCTAAGTTCTCAAGTTCTACACTAATCACACTGTCTGCTATTATGTTTACCCCTCTCCTTTTTACCCCTCAGGCTTCACCTCCTGCAAATCTTACTCATGGTCCCAGAACTACTGCTCATTGTCACCTTGCTTTTTTACAACACTCCTTGCACTTTCTGGTTTTTTTTCAAGAAACACAGTTTTGCCATATAGAACGATTGCTTCTTTCCTTCACCACTTTCAGGTCTTTGCTTAAGCATCACTTTCTCAGTGAAGCCTTTTCAGGATCCACTATTCAAAGTTTAACATAGCATCTCCTTCTTGGTCCTTTCTAGTTTACTTTCCTGATTTATTTTCTCTCTATCATCTATTTCATTATATAAGAGTAAAAGGTCCATAAAGATAGGGATGTTTGTTTTTTTACTGATATATTTGCTTTACCAGCATGTGGAACAACACCTGAGATAAAGTAGGCACACGACGTGTTTTGAATGAACAAATGTATACATGCTACTATGTGCTAGTTATTTAGTTTACAATCATGAAAAAGAATTGGAGCCCACCAACAAAAAAACTAATAAAAAACTATCAAAAATGAGAGAGGTTTGTTTAAAGAGTTAGAGAGCATGGAACAGGGGCACCTAAGCCAGCCTGCGGTAGGATGAGGTACACAAGTTGGGCTTCCTATAGGAGGTGGCACCTGAGTCTGATGATAGAAGTCAGCCCAAAGAAGGGAGGAAGAGAGGTTTGGAAAAGAGCTTTTTAGATAGAGAAGTAACATGAACAAAGGCAAGCTCTAGTAACCTGTGGTAGATTTTATGTACCCATTACTGGCTAACTTCCTTTTTTACCCTCAACTACTCCTCTTCCTTTAAAGTCTCAACAAACTGCTGGTCTTTAAATATTGGCTCAAGGTTAGCCTCTGGAAGAACCCAAATGAAGACAGTGGTTCTTACCCAAACTCTGGAGAATAAAAATGACCATATCTTTGGGAGATAATCAGGCAAACCAGGTTGGTTGAATATAGATATAGGTAAAGGTGAATAGGTTTGATAGCAAAGGAATTTGAATTCTAGGTTAAAGGATTTTAATTGTTTCAAATTCCTTATGAAATCTTTGAGTTTGGGGATGAAGTAAGCAAGAAGATATCTGAGTATGAAGAATCTAACTGTGTTATATAGTGGTACAGTCCTGGGGGCAAGGAGAGTCTTCAGGGAGGAAACAGTTTAAACAGCACTGTTAGGGTATATTCAGAAGCACATTAGTGAAGTGACAGTGAGAATGGAAAGGAATAGATAGAGGGAATATGTGAAGGGGAAAAAAAAGACAAGATATTGTTGTCAGGCTCTGTGTCTTATAGGGGGTGGGAAGAGAGAAGTAGAAAATGTTTGAGGCTATGTCATTTAGAGAGCAGCGTATTATTAACAGAGATGAAGAAACTGTGAGTGGGATTTGAATTTGATGAGTTAAATACATTTGAACTTGTTTCAGTGGGATGTCTAAGTAGGGATGTTCAGCAGACAGCTGAAATATAAGAAGGCGGAAAGAATTTTGTTTCAGAATTGGGGCTCTTTCAGATGATGATAGATATGTCTGGCTATTTTGAAAATCCCAAAGAAATACTTGTTTTATACAAATCTTACAGTCCTGACCTTGTGACTCTCAATAGAGAACGGTGAATGTTATGGTACCCTGAAATGATTGGTAGACTTTGCAGCTGAAACACACACACACACACACACACACACACACACACACGTGATGTGGAGAAGCTGTTAAGTGTGCATGGGGTCATGAGGGAATTTGGGAGGGCAGAAAGCTAACCATGCAAGTTCTTGAAGACACCAGACAACTAGGAAAGTACGAAGTCAAGTTCAAACAGTCTGGCAGTGTTCGGGCACAGCAGACAAATTTGGAATTCTTGAGGGCAAGATTTGGTCAAAAAAAAAACAAAAAAAACAAAAAAAACAAAAAAAAACCCAGCCATTCTTAGCAAAGTCCTTAGACTCAGAGGACTAATGCTATTGGCTTTCTGCCTAGTTTTATGGAGTGGCGCTGGCCGTACACTGAAGGATGTTATTAAGGAATACAACCCTTAGCTTTTTCTTCTTCAGGCTAAATAAACCTCATTTCATTCTTTGGACAGGTCATACTTTCCATTTCTTTAATTATTTGTTACTCTCTCTGAACTTTCTCCAATTTTCCTTTTAAAATACTGAGACCAAACCTTCAAAACACAGTAACAATTGGCTTAGTTCTGGGCACAGGGAATGATTCCTTTTCTAAAATGTGACACCCCAGGCAACATTTCTTTGCAGGTTTTTTCACCTGTTTTTAATATGACCATTTAGTGCTCATCTTATTCTAGACACCATGTTAATTTTAGACATAATATGATCATAATGGGACATATCTTTTTCTGTTTTAACTTCAAAGATTCAGAGTTGGAAAGGGTGTTGGCTCAAATTAGGCTTCCCTTACCCCCGTTTTAGGGAGATAGTACCAGTCTGATTCTTTTTGTTCCTCATGACAGCTCATATCACATAACATGAGGCAACATTTTCACGCCTTCGCCTCAATTTGTGCTTTTGCCGCTGCTCATCCCAATAGATTAAACACCAGGCTAGATAAAAAGTGATGAGAAGAAAAAAAAAATTGCTTAGACATGAATCAAGACCGGAAGCAGGGGAGGACCCACCAAGGAGGACATCTCTGGGAGTAATTTTCCATGTGGACTGAAGGATGATCTTGTAAGGTACAGTCTCAGGTTACACACTCTGGACTCCAATTCTGCAGGATTTACAAGCCATTACTGGAGAGAGTCTGTGGCTCTACTGGCACAGGAGGAGGAGGAAGAAATGTTCACTAGACAATAAAAACTTTCGGTTTACACAGTAAAATAAATACAGGGCCTTCCTTTTACAGGGTGAAGAAACTTGACCCCTGAGTTTTAACTGGGGATCCATTTCCATGCTTAGAATCTCGCGAGGTCCTATTCAGCCAAGACTGCTCTGGATTTGCAGTCACTTCTGACAGGGGTAGAATCCAAATCCAGAGAAGGGCAAAGTCTCCTCCTTTGAGGCTAATGAAAGGAAAGCTGCTGATGCTGGAGCAGCAGAGAAGGCCAGGCGAGCACCGCCCGCCGGCCCGACTCCCGGCGGCTCCTCCTCTCTCCCTTAGGCCCACTCCCAAACTTAAGTACACGCTTTGCGTTCCAGCCAGAAGCCCTGCGTGAGCCTCTACACGTAGCCGCAGACGGCTCCTTAAATAGGTCGGAGTTGAGCGAACAACCCAGACGCGAGGCTGAGAAGCGAGCGGAGACGACCACACTGGCGCACGTAGCGGTGCGGCGGGTCAGCGGGCGGCCAATAGCCAGGACACGGCCCGCCCCGTTGCCGCCCCCTCCGGAGCGTATAAGTTGCCCGCGGCGCCGAGGCGCCTGCACGACTGTCCGACTCCGGCTGTAGTTCTGCGGTGCGCGCTTGCCCCGCGCGCTGCCCCCGCTCGCTGCCCCCGCAGTCGTGGCCCGGGGCGGCCCAGTGCTCCCCCCGCTCTCGCGAGAAGTTCGCCGCCGCAGGGCGGTGGGGTGCCCGAGCCCTCACGGGCAGTGGAGGGGCGGAAGATGGGGTGGTGCGCCGGAAAGCCGCAGTTTTTGCTCCTGGTTCTCGTCCTCCAGCCCTGGACTCCTTGCCTAGGTGCAGACTCGGAGAAACCCTTCAGCATCCCCACAGGTGAGCACTGCCGCGGCCCGCCCCTGTCGCGTGAGGCTCGTCCCGGTGGGCAGTTCATTCATCCTTCAGCCCATCGCGTGGGGCTTGCTGAGTGCGTGAGTGAGTGAGTGAGTGAGTGTGTGTGTGTGTGTGTGTCCTGTTCCTCCCCAGAACAGCAGAGGTGAGTGGAGACTGGACGTTCTCCAGGCCCACCGAGGTGAGTGGGGTTTGTTGTCCCTCTTCCTTGGGGCCACCGAGGAACTGAGCCCCGGCGGTGCTGCTCCCTGGAGGAGTGTGGGAGCGTCCGCCTCCACGGGCTCTCGGAGTTCTCTGTAACCTGAAAGCGCAGGAGTTTTTCTACAGCACAGGTTGGGGTTTCCTTTGGTTTTGCAGGTCCCTGGGCATGAACACCTTTCCTGCAACTTTCTTTTCTCCTTGTTTCGTGGAGTTGGCTTGATTTATCCGTATTAGACGAGGCAGTACTCTCTCTGTGACCTAAACACGGAGCTCAGTGTACTTTCTGATTGATGGTGACACATTCCTTCCAGCGCCCCGGGAAGCAGCCGGTAACACCTACCTGTGCCAAAAACAACGCTCAAAACTTTGGTTGTTTGGTAAGGCTGCCTGGCTGGCTATCCAGTACCCCGAGGCAGCAGCTTTCCTCTTTTGGGCTTTGGAGAGGAAGCTGTGGACAGACAGTTTCTCCCCTTACTCCCCCACCCCCCCTTTCCTAAGCCTGGTGCCTGTTCTTGTTTTCAGAAGCTCGAACTGCAGCAAATAGTCAAGTTCATGTAAAACAAAATTTTTTACATTTAGCCAAATTAAAGAGAGTCTTACCACATGTTCGTCTAAACATACTTTGCTGCCAAACATACTTTGTCGCACATGAGGTATCCTTGGAGTTTTCCACTTTTGTCCTTTAACTCTGTGCTCAATTCTCTGAAATTCGAGTTTGCATTTAAATGACCTGCTATAATTTTTTTTTTTTAATTAGGATCATTTTAGCACTTTTTTTTTTTTAAGTACGTAGGGCATTTTTTTTTTTTTTTCTGCTCGAATTTTGCTTAACAAGGGCAAATCTATTTCAGGTTTACATTTAGATGTTAACATTTGGCGTAGAGCTCAGCTAATCCATGAAGCAATAGTTTTGTTAAATATTTCAGAAAACTTCAATGGGCTAAACTGTCCATCTTTCTACATTCCTGGTAAACAGTACGTGCTTTGTTAGCTTGAGAAACTTTGGTATTCAGATGGATTTCTCTCAGGTCCATGTGGTGGTTTTAAAATGGGTTTCTGAACCCTGTGTGGTGCCTTTAAATTTGAACTGAATTTTTGTGTAACTTTAAAATTTTCTTTTAGTGTATCACCTAGAAAATAGACAAGTAAGTGTCTTCATCAAACTTGGAAATTGAGACATTTAAAAAACAATTTTCCCCAGAAAAATGATTTTGTTGTCGTTGTTTTTGTGAAACACCCAAAGAAATGTTCTGGGAAATAAAATAACCTCTAAGTGTTTTGCTACTTTTAGAGGGACCTCTTCAGCCTTTGTATATTTTATTTCACTTCATTACTAACACTCTTCACTTTTTATAGAAGACATTTCTTTGTTGCTGACTTTAAGTTTATAGTCAAAGTCATCTTCCTTTCCCATTCTGGCATTTAAGTTTCATGGAACTGGACAGTAAAGTTTTAATGGATTGTAACCTCAGATAAAGGGAATTTCAGATGTGAATGTTTTCCTCAGAAGATGACCACATAAAACTCACTGCTGATATCTGAGGACTGGTTTGGTTTTGGTGTGTGTGTGAGAGGGGTGGGAGACACATAGGGAATTCAGTTATTGTGTAAGTGCAGGAAAATATTAATTTGTAATAGGTAGAGCTAGCAGTAGCAGGTCTGATTATAAACTTTAGGCAGATGTGGTAAGTTAATAAACGTAGATGGCACAGTGCTTGATAACATGGCAAGAAGCATGGACTATGTTCCATTTTTCGCCGAAAATATTACAACCAAAAATAATCGAATTGGAAACTTATTTATCTCTGTAAATTGCAAGAAAACTTTAGAACTCTTAAGTTGTCTAGCTTAATAGGAGGTCTGTAAGAAGAGTGCTTATCACCTCTAACTCCCTATATTTGTCGCCATGTCCCAGCTAGCCATGAATAGATTAGACCAGAGTTTCCTAGCCCTATTGACGTTTTGAGCCAGATAATTATTTATTGTGGGGGCTGTCCTGTGCATTTTAGTATTTAGCAGCATCCTTGGCCTCTACCCACTAGATGCCAGGAGTACCCTCCTCCAGGTATGAGAACGAACCATGTCTCAAAATGAAAATTAGCCAGATGTCTCCTGAGGGTTTGAAAACCACTTGGTTAGACAAATCTGTGTGTATTTGAGGCAGTGTAGCAGAATAGTGTCACTGGAATGATAATAGAAACTCTCTTTTGAAAGCAAATACAAGGATTTTTTATTTTTCCACTCTAGTAGGGAATTTGCAAATTGAAGCACATTAATCAATTTTTGGAATATAGTTTTTCCTATCTTTGATGCTATGTGTTGACTAGAGTTGAGAATACTGCTTTTTATTATATTTACTGAGAGTTTTTCTTTGTGCTGTTTTCATTCCTTTTTGGTTGCTCCTTCATTCTTAGCATGGAAAAGATCTAAACAAAATTCTGATTAAAAACAATCATTTTCTCCTGAAATCATTTATAGGAATTTTACCTTAAAATTATATGCCCATGGGAGCTTTTAAGGCAAAATCCTTCTAATGAGTGTCTAAAAATCAGGTTCATACCCGGATTATCTTTTCTACACTTTTCTGCCTTCTAGATGAGAGAGAGAGAGGATGGATTTATTTCTGCCAGGCATTTGCAAAAGGGCCTTAGACCTGTATCAAAATTTTTATGTTTTCTAAGGTACCTAGACTATTTCGTGTTCTAAATTTGGCAGAACCAAGTTTTGGGCACAAATGGAGGAAATGGTTTCAAATGTTTCTGTCAAGACTAGTATTTTTCAACCATGTTCATTTATGAACTCTTTCATTTACTCTGACGCATTCCAGAAGGAAAGGAGAGGTTTGTTCCTGTCTGCTGATGCAAACTGGCAATTTACAGGGTGGAGAGGGAAAGAGCAAGGTCCTGGAGAAACCTCTGGAAGGAAGGGAAAGAGGCTTGTCCTGTGTGCACTTTCTGTGTCCTGGGCTCCAGTCACACATGATTCATCATCCTTAAACTGTGTTTTATTTCATAGTGTAAAAACAGACATATGAAACGACTCTAGAGAGTGTGAGGATAGGAAATGAAAATTAAACTGAGATACCCTTTTCTACCCATCATACTGGCTAAAACATCTAAAAATAAACTCATTATACTAAATGTAAAGATGAGAACTGTCAAACTATTGATAAAGAACAATATCTTTGGAGAACAGTTTAGTAGTGTCTAGTGAGTGGTGTTGAGAATCCACATATCCTGCAATCCTAGATGTGTATGTGTACAGTATAGAAAGCCCTCTGTATCCACATGTTCCATTTTAGTGGGTTCCATATCCACAGGTGGGAATCTGCAGGTACAGAGAGCTGACTACATACATTGTTTTATACCATTTTATATAAGGGACTTGAGCATCCAATGGATTTTGCTACCTGTGAGGGATCCTAGAACCAATCTCCTGTGGATACCGAGGGACAGCAGTACTCTCAAATTTCTGTGTCTGGCTGTTCTTGATATTCTATTCATTGTTTAGATCTGGCTCAGAAAATTCTTCCCCTTACTGTATTTTGTCTGGCTCTCTTTCTAACTTTCTAATGCAATTGGTTTATACAAATTATACTTGCTTTGTATAATAGATGTTTATGTTTAATAAATTACAAATTCTTTGAAGTAAAAGGACTGAATCTTACTGATCTTTGTGCTCTTCACAGTGCCTTCCCTGTTTTTGGAACTCAAAGGTTCTCAGTTTTTATTTGAGTTCTTGGCTTACTCAGAGGGTTATGAAAAGCGGCATGTAGTCAGTGACATTGCTAGCTCCTTTCCCCAGGATTTTAATTAAATTTACTTAACTTCCTTTCTCTATCCAGGGACTAATACACTACCATGACCTAGTAATTTACCAAGGAAACATTAGGCAAGGCCTTGTTTCTGAACTATAATTGGCAACTCTTCTCCATAGGTTATATTTTTTGCTCTATATACCTAGCTCACTTCTTAATCACCTTCAGAAATGCTTTCAGGTGATTGGATACCATGATTTTTTTTTATACATGGTGAAATGGAGGTTTGGAATGGTTATGTAACTTTCAGATCTCATAGCTGGAAAGCAACACAAGAGGGGCTTGTGCCCTTTCTTCAGGCCATGTTTATGCCTTTTTGGACCTCTTTATTGTTTTGTTGGACTTTTGAGACCTATGGGAAAGAAATGGAGACTGGGCATCAGAGACCTAAGGAAGCAAAAAGAGGACTTTGCTAAATGAGAAAGCAGAGAAAGCACATATTTTGTAGGTTTATGTAAATGGAGGGGAAAGGGATAGTTACAAACTGAAGGAAAACTGGGTCCTTGGCCCTGGTGGTAAACTATGGCTCATGTCCTGTGGGACAAATACAGCTACCTGTTGTTGTATGGTTGGTGAATTAACTATGGTTTTTACATTTTTAAATGGCTAAAAAATAGCTAAGGAATATTAATATATTGTGATGTGAAAATTACATGAAATTCAATTTTCAAGGTCCTTAGAGTTTTATTGACCCACGGCGACATTTGTTCATTTACTTATTGTCTGTGGTTACTTTGGTGCTACAAGGCATAACTGAGTAGTTGCTATAGAGACTGTATGACTTTCAGAATCTAAGTTATTTACTGTCTGGCCCTGTACAGAAAAACTTTGCCAACCCATGCTGTAGGAGATGACATTCCCATTTAAGCTGTGGCTCATGAAGATCTGCTGGTCTCTTGGAATGAGCCTGATTCTGGATAGTAGCAGCTGATTCTGGATATTTGAAAGTCCTGTTATTTATTAATTAAAGATTGAGGTGTACAGCCTGGTAATTTGATTTACATATATTATGAAATGATTACCACATTATGTTCAGCTAACATCCATGTTCTCATGTAGGTATAATTAGAAAGAAAAGAGAAGAAAGGAAAAAAATATTTCTCTTTGTGATGAGAACTCTTAGGATTAACTCTTAACAACTTTTCTATATATCATACAGCAGTGTTAGCTATAGTCATTTGTAGTACTTATTTATCTTACAACTGGAAGTTTGTACCTTTTGGAGAGCCCTGGTTTTCATTTTAGACTTTCAAATTCAAACATAGAGCTTCTCTGTTACTTCCTTTTAAACACGGTGCTTGATGCTAGCTAGACATGTACCTTGAAAATAGTGTACTCATGACCAAAAATGACTAAAACATTCTGATGTCTGGTTGGAAAGGAGACGCTTATTTCCTCTTCAGTGCTTGTGTGTGTCCTAGTAATTTAGTTTAGAAATTTTGCTATAAATTTGTGGCTTAGTTCCTGGGAGGAAATGGTTAGCACATTTATCAATGAGTATTTTTATTCTTCTTCAGCCATTGCTGTAAATTAGGCTAAACAAATTGATGGCTTTTAAAGTGACAGATACTTTTCTATTTTTTTAATGTGCATGTGCTCTGGTGTGCTTGCCTCACTGAAATAACAGAACTGATTTTCAGAGCTATTAAGATTTTAGTTAGTCAATAAATAGTTATCCAGAGTAGTAGAATGGTAAACAGTGTGTCATGATTTGCTATTTTTACACTACTTACTTGCTTAAGGCCTATATGTTGCCACTCGTGTTTGATAATGATGCAACTATAGATGGTCTAGCAGTACAGAATTGATTGATATCTTTTTAACTGTGTCACAAAAATGTCTCTTCAAAAAATACCACTTATAATAAAAAAATACAGTAACTTCAGATAAGTTTTAATGTTTCACACAGAAGATAACTTTAAAACAAAATTCAAAGAGAAGAGGTATGTTGCTTTTCTACCCAGAGGAAAGTTTTCCATTACATATTTTCTTTTGTGTGTTAAAAGATGGAAATTGACTTCTATTATTAATTTTAATTTAGTTTTTAAATATAAATCACTTTATTAAAAAATCTAACTCAGGTTAGTGCATTTACATACTTAGTCACTAGATTGATTCACAAGCATTTTTCAAGCCTTAATTGTATTCGTAGCATACCAGAGCAGTTTGGGAAAAATAATAAACATTTTTTATACCTGTTGAAATATGGCTATATCTCTTCCTGTCTTGAATTTATTTCTTATTGGAGGTGTGATTGAGAAAATGCAAGAAATTTTGTTTAAGGTTTAGTTTGTATAGTCTTAGAATTAGATTTTGTCTAAGTAGGGAAAAAACTTTAAACAAATAGTGAACTTTCTTTTTTTTTTTTTTGGCTTTTATTTCAAGAACAATAAGCACTGAAATTTTGTTCTTTTTTGTTCTTTTTGACTTTTACTCTTCCTACAAGGAAGTAACAGTTTCTGTGTAAGTTTCTATCAAGACAGTGACAGGGTCTGCTACATCTGAGTATCCTCTTCCTTTGAACTGAGGGCTCATATTTCTGAAGAAGTACTGTATTTATAAAAAAATTCAGTAGAAATGAAAAAAACACATTTTAATTTCAATATAATTCAAAGAACTTGCTTATTACTGTAAATATACTACATAAAACTTTTAATCCAAATAAGAGCTTTGGAGGATATACAACTAAAATGATCAGGAAAAGTGTTTGTAACATAGTTGAGTTTCTAAAGTGGGCAGTTACAATTTTCATTGTTGTATTGACTGTATTATTGCTTTTTATTATTTTGGATGCATAGATGTCCTAGTATTTATTACATTAATTGCTCATCAGCTCATTTTCTTTATGGTTACAGTATCAACATTTTAAAAAGAATTCTGCTATTTATTTTATAGTTACTGCTAATATGTTTTAAAGTTCCTACCAAGGAGAAGGAGGCTTCTCCTCTGCTTTAGATGCTGTGGTTCTGCTCCTCTGTGCTGTGGACACTATTTGGTAAAGATTCTTATGGCACGGAAGAACTGTAAAGCACATGCAATTTTTATCACTCTCATTACCACCTCCAGTCAGTCCCAGACACACAAGGGCACTAAGAAGAAATTGAGTATGCATCATGCCACGCAGCTTCACCTTCTGCAGGCACAGCAGCAAGTGGAAGAAGTATGTGGAATCCTGGCACTCTTGGGTTTTTGATTCCGGGACATTGTTCAGGAAAAGTCCTGGGAGCTATACTCCTTAATTCCAGGGACCACAGAGCTCCAACACAGAGCCAGTGTCTCATCAGCAAGACTCTGTCATTGACTAGTCTGTTTTGCTGGTTCGAAGCCACACTTTTATGGGACTTTAGGGTGCTAATTATTTGTAGTTGTAATCCACAGGGCTAAGAAGGGAGCCAGTTTCTTTTAGATATTTTAAATGCGTTCTCTAACCTGTTCTTTAATGTTTACCATTTTCTTTCTGGTTCTAGCAGTATATTAAACACCAGCAGCTGTTTCAGTGTCTCAAAAAAGAAATCAGTAAATATAGAATATAAATTATTATTAAAAACAGAAAAGCTGGCTAACAGTTTGCAGGCAGACTAAAATGACATCCCTAATTCAATCACCTGGGGAAATCTTATAGCGCTGTCATGCAGAGAGCAAACTGTCTCTTCAGTGGAATTTTCCAGTCATGCCCAAGCCCGCTCTGAGGCCCCTTGTGTTCAGAGGTCCTCTCTCTCCTGCTCTAGCCTTGCTGGGTCTTTCCTGGCCTCCAGCTGGCACCACCACTGTGACCATAGTGCCCTACTCGTCCAGACCCTCTGAAATTCCTGTTAGCCATGTCTAGAGAAGGACAATTCTCCTTTTCTTCTTAGTTTAGTTTAAACAGGGTTGGAATTTTTTAAACAGTGACTTTACTAGGTAACCAAGGGCAAAACAAACCCCAGAACTGGAAAATTACCACAGCAAAAATATGAACAGACTTACAGAGAGACACAGAAGTTTTACTCTGATTTTAGTTAGAGACCCACGTACTTGGCATCCTCGGGGTTCGTCGGTTTCTGTGTTCTTGCTCAGCGTTTCTTTCTTTGCTCTTCCATTGTACTCCTCACTTACCACTTTCTTTTACACAGACAGCTCTTTCTTCTCCAGGGTTGGAACCCATGAAGTTCATGAGTAGATAAGTGTTAGTTAATAGGTTGTGAAATTTATATATATATTCATGTATGTATGTGTATAAAACATATATTTTGGTCGCTGCCCCCAGTTCTTGCTAATATTTGGTCTTTGACTTTTGTGCCTGACACAGAGGTCCTAAAACCCTTTTAATCTCTTGAATGATAGAAGCATCTTTTGTTCTAATGAGACAACTCTTGATAGGCTTTTGGTTGGGGGTTGGCCACTAGAAAGACCAAGCCAAGATTAGAAGCTTGGAGCTTTCAGTCATACCCTCCATCTTCTGAAGAGGGAGAGGAGTTAGCCAATAAGTTAATAATTGCTCATGCCTATATAATGAAACCTGTATAAAAATCCTAAAGTATGAGGTTTGTAGAGTTTCTGGGTTGGTGAATGCATTTATGTGTCAGGAGGGTGGTGCACCACAACTCCACAGCTCTTGCACTCAGAATCCTCCCAGACCTCACCCTATATATCTCTTCATCTAGCTGTTTATTTTAAAATATTATATATTTTTAAATATATATATATTTTTTGTAATCTTCAGTAGCAAATAAACTGTTCTGAGTTCTGTGAACTGCTCTAGTCAATTACAAAACCTGAGGAGGGGGCCTTGGGAACCTCTGATTTGTAAGCAAAAGCTAGGGGTAAACTGAAGACCCACTACTTGAGATTGGCATCTGAAGTGGCAGCAGTTTTGTGGGACTGAAACCTTAATTTGTAGAGTCTGTAAAACACAACAAATGCTTTCCCTAGACATAGGGGGACTAGATATTTTTATACTTTTGTAAGGATATACCAGCATAACCTTAGCCATTAGACAACCTATTTTTTTTTCCTATAGATGAAAGTATTTATGCATTTTTGCCTATAAGTCTTTTGGTATCACTTTAATTCTTGGCTTTGAGTAGTAATTTACATTTGCTTTTATGAATCTACATACTTTAATATAGCTACATTTATTTAATGAAGTCAACTTTAAAAATTCTCCCAGAATACATTTTTTATAACAGTATTTCGAAATTTAATTCAGTGAGTATTGTTTGTGCTCAAAGTTGCTTTATGAGGAAGAAAAATAGAAGAAACAAAGCAAGACAAAAAACTCTCCAGGCTCAATTCCTGCTCCTCATTGAAATTTTAAGGTTCTTACAGGGAAAATAATGCATATGTAACATTGAACAAATGAAAGAAGCTCTTATGATAAAACAGCCTGGCCTATGGAGAAAAGAATAGACATCTGACATCAGGAAATCTAGATTTGAGTTCTCCCCTTCCACTCTCTAACCTTGAGCCAATTAACTCACCCCTTGGCGGTTCTTTGTAATTTATGACTCTTATTTGATGTTTCTTGAATTCTAAGTATTAGGATGTGTAGTAGAGACAAAGTGCAGCAGGAATCAAAAGAGGCCTCAAGTAAACTTACTATATTCATTTGTTAGGCTAAAGGAAGCACAGATACAAAGTTTTTTTATATTTTAATATTCTAGTTATTCTCTGAGGAGCTAGACTTACACAGGCCTCAATATTGCTTTTTTCCTAATTAACTTTTGATTTAGAGGTAAGAAAGGAAGGCCAAGAATAACTAGACTTAAATTTACATTTAAAAATATTCCAAGTGTTTTTATATGACAGGAGAAAACAGTCTGGTGTTTATATGAAACTATTTTCTGCCTTCTGAGAGGAATTGTATATTCTTTAGTACATTTAAATATTTTAAACTGTTTTAAGAAAATAACTATTTTTTTGTTTGTTTCAATCCTGATTGTTTAAATCATATTGGTTAATAAAAATGACGCTGGTAACTCTTTAGAAGTTAAAAACATTTTTTACATGAAATGTACTATTTAAAATTAGAGGCCCTCTTCTACATTGTTACTGAAACAGTTATCAAATCACCTACATCTATGTTTTAGATGCATTAATATCTTTAAGATATTATGATTGCCTTTAGTAAACTGGAAACATGGTAAATAAAATCAGCTTATGGGAGAAAAGCAGTATTTGTGTGCATATATATTATATGTGTTTGTAAGCATATGTGTTTCTAGCTATGGTGATTATTTAGCCCTTATGAATGGAGTAGAAAGAATGTCTTTTGAGACTAGACTTTCCTTTGATATATTGCTCAATCATTGTCAGAGTTTAATTATTCCAAATGGATTGCATCTGTGGAATGGAACATATCTAGTGAATGATACAGTCTTAGAGTCAGTTCTTGGAGGAAATGGTGGTACCAATGTTTTTTCTTTTTCCCTGGCTTTTTTTTTCATACTGTTTGCAGAGGGACTTTATGTAAATTGAAGGAATCGGTTCAAATAAAGCAATTGGAGGGTAGCTTAATTTTGAAAAAATATATATAGTTATTTTTTTTCAAGTCTTAGATTTCCAGAAATCACAGAATCATTTAGTCTGGATGTTATTTTGGAGATTAAATGTGATTTATTGAATAAGCAAGTAAACATTAGCAGATGTTTCTCCTGTAGAATAAATAGGTAAGGTTAAAGAAAAATCTGTTTTATTGAAGTGATAAACTAACCATTGTATTATTATTTGATATAAAGTAGATGATATTTTTGTTCCTCAGGTATAAGCATGCAGTTTTTTTCATAGGGTGTAAATCTTAAACAGCCTAGCCACTCTTCTCCATAGTAAGTCATTGAATTACACCTGTACCAATAGCACCATGGTGGGTTACAGTTTTTGGTTAAGTGGATAAGTAAGATTTTTCAGGTTGAGGTGAACAATAAACTAAGATGCCTTCTTTAAACCATACGTGAAAACTTAAGAAATGACTACAGTTGACACATTTCCTCTTCTCTAGCTGGATTTAAATTCTTGTAAATATAACATATGAATTTTTCTTAAGTGTCAGAAAAAAGCCTTTCGAAAATGAGTTTTATCAGTGTGAAGAGGTGACGAGGTAGAAGATAAGTGGAAAAGAGGAGGTGAAATTGCTTGCAAGTATGTTAGAAAATTATAAAATACGATTTGAATGGGTTCAGACAATTTAGAAAAACCTCAACTAAAAGTCACTGCCCCAAATGCTGGCAAAGGGGAACTTTGCTTATGTAAAATTGGGCATACCCTAAGAAATATGGTTTGAGTACCTTCATACTACGGATTTATTTATCTGGATTATGCTAATTAATGGTAGAGCAATTTATATGACCCATAATAAATTGTATATCCCATTTATTTTTGCGTGCCATGACTCTCAGCCTGTGGTCCAATGTGTGTTGACCCTAGTGGCACATGTACGCTGAGATAGTGTGTAGAAATGGATTCGTTTTCATCTGGTTGCACGTATTAGCCAGTTGCCTTGGTTATCAGCAGAGGTTCAGAAATATAGACACTGTGACTCTGTGATAGGAACTGTAGATGTGTTCCATTGTGGAAGAGGGCATTTCACATCACTTGGTATTTCTAAGTTGAGGTATAAGTCCATTGTACTTTGAATTATCTGGAAAGCTGTATTAGTCCCCTTTCTTCCTGAATATATTGCTGAGGATTTGAGGAAGATACTATGCTATTCAGACCTTACAGCAACTGCAGAGACAGTGCAGAAGAGAATATTTACTTCCAAGATATAGCCAGAGGGTTCTTTGTACAGGAAGGAGGCTAGATATTTCTAACTGAATTAACAGTATGTATGAGGTTGGCTGCTTACTGGAATACATGATTTATTTTAAGGCCCCATGATCATAAACTGCTTGAATGCTAATTAGAAAAGGTGCTTTGTGGGAAACAGTGTAGGGTAATGATTAAGGAGATGGAGTTTTGGAATCGGACAACCTATATTTAAGTCCTATCTCTAACACTTATTTACTGGTTGTCCTTGGAGCAAGTTACTTAACCTCTCTGAATCATAGTTTCTTTATCATGGTAATTGACTCCTTGAATTGATTTGAGGTTAAATAATATAATTCCAGTAAAAGGCTTAGCACAGGGTCTACAAATGGTAATTGCTCAATAAGTAAGTGCTACTGTTATTATTTCAAACAATGTACTTTTGATTTGTAAAGTAAAATCAAGAATATATGGAATTAATTCCTGTTTTGATTGATAGTGGGGAGAAAAATGTAGGCTGTCGATGAATTCTAGGCAATAAATTGTCCTGACAGCCCTGGGTTTCCCATCCGTAGATTCAACCAGCAGTGAATCAAAAATAGTACTTTTTCTCTGCAGTTGGGAATCTGTAGATGTGGAGGAAGATTGTATGCATTGTTCTACACTATTTTATATAGTCTAGGACTTAAACATCTATGGATTTTGGCATCCTTGGGGAGCCAAGAACTAATCCCCTGTGGATACCAAGGGACGTTTTGGGAGGCAAAAGTTATATGTGGTTGGCCCCCAAATCCCCATGTTGTTCAGGGGTCAACTGTAATTTCTTCTTAAATTATTACTCTCGCCTATTTTTCTCATATTAATCTTGTCACAGGTATAGTGGTTCTTACCTGGGAGTGATTTTGCCCCCAATAGTTGGGTGCTACTGGCATCCTGTGGGTGGAGGCATAGCATTTATACCCCTCACAAGAAAGAATTATCTGGCCTCAAATTTCAGTAGAGCTAAAGTTTAGAAACTGCTCTGGTCTGACTGCACTTTTCTAATTTCACTGCCCTGTTTAGATGCTTCCATCGCCTTCCCTATTTCTGAATGTATCTATCATTATTTTCCAGTTTTTCCTCTGTATACATACTGGACTCTTTACTGTCCAGCCAAAATACTGTGCTTTTACCTTTTTAAAGTCATGTCTGTTTCTATGTTTGTCAGGGTGCCATTCAGGAAAGAGAAGCCATTTTAGATATCTGGAGCAGAAGGAGATTTTACAAAAGTAATTATGGGCCAACACAATTATTGGAAAGACTGGAAGAGCAAGCTTGTGGCTGAACCTCAGCATTGACTCCTAGAAAAGCAGAGAAAGCTAATCAGATTAGGAAGTTAGTACCTCAGTCCCAATTGGGGGGAATCAGGAGTCCTTTAGTAGAACCGCTGAGTTATGAATATACTGCCATAAATATAATTCAGGGATCAGGAAGATAGAAAACAGAATCCAACTATTGCTTCTGCAACATATTTATCTATGTGTCTATCTTCCTCCCTTCTTTTCCTCTCCTCCCTTTCTTCCTCTCCTTCCTCTTTCCTTCCCCTTCCCTCTCTTCCCCCCTTCTGCTCTTCTCCCTATACAAAGTAGAAGACTAGAACACTAATGTAACATAACCCCACATCTCCGGGACCATGTTTGCCAAGAGAAAACATGGACAGTGAGGAGTCCAGAAGTAGTGGGGAAAAGGCATTCTTGTCTTCCAAATCTCATAGAAATGCATCTGAAAGAAGGCATAGTTTTCATCTAGAAGCTTAGCTCCCAAGGAGTTGGGAAAATATAGCTTTAATATGTTTTTCCCCATGACTTTCTCCAGTAATTGTTTTTGAATCTTGATCATTCAATAACTATAGAATTTTATGGTAAATCTTGATGACAATAGGGAAGCAATTATGGGCAGAGTGTTAAACAACATGTTTTATTTATTAACATAAGGGCTCTATTATAAAGTTCTAAAATTATTGAATGCTTTCTCAAGTTTCAAGAACAACTACAGAAAAAAGTCATGAGAAAAATGAAATAAAACTACAAAATAGAGGCAACTGAGTAATAAGAATTTATCTTCTCTTATCCTCTTTTTTTGAGGCCAGTGAATCTTAACACGTGAGGAACAGTGTAGTGCAGCTTACCTCTAATTACAATTTTATAGCTCTTTTTGACTTTCAGCTACTTATTTTGTAGTGGTTTTTTCATCTTATACAATACCCTATTAATCTTCAGTAACTATTCACCCGGCTTCAGTCACTTTTGTGAGATGAAACAACTAGGGCTTACCCAAGGCTTCTGGAATTTGAGAAGGTCAAGAGATGCATCCTGGCACCTTTAGGAAGGAAAGATTTAATTTGACTCCATTTGTCAAGTGTTTATGAAAACGAAAGTAAAAAAGAAAATTTTGGATCACCATAAGTATACCTCAGAATTATAGATTTATTAATGTTCTTTGAAAGTTTGGTTTTCACATAATCATTTTTTTTTTTTTTTTTTTTTTTTTTACTTTTTAATTCCTTTGTTCATAGCAGAAACTATAAATAAGCTTGTGGCTGAAATTTCTGAGCAAATCTACAGAGGAGTATCTTGCATTATAATTAGAATATCGGTCTTCCTCAAGATTATTTAGAGTTGGGACATACAAATGTTGTTTCATTTTACTTGACTTCTCTAGGCTCTTACCAAATACACATAGCATTTATTTTAAAATTATATTTGTTTAGCTTATTGTTTGTGACAGTTCAAGGTAGTAAGCACATACACTTCAATGTTTAAATGAATAAATAAACAAAACTAGATTGGGAATGGATGGGTTAGATTAAATAATGCCTATATAGGTTTAATATGCTGCCATGGGAATTTTAGCTTTTTGATTTTGTGCGTGTGTTTAAAATGATACATCTCAAAAAGTTTTATTTTTGTTTTGATGAAGATAAAAATAATCTTTGAATATGGATTTATTTTGATGACATGTACCCAATATAATAACATGTGCTTAGTATGCAGTCATTTTAGCCCTTTCTAATGTTTTTCATCTGTAAATCATTGTGAATGATAGATATTTTATAAGATTGTCGAAGCATCAGTAAGAATTAGTTAAGAACTAGGATATAACAGGCTTTATGAAGATAGTATAAGTTCATTTAAAAATTTTATTTTTGGTTACAATGAAAATACATGCTCATAACTAAAAAGCAAGACATTTAAGAATTAATTAAATTTGTCCATGATCCAACTATCATTATAAATGATGTAAAACATTATGATAGTAATTTTTTTCTTCATTCATATATCTTCTTATGTTTTCTCTATAAAATCAGGATATATATATATATACACACACACACACACACACACACACATATATATATACTTATTGATAAGCATGAATAAATTATTTTGTATTCTACCTCATTCATAAAGCAATACATTTTTAAGTATTTTCTCATGGCTTCAAATACTCTTCAGGTCATGATTTTAAAGGAACATCTTAATATCTGTCATGGGATCATATCATAATTTGTATAATCATCATCTCATTATTGGATATATAATTTGCTATACTGTGCTAACAAAATAATATTGTAGGGATGTTCTTCAAAATAAGTTTTGGTTTCCATTTTTACAGGATAGGTCCAAGAAACAAAATATTGAAATCTGAACTTTTATCTCTTGTTACATGTTATCAAGTTGCTTTCCAGAATGTTGGATGGATTGTCATCTCCATGAGGAGGATACTAAATAGTCTTTTGTATGCAATTATTTTTTCGTCATTGCTATTTTTTCTTTGAGTTGCATATTCATATCAATGGAGCGTACATTCTAGTGAGTGAGAAAGGACAAACAGATGTACTGGATAGATATAAGTACTAAGAATAAAAATAAAATGGGATCGGGTTAAGAGTGCTGAGGTCGAGAAGGCTGTTTTAGGTGCTGTTTTCAGAGGAGGCTTTTCCGGTTGCATTTGAGCAGATATTTGAAGGGAGAGATTGTTGTTGAGAGATGAGCATTACAAGCAGCAGGGATCACAAGTGCAAATACCTTGAGCCTGGGATGTGCTTGATGTGTCCCTGGAACAGCAAGTTTTCCCATGTGCCTGCAGGAGGGGCAGGGAAGGGCTCCTGGTAGAAGGGAAATCAGAATGATGGTCAGGACCAGATATCCTAGGGACTTTGACACAATGGTAAGGAATTGGAATTTGAGAACAAGAAAGAAACCATTGGGATATTATGAGGCAGAAAGAGACACCATCTGTGTGAATTAGAATAACTTATCTCCTTTGAATGGAGGAGGGCTGGTTTTCAGTCCCATTCTCCCCTTTAGCCCCTTTGCTGGGTGGCTGTGTGTAATCTAGCTGCTCAACTGTACATTGTACCCCTCAACTGATAAAGTTTTAGATGTGTCATTGTGGTGGCAGTGTGAAGAATAGATTGAAGTGGGCAGGGAGGCCATTTTAGTAGTCCGTGGAAGAGATGATGGTACCCAGGTGTAGATGGTTAGCTAATACTGGATTCTGTCATGCTGAAAGAATTTGCAGATAGGTTGAGAAATGTGAGAGGAATAGCGCAGTTAAAATTTTGCAAGTAAAAAGTTTAAATTTGGTTAAGTCTGCCTCAGTTAGGAATATACTGCTTGCCATTCTTTATATTCTCATTCTTATTGTGCATGGATTCGAACTTCCTTGAGAGACTTTGGTGACTATTTTACAGTTACTTTAATAATTACCATTATTAAAATTTATAGTCTTTGTTATATCTGTAATGTTATTATACAAGTATTTATTTATGGTGAAAAACAGGCCCCCACAACAGAAGTTTTGCAAGGGAAATCAGTGTTAAACTCTAGGACGAAGGCCAAACAGCTGTTGTGATTCACTGAGCTGTGAGTGTGGGAGAGAACACACTGAAAAATGGTAAAGTGCTGAAAAATTACAGAGCAGCTTGAAGCAGATTTTTAAAGTTTACAGAAATTGTCATAGAACCAAAGCAAAGAAGATAGGAACAAATGGGGAGAAATATGACTTCATGACTGTAAAAGATAGTGCCGCTGCCATGAGTCCAAGTCAACTGTGGTTTGCACCAAGGCATAAGTATATTTGATTTGATAAGAGATCAGAATGTGCTGGCGATGCCCCCCTCTCTTATAGATTGATGCATATATTAATTAAAAGGCTTTATTTGGAATTTAACTTTTATTGTTTGTTATTTATTATTCTTAAATTATGTTTAAAAGCAAGTACTGGGAGATTTATGTTCCTGGAAAATGCTCCCCTTTTTCTTGATTTCCATTTAGTTCAGTGGGAAAATTAATCTTGTAATATAAGAGGTTTGGGTTTTGTAGTATTTTCACTACTGTCCTTTGCATAAAAACGCAGCATCTCTGTAGTTGGAAAAAGGTCCCTGGTGATTCTTATATGTGCCACTTAGTTTTCAGGAGCAGATTGAGGAAATAAACCTGGAAAAAGAGACTGAGTATGAATCTGCGAAGAGAGTGGGGAAAAATAGTAGAGAGAAGTATTAGGAAGGAATAGTAATTTGATATAGCTAGGCAATGAATTAGGCACTAAATATTTTGCTAATTGAATCAGGAAGCTTATTGGATTACATAATTTTCCATTTACTGAACAAAGAAAATGCACACATTGATTTAGGCAACAAAAAACTCTATAGAAAAAAATTATTATTATTTTTTTTATTAAAGGCTATTAAATAACAGTAGATAGTAGTTTCAGTTGTGGCTTATTTAGAGTTACTTTCCAAAGGATAAATATTTTCTTCATCTTTTTTGAAATTGTGTTAAATTGTAACTTGGTAATTGCTTTTTTGGCAGGAACATTTGGTCAATGGTACAGTAAGAGACATTGGTACCAGTCCTGTAACTCTCTAGGAACAAAAATGAAAGGATCCAGAATAGCTGGCAAAGAGGAGGCCCCTGAGACATCAGTGTTACTGGATTATATTGATTTCCATCCTGTTATACAAACAGCACATTTCTTCACCTGAACTTATCTTTCCTTGAGGTCTCAGCTTTAGTGTGAATTCCTGAGTTCTTCCTTAGCCTTTCCATTTAAAACAGCTTCCTCTGTTAAAAGCTCTTATTTCATTCTTGCTTTGAATTAATTCTTAGCATTTATCACAATTTCCACTTACACTTATTCATGTGATTATTTACTTACTACCTGCCACCACCACCTCCACTATATTGTAAGATCCATGAAGACAGTGATTGATTCTTCCAAAAATATTCATTGAAAACCTACTTCTGTCAAATAGGAGTTGATGATATGTCAACTCCTGGAATTTATCCTACATTTTTCCCATGGCATCTCTTTAACATTTCACATGGTGCCTCGTTCACTATTGATTAAAAAGTGAAGATGAAAGCCACTGAGATTATTATCAGGGTTCCATGGTGGAGTTCAGGAATATAAACTTCTGAGGCTTGAAAGTCCTTCTCTTTTCACAGGCTGCAGTTTCTAGGTGCTCCTGCCTCTGGTTCTCCTGTGCTGCACAGGAGTTTCTGATGACAGTAATCTACCTCTCTGGTGGGACGTAAGAATAATCCCCAAATTCTGAAGGATTAATTGGTCTGACTGAGGTGGGTCCTGTGCATCAGTATTTTTAAAAAACTCTTTAAGTGTCATGCAAGGTCCAGAATTACTACCCTGAAGCAAGAAGAGTACAGAGGTTATGTCTAGAAGGTTCTCTTCCCTTCAAATACTACTTGTTTTTATTTTGGCAGAAGAACTTGTAGGTGTGGGCGTGTATATGGGTATATTTTTTCCCCCCAGAAGGAGTTTTGAATTTTCTCAATGCCATTCTAACAGTTATCAAAGCAACATGATTTTTCAGCAAATATCATGGAGGCGTGAAATATTTTTTACTGCTACAGTCTGACAGTGTTTTAGGTCAGCCTGACTCGTTTCAATAAAAACTAGAACCTCCCTAATCTTAGATCTTATTTTGTAAACTTAGATCTTGTTTTGTAAATCTTAGATCGTATTTTGTATACAGTTTAAGTAAGATGCAAGATAAATAGACTTCATGTAGTAGTGATCACTTTATTCTTGGTGAATATTTATTTATGAAATATAGCAATTTTAATTTTAATATAGTTAACTTTGTACTTTTTGCCCATAATTAATCTAAACATCCAGCTATTTCTTTATATTACTTATGATTAAAGATAAGAAAACCATTTACTGACTTTATTTAATACACAGTATGAACAAATGAGTTTTCTGCCTCTCAGTACATAATATATTATATAGATTATAAGTGGGCAGTAACTGAAGAAACATGCTGTGCTATTGATAGAAGCAGGCATAGTGACACTCAGACATCAAAGTAGAGACCAAGAAATTAAAGGTCAGAAACAGCATGTGAAAAACATTCTTTCTGGGGCCACTTATTACAGAGATAAATAGCTGTATAGAATTAGATGTGTTTTGAGGAATTACTGTATCACTGGAAAGCACAGTAAGAAATGATCGTGAAACATCAGGAAGAAGTTATATTTGGTATTCTTTGTTAATTCTAGTATTTTATAGAATGATTTCTATTAAAAAGTGTTCAGATAAAGATTAAAGGCTCATGGTTTAACTGATTGGAATGATCAATGACTAAAAACGTTAACAAAGGAGATTGTGAGTTTCAGAAATCTTTTTTATTCTTATTTTAAGTCATATTGTATATTTCTGAAAAACCGCACATAAATAGTATAGTTTATTCCAGATTCTTTGATATGTGTATGTGTGTGTGTGTGTGTGTGTGTGTGTATACACACGTATATAAAACAACTATAAAACAATATCTGAGTTTATGACATTATTGTGAATTTTCTTCTACTTTGAGAAATTCTGGAATTAACAGTGATTGAGGAGTGTTAGAGAAATCATCGATGATAAGAAAATACTGAATGCTTACCCCTGCTTCTAGGTCAAAGTGAAAACAGACTTCCCTGGGGAGCAGTTCTCTGATGAGTAATGCCAGGAACCCTTTCCAGCAGTGGGAGTGTCATCTTTTTTGACTCTGGAGTGTAGAGGCTTCTCAAGAGCTTGGACTTTTAAGGATTCCCCACAGCATCTGACACTGGCTAAGCTTTCCAACTAGGGGATCTGGTTCCTGCTACACAGTTTCCCTGAATGAGCTTCTGACTTGTCCAGAATAAACCTGACCCAGTATATAGGAGTATTCTGTCTCTATGTGGATTTAAACTGCTGAGATTAGATTCAAAAGAGAGCTATTTTATAAATATTGGCTTTAAATATGTCTTATTTATGACCATTTAATGCCTTGCTGTTTTTCTTCTGCTTTAAATGTGGATCTTGTTTATGACCACTTAATTCCTTGCTATGTTTTTCTCCTTCTTGAAGAAACAGTTGGTGAACCATTCATTCCTAATGTGTTGCAGGTAGGTATGAATTAAATAAAATCTTACAAGAGACAGGGAAAGAGAGAGGGAGGGAGGGATCAATTTTTCATAGTGACCTTCTTCTAACAATGTTTGTTGTTAATAGCTGCTATTTCTTTTCCTCAGTTGCTTTCTTTTTATTTTTCACAATTCAATGTTTTTTTAATTGTTCAATTAAGTTGACATCAAATTTTATATTAGTTTCAGGTGTACAACGTAGTGATTAGATATTTGTATAACCCTTGAAGTTATCACCCCAATTAAGTTAGTACCCATCTGACACCATACATAGATATTAGAATGCTATTGACCATATTATATTTTATATCCCCATGACTATTTGAACTACCAATTTGTACTTCTTAATCTCTTCTCCTTTTCCACCCATCCCTCCAACCCCTTCCTGTCTGGCAACCCTCAGTATTCTCTATGTCTGTGAGTTTGTTTCTGTTTTTATTTTTTATTTTTATTTTGTTCTTTAGATTCCACATGTAAGTGAAATTGTATGGCATTTGTCTTTCTCTGTCTGACCTACTCCACTTAGCACAAACCTTCTAGGTACATCCATGTTGTTGCAGATGGCAAGATTTCATTCTTTTTTATGGCTGAGTAATTGTATATATGTACCACCTATTTTCTCCATTCATCCACTGGTAGGGACCCAAGTTGCTTCCAGGCCTTGCCATTGTAAATAATACTACAATAAACATGTGGGTGCACATGTCCCTTTGAAGTAATATTTTGGATATCTTAGGTTAAATACCCAGAAATGGGATTACTGGGTCCTTCTTTGTTTTTTGGTATAGCCTTTGTTTAAAGTCTATTTTAAAGTCTCGAAAAAGTATAGCTACCCTAGCCTTTTTTTATTTATTTCAATTTTTATGAAATATCTTTTTTTATCCCTTTACTTTCAATCTCTGTGTATCTTTTGATCTGAAGTGAGTCTCTTGTAGGCAGCATATGTAAGGATCTTGTTTTCTTATCCATTCAACCACCCTATCTATCTATTCTTTTGACTGGAGCATTTAATCCATTTATATTTAAAGTAATTGTCTATAGATATGAAGTTATTGCCATTTTTAGTATTCATACTTTTTATCTGTTTTTCCCCTTCTTTATAAAGAAGTTTCTTTAACATTTCTTATAATATTGTTTTCGCATTGACGAACTCTTTTAACATTTTCTTGTCTGGGAAGCTCTTTACCTGTCCTTCCATTCTAAATGATAGCTTTGCTGGGTAGAATAATCTTCATTGTAGGTCCTTGCTTTTCATAACTTTGAATATTTCCTGCCAATCCCTTCTGGCCTGAAAAGTTTCTGTTGAGAAATCAACTGACAGTCTTATGAGAGTGCCCTTGTAGGTAGCTAACTGCTTTTCTCTTGATGCTTTTAAGATTCTCTCTTTGTCTTTAACCTTTGGCATTTAAATTCTGATGTCTCTTTGGGTTCATCTTGTTTGGAGTTCTCTGTGCTTCCTGGGCTTATATGTCTATTTCCTCCATCAAATTTCCATCATTATTGCTCTCTCTCTTCTCCTTCTGGCAGTCCCGTGATGTGAATGTTGGTATAATTGATATTGTCCCAGACGCCTCTTAAACTACCTCATTTTTTTTGGATTCTTTTTCCTATTTGCTGTTCTGCATGGGTGCTTTTTGCTACCTTATATTCTAAAACACTGATTTGATCCTTTGCTTTATCTAATCCATTGTTGCTTCCCTCAGGTGCAGGAGTCCCCAGCCCTCAGGTTGTGGACTGGTACCAGTCTGTGGCCTGTTAGAAACCAGGCCACAAAGCAGGAGGTGAGCGGTGGGCTGCATTTGCAGCTGCTCCCCAGCACTAGCCACACTGCCTCAACTCTACCTCAAATCATCAGGCATTCTTACAGGAGCTTCGTTACCTAGTGCCGAAAAAGGGTGAGGACCTCTGCTCTAATGTATTCTTTATTTCAGTTAATGTATTCTTCATTCCTAACTGGTTCTTTTTTTATGTTTTCTGTCTCAACTTTTATGTTCCCTATCTCTTTGTTAAAGTTCTCCCCGAGGTCATTGAGTGTCCTTATAAAGACCGCTTTGAACTCGGCATCTGGTAGATTGCTTGTCTCCATTTTGTTAGTTCTTTTTCTGGAGCTTTGTTCTGTTATTTCATTTGGGACATGTTTCTTTGTCTCCCTTTTTGAGCTCTCTTCCTGTGTTTGTTTCTATGTACTAGGGCTGCTGCTATGTCTCCTGGTCTTGGTAGAATGGCCTTATATAATAGGTGTCTGGTGGGGCCCAGTGGTACATTCTCCCTGGTCACCTGAGCAGGGTACTCCAGGTGCATCCCTTGTGTGGATTGTGTGTGTCATCCTTTTATAATTGAGCCTTGGTTGCTGTTTGCCCCTCATTGGATGGGATTGATCCTCAGGCTGATTGGTTGTCAGGAATGGCTGTGGCTACAGGGAAGGAGCTACTATGCAGGGGTTGACCCTGCAGAGCAGGATTCACTTTAGCAGGGCTCTGGTGCCTTCCCTGTCTGCCCTTTGGGTGTGTCGTCTTTGGAGGCTGCAGAGTGGTACTCTGGTTCTGTCTGAAGCCAGCCACCAGCTGTGCCTAGAAAATGCCTTGCCACAGGCCATGATCACCCAAGTTTAGTCGCAGCCTATGACCACTTAATTTGAGCCACAAAGCAATCCACCCGTGGATTGGCTGCCACCTGTGCTAGCCTCGGAGATGCCTTGAAAGAACAAGCTACAAATTGATGCTGGCTGCCACTAGTCCCAGCCTTGGGGCTGCTTAGCAAAAGATATGGGGTGTGCCAAGGCCAGATCTTCTTGTTTGAGTTGTCAGAACATTTGAGAAATTTTAGGAAAGTCCACAGCATAATCCAAGACTGGCCTTTTGTATAGAAAAGCTACTTGAAGAGGCTAAGGTAGGACTGCACATTGGGTGGGGTGGGGTCTCATGGAATCATCAGGTTGGGGCGACCAGTGTAGTCAGGTTGATAGAGACTCAGATATGTAGGTTGCTTTTGTTTGCAGGCCCGGAGAAGGCAGGGCTCAACAAAGGAATAATGGCTTCTGCCAGTACTTCTGTCTGGGAGAAAACTGCCCCTTTAGCCCACACCATAAGCCAGACAATTCAGTTCCACCCAGTATGTTTCTGTCACCTTTCCAGCTGCTGCCCTAGTGCTGGATCTCAGAGCTAGTGAGTCCATCAGTGAGTAAGTGTGTGTGGGGGCCCTTTAAGAGGAATACCTGGGACTTCAGCAGCCCTCTGTCTTACTCAGCCACAAAGTTCCCTGGTTTTCACAGCCAGAAGTTGTAGGGACTTCTCTTCCTGGCACTGAATACCTGGGCTTGTGTGGGAATGGGCCTTTTGCTTCTTTGGGGGGATCTATGCAGTCAAGATATCCCTCCCGATTTTTACCTGTCACATGAAGTTGTGGGACCAGCTCATTCTGTATTTCTGCCCCACCTACCAGTCTTGAAGCAGCTTCTTCTATGTTTTTAGTTGCAGGACTTCAGGTGATTCTCAGTGACAGTCGTTCTGTAGTTCAGTTGTAATTTTGATATGATTGTGAGAGGATGGAAGGACAGAGTTTACCTACTTGCCATTTTGACTAAAAATCATCTCCCCAGTTGAATTTCAACAACACATTCCGATCCTTGAAACACATTTCTTACTAATGACTTTGAAGTGCTGGCACATATACAGCAACATATAACTAGGGCTTACTTATTCTACAAATAGTTTTTTTTTTTTTTTTTTTTTAAGAAAAAAGTCCTGCATGTTGATTTCTGCTAAAACCAGTGAAAATCTAAAGTATTTTGAAAAGCTTAGGAAGAGCTCAGTCACTTTCCTGTTTTATGCGTTATAATAAAATACTTTATTTACATTTGGGTTGTTTGGTTTTTGGTGTCCATAAGTCCTCCAGGAGCTAACAAATATCAACAGAAGAGATGGTATAAGGACTGTATCCCCTTTGGGACAGAGATATGACTTTATAATCTAGAAGGTCATAGTAAATACTTTTGATTTATACTTTCTCTTAGCATTTTTACCCATGCAGGAGGCTAATCTTCTACAGTTAGTCTTTGTAAATAATCAGTAGTCTGTCTTCACTTCTTTCCTTCAACCTTTAACCTGTCAGTCTCATTTAATCTAACTTCCTACAGATCCAAACTGATCACTGTTTACTTTTCTTACTGCTACCTCTTGGTCCCTTTTGCCATGGCCTCTAGCCTAGATTTTGTTATAAACCCTCTCTCCGTCTGGCTTCATCAGTTTACCCGTAACCTCTTTTAGTATGTGCAACCAGAGTAATTCTGTAAAATTTTAGTCATGTTATGGGACATATTTGTGTAACAGTTACGAGCACAGACTCTGAAGCCAGGGTGTCTGGGTTCAAATTTGCACTCTGACATTTATAGTCTGTTGAATGTTGGGAAACATAATCAAATGTAAAATTGGAATAACTGTAGTACTTGAATTAAATAAGGTAATAGTATCTACTGTTAGACCATTTGTTATTATTATCATCATTATTATTAATAATGGTATTTTAGCAACTATTATGTCACTCTTTCACTCAAAATTTTCTAATAGCTTCATACTGCAATTGGAGTAAAGGCCAAAATCTTTACAATGACCTACTAGGCTCTGTACAATATATTCACTCTAACTTCCGAACTCATATATTTCTTGTCTTGCTTGGTCTCTTCTGACCATTCTAGTGCCTGAGTTATCCTCCCCTCTTTCCTCTTCTGACGTATGAGGCCTGAATCTGGCTCAGTTAGAGTTTTATATTTGTTATTTCCTCATATTGGAAAGCTCTCCCTCAGATATCTGCATAGCTAGCTCACTTCTTATGCTTCATGTGACCTTTTCAGCAAAAGTTATGTTATCCCAATATGCAACACATTCAAAAAACCTATATCCCTCCTCTTTTGTCTTTAGTTTTGTAGGTTAGATAAAATAATTTGTTTGTTTTTTGTCTACCTACATTAGAATGTAAACTTAATTCTAATACGGGTGGACAGAAATTTATTTTTTGTTTCTTTTGTTCACTTTTGAATCTTCAGCCTCTAGACAGTGTCTGGCACACAGTAGGCACACAGTAGTTTTTGAAGGAGTAAATGAAATTGTGGCACCTTAAGAATGTTAATTCTCTAGAGGAGGGGCAAAATGTCATAGAGTGTAGAGGCTTTATACATCTCCTTGCAATTACACCAGAGTTATGATTAAACCACACAGCAAACAGTTGCCTGGGGTCTGGGTGAACTGGGGTGTGGGTGAACTGGGGTCTGGGTGAACAGAGGAATTGCAATTAGGGAGAGAAATAAGAAATCACCCTGCAATGGTAGAAGGGGGCAGAGATGCGAGGCTGCCCAGTTCCACATGGTTGAGAGAGAGAGAAACTGTGACAGCTGCAGCTGGCAGGTGTAGATGTTCCTCTTAAAGAGGCCATGACCATGATTGAACTTTTGCTGTGACAGGCTTGCTCCCTCTGAGTTCCAGGGCTGGGGAGGCTGTTTGGGGGGTACCAGGGATATACAGGGGGACACTGAGTTGTCAGGCTTCAAGGTGAAGGCCAGAGGTGAGGGTTTATTTTGGGCAGAAATGCTGGCAGTATCTATTGTCCCTCTGTCGAGCCCTCCCTCCACCAGCTTGTGAACACAGGCACTACCATAGGTGAGACATTATCAAACTAGATAATAGAGTTCACTCCACCCAGAGCGTTCCCTGAAACTGCCCCTCCCAATTTGTGCCCTACTCAAGACACATCCAGTGATGTCCTCAGCATGCCTTGTGCCCCTTGCTGAGCAGCTCAAAGACCTTCACTGGTAGCAACTGGCATCCATTTCTGGCGTGGCCTCTTGAGGCAACTATAAACATAGCATTGGTCTCGGTCATCTGGAGATTGCTTGCTGAATCTTACCAGGTGGCCTCAAAGGGGCATAGGCTGCAGCTGGACCCCTCTCAGGACTGTGCCACTGGATTCCTACTACACAAATCCACACTAATATGACTGGGAGACTCGGGAGCTTTGCTTAATACATAGAAACAGCACATAAAGGCAGCCAACATGGGGAGACAAAGAAGTATGTCCTATGTGGAGGAACAAAAGAGAGCTCCAGGAAATATGGAGTCAAGCAGTTTACCAGATGTAGAGTGTAAATCACTGGTAAAGGATGCTTAGTGAACTTAAGGGAAGAGTAGATGAAATCATTGAAAACTTTCACAAAGGGATAAAAAAAAACATAAAAAATGGAGACGGAAATTATAAAAGGGAACCAGTCAGAAATGAAGAATACATTATCTGAAATGAAAAGAATATTAGAAGGAATCAACAGAGTGAATGAAAAAGAAGTTTGAATATAGAAGATAAGATAGTGGAGGACACCCAATCAGAACAGCAACAATAAAAAAGAATCCAAAAAAGTGAATATAATTTAAGGAGCTTATGGACAGCCTCAAACGTAACAACAGTCTCATCATAGAGGTAACAGAAGGAGAAGAGAGCAAGAATTTGAAAACCTATTTGAAGAAATAACCTAGCAAAGGAAATAGAAATACAATCCCAGGAAGCTCAGAGAGTCCCATAAAAGTTTAACCCAAAGAGGCCCATACCAAGACACATTATAATTAAAATGTCAAAGGTTAAAGACAGAATCTTAAAAGCTTCAAGAGAAAAGCAGTTACCTACAAAGGAGCTCTCATTAAACTGGAAGCTGCTTTATCAACAGAAACTTTGCAGGCCATAAGGGCTTGGCACAAAATATGCAAAGTGATGAAAACCAGGATCTACAACTGAGATTACTTTATCCAGCAAGGCTATCATTTAGAGTCGAAAGATAAATAAAGAGCTCCTCAGACAAGAAAAAAGCTAAAAGAGTTCATGACCACCAAGCCAGTATTACAGGGAGTGTTGGAAGGACTTCTTTAAGAAGAAGAAAAAAAAATATGTATCAAAAATATGAATAAAGAATGATAATTACATATCTATGAACAGATACTTTAAATGAAAAAGAGTAAAGTGCTCTAAACAATAGATAGGGTGGCTGAATGGATAAGAAAACAAGACCCTTACATGTGCTGCCATCAAGAGATTCACTTCAGGTTAAAAGACACACGTAGACTAAAAGTAAGGAGATGGAGAAAGATATTGCATGATGGACCTAGAGGGTATTGTGCTGAATGGGGTAAGTCAGAGAAAGATGAATGCCATATGATTTCATGTACTTTTGGAATTTGAAGAACAAAATAAGTCACAACAACTAAAAGGGAACAAACTCATAGATACAGAGAATATTCTGAGGGTTACGAGAGGGCAGGTAGGTTGAGAAGATCAGGGAAAAAGAGCAAAGAATAAAGAAATACAAATAGTTACAAAATAGTCACAGAGATATAAAATATAGCATAAGGAATATAGTCAGTATATTATAAATTGTAAGGTGACGGAGGGGCACTAGATTTATTAGGGTGATCACTTTGTGAATTATATAGATCTCTAATTGCTATGTTGTACAACTGAAACCAATATTGTACACCACCTATAATTGAAAAAAATATTGAATCGTACACTGTAAATATGAGAAACTGTCTATAATATTTCAGTAAAGCTATAAAAAAAATGTTAATTCTGTTCTCACTCCTCTTTACAGAATCCAGTGCCCTTACCCTTATCCTCCATGGTCTGCCCCATCTTGGCGTCCAGCTGTGCTCTCACTTCTAAATAATGATTTGCAATTGACCATCTCTTGTCATATTTGGATACTGAAAACTATTATTTCATCACATTTCTGATAAGCTAAATCTTATCCTATCTCTGAGACCCACCTAAAATTTATTTTTCTCTGGCACTAATCCAACTACTTTTGATTTCTTCCTTCATTGTTTAATCTCCTTACTGGGCTGTTATCTAGAATCAGAGATACTTAAGTGTGTATATTAATTGGCATACCTAGTATTCAGTTCTTATAGTGTGATACCTGTTCAGCATCATCAGCATCTCCCAGTCTGATGCCTGGTGTTCAGAAATTATTCCTGAGCCTCCCTCAAGATATACCAAATCAGAAATTCTGTGTGCGTGACCCAGAAATTATGTTTTAATAAGCCTTTGGGTATTTCTGATACATGCTAATGTTTGTGAACCTCTGGACAAAGACCTTGACCAGACCTGGGGGTGTCTGGATTAAGGGTCCAGTTGGATCTTCAGGGTTTAGCAGTCCCCAGGGATATAAAGGATACACAAGAATGAGTAAACAGAAACATTTTTCTGAAGTGTATTGGAAACTATGATATATGTCTATAGGCTAAAGGATAGTCAGGAGACTGGAACTCTGTTAAGTTCATGATTCAGACTTTCTTGTTTAGTAAATTTTGGGCAATAGATTGTTAGCAGAGATCTTGGATATTATGAGTGTTAGCACTGGGCAAAATTGAGAATGGTAAGCCAGGCAAAGATGCAGTGAATATGGCCTCTGCTAGGTGGTGACTATTTGGGATTCCAGCTCTGAGACTGGAATATGACAGAAACTAAAATTGAAGATGAGAGCATAAAACCAGATTCTGGTCAACTTTTTTTTTTTATGTTAAGAATATATATTTATTTTATCCTTAGAAATCACAGGTGTGCTTTTTAGCTGAGAAGACATTATGCCCTGATTCTAGGACTGACTTAGAGCATCATTACAAAGCATATTCTCTGTTCAGCTGGTCACAAATGAAATCTACTTTCTAGTGAGTTGTTTGTAAATCTTCTTGAAATGTTTTGCTTTAATAGCCACAAATTATTATTAAAATATCCTTTAAGAGATAGAAAAAAATCTGTTTACAGCTTATTTCAGTAGTCAGCTGTTGTAAAAACATTTCATAATAGAGATTTGTCCACTGATGGAAACAGTAAAAGACAGGAAAAGGAATAGCTTTGTAAAGGAGCTTGGAATTGGAAGAACCCAATGTCAGAATAGGTTGGTGCAAGCTCATGGACCAAAGTTGAATGGACTCAGTGATGTCTAGAGGCCTAGAGGGGCCAGTTATCACATAACTCATTAAAGTCAACAAACAAATTAAATATTTTACTTGAAGACAGGTGATGTACACATTATACTTCTTTCTGTCTCTTTATTGCCTGAATAATAGTGGATGAAATTGAATGCTTTAATTTCTTAAGATTTTTATGAGGGACTTGTTTTAATTGTATATGTGTGGTTACTGTGTGATACTCATCTTTTTGATTTTCTTATTGTTTTGAATGTGAGCAAACTCTTTATAAAGCACTGAGAGAATATAAATGCATGTTCAGAAAGACGTTTGGCTCCCTGCTAAAATTGACCTATCACACACATTATAATGGGTACAAAACTTAGAGAAACATGTTTAGGGTTTTATATTGTTTTTCATGAAATAAGGTACAAGGTCAGTTGTGTAGACTTCCTTTGCTGCTGGCCTTCAAGCCTGTTGAGTCTCATGTTAAGGTGCATACTTACCCACGCTGTGCCATCCTCAACCCTTGCTCTGGTAGTGCTAGGGTTCTCATGCACCATGATTGGTATGTCTGAGGCTATCCTGGAAGGATAGCTATCTCAAGGTCCTGAGGTTGATCAGAGAGATCAGACTTGTCAACAATGACTTGTTTGTGAGAATCATCCTTGTGTGTCTTTTAACATATTATCTTGTTTAGAATTTAAGGAAGTTACTATTTAAGGCTGAGAGAAGAAATCAGGAAAATCAGGCACTTATACAACAGGGAGCTATTTTTTAATTGCATAATATGGAAGACCTTTCTAAAGTGTAACACAAAACCGATAAGTAAGAGTTAATGGCTGATAAACACAATGTCATTAGAACAATGCCTATAGAGATTCTGCTTGGTGAAAATCATACAGTCAAAATAAAGTCGAAAAATAATTTGTAAATGGAAGGAAAATTTATGACCCAGAAAATCTACTTGGAATATATTTTACAGATGTGGTTTTACATGTAAGAAATGATTTATACATCATTATCAATTGCAGTTTTTTTTTTTTCAAGTAGAACATTGGATTAGAAAAGACATAAATATGTTACTAGCATGGTGCTTAATTAAATATGGTTCATCCAAGTGATGGAATATTATGCAGCTGGATTCAATTTGAAAATATCTCAACGATATGTAAAAACACTTTTCAAAAGTTGCAGAATGGAGTGTAGGGTATAAGGTATTTGCTTATATATGTATTAACATATCTCCAAAAGCATCTGTAAGAGCAATATCATTAGAATCACCTGAGGAAAAGTCAGCTAGATGTCTGGGAGAAAGAGTTGCAAAAGAATATCTTTTTCTATTTTATCACCTAGTCAAAAAATTAAGTTACAAAGAGTGGCTGGCAAAGGAAAAATCAGTCATGCATTAAAATATATGTATATATAAACTCATAATTTTTATATATAAATTTTTTTAAGCTCTAACTTGGCACAGTGAATGCCTAGAATGTTTCTTATACTTTTTTTCTGGGATATATTCTGAAAAAAATAAGACATTTCTCTTACATAAAGATGAAATTTTGTGACAGTTTACAACCAAAATGAATAATAAAGCTCCTTATTTTTGATGTCTTGTAGTAATTCCATAGACAATATTTATAGTTGTAGATATAAAATCATTTACATTTAATTTTATATCCTCAAAATATATAATAGAGTGATTCAGTTTTCTAGCAGTCTCTTATATAGCAGCTTCAACTTGTTGAACAATGTGGAGAACTAGCAAGTTGTAGCAGAGGATTCTGAGTTGTCAAAAAGAAGCCTAAAAACTCTCAAGACAGTGTAAGGATGGGCTCCTGCTTGGATTAAATGTACTAATTTTATGCAAAGCGAATGTAATAAGAAAATGTTCTCTTTTAACAAATATTTTATAATGTGTTCATGGGGATGTAGAGAGGAAGAAGCAAATGTTTCACTATACTTGAAGATGATAAATGAAAGTTATGACTTCTCTCCTGTTTTCATTTGAGCCACACCATACTTTATCAAGTCTACTTTTAATTTTGTGTCCCAGATTCATTTATTTTCATTCCTTTGGGTTAGGTGGACTTCTTCAAAATGATCTTTTTTTCCATTATTGAGAAGTAAAGGTCGTCTAATTTTAAGCACCTCACCCTTACAACTTTCCTTTAGAGCTCACCTTGCTTAACTGCAGTCCATCTCGAGATGGCCTCTGCCCTAAGGCAAATCTTTTCATTTGTAGGAATATATTATCTCAGCCTAGGCTGTTTTGTTCTAATTGTTAACTTTACTATTAATGCTCTTTGCTTATGAGGCTAGGAAATATTTTCAGTGCCTATGTAAAATATGGAATGTAAACAGCAATAGACCAAATTTGTCTAAACAAACTACACAGTTTTGGGGCCAGATATCTGGCAGACAGTTTATAGTATCTGCTAAAACATTTCGCCAGCAGATGGGTTACATAGTCCCATTCAAAGGAGGTTCTTGTTACTGGTACATCTTTCTATGTTGGTGTTTGCTGTAACCTTTGAATTCAACAGGTTAAAGTCTACTCTGTGAAAGAAGCGGATCCCTTTTCCTTTGACATTAAAATTACACCTAAATGTACATTTCATAATTTTTTAAAAGTTTAAGTGTGTTCTCTAAGTCATAAATCCTGGAAAATTGTCCATTAGTCTTTGTATTAATATTTGTAAATATATAGGAAACTGCTCTTTTAAGTCAAGTTCTTTCATTCTGCATTATTTGAATTGTACTTTGTATTTGTTATGGTCTAAATATATGTGCCCTGCTTTCCTGCCCCAATTCATGTGTTGAAATCCTAATCCTCAAAGGTGATAGTACTGGAATGTGGGACATTTGGGTCGGAGTTCTCATAGATTGGTTTAGTGCTCTTATAAAAAGCTCCAAAGAGACTCCAGTCCCTTCCATGATGTGACAACACAGCGAGAAGGTGCTGGCTATGAACTAGGAAGAAGGCTGTCATCTGACCATGCTGGTGCCATGACCTTGGACGTCCAGCCTCCAGAACTGTGAGAAATACATTTCTGTTTTTTATAAACTACTTCTAGTCTGTGTTATTTTGTTATTGCAGTCTGAATGGGTTAAGACAGTATCAATACAAAATCTGTTTCCTCTCCATTAATTCTTCCCCAGCCAGTTATCTCCCATAAAATAAGATGGAGGAAATCTATTTTTTTTCTATTTAAATATGAGGAGATGAGGAGGTGGTAAATCTGTTTTTCAGGGAGAAAAATTCTCAATCCCTCAACTATTCAATATATGATGTGATTGTCAGACTTCTAATCATGCTGGTCAAACTCAGTGTTTGTCAAAATTCTTAATGTAATACACCAAACATCTTATAATTTTCCACTCATGGGCTGCACAGATTATAGCAGGATTGTCCATCACCTCTTAGGTTGACTGATTTTTTGTTTGTTTTGGTTAGCTACCTCATGTATTAGCTCATTTTTGACTTCGTATTTGAGTTAGGCCTACAGCACACTTTTTTCACCCTTTTGTTTGTTAAGACATGTTTTGTTCTTTTTTTAAAAAAATTTTAAATTTTTAAAATTATACCTGACATACGATATTATATTAGTTTCAGGTGTTCAACAGTGATTAAACATTTATATAACTAACAAAATGATCACCCTGATAAATCTAGTATTATCTGACACCATAAATAGTTATTACAATATTATTGACCATATTCCTTATGCTATACTTTACATGCCATGACTGTTTTATAACTACCAGTTTGTACTTCTTTTTTTTTCCTTTTCTTTTTTTCATACACCCCTCAACTCCCCTTCCATCTGGCAAGATCAAAACATTCTCTTTCTGAATTCGTTTCTGTTTTTTTTTTTTTTTAATTTTGTTCTTTAGGTTTCATATGTAAATGAATTCATATGGCATTTGTCTTTTTCTGTCTGACTTATCTTAGCACAATATCTTCTAGGTCCATCCATGTTCTTGCAAATGGCAAGATTTCATTCTTTTTTTTATGGCTGAGTAATATTTAATTGTGTATATGTACCATCTCTTCTTTCTTCAGTTATCCATTGATGGACACCCAGGTAGACTTCATATCTCAAGTATTGTAAATAATGCTGCAGTGAACCTATGGATGCAGGTTGAGTGAAGCAGGCTATCATGGTATCACCAGGGTGGGGTGACCAGTGTTAGCCAGGTTGATGGAGACTCAGATATGATGGCTGCCTGGGTCTGCACACCAGGAAAGGGGAGGGCTCAACAAAGGAACAATGGATTCTGTCAGCACTTTTCTCTGGGAGAGAGCTGTCTTTCCAGCCCTTGCCCTGAAGCCAGAGAACTAAGTTCCTTCTCTAATGCTCTTGGTGTCTTTTGAGATGCTGCTCCAAGTGAGTAAATCTGTTAGCAAGCGAGTCTACCTCTTGAGAGGAATATCTGCTACTCGAGTGACTCTTTGTCTCACTCAGCCACAATCTCTGCTGGTTTTCACAACCAAAAATTGTGGGAACTTCTTAGCAATGGAACCCTGAGCTGGGGAGCCCAATGTGGACCCTATACTCCTCTGGGGAGAGCCTCTGCAGCCAAGATGTCTCTATGGATTCATGATCACCTCATGAAGGTGTGGGACCAGCCTGTTTGCATCTCTGCCCTTTTCACCAGTCTTGAAGTGGCCTCCTCTGTGTGTCCCCAATTGTAGGACTTGTGTTCATTAGACTCAAGTGACTCCCAAGTATGACTGTTCTGAAGTTGTAATTTTGATGTGTTTGTAGGAGGAGGCAAGTACAGTATTTGCTTATTCTGCCATCTTGACAGGAAGCTCAGACATATTTTATTCTAATTGAAGCCCTCCTAGTGCAGTGTATTCTTAGTGTTTGAATTTTTCTTTCTTCTTCTAAATTCCAGAAACAGTTGTTGGAACTTAGTGTATGGTTTTTGACTATAATCCAGTCCTTGTGTTTAATCTCCATGTTTCTGGAAGGAGATTAGGATGGATGTGGAGGAGTGGGTCCCCTTTAATTTTCTTATTACTGATCATGTTTAGGTTGGGTTCTTAACATTTAGGTCATGGATAGTTATTTTGAGGGAGAGCAGGGTGTTACTAAAGGAGGTTCTAAATAAAGTGTTTTTCTTTTTTCACAGATTGAATGGTTTATATGGTTCATATGTGTATATTAACGCTTTCCTAAAGTATATAGATTCTATTGAGATTAGGAGAATATACATGATTAAATATGTCATTGTATTTATATCAAAGTCTGGTTATAATTTTTTTTAATTTTTATTTTTCAATTAGAGTTGACATTCAATATAATTTTTATTTGTTTCAGTGGTATAGCATATAATTTACAAAGTGATCTCCCCAATTTGCATAGTACCCCCATGGCACTGTACATAGTTATTACGATATTATTGGCCATATTCCCTATGCTGCACTTTATATTCTCGTGACTACTTTGTAACTACCAATTTGTACTTAATCCCTTCACTTTTTTCACTCAGCATTCCAATCCACTTCCCATCTGGCAGTTGCCAGATTGTTCTGTGTATCTATGAGTATGTTTCTATTTTGCTTGTTTATTTTGTTCTGTAGATGCCACATATAAGTGAAATTGTCTGCTGTTTGTTTTTATCTGACTTATGTCACTAAGCATAATACCTTCTAGGTCAATCCATATTGTTGCAAATGGTAAGATTTCATTTTTTTATGGCTGAATAATTTTCCATTATATTCATGTACCACATCTTTTTTATCCATCTCATAATTTTCTTGATCAATGATTGCTATAGTTAATATGGTTATAGAAGGGCCCACAATTTTTTATATTAAAAATTACAACTCATACTAGAAAAAAATTGTCTCTTATTCTATAATTCCAACCTTAGCCTAACAATTATTTAAGTTTTATTGATTGCAGATATAATTATCTATTTGTATGTTATTCTTAAGTGCCTTTAAGCTTTTGTAGCATTCTGAAAGCAACTAGCTGTTGGGATTCTTGAGCATTATGCCAAGACTCTCTTGAAATTTGTCTTCCATTAAATAGTAGACAAACTAAACATGTATATCTATAATAACAAAACATGGATACCCCCTCAAAAATTAGAAAAAGCCTCTTAATTTTAGCATGTGTACAACTTTTTTTTTTGACAGAAAGTTTTAAAATATGTATTATGAAGTACATTCGAAGAACAGCATTAGTCTTAGTCCACTTTTACCTACTAGGTGCCTAAGGCCTCGAAAGGTTTTAGTCTGGACCTGTTTCACTTGATATCTGGTGCTGGTTGACATTCTGATCCTAGAGAGTTTGTCCTTAACTTATTGCCCTTCTACAGCTTGCCTCCTGGCCCACTTTCCATCCAGTGTTTTATAAATAATTGGCAATACTCAACTTCTCCAGTGTTATTGCATATACTGCTAAGGTGACCAACTCGTCCTGGTTTGTCTAGGATTTTCCAAGGTTTAAATCTCAAAGTCCCATGTTTTGGCAACCTTCTTATTCCTGGGCAGACTGGGATGGCTGGTAATCCTACATACTACCCTGCCCCTCCACTACCTCGCAGCACATCTCTGAATTTGCTGTAGGTCTGTGCATTGTCCATAAGTGGGCTATAGAAGTTCAGGCATTCATGTGAATGCTAACATGTGTGAAGATGTTCCCTATATAGCATTAGTGGTTAAAAGTCTTTTTTTTTTTTTTCCTTAAGCATCCCTTTACTCCTCCCCCCCTTTCTACAAAAATGCTAAAGAGTCCTCTGATGTCTCTTTGACATTTCCTTTCTAGGTTGTTTCCTTGTTGAAATTGTGGTGACTTGTTCTTGAGGATTTTTGTCTTGTATTTCTTTCAACAATTACACAAAACAAAATGTTTTGGTTTTTTTGTTTGTTTGGTTGGTTGGTTTTTTTTGCTTCCTACACTCCATGGCTTCAGTTTGTCATAGTGTTCGGGTGACTCAATTTTTAACCTATAGAAACCTGACCTCCATTTGTAAACTGGCAATGACAAAGCTATCTATAGAGGAATTTTATTGAGAACAGATTATTTTATACACTCATATGAAACATAACATCACTTATCCCTGAATCTACTCATTGAACAAATGTGTATAAAAAAAACTTAGCTACATGATAAACACTAATAGGCCCTGGAGTTATAGTGCTGAGCAAAAGACATCCTGCCTTTCTGTAATTTATAGTTTTGTTGTGAAGAGAGAGACTTTACTCTCAAATAATAACCACTGCAAATTAATATACAATATACTGAAAGAGAGGTAAAGAGTTCAGTGAACATGTATAATGGATCCTGACCTATTATTATATGTGAAAGGTCTCCTTGAGGAAATGACATGTGAGACTCTCAAATTGAGTAGGCAGTGGCTACATCAAGACATTAGGAGAGACATTAGATGATGGTCTTGCATCGGCTCTTTTCTTCTGGGAGGGATCAGGCATTGTTGGGAAAAAAAAGAAGGCCAAAGTGGTTGAAGAAGAGAGCAAAGGAGAGAGGTAGTGGATAAGATTGGAGAGGATAGAAGTAATTAAGAACCACATTGAGGTAATGGAGTTTGGCCACCATCCTAAGAGCAATGGAAAGTCATTTAAGGTTGTTTAGATATGATCAGATATCTAAGTGTTTTGAAAACACCAAACTGGCTACTTTGAAGAGGTATTATTGGAGTGGGTAAAACAAGTTTAGGAGGCTATTGCAGAAGCCTGAGCTAATGATAATCATAATTTTTGAGCTATTGTTACATAGCTTGCTTGCAAATGAAGAGAAACGTGAAGATTTTAGAAGCTGTATCTAAGGTTACTTGCTAAATTATTTGAATGAACAGCTTCAAATTGGACTTTTTACATAGCTTTTTTTTTTTCTTACATTACTGGTATCATAAAATATTGAGAGTTTGAAGAGATATCAGATTCTTGAGTGTTTGACTCTGGTAGAGAAAGAGATGGCGTTATAACCTGCTGAAATTTTCACAACTACAACCTACCTTTCCATGCATCTGTTGAGTAGAAATAAAGAGAAAGATATAAGAAGATCCTCTTTAATACATATGTAGTACTTATAGTGTATTAGCCACTTTATATATGTTAACTAATTTAACCCTCACAGCAAACTTTTCAGGTAGGTGCTATTATTACACACATATTAAAAATTAGAGAAATAGATGAGGCACAAGGTTCAAGTAACTGACCAATTTCTAAAAAATAATAAATGGTAGAGCTGGTATTTAAACTGAAATAATTTGCCTTCAGATTTACACAGCCTACCACAGTAGCAAACTGTGACATGAGAGCAGATCTGGCCCATGCCTGTTCTTATATGGAGAGCCAGAAAACTTAAAAAAAAAATCTTTTTACAGTTTTAAAGTGTTTAAAAGATGAAAAAAGAAAAAAGAATTATAAGAGATTGTAAGTGGCCCACAAAGCCTAAAATATTTATGATTCTTCCTTTTACAGCCAGTTTGCTGGCCTCTGCATTTTACTAATAAAAAACATGTTCCTTCAGTAAAAGTTAAGAGCTACTGATCTTAACAGATAAAGGACCTGTCTGGTCACAAAATGAGTGAATTGCAGAGAGATAACAATGTACTTAGAGTTCCTGTGGTAGAGTTGTTTTTGTTGGCATTTGCAAATTTATAATTAAGGACTGTTTTAACTATGACTCAGCCTTTTCCAACCTTTTTGACACCAGAGACCGATGGTTCTATGAGAATCTAATGCTCAGTAATCTGAGGTGGAGCTGAGGTAGTGATGCTAGCACCGGGAGCGGCTGCAAACACAGATGAAGCTTTGCTTGGTTGCTTGCTGCTCACCTGCTGCTGTGTGGCCTGGTTCCTAACAGGCCACAAACTGGTACTGGTCTGCGGGCCAGGGGTTGGGGACCCCTGCTTGATGTAGAGAAAGTTTCTTGGGAAGATGGGAGATTTATCCCTCAGGAGTGGGAGCAAAGGCAGCTGAGCTAGTGCTGAGTTACTTAATAAAATTCTTATCATTAAGAAAATAAATTTCAGGCGGTTCTTATGTGCTGCTTTAGCATTCGGAGATAGGCTATGTTAAAAAAAAAAACAACAATTTTTTCTTTTAAACCCATGGTTTATTTTTGAAAGAAAAATTAGGTCAACACTATTGATAAATTCTACTCTTGCATAAACAACTGTTGGGAGAAAAATATTGTCTATTTCACAATGAGAGACATAGATGCTTCGATCTTTCTAAATAGATTAACTTCTTGAATTTTGGACAAAATCTGATATTCATCTGAATTTTTGTAGAGAACTAACTCTTTAGCCACTTCAGTATTATTAAAATCTTACTATACTGATAGGCATTTTCTAGGACCATATAAAGATGATTGCAGAATTTTTTTCTTGTGTTTTTTTTTATCTGATGTGATTTTCATCAATAAATGGTCTAACCTCCCACACCGTAGATGCATTACATGTTTCTTCTTCATTCAAAGTATTAACCTATTTTCTAATAAAGTCAGACAATAGCTATGGAGGTTACATTTAGCCGCAGTTGACCTTCCATTTGCTTTTTCTTTGACACCTTCATAGATTACTTTTGATCATGTGTGATGGGTACCTGTTATTTAAGCCCATTTACCCTATAATTTTACTTTATTATTTCAGTTGTGGATGAAAAAATTGGATAAAGAACTAATTATAATTGTTTAAATTATAATTTTGTTTGGTTAGAAAATTCCTGCATTCTACCTGTTTCATCTTTCTTTTTTACTTAGGTGATTTAGACTGTTAAAGTTATATTGAATATTTTTCTGTCATTTTTCTGATTGGAGGATTAAGAATTGGGCATAAAGTTGAATTTTTTTTTAATTGTAGGAATTTCCAAACACGAAGGACTCTAGTTTTAACAGTCATCGCATATGGCCTCATTTAATCTTTATCTTCCTCCTTTATTGCCTTCCATCTTCGCCCAAATAACTTTGAAACAAATCACATACACAGTTTCCTTTCATTGGGTAAATACTTCAGTATCTGTCTCTAAATGATAAGGACTCTTTTTTAAAAAAGTAAATGTCATTTCCATGCTGAAAATTAACAACACCTTCTTAATATCGACAGATATCCAGTTAAGTTTCAAGTTTCTCTAATTTTCTCATGAGTATCTTTTTGCAGGTAGGTCTTCAAATCAGGACCCAGCTGAAGTTCGTGATTTACCTTTGGTTGAACTGTCTCTTAATTCTGCTAATATAACAGTTTCCCTTCCCTTCGTTCACATTTGCCATTTTTATTTGGGTCAATTATCTTGTCTTTTTGAGTAAATCTGTAATGCAAATTTTAGTGAAATCTAAAGTATGTATCAAAGTTAGGTTAAATTTTTTGACAACACTTCATAAATGGTGAGCAGATTGGAGTCTTGAATTGGGTGGTGAGTGATTCTGAGTGGTACATGCCAGCACTTTGTTCTACTTCCCCGACTGAGTAAGGTCTTTCTCATTACAATCAAAGTAATGATGCTTATTAGCAGGTGAGAGGAATCAGGTGTTTGTATAGAATGTTATTAAACTTACCTTCACTTAACAGTATTATTTTCTTTTTCTCTTTTATAATTAGTAACATCAGTTCTTCCTCATTTTGCATAAGATTGCCAGACGCAGACCACACAATTTTAGTTTTGCTATAGCTAATTCTTATGATTTATGTAAGAAAAGTTAAGAAAGCTACCTTTAAATGGTCATTTTATTACAGGGAAAAGAGACTTTAAAAAGCATGTTCTTTACTCTTATAAAATAAAATATATATCCACCATTTCAAAAATTTTTTTGTGAATGGTAGCATGTCAGATTTTCTTAATCAGTTAAGTACTATTTTAGACATTAAAACAAAACTTTAAATAAAAAAGAATAGTTAATCAAAAAAATACTCTTAAAATATATTTACTTGGGGCCTGACAACTTTATAAAAATGACTTATTTTTTTCCTGAATATTTATTTCTCATAATGCTGAATAATATGTAAGAAATGCCTCTTAACAGAAATAAAAATAAAAATGTTGATATTTATCTTCATTTTTATCTTCGTATTTATCTTCATGACTAATGAATATTTGAATTTATTACTTCTTTATATGTATATTTTATTTATGTTTTATGGTTTCAATTATATTCAAAATTTGGTGAATACCTTGGGTCCTAAGAAATTGGTTTTAATTAGTAATACATAATGCTATTTTCAATGATTATCTGTTGCTTCAGCAGCACTTAAGACCTGAATTTTTTCCTATTGGTAACAGGCAGGTGAGTATCAAATGATATAGCTCAGTGCCAATGCCTAGAATGTCAAAATGATGTTAGTTTTTCTTTCTTAGTCCACTGTTCTCCTATATCCTCAGATTAAAACAAAAAAAAATGTCCCATCATCTTGGACATTTGCTGATGCAGTTGTTTCTTTTATGCATATTGTAACATCTTTTCCTAATAAGCATTTTCTTTAATAGCTTCTATAGATATTTTGAAATGACTCCTTAAATCTATCTCTTTCTACTTCTACTAAGGAGGGTTATGTTGGATTGAAAATAATAATATGTATAAAAATGGTGACTAAAAGCTGTGTAGTTACTAGGAGTGCTAATTTTGGTTCCTTTTATTCTTTAAAGAAAAAACACTAAAGGTGATGTAAATGTTGTTTTACAGACTTCATATGCAAAAAATCATTAATAAGGGGAAAAAAGATTCTGTTTTTAAATATTTGTTCCCAATTTATCATAATTTATTTAAAAAAATTAAGATTAGTCTCATGATTGGATTTTTTCTTTTTTGTCCTTCTTAGTGTTTTGAGTAATATAATGTGCTTCCAGACCTCACTGATATGTATAATAAATTGGTGATGATGATTTATAGGTAACAATGGAACTGGTTGATTAGATAAATAATCCCTAGGAGGGTCTGTCTCTACAGATAAAAGCTTTGTGTATTTTATGGAAGTGTTTCTCAAAGTGTTGAAATTCTCTGTGGAAGACATGCTTTTGCCAATGATATGAATGTACTTTCTTACCATTAAAATAATTAATTATTTTATGGTTCATCATTTGGCAATAAAAAAGCTTTTTTTAGCCTTATGTAGATTAATAAATCAGCACATTCCCAAGGGTTTAATGAGATACCTAATTCTGAAGTGAGTTGTAAATTGATAACATTCAACTTCTTGGTAAACCATCTTATGTTATTTCCTTTTGTCTTTGCAGATAAATTATTAGTCATAACTGTAGCAACAAAAGAAAGTGATGGATTCCATCGATTTATGCAGTCAGCCCAATACTTCAATTATACTGTGAAGGTATGGTATATCTTTTAATTCATGTAGATGTTAAGTCTATGCCACCCTTAACAAGCCTGATCTTGTCTGATCTCGAAAGTTTAGCAGGGTCAGGCCTGTTTAGTACTTGGATGGGAGACCACCCAGGAAGACTAGGTGCTGTAGGCATTAAAAAAAAGGGGGAGGGGGATTGTAAACTGACAAAGTCCTCTCAGTCTGGAAGATCAACCAAGGGTTGCCTCGCCTAAAAAAAAAAAAAAAAAAGTGCTTAAGTACATTTTTTATAACAACAATAACAGCAACACAATCTACAATCCCCAGAAAGAAGATGAAATTTGGTTACACATTGCTGTTTATATATTCTTAATTTGTTTAAAATGATTGCTTTAAAGAAACATTTGACCTTATTAGTACTCCCACTCAAACAATAATTTCTTAATACTTGCTAATGCTTTGTATAAACATGTCTATAAAAACAGAAGAATATGCTTATATACTTTTATTTTTATATTTACATTTCTTTTGGCAGGGTCATATTTAAGCACCACATAACTAAGATTTGATAGTAATTGTTTTCACTTACTATCATAATGGGTTTGTCTGCCATAGTGTGTTTCTTTGTTTATAAAGTATTGGAAACATGACTGAAGGGTATCTCTTTTCTGTCCCATTATGGAGAGTTGCTTTTCCTGTTTTTTGTTTGTTTTAGAGAGATTCGGGCATATTATAAAAATGTAAATATTATACAAATGTAAAAAGGTTTTAGAAGACTTCCTCCAGGGAAATTTCTTGTTGACAAATGATCAGAGCAGAGGTGAGGAGTTTGTTAGAACTAGGAAACTGAGCTGTGAAAGCCCGTTTTGTTTTTGTTTTTCACTTATTTAATTTTTGTAAATAGAAATGAGTATCTGCCAGCCAGGTCTTTATTGTAAATGAGAATGGTGGAGGAATCTCAGATAGGAAAACAAACAAACAAATTAGCACATTTACAAACAAAAACAAAAACAAAACCCTTAAAGGGGCAACATTGCATTGCCTAGGAAAAACTGAGCTGTTCTAGTATGCAGTATAGAAAGAAGGTGGTTTTTGCTACCACTGGAAGAATAGGGACATATGTTAATATAGAACAGGTATTAGAAAGGCTAAACTTTGATGGAAAAGAGATCTAATGTTAACAACTGGATGTTTAATTCAGGGTAAATGAAAAATATGTTAGAAATTTGTTAGGATAGAGGAGAGATATAGTAGTATGCTCTGTTAGGAGGCACAATGGAAGTAACAGAAAAATCAGTGTGAAATAATGCTGAAATTCAAAGAATGAGATCGTCAGGGTTGAGACTGGAGAAAGTGTGGAATGTTTTTTATGTGCAAGGCAGGCACCACCTTAGGAACTTTATATATACTATGTGTTGATTCATTATATTACTACTTACATATACTACTTTGTTTATGCATGAGGGTACAGAGCTATAAAGTATCAAATCTTAGACCCAGACCTGTTTGATTGGAGTTTTTGATCCTCCTGCTGTCTTCCCATTATGAAATTCAGTGGTTGGTTGTTAAAGTGCAGACCCCAGACCACTAGAATCAGCATCATTTGAGAAATAAAAAATGAAGATTCTCAGGCCTCACTTCAGACTTACTGAATCACAGACTCTGGGAGCAGGACTCAGCAGTCTGTTTTTAATAAGCCCTTCATGTGATTCAGATGCAAGCCCAAGTTTGACACACCGATTTCGTGGAACAAAAATAGACACTCAAGATTCTATATAATACACTGTACGGAGAGGCTCTCAGATACAGTATTGAAGAAGTCCAGAAGCGTTGCAGTATAGAAGTGTAATAAACCTCAGGACCAGAGGAGGCCACTTTTAAGGCAAAAACATCTACTAGATTAGCCTGGATACGACTCCAAAACCATATCAGTTTAGTTTTCTTGGTTAGCCTTTTTCTTCCAACCTTCAATATAGGTAGTAATGAAGTACTAGCTAGAGAACTGAAACTGGGAGCCCCACAGGCTTTGCCAACCAGGTTTATATTTGGCTCAATGTTAAGTAAAATTGAAACTAATAATATTTTCTAAATTTATTTTGTTCTTTTGTATTTATTTTAAATTTTATTCCCCCTCGATTTCATAGATCTCCTAGCATATCATTATTTCAGGAACTTCAGACTTTTTTTGATGAAACAGAGATACTAGATGTATGTTCAGGTGAGGAAGATATATATATACTCCTTACTCCCTCAGAGCCAGCTGCATCAGCATGCACTTTTAATTCAGGAGGCTGCTGCTGAGGTGAAGGCCAACAGTGATGAGAACGGTTCCAAGTTTAGTTCTGATTAATGGTACTTAGACAATTTCTTGCATTGAGTAATTACTATTAAGCTTTTGAGGGTAATGTATAAGGTAAAGAAGACGACGTTTGACTTGATGCCATCTGTGTTTCCCTGAACAACCTATTTTGGTTCAGTAGGAAAATTGCTTAAGGGCCTGTCAGGAGTCACTGAGCTTCAATGGCTTTCAGTGTTCATCATACAGATTTCCTGCTCGATTGAAAAGTCTTATGGAAACTTTCTTCATTTTCTTTTTAATCTGAACAAATAGAAATAAAATATGAGAAATGCTTTCTGTCCTCCCCACCCCACCCCAAGATTATACTCTCTACTTTTGAGATGATAAAATTGGGAATGGCATTTATGGGGTAGATAACATTGAAGAATTGTGACCTGACCTAGGCATGAAGTTGTTTTCTTTCTAGTATCATGATTTAGTGAAAATGTTTACAGAGTAGTTATTGTGTAATACTATACAAGTTGCTGATGACATCCAATTTTTATGATACTATCATTATTTGAATGTTGCTCAGAAATAAAATGTTGATTTCATTTATAGGTCCTTGGTCAAGGAGAAGAGTGGAGAGGTGGTGATGGAATTAATAGTATTGGAGGCGGCCAGAAAGTCAGATTAATGAAAGAAGTTATGGAACATTATGCCAGTCAAGAGGATCTGGTTGTCTTGTTTACTGAATGGTAAGAGAAATAGCCTGTGGATATTTAAGTCTATATTAAATAAATTTTTAAAAAGTTGACATTCATATGTGTAGATTACATATTTATTTTATTCACAAAGAGTCATTGTTTTAAAAAGTAAATTTTACTTATAATTATAAAACCATAGTGTGACAGACTTATGTAATATGACCATTAACACTAGAGAGAAAACATGGCATAAGCTAACATTTTTGTGAAATTCATGTTTTAATCTTGATTTAGTGATGGAGTAAGGATCATGTTGAGCTTTTATACTGAGGTGAGTAACTTAAGGGATTCTGGTCAACCAGGAGGAAATAGATCATGTAAAGTTATAAGTGAAAAATAAGAAAGCCTGTGTTTATGAAAAATGAAAAATCCAATGTGTAAATCTCTTTTTGTAAATTGTTTTCCTTTTACTTAATTTCGAGTGTCCACTATCTTTCTTTATCTTTTTCATATTCTTCTTACATGTTTTTAGTAATGTCAAGTTATCATGAATCATTAGTGGTTGCCACCTTCTTCATTTTCTCTGTCTTTTATTTTTATGAGTTAGTCATTGATTGCTGACTTGAAATCCCCTTGCATTTTCCCCTCTAACTTAGAAAAATTTCTTTATATCTCTCCTTCAATTTAAAAATTCAAAATAACAAATTATTGCAGGTGAAAGTAAGACATTCTTTTCATGCAAAGTTATTTATAATAACAAAGGTATAAATTTTGAAATGAAAATAGACATAATGAATTCCTGGTGACCTTAACACTTAAAAGTATTGAAAGGGCCCATATTCTTACATCTAGAGAACGTCCCTGATATCTTCTAGGGAAAAAACATTAAGTTATGCTTATAGCTACCTATTCTTGCAACATGAGATGCGGTATAGCTGGTGTTAGCTTGCGTATTGGGAATTTTTCTACAGAATCTATTATGTATTTTTTTTACCCTTGGTAAAAGAATAGGAAGGTTATAATAACTGTTTGGGTTAAATATTGAGTGTGTTTAGATGTAAAATTACTCAGAAGAAACTAGTTTAATAGGAGTCTTTGTTTCTAATGAGGAAAGGGACACTGTGAGATACCTGAAGACTGCTTGAGGTTACATTTATTTATTTAGATGATACTTTAATACCCAGTTTGACAAAAAAAGATGACAATAAAATTTTAATATACCAGGTGCTTTTTAGTGTTTGGAATATATCAGTGAAGCAAAAAGAAAATTTTTGGTAACTGCCTCTGAGAACGGTTGGCTAACCGAATACATGCAGGCCCATTTTAGCCAAGCTGTTGTCTAAGAATCATTAACATTTTCTTTATCACTACCCATTTTGTCTGTCCTAGAAAACCTAGGGATGATAAGAAAGTAACCAAGCAAAGGAGAGATGGACAATTGGTGCCACTTTAGAGCTTTTATCTCCTCTTATTATTTTTCTAAACAACAGCCTTTTAAAAAAGTATGTGTACAGAGTGATCAATATAGTTAACAATTACAGAGAAATGAATTAGGCTGTTTGTAAATTATTTTATATAGGATACTCATTCTATAACAAAATTGCTAATCTAATTAAGGTTACATCTGGTCGAAGCTAGAATTCAGAATATATTAATTTTAATGAATCAAACAAACTACTGTTTCTTATGTGATTTTTTTAGAGGACAATTTAACTGTAATAATTAGTTTTATGGAAGCATAGGTCACTACTATATTTAAAAAATACAAAGATTTATGTACCTAATGGTTTAGATGGCCTTCTATTAAAAATAGCTTTATAGAGGTATAATTTATACACTATGACATACGCTCATTTTAATTGTAAAATTCAATTTTTAGTTAATTAACAGTGTTGTGAAATTATCATCACTACTCAATTTTAGAACATTTTCAATACCCCAAAGTGATCCCTTGTTCTCATTTAGATAGGCTTTTGTGAATTAATTTGGACAGTTTCATTTATTAAAATAAATATTTGTTTATACAATTTTAAACAAGGTAATGGAGGATCTTGGGTTTTATAATAAGGTACTTTGTATTACTTTTAGAATTACCTTGTAAAGCATGTGTTTCTTTAGTCACACTGAAGACAGTAAGACCCAATTATTATTATATAGTTATTTTTTTAAGAATCATATGTAGGCCAATATGTAAAAAGAATTGTTTGAGTAATTGTAAGTAAATTATATACATACTAAATATCCCCACAAACTTACTCTATGCTGAGTATAGTAAAATATAAACCAGCAGAGTCCAGATCCTAAAATAAGCATCTTTTTGGATATCAGATCAGTGTCTAAAAACACTTTGGTTAATTGTTTTCTTTTTCTTTTAGACTTAAGAAAATTATTTAGCAGAAAAGTATTAGAAATAAAGTTGGTACAATTATTTGAGTATGAATTTATACTGAGCAGACATTTATACTTTTTGGCAGCAGTAAATATTATGCCATTAATCAGAATAGTGATATACTCCATTTTGAAAGACTCCCAGTATATGAAATATTTGAAAGACATATTCAGTGGTGTTTATTAGCCTCCCCAAAAGGAGCATTTCTTATATGAAAATACCTATCTACTCAAGGATTTTGGTATATAGACATGGTTTCTTTAAGTATTTGTTTAAAGATGACCAACTGTGTAACTTTGAAGTAAGGTAAAGGAATTGACTTTGTAATTTATAGGCTATTGCTGTAATAACTAATGATAGCAGTAAGGGCAACAGCTTAAAAAACTAGGATGGTAGTCAATGTTTTAATACAAAAGTTGATGTAGAATTAAAATGAGTATAAAATAAAGCCATTATTGTAGCAGTTTTCTAGGTGGCTCTGGTCTGGGAGATTGATCCAGGGTAAATAAACACTGGCTGAAAATTGAGGGATAATCTTAGTTACACAAATCTTTGCTGTTGGTATATTTGCCTTATCATTTTGACTGTATATTGCTAGCTTCTATTCACTTATCAAATTGAATTGTAATTGTATGTTTCAGACAGTGAAGCTGCGAATGTACCTAATTTACATACATATCGTCAGGGTAAATAGCAAGAAATCAGTAAATATTAGGTAACAGTAAATTGCATTAAAAGAGGGAGAAACAGATCTTTCGAGAGAGAGAAATAAGGTGGTTGCTTTGAAATTATTTTTAAAGATTGTTTTTATTTTTTAATTCAGAGAAATAAAATGCCTTACGAAGGCAGGAAAATATCCAAATTTTCTAAGTCTCAAAGATTAAAATTATTAAAAAATTGAATTTAGATTAGAAATTATGAGAAATGATGCTGTTGGTTTTGATCTTTCATATGTAAGCCAATGTTTGTTTCTTTTGGCTGCTAATTAAATATTTTGCTGAAAAGTGAGATCAGTGAACAGATTTTTCACTTTGCATTCAGGATATGTGTCTTGAGTACAAACTGTGTTCCAGGCATCAAACCTATTACTACAGAAAAAGGGATAAATACAGGTTCCATCCTGAAGGAATTCTCAAATTATACTAATTCTACAAACAAAACTGAAAAAAACCTAATTTGGAAGAAAAATACATGTCTTCAAAAAGTTCAAATGCTAGCATAATTTCAGAATCATTTACTTTTAGAAAATTGTGTAAGATTGCTTTATTAGATCATTTTGCTAATCATGAAAATATTTTTATTATTATGTTATTGTTACAAGTATGATGTATATGTATTCTACAGGTGGCCAAATTCTATCTTATTTTATTCTAGGAAATATTTCATGCCTCTCATTATTTAGGTTACATATCCACTATGTCTGCATTTTTTATCATCTTACATAAGTTTTTTCAGAAGACTGTAAAATTTTTCTGAAAGCAAAGCTTTTCAAGAATGATTGCTATAATTTTAACTAACTATGGCAGATTTTTTTGATGGACTCCTCCATCCTAGCAGTAATGACAATTTAAGTGTATAGACACAAAGAACCTTGTTATTGGCGATGAACAGCATTTCATTATGTTAGGATAAAGGAAAGCCAAAACACATCAAAGTTCTGTTTCTATACTGCTTTTTCCTTTTTTTGAAGGAAAGATTGAGTCATTCACTGTCACTTAAATATATTGCACTGCCTTCTGGCTTATCCAGAATAGGGAAATATGTTTAGAAATTATGTAGGAAATGAGTGACTTATTTTTTCAAATTGTTCACATGTTCTTATTGATATTTACTGAATATATTAGTGGGTATGTTGGAATGAGGAAGAAGCAGATTGTATGCAAAAGAAACATTGAGTGTTTGTGTATATCTGGATTGATATATGGTACTCGTATGACATTTGTCTATTTTATGTGTGTGTGTGTATACATATGTACTTATATATATATTTATATATATATGTATATATATTTTTTTCTCCCAAAGTCAGATTGTTTACTCCTTGAGTTTAGTTTGTTTGAATAAACATGGATTAAATATGTTTTAAGTGCAAAATATGGTACTAGCTGCTGGCTGGGATAGAAACCTTGCCTTCTGAATACATGTTGTATCTGACATGTTCTTGCTACATAATAATAAATTCTAGGGATTAAAAATATAGATTTCTTTATTTCTTCATTGACAGTGAATACTTGTGCAGTAAATATGTCAGATTTGAAAGTACTAATGTTGTAGAGATTAAATTTAACTATTGTTTTAAAACTAAAGGGAGTTTTTCATTAATTAACCATCTATTAACCATTTACTTAAAAATTAAAGAAATCAACCCAGAAACAGCAAGTGGTGATGACTTGTGGTCCCACAGATAGCTAGCAACTTGAGCAGTATGTTGTTTTCCTACCATTCTCTTCTTAGCTGTCCTCTCTATAGCTGTTACTCTAGCACTAGGCCACTTTCAGAAATCCATCTGGAGAAAATGACCCTCCAGCCAGGGCCTATCCTCATTTACTCATACCTCTCCCCAGCCCCAGTAAGAGTTCTTTAGTCAGGAAATAAAATTGTATTCCATTTGGAGAAAAATCTCCAAGTAATATTTCATGTTAAAAATAGTACCTACTTTATATTAGCTAATTTTTTCCCTTTCTTCCAAAATTCCTACAATAAATTTAATCATTTCCACTGTGATTTCATTATGATTTAGTCTACAAGTTCAACTGAGTGGACATTTTCAACTATTTTTTTTGGGGGGGAGGGAAGGGGTTATAGGGTAGTTTTATCATTGTTTATGGCATTAATTATCTATAGAAATATAGATATGTATTTAAGGTGAAGGCACGATTTAAGACAGAATTATTAGGTGTGTTGCTACTTACATGCTTCAATATTATCAGACTTTAAACTTTCAAACACTAGCCACTAATATTTTGGCTTAAATTTATGTCAGTGATGAAGAAAGTGTTGGATTGGGGAAGAACAAATAAAGAGGATTAAGGAACACTCATGTTGCTTCTTTTTTGTATACCAAGTAACATTTACTTCTTGTGGAGACTTGGGATGATTCATTCATTCATTCATTCATTCATTCAACAAGTATTTATTGACAGTCTTAAGAATACAAGGCTTAGGAGAATACACAGATGACTAAAAACACGGATCTGGCATATGAAAGAAAAACATGGAGTCTGATATAAGAGGCACTTCCAGTGTGAAAAGCAGAAAATAAGATATTCCATGAAAAAGGAGAGGAAAAGAGTTATGAGAGTTAAGAGAAAGGAAATGATCTTTTCCATTTATGCTGATGAAGTATAGGTTTGAAGAGGAGGTGTCATTTAAAATGGGCCCTGAGGGTAAATGGTTTGGATCTGATTGGGGAAAAGACATCTAAGCAGAGGAATCAAAGTGAGTAAAGACATGAATGACAGACAGATCAATTAATTTAGTTTGGCTTCAGAACAGGCTGTTTAATGGGAAATCATTAATGAAAGGCTGAATCATTTTGACTATTCTATAGGCCAGTATGGGTAAACTGTGGTCTGACCCACTGCCTGATTTTGTAAATAGTTTTTTGAGACATAGCTGTGCCCATTTGTTTAGTATTGCTTATAGCTGCTGTTCCACCACAGCAGAGTTGAGTCATTGTGACAGAGACCAAATGGCTCTCAAAGCCTATTTTTTTGTAAAAAGCTAGATAGTAAATATTTGCTGACTCCAGCTTTAGACTATAATGGAGAACCATGATCTAGTTTGGGGACTGGTACAGACTGCTTTTCAGGAGAGCATGTCTGTCTTTATTAGAAATGGAGAGGGCATGAGTAATCTGTAGGCTTGTAGGATTTTTGAATTAATCTAATCCACTGTCTTCTAGTGGGTGTGGAGAGGAATGCTAAATAGATTAAGTTTATGGAATCAGTAGGATTTGGTGAAAAGTTTGATGAGAGAAGGCCATGGAAAGGGAGGAGGCAAGGTTGAATGAAAGATTCTCAGTTTGGGTAATTGTGTGGTTTGTGGTGCCATGGAAACAGGGAAGACAGAAGCACAAATGGTTACAGAAGTTTTAGTGATCTATTGGAGATAGAATGTTGACAAATATGGTAGAGGACTCAATATGACCACGTAAGGTGGAACCTTATGGTTATGGCAGGACCCAGAATATTTATTGCAATAAATGATGGAGTTTTGTTTTTTCATATTTAAATGAACTAAATTCCAATGAGAATTATTTTTATGACCTTTGTGCATTAATTAAAAAAAGTGACTATTTGAGTTTTTATGGCCAAAGTAATTTTAAGTAAAAAAAAACTTTCTTGCACTTTGAAAAGTTAAAAGTTGATTCAAAGAAATTTTCTAAAGTACCTAAACACAGAAATAACAATGCCACCGAATAAAATGGGAATGTTTCAGCAACTGTAAATTTTTTTAAAAATCACATTCTCATTTGAATTACGTGAAGATAATTTTTGCCTTCCTAGTTTGCTTTAAAAAAAATTGCTTTATGATGTAAAGGTAATGCATGGTTATAAAATACTAAATTATAAAAGTAAAAGTTGCGCAACTTTTTAAAGCTATTGACTTCTACTAATAGTTTGAGATGCCCCATATAAATATTATATCCGTCACTAGGGCTACAAAGACAGAAAATATTCATTTTCCAATTGTGCCTTTGTAACTTTGAACACGTGATGCTACCTGCAAAATTTCTGAATCATTTTGGCCCAAGTTTCCAATAATATGATTCTCTGACATAGTAAACTCTTTTCTGTCTACAAATAATGCATTGGGGTTCCTCTACAGCTTGTCTGGCAGTCTCAGTCTCAGAAGGATTGGTTTATTTGCTTCTTACAGCTCAATTACCCATAAAACTGGTTTTATTTCTTAATCTTCAATATTAAAAAGTTATATCAACAACTAGTAGTCTTGAGGAAAATACTCTTATTAGAAAAGAGGTTTATTTTAGGAGGCAGAATTTGCAAATGATCATACTGAGGAAATCAGTCATTTATTTATAAGAAGAACAAACTCGATATTTGTGTAAATATTTTGTAAAGTCAGATTGATTCAGGTTTTTTTATATAGATAGGCAGAGAAAAATTGGTTCGAGGATTTAGAATAAATTTATTCTGCTTTAAAATTTATCTTAAAATGTGTATCTGGCTAAAAATAAAATTATTTTAAACTACAGATTGGTATAAACTTAAAGGGTACTTTTCCTCCTGCCTCTCCCCTTACTTCAGTCTGTTTTTTCTAGTAACAATAACATTAATTTTTATTAACTTTATTGTTTTAATGTGCCATGTATTGTTCTTAATTTTAATTTTTTTTACAATAACTTGATGAGATATAGGTGCTGCTTTCCCATTTTATACATAAAGAAAATGAAGTATAAAGAGTTTAAATAACTTGTCTAAGTCTGTTATTAAAATACAGGTGTGGAATATACATGGGGTCTCAGCACTTCTGCCACAAGTATAAACTTAAACTATTATTGCTAAAGTAATTTTAAGCAATTTCATTGGGTTTCTGCTTTTTTAGAGATGAGCAATAGTGTATTTTATTTTCATAAAAAAATTCACATTTGGAAAGTTATTAAATGTTGCTCTCAAGTAGCATATTAACTATCCTTGTTCTCAGGTAGCATACACAAGCTACCAGAGAGCAAGTCTGGCTGGGAAAGGCATGTGGAGCAGCCTCCTTACTCCTCTACTCAGATGCATAGCAGTGCATCTGAACTATTGACTTGAGGGAGACGTGGTGTTGAATTCTAGAGCATTAGTTTGCTCTTACTGTTTGTTACTTGGGGTGTTAAATTATTATCTCTGGAAACCTTTGGCCTTTGAAGTACTCTTATGTTAAAAAAAAAAAAGGAAATAAAAAAGATTCAAAGGGTCTCTGGTTGTAGCAAGAATAGAGAACTTATTGCAGAGTGCAAATATATTAGGTATATTTCATATTTTAAGTTATTGTGATTCTTTAAATAGATTATGAGAATAAAGTTTCCAGAAAAATCAGTGAAACTGTAGACACTAAATCATAGTGTCAATTTTTATATAATTTTTTTCAAATTATTTGAGCTTTAAAAAGATGTACTTATCTATATACTTTATTTTAGGCTTTCAGGCTAAATAGTGATTAAAATATAAATTTAAAATATATTGATAATACTAAGTAGTTGGACACGTTTTTTTCAAGGTAATAAAATCTTCATAAACTGTAATGGATTGGTACAAATTAAAGTGAAACATTAGGCAGTTACAATGGCCACTTCTGTCAATGATTGTGTCTATATTATTATTAGATAATAAGTCAGTAACTTTTAAACATTTCAACACTGTTTTAGAATTTTGATTTTGGGGAATCAGTAATTACTGAAAAAATGTTAAGACTAGTACTAAAAAAAAAACCTCTATTATTTGGACCACATTTGCCAATATAATGTAAACACTAATAATTTAGTATGATCCATATAATTTAAAATTGCTTGGTGTAGTTTGTAAATAATTGGTATTCATCTTGTGTTATATTGTAAATTCTGACTTTTACTAGAGTAGAGGCTGTTTCTTGGTTTCTGTGTATTAATTCTGAGAAGAATATTTTAAAACTTTTTTTCCCCCTCACTAAACAGCTTTGATGTCATATTTGCTGGTGGTCCAGAAGAAGTCCTAAAAAAGTTCCAAAAGTCAAACCATAAAGTGGTCTTTGCAGCAGATGGAATTCTGTGGCCAGATAAAAGACTAGCAGACAAGTATCCCATTGTGCACATTGGGAAACGCTACTTGAATTCGGGAGGTGGGTAAGATACTAGCAGAAAAGTGTAATGTAGATCACAGTAAATAATAAATATTGATGAAACAACCTTTTTTTTTTTGGTATATGTAACTATCAACATGAAGTTTTAAATAACCATTATCTTTTTTACTATGTAAAAATTATATCAGTTTAAAATTCACAGTGCATTTTATAGTTAAGAATGCATTTTCCCATATATGAGATGACATATCATAATGTTAGCAACAGTATGTTATTATTTCCCAATTATAAGTGAGAAAACTAATGTTCCCCAAGTTTAAATGACTTTTCCTAAATACATTCTGTTGTTAAAGGAAAAACAACATGGATCTGGATCTTCCGATAATAGTGTCATTGAGAATTTTCTGGCTTAAGGCAATGCATTTAGTTAATTCTCTTAGAAAAAACTGCAAGTTACAATCATGTAGCTTTAAAAAATAGGCATTTCTTAATTTTATATGTATTTTAAATATATTGGAGTAAATGAGTGATTTGTCTTGAAATCAGTATTCAAAAAGATTCAACTTTGAGTATATGCGTATACTTAAAATGCTGCATTAGCTGTGCTTCCCTGGATTAAAGGAACACGTTTTCAAATTCCCCCCCCTCAAAAAAATAAAATAAAATTCGACTTTGGGTATTATAACTCCAAAATGTTTTTCTTAGACCAAGATTAATGTAAACATAAGGCCAAAAGATACCAAATAGGGTTGGGAACACGATAGAGAAACAAGTTGGCTCTTTGCGAACTTGGAAATTGTAAACCATACCGGGAGAATAGCTATTTGGGGATCATTTACATGTGTATATATATAACTGACATAATTTAGGCTGGTTCAAATAAATGCTGTTTGAGGTAATAGCATGTCTGAATTCTAGCCTTTGCCCAGCCACCTATGACAGTGAAACCTTTAGCAAGTAATTTTCTTTCTCTGAGATTGCTTCAATTCAAGCTCTATTCACCTGTACTTTTTTTTAGTAACACATTTTTATTGTTGTACCTTGGAACTTTGTCAGCCTGTATAAATATTACACTTCTAAAACCTTAAATTCCAGTTTTGTACTGCCTTTTCAGCTCATTTTTCCCCCTCATCATCTCAGTACAACTACATTTTAGGGTTTGGGGTATCTCTTGACCATTTTATTTTTTCCTAATCCATCTACCATTTTTGGATTTTAATTTTGTACTCAAGTCAGAACCTAGAGTTTATCACATTGATCACTCTGTCCTCATTATGTTAGCAGTCTTTCCCTCTTTGATTTCCAGTTCATGCACTGACAAAGCCTCTGCCTGAGAAGATTTCCCACTCTTGACTTCTCTCTCTGAATGCTTGAATTATAGATTGGTGCTGCTTCTATTTCCAAACTTCCAAACTGTCAGGCCCGCAGTATGGTTATTTTTTAACTTATCCTAAATCTTAGATAGTTTAAAAACCATATCATATATATGTATTAATCTGCTTAGTGATTAATCTAATCAGATATTTAATTACAGATAGATGCACAGTACTGTGCAAACAGCAAAAAAAAAAACTACTAAGTGAATACCTTTGTGAGCAAGTTTAATTAAGGAAAATATGTTTTTAAATGGTAAAGAGATCATACAGGGACATTAAAACATAATCCTTATGCTTTCTGTGGTCAAAATAAAGAGATAGTAGAAAATATAAATACATTTAGTGAAAGTTTATGTCATCTCATGAATGACATATTGAGAGTTGTTTAAGGGACAAGAGCTTTGTTTCTGGGTATATCATTTAAAAAAATGAAAGTAGACCTATTTCCTTAGGAAATTTTCAGAATATTAAAAATTTTGTTACTTTGAAATATTATGGTAGTTTAATAGAAAAATATCAATCATAAAATATATATCACATTCTATGAAAATAGATGTACAGTTAACCCTTGAACAACACAGGGTTAAGGACATCAACCCCTGTGTGTCAGAATTTCATGTATAAATTTTGGCTCTCCTCCAAAACTTCAGTAGTTCCTTGGTATCCCAGGGAGAATGGTTCCAGGACCCCTTGCAGGTAGCAAAAATGTGTGGATGCTCAAGTCCCTTATATAAAATGGCATAAAAAATATATACAATTGGCCCTTTGCATCCACGGATTCCCAACCTTCGATCGAAAATACTGTTTTTAATCTGCAATTGGTTGAATCTATGGATAGGAAACCCAGGAATATAGAAGGCTGACTGTATATATTTTGAAAAAAATTCACATCTGAGTGGAGCCAAGTGGTTCAAACCTATGTTGTTCAAGGGTCAATTGTGATTCCTTGTCATTTTCCTAATATGTTTGTGATTTATAAAAAAAATGAAAATATAAATTTATAAATTTTGTAAAACAAATATAAACATTGAAAATGTCATGGTCTGCTTGCATGTATTTTTTATCACAGAAGATTGGTCGTAGGATTAAAAATGTCATTATTTTTCAGTGTCTTTAGTTTGACAAAAATAACAACTACGAACCACCAGTGATCGATTTAGCCATGTTTTTATTTTGTCTTGTTTTCTGTAGTTAACAGTAATATTTTTGGACCTATTTATTTTAATTCTTTTATTCTTATGGAGAAATTTTAATTTTGAGGATAAAAAATTTGGCTTCCTTTTGATTCACATGAGGAAAACTGGTTCCTTTTAAAAACTATTGCATTTCAATGAAACATAGCAGCTTGGCTGCATTTCTGACACTCAGAGGAAGACTCAAGTGAAAAATGTCTCTGTTGTCTGTGTCTTTTACAGACAACTGTTACTGGCAAATTTAATGCTTATGCTCTAAGCCAAGGGAACAATCCAATTTTAGACTTCCTTTCTCCAGACTGTGACACACTAAACCTAGCCAGAGAATAGTTTAGCAGGTACCATAATAACTAGCTCAAGTAAAGGAAAAAGTTCCTCAAATGTCCTAGATATAAAATTTCTTTGGGATGTTTGCAGTCAGTGACAAATCCAACATTCCTTTGACTGTGTTAGCATCTCTGGCACTGACATTAAAACCACTGGAGTGGAGATTTTCTTTTTTCAGAAATAGTGAATCCTCTATAAAGGATCCAAGAAGAGCATTTTAGAAGGTCAGGAAGAAAATTCTGTCTTATTCTATTCTTTTCCTCGTAACTCTTTTCCCCTTAGAGCCTTGGAAAACATTAGTTCCTGCTCTTGTGTTTTGTTTTTTGTTTTTTGCTTTTTTTTTTTTTTCTTGAGAGGAATGTGTTTATTCAACGAATCTTTGATTTGTGATTGGTAGTAAAATTTACTCTATTATAATTTATATATAAAACAAAGGACTCCCAATAACTCATTTCTCTCATGGCGAGTTGTGAAGTTTCAGCCTAAGGTATTTCCTGATGGCTTTATAAGTGTGCAACAGATCAATGAAATTAACTCAAATGTGAGCTTTGGTCTTGGAATACTGAATTCTCTATTCTGTCTCTGTTGTATTGCAGGATTTATTGGTTATGCTCCATATATCAACCGTATAGTTCAACAGTGGAATCTACAGGATAATGATGATGATCAGCTATTTTATACTAAAATTTACATTGATCCACTGAAGAGGGTATGTAATTGCTCACATTTTCAATGTAACCTCTTTGTCCAAAGTGGCTACTGGAGTTCCACCCATTGCATCATATTCTGGACAGGCAGAATAGTAAATAAGGGGTCATCTCAGTTTTTGTAAACTCTTTTTCACAAAATACTTTCTTATACTTTCCTTTGACTGGAAAATATTTATGTGACTAAATATAATAGCAAAATAAATTTTGTCCTTTATTTCAAGCATATGTGTTCTGCTAGAAATCTGAGTTCTATAATTAAGGGGAAAAGGTTGGGAACAATAGCAGTCCGCCATATGCCTTAGAGAGGACATTCTTAAGATTGATTAAATGACACCTTGGAAAAACGTAAAACCAAAGTTTTTTAATATGAGATTATTTTTACTGTATCTACCTAATATATCAGATTTACAAAATTACTTTATATAACCGATGCAGTTCTAAAATGTACAGAATTGTATATTTGTGAGTGCCGTCATTAGGAAACAGTTTTTTAAGGTACATTTTATAGTGATTTTGCAACTATAGCTGTTTCTGTTTCTTAGATAAGTACTTCAGTCATCTAAATATTTTCATTAGACACTTAATACTTAAGAAACTTCATTCTTAAATTTTTTTTTTTATCTCTGTTTTTTACTTTCCCTCTGTGTGCCTGACATGGCAAGCCTGAGGACTTGGTCTCGCAACTGGAGGAGAAGATTACTCTTGGCATGAATACCAGCTCATACAGCATGATGCTTATCTTTTCTTAGTGTAATTTAACTGTAAAAGTGCTTTGAGCCTTATTTAGTTGTCTTTACTTTAGGATGCTTCCTCTGAAATTTCACTGCTCGTTTTGTAATATTTTTAGTTGTATAAATTGTATTTAAGTTTCTTTCTAAGCGTAAGATTTTATCTGGGGTCAGCATATATCTTAGTCCGCTTGGATTGCTATAACAAAATACCATAGACTGGGTGTCTTAAACAACAGAAATTTATTTTTGGAGTTTAGAAGTCTGAGATCAGGTTGCCATCATGGTCAGTTTTTGGTGAGACCTCTTTCTGGCTTAGAGACAGCTGCTTTTTTTCTGTGTCATCACATCATGGAGAGAGAGAGAGCCAGTGGGAGCGAGTGAGCAGGAGTGGGAGCAGGAGCCAGAGAGCACCTGAGCACTAGAGAGTGAGAGCGCACCAATGGTCTCAACTAAAAATACCATCACATTGGAGATTAGGGCTTCAACACATGAATCTTGAGGGGACATGAACATTCAACCCAAAACAGCATGCAGACAATTTTAGGAATAATATTATGACCGAACAATGTAGCTAAAAAACTGCTACATTGAGAATCATAAGGTTTGTAAAGCAGATTAACCTGAGTAAAAGGGGTCCATCTGCCTGAGCACGTGTAAGTCAATCAGATACGTACAGGTTTTGCAGCAAAGAAAGTAAGGGTTTATTGTAAAGTTGCAAGTCCCAAAGATACAGGTGAGCTATTGCTCAAAGCCCCGGCTCCCTGGGTATCTTGGGAGTACAGATTATATAGGGAAAAATCAGTTGTCATGGAAACTAAGGGAGTTAGGTTCTTAGATAGTACTGATTGGATGATTAGAGGGGGATAAGGTAATTGATCATTGTGTCTGGTTCTGGCATCAGCCATGGTGCTATCCTGTGTGGTCCTGTGGCTAGTGGAGTTGTTCTGCCTTGATGAGCCTGGGGCTGAAACATATCTAAAGCCAAGATGTTATCTTTATTCTTAAGTCCAACCAAAGCCTGTTGTCCTCATGATGATATATCTGAGGTTTGGTTAATTTGATGTCCTAAAGCTTACTGATTAAAGGAGCAGGCATACAGAGGATGAAGGTAGAAAGAGACAAGTGGGTCACAGTGACATTATTTGGGCAAAACCAGCTTAACTCAGAAAAAAAAAAGCTATATTAAAGAAATGAAGTTGTGTGCAGTTACAATCTTTATGATTAGGTTGATTAATTACCTAGTATAGCAAGCAGTCAGGCAGTTTATGCTAGAATAATAACCTCAGCTTCAATAGCTTAACACGATAGAGGTTTGTTTCTCCTGCTACATGTATATTTTAGGTCATCGGGGGGTTTCTGCTAGTTGTAGTCACTTGGGGACCTTGGCTGATGGAGCAGCCATCTCAAACCTTGCTGGTTCACATGCCACAGAGATAGCACACTGAGATAGCACACTGAGAGTCTCCAACTGGTAATAACATCTCCATAGTGGAAGTCATTTGTTTTACTTCTGCTAACAATTCACTAGTTAGAATTAGAAGGTGGAGAAGTGGAAATATATGGAGAACAGCATGAATGCTTTCCCAAACCCTTTATCCTCCAATTTAATCAACTATGAAATTAGTCTTTCTGTCTTTCTGAAGAATATTACTGGAATAATTTATATATAGGATCTTTAAATTCTCCAAAAGAACAAACTACGTTAACATGATATTGTTGTTTGCTGTTTTTGTTGTCATTTCAGTATTCTCTCTATTCTCATTTTAGGAAGCTATTAATATCACATTGGATCACAAATGCAAAATTTTCCAGGCCTTAAATGGAGCTGTAGGTATGCTTTCTAAATACTGGATTGCTCATGTGTACAAATGGACACCTATTTTTTCAGCTGTCCTTTTCTGTATCCATTTTGGACCTATGATTAAGATTTACTGTGTAGATATTGGAACTTTTAAAAAATATCAGACTTGAGCTTAGCTTGATATAGTTAAATACATTCAGTTAAAAGCATTTCCTAAGATCAATGCAAAAAAAATAAGCTTCTGGCCTTTGTTACCTTGGAATTTAGTATCTCACCATCTGGGGGCTCTAGCATATTTTTATTTAATTATACCTTATTATTACACATTTTTTATTATAGGTTCTCTGTATTATGAATTACTCAGGAATGTTAGAGTATTATAGTATTTTAACCTACCTAACTGAAAGGTAACTGGTAACTAGGCATGCACACTGTAGAATGTGTGTTTGTGTGTGTCTGTGCATGTGCTTAAATGCATGTGTGCCTGTGTGTGTTTTCCTAAATAGATATCTTGATAAAATACATTAATGCATTAAAATTAACCAACACACTAAAATCAAAATACATTAATTTGTTAATGCGTTATACTTTAAAACGTAAAAATACATTGCACTTTAGTACAATTCTTCAAGGCAGTTCATACACTAATGAGATTCTCAGAATTGAAAGTATTTAATTTGGAGTGCTAAGGAAATGTGAGGGAAGAAACCTGAAAACAAAACAAACAAAAACAGTTTCTGTTCTCATCTGTCTTTGGTATTCCTGGAATTTGCATTAGGTCTGATTTACAAGAACAATATCCTATTAATGGTGGCCAGTTGTGGAAACCTAGCTTATTATGCCTGGCAGTGTTCAATATGCCATACACATATTATTATCTTCATAATAACCCAAAAGGCAGGCAAGGATCCCATTTTAAAAATGAATAAATTGAGATAATAATTTAACTTGTCTAGGATCACTTCACTATCAAGAGGCAGAGGCAGGATTGCAAATATGCTTTCCTTCTGCCAGACTCCTCAGTTTCTTAGCATCTCAGTTTGCTGGTACTAGGTTGGAGTAAATGAGGTGCCCAGAACCTGTATCTGTGTCATCGTTGTCCTTCATTTATATATCTGCTGACTTGGAGGAGGCAAAGTTTATAAAAATATATGTAGCACATGAATTAGCATGTGAGAGAAATTTTATAACAGCAAGATAGATTGATGTATCCGTGTGTGTGTGTGTGTGTATATATATATTTATATATATGAATACACTCACATTTTAAATTACTAAAACCTGTTTTTCCTTTTAATTAAGATGAAGTTGTTTTGAAATTTGAAAATGGCAAAGCCAGAGCTAAGAATGTATTTTATGAAACGTTACCAGTGGCAATTAATGGAAATGGACCCACCAAGGTGAGTCATGGTGACTTTTCCCTGTTTTCTTATCTCTTGGACATAGACTAGGGAGCAATATATAAAATATCTTCTTTTAATATCTTTAAGCAGTTTTATTTTGGTGCCAATAATTTACTGGCTTTATCTCTTACACAGTATATTTGGTTTCATTCAGATTAATCAAACTGATGATTTTTCCTCAGCAGTGTGTTAACTTTTTATTCCATTTGTAACATATTTCACTTTAATGTTTAATACTAACAGCTTATTTGAGTGTATTTCCTTCATATAGGGCAGTGGTCCCCAACCCCTTAGCCATGGGCTCGTATCAGTCTGTGGCCTGTTAGGAACCTGGCTGTACAGCAGGAGGTGAGCAGCAGGAGAGCAAGTGAAGCTTCATCTGTATTTGCAGCCACTTCCCAGCTCTAGCATCACCACCTCAGCTCCACCTCATATCATAGGCATTAGATTCTCATAAGAGGACTGGTCTCTGGTACCAAAAAAAGTTGGGGACCACTGAAGTGTCTCTTCTGAGATGGAATTGTTAAGGTCATTAAGGGATCATTGTTTCATCTGAGTCACCATTTTCTAAATTAATAACTCTGCTAAGATTAAACCGTAACTATATGGACAGAAAGCTTTGTCTTGCACTTGTTTTCTACCTGGGTTATAGCTGACAAACACATAATTTGACTAATGAAATTTTGGATGCTTTTCAAATATATATATGTTTGAGCTTGCTGAAAATGTTATTGACTTCAGATTTATAGATAAGTTTGTAAAGTTTGTATTGCTGGTAGCTAATTAAAATGGAACACAAATTGCATATATATTATGTATATCCTTAAACATATATAAATATATACACATATATATGTATACACACACATATGCACACACATTCTTAAAATAATGTTCTGAGATCCTGAGTTGTCCAGTTTAGTCATAAGTACATAGAAAAGAGATGAATAGATTGGCATTATGGGAAGAGAAGATGAGGAGCTATGGTCTGTTGTTTTAGAGGAGTGAGTAGTCAGAATTCTAGTAAAACCTCTATGCATCGGAAGAAATTGAAGGGAAAGCCCACGTTGGCAGCTTCTCTAACACCAAAATGGAAGAAGTAGATTCTCCTTCTCCTCTAGTTAATCTTTCCACCTTGCTTTTCATCCAATTCCAGCCCTCCTACAAAGCCCTCTTTTCTTATACTCTCCTTTCTCTACCTTATATCAAATTTTCCAGTTCTGTTCTCTTTCCCATCAGCATTTTAAAGACCTTCAAGTCTTTCCCATCCTCTAAAGAAAACAAAACTTGGCCAACACAAAATAAAACTTCCTCCTTAATCCACATCGCCTTCCAGCCTGCCTGTTTTTTTTCCCTCTCACCTTCATAGACACAGTTCTTCAGAGATAACTCACTGCCACCCCTATTCTCCTTCCTACCATACTAGGAGTGCTCCTGTCAAGGTCTGTTGTGACATCTCTGTTGAATAATAAACACTTGTCAGCCCTCATTTTTATTTTTGACAATGTTGATCCTATTTGTTCCTACTCAAAATAGTCTTCTCTTTTGTTTCCTTGATGCTCTGCTGGTTTGTCTATTAATTTTCTGGCCTTTCATCATCAATTTCTCTTTTTTTTTTTAATATATATTTACAAATTTTAACACTGTGTGGGGGAGGGAAATCAGAGGTCGATTGGGTGATCCTCTTCTTATATTGTTTTAGTTAATATGTTCCACAGGTATCTGAGACTACTTCCTTTTCTCTTCTACACAAATTCTTGGTTAATTTGTTTCATTCCTGCACCAGCAAATCCTCTCTTAATGCTGATGATTTTCAATTCCTTGCTTTAAATCCTGAATCTTTTCTTGAGCTCCAGGTCTGAATACCCAATTGGTAGATTTACTTGTGTGTCTTATAAGACTCAGAGCTCAAGACCTTCCAGCTCTGCCTCTTTTTCCACCCAATCGGTTAACCAGAACCTGGGTCTTATTTTGGCTCTAGTTGCTTCCCACTTTCAATCCAAGAGCTATTCTAACTATGGTGTATGGTGGTTTATCTAATTTTCTCAGTGCCAATAGCAACTTTTTTAATTCAGGTCACCTGCAACTATCCACCAGTAGCAATTGCCCACCAATAGACTGGAACTAGAGTATTATGCTGAAGCAGAAACCGAGCCACATTACTCACCTGTGTAATGCCCTTTTACGGATTTAGGTATAAAGTTCCAGATTTTCAACTTGATTTATAAGGCTCTTTTAAAATTTTACTCCTGCTTTAGTGGTCACCTGTCTACCATTCCATCTACTCCCCAATTCCTGACACTACAAACATCCACACACACATTTTTCATAATCATTCTTTTCTTCCACTGCTGCCATACTGAATTACTTTGAATGTTTCATATTTCTTCTCAAGTCTTCTGTACATGCATTTCACTCATTCTGGAATCCTCTGCCCCTAATTTCCACTTGCTATACCCATCTACTCTGTCTTGTTCATCTTTTAGGTATCAGTGTAGGCCTTTACTTCTCTGTATGCTTATAATGTCTGGACCTTCATCCACAGTACATATCACATACTGGAAAGGGGTGGGATTTACCTATACTTTGGTTTCTCTTAGACACTGGGCCTTTAGCCTGGGAATTAGAGCAATCATATCTATCCCCTTCCTTTTTCATTTCCGCAGGGTCCAGCTTATGTGTAGCCTATATTAGCCTTTCAATAAATGGAATTCAAATGTCAGAGTCTAAACAATATATTCTAGCATTATTCTCGAGAGTACTGAGACAGTTCCCTGCGCCCTGCCCTGCCCCCTCCCCCCCCCCCCGGCAAAACTAAAAAGTCATAAAATTGCTGTGGGTCACTATAACTGTCCGTAGGCAAGTTTGATAAATGGGTACATTTTGTCTTTGAAGCCCTTTACATTGTGTGTGTGTGTGTGTATGTGTGTGTGTGTGTGTGTAAGTGTTCACAGTTTCTCTTTTAGCTCTCTGTCATACCTTGGTGCCCGTTAGGCAGTACTTGTGTAAACTGACATCTGCTAAAACAAGTATGCTATTCCTTTTTGGTAATGTAATATTTTAATAAAATTTAAATGACTTTAAAGAGGGAACTTGGTCCTGAGAATTTAGCTATCGTGGGTAAGACTTGATGCTCAGTGATTTTAGTGTGATTATCAATTCATTTCAATTCCCAGGATAATCTGACTAGAGTTTTACAGAGTGACTAAAGGACTTCTCACAAGAAGAGGAGCACTAATCCTTGATCATTTAGAAAGACCTGTGTATACTAAGAAATTTTAAGTCTTCTAGGAAATATTCGCACGTTGGGCTAACACTGTTTCTTTCATTTTAAGCAATATGACGATCCTATTATATTTTCTCTGACAAACTTATCTAGTCTATCTTCCTATGATTTTATTTGGCAACAAAAAAATGAAGTAAGTTTTTTTATTATAAAGTTATATTTGGTATAATATAAAAATCGAGAAAAGATTATATTAATAAACATTACACTAATGCTAATACTGTATTTAATAATATTATTTTAAATAGAGTACATGAATATATTACATTTTCCCTTGTGTGCAGGCTAACAGAGGAACAAAGCATATTGCTCTTTAAATCGAAACTTTATTTTAAACTATCATAAAGGCGAAAGAATTTGTATGTGAGTTTTTATGAGTTAATTTTACTTATTATTTTATTTAATAAAGGATGAATATAATGTCAGTGGTTTTTGTGCCATAACATTGAACTAAATATTTGAGCCATTTTTTCATTTAAAAATATAGTAGTGCCCCCTTATTTGTAGGATGTATGTTCCAAGACTCCTAGTGGTTGCCTGAAATTACAGATAGTACTGAACCCTATATACACTATGTTTTTTCCTATACATACATACCTTTTTACTTAAAAAAAAAAAAAAAAAGCATTTTGCAGCTTCTCTTTGGCATATCTAAATTGCCAGCATCACTACTCTTTCACTTTGGGGCTGTTATTAAGTAAAATAGGGTTACTTGAGCACAAGCACTGTGATACCATGACAGCTGATCTGGTAACTAAGAAGGCTACTAAATGACTAAGTGACCAAATGGGTGGGGAGCGTATATAGTGTGGATACTTGGACAAAGGGATGGGAGGGAGTGGGATAACTCGAGTTCATCATACTACTCAGAACAATGCACAATTTAAAACTCATGAGCAGTTTATTTCTGGAAATTTTCATTTATTATTTTTGGATCGAGATTGACCATGTACAGCTGAAACCTCAGAGAGTTCAACCATGGGAAAAGGGGGACTACTATATATGTTGTAAATGATAAATTGTTTATAGTGTATCTATAGACCAAACTATATAAAAATGAGTTTATTTCTTAATTACTTTCTCTAAATCTCATGCTATTACTAGGAAGAACAATTTTTTAAATCATTTTTAAAATCCCTTATAATCCCATTACCCTCCCATAAAGTTTTCATTCATAGTTACGTTCAGTTTTATGTCTTTTCAGTATTCATCTATGAGCATTCATATTTTTCATTTGTTTTCATAAATGTTTTATAAGCAATTTGTGTTTTTAATTAGCATTTTATTTGAAATATGTTTTTTTATTCTGTGTAATCTAATACAACTCAGTTTGTAGATAGAAACTGACTTATGGTTTAAAGCTTTACTTTTTATTTTTGAAGCTCATTTACTGTTAGTAACACACCATAAGATTTTTTTTTTTTTTTTTTGAGAAGTTTTGTAAGAACTTATTTGAGCCAAACTGAAGATGTGTGCTGGGGGGCAAGATCTCACATTCTCCTAAGATGTTTATTTTAATACTTAACATTTCTTTTAAATATCAGATAATATACATATTAAGGTAATCATTAGGAAAATGATAGTTCTTTTATACAAGCGGAAGTTTAACAGAACAAGATCAAATCACCTAATTTGCATATGGAAACAAGTCATTTCTGAAACTGATTTGATTTGTAATAAAAATAGGTACCTTAATTTTTTGCAGGAAAATCATAATGCTTGGGTTACTATGACCTTGAATAATTAAAATGATTTGGGAAAAAAGGAAGTGGTTGGAAAAGTTTCTTTGCCAGTGAAATGACATCATACTAAAACATTTTGATATTGTGAAAGAAGGATCAGGAAAGTACTGCCACTTAGTAGCTGAGGACTGCCCGGAACAGCCTAAATACATAAACAGTTTTCTGTACTTTTCAAACCTGCCAGCATAAATGTCTGCAATTTTTAATGAAGAAAACAGCTGTAAATGTAGGTCTAGGGTAGTGAATAATCTCTGCCTCTGTGATGAGAAACCCAAAAGAGGGAAGTTTCCGGTCAAAAGTAATGGTTTAAAAAATATTTTTATTATCTATGAAAATGAATTGAGGTAAAAAGTAGAAAGCAGAAAAGTTACAAAATAAAATTTTAATTTTGAGACTGAAAATGAATGCCTTTTATGCTCTAACCTTTTCAAAATATTGGTCATTTTCATATTCACATTGAGATTCTTCTAATAACTGATCAATAATTCATGAAATAAGTATTTATTTTTTATGAGATGAGAGAAGTACTAGTCTTTATATATAGATAAGAATTTTAGATATGGTCAACTTTTTTTTTCATATTTTTAAAAAATTCTTTTAGGATGTTTTAGACGAAACTATGTTTCCCACTAGCCTTGGGGGAGGTGGTGGGGAACTCTTGCAAATATTCTAAAGGATCCATTTTCACATGAATTGCTTTATTTTTTTCCTTCAAAACCATAATTTTGAATAGAACACAAATGATTAATATTTGCATTTCTAATTTAGCAACACTAACATTTTTTGTTTTTATTTTAGAGGCACATTAAAATGACCACATTGACTCTTGAAATGCCGTGATGAAGGCCATAAACATATTTCTGATCTTGTAATTTGTTTCCTTAATTATGTACTTCAGAGGAAATATGAATGGTTGTTGTCCACGTCTTCTGTGTGCTATACAGATTGAATGTAACTATATATGCAATATCTGTGTGACCCAAAGATTTTTCCCATTGTAATTAATACCATACTTGTTTCCATAGCATATTTCAGTTTCAGTACAATAGAAATATTTGGATGGAATCTCAAATGTTTTGGAGGAATTTGGTAAAATGATGCAGGACTAATTATCTTAATTATTTTATACCATAAGATCTTTTTTAGGATATTGGGAAGCTAGAAAAGTTAACTTGGTGCTTTTATACATTTTTGATCATCATATTTATGGATAGACATCTTTTTCCTTTGAGTTTATCTCACCTTTCCAGTGGAAACTTAACAATTACATAAGCATAATAAGGATTTTAGGTGCATCCTTTTAAAAGTAACATAGTCACAACCAAAGCTAGTTTGCTACAGCTTCACTGTTTTGAGGTGAAATAGTTTGTGAAAAGAAATAATAAAAAATACAACTAAAAAAGTTCATATCATGACAGGTATTAACAGTGTAGTAGAAACTGTAGTAATTTTTTAAAAGTAAATTGGCAGAATTTTCCCTATGGATATGTAAGATTTGTTCCAGAGCTAAGAACGTATCTTAGTATATTTATCTCTTTTCTCCATTGCTTTTCCCATACCCTCTTCCCCATCCAAAACACACACAAGGACACAGTTTTTACATGAGTACCAATAGATGCTTAAGGAAAGAGGAAGGCTAGTTACAAAAGAGATGCTCTGAGAGATCTGACAGGGGTGGGTAACGAAGCAATATTTTACTTTAATTTGTTGTTAATAGGATTTGTGGGGTGACTGTAATTAGGAGTTTGTTCTAGGTCTGTTTTAATCTGCAAGCTTTCTTTCCTGAAATTAAGTGTCTCTGAATCACTGTCCAGAAGCCTGGTTTATAGGTAGCATAGTTTAGTGCCTTTTAATAATAAAGTTTATACAATATTTGCTTCATATGGTGATGATTGTTGGTAAGAGGTCATGTTGCCACTGCCTCATTCACTGTAGGTATCTGTGCTGAGCCTTTAATTATATTTATCTTATTACTAGGTTACTATTCACATGACTCCTCTTATTTATGTTGTTTTGCTAATGTCTCATTAGCCCAATTAAAACGGTGTGATTAGTCGTTTGACATATTTCTCTAATTGCATCTCTCTTCTGGTATTATTCATTATATAATATAAAGAAATAAAATGACCTTTATGACTTTTAATGCACTTTTTTTGACATTTCTTGACAAAGTTTGACCTGCTTTATGATTCATAGTCTGGAGAGAATATTGTTCATTGTGTACCTCTAAGTGATAAAGATTAGTAGAATTTTTAAAGAAATGGCCCAGTTACATGTTTATGGAATGAAAGTACAATGGGATGAGAGGGTTACTTTTATTAATACTGTTTTCCTTCTTTTACCAGATTCTTCTGAATTATTTTGGAAACTATGTACCTAATTCATGGACACAGGATAATGGCTGCACTCTTTGTGAATTGGATACAATTGACTTATCTGCAGTAAATGTAAGTGGAATTGACTGTGTGTGAAATATGTTAATAAAAAGGACATTGTCGTGAAATACAATGATTTTTAAAAAGGCACATTATTGTGTAGTTTTGACAAGATGGTTGATAATGGATTTATAAAGCTAAAATATGATTCAGAAAATTGCTAAATTTCTGAACTATTTTTGAAATCAAAGCCAGCTAATAATTGACCCTAATAAAAGGGGCTTGGTTGTTAATACTTAATAGCTTTCTGTTATTGGCTGTTCTAACCTGGTAGAAACATTGAGGAAAAAATGATTTTAATGCTTCAGCATTTTTATTGACCAGTTTTATCTGTGCTTGATTTTTAAATTTGATTTAAAGCTAATGACATATTATTGTATTACTAACAACTTTTTAAAGTATTTTACATATAGTAACTCTTTTAAACTTCATAAAATCTCTTAAGTAGATTGTACTATCGACTGAGCTTTATGATGAGAATACTAATGTGTATATTATTTATACTTTGAGAGTAAACAAGCAATTGGAAATATTAATTATTTATAAAATATTTTTATGAGTCTATCTTCCGTCAACAACCAGATCAGTTTTAGGATATCCTATAGTAACAATTTTCTTATAAAAAGTGTTCTTGTAACCTGTAAGACTATTATGTGTGTTGACTTTAGGGATGGTTTTTGTCAGTAAGGCAGATTCCTTCCTTCATTCACCATAAGTTCATTGAGTATCTATAGGATGCCTGTTAAGTACAACTAATATAGACAAAAATAAAATTCTCAATAATATAGTTCTAGTAACTCCTGGACCTAAACAAATACAAAATACTCTCACTGTAAAACACTGTGTCTCCTGAATTAAATGGTTTCTATTCTAATCACTGTCAGAAAGGAAGATAAAGAGTTACTCATACACATTTAGGACCTTTTTAAATAGAGCCCTATTTTACTTGAAAATAAGATTTTTTAGCCAGTCTTTCAAGTAACAAACTGAATATTTCCTATCTGGAAAGAATGCCAGAATATTTTTGAATGAAGCCGCATCATGATGTTTAAAAATTCATCCTGATCTTTTTTGCAGGAAGTAGTGTTGTTCTCTGGAGGGAGAGTTAATACTTTTTATCTGTTTCATTTACATAAACTTTCTGGTGCCAATTTAGAACAATGTTTATAGTAAAATTTTTTATCTTATCTTTTTCTCATACAAGAGTAAATCTCTTGATTCTTAAGCCATTTTTTCTTTCAGGCTGTTAAAACATAGTAGAAAGGAAAACCATTCTGTTATGCAAAACAAATTTCTTACGTGTTTTATGTTTATTTACTATGCAATTGATATAAAAATAAAAATTATATAAGTAGTTAAGATCTCAGGCCTATCATATTTTTACATGTGGGACATAAGCAAGGTTCTTTATGTGTAAAATAATAGTGGTTATCTCAGAAGGTTAATAGTAGGGTTGCATAAAATTTTATATATGTTATACGTGTATATATATATATAACATTTAAAATGATATTTTATATGTATAAATTTTATACATATATGAAGTGCTAAACCTTCAATAAATGTTAACTATTATTGCTGTTATCATTAGTATGTAAAAATGAACTTAGATTGATAATGGACATATAGTATATTGAAGCCCAAATTTATGTGTTCTGGGTTGCTTCTCAAAATCCCATTTTTTCACATGTAAATTTGGTTATAATAACTTTTAAGGTTATTCTGAAATTTAAATGAAATACATTACCTTATTTAGTAAGGGAGAATTGTATTACATTTTTTATTTTTTCCCCTATTAGATTTAGAACTCCTAGAGGATAGCTATTCAGCTTCTCTAGTTGTTTGTGTCTTTTTATTCATTTAGTAATAAATGTTTGGGTGAATTAATTGATAAAGAGGTACAACTGTATATGAGGTATACTTCAAAGCAAGCAAATGTTATAGTTCAGATAACAAAGGGACATGTGAAGTATCATATGTGAAAAGATGGGGAGAGGTACCTAATTTAGCATTTAACATACATGGGTTTTAAAAAATATTTAATCCTTAAATTCAGGCTTTAAAAATTGATTTCAAAAAGGTATTATAAAGAAGTCTTTCTATAATTCTGGTAATAACACAATACGTGGTCATTTACTTATGTTTTTGACTTCCCCAACCATTTGTAATGATATTTTTTTCTTATGTTTGCCATAAAACAAAGGTCTATCCAAATGTAACAATAGGTATTTTTATTGAACAACCAACCCCTTTCCTATCTCGATTTCTGGACATATTGTTGACACTGGATTACCCTAAAGAAGCACTTAAAGTCTTTATTCATAACAAAGTAAGTATTTGAGAAATAAATATTTTGTATGAAAAGTATTTTTTATTTTCTTTGGAAATATTTTTTTTGTTTGTTATTTTTGTAAAAAAAACATCCATTGGGTTAAATTAAGTAGGGGATTTTCAGCATAGTTACTGACCTGCATTTTTAGGAACTAATGATTTTAGAGTCTAAAACGGGTATAATATTGGGATGAGCCGCATGAAACTGCCAGTTTCGTAGATCAAAAATGGTTGAGTATCAGCTATTTCCTATGGCTCAATTTAATATATAATTAAAAAATGTCAAAGGACCTTATATTCCTTTGCCTTTGGGTTAGTTTTAGTATTTATGGTAATGCCATAACATGAGAACTTGAAATAGCTTCCAGATAGAGTATTCTTTTGATTAATTACACAATGGCATGTTCCTCCCCAAGCAGTTTGATATTATCATTTCCTTCAGAAATATTCAGAGCTTCCCAAACACCTCCCACATGTAATCTAAACATAAAGATATTTTTTCCTCAGTATTTTTCCATTGACTTGTGTTTTTCCTGTTAAAACAGTTGGTATTTAAGATCATCTAGAAAAACTCAATAGCTATGAAGTATATTATATTCTCTTTTCTGTCTTAATACTTTTATTTACCACTATTATTTATTCCTAATGTACATCAGCTTATCATTTGCCTCTTCCAAAGAATATTTTAAATTTACAGAAAACTAGCTAAAATAAGTTTAATAGGTTGGATCATTGAGCATTTATTTGCTTTGTAATTATATAAAGTGTTTTGTTTTTATGTATTCTTTTATTGATGCCTTTCCTCCTTTTATAGGACCTAAAACTCTTTGATGGCTGGAGTTTTTCTTTTACTTAAAATTAACTCTCTGTAGCTTTTTTTTTTGTGATTAGTTTTAACAGGCTATAAAAAGCTTTCAAAAATAATGAGATTTGATACATTAAAATGCTCTAATGATGGAGACAGATAATCTTATCAAAGTTTTAGCACAGTCTAATCATACTAATTTGATGACTTTTATGTCCCATCAGTAAAATTTTGTTAAACACTTTTTTGTAAAAACAAAAAAAGTATATGACAAATTTCTTTTCTGACTTCACAGAATATAATAATATTTATTTTATAGAGTGATTATTTATAACTTAGTTTAATATCTATTAGGTTTAATAGACATTTTTCATGGATATTTTATAACACGTCTAAGATTCTTAGGCCATGAATTATTTATGTGCCACCTGATACATTTTATAGCACCCAGGATTTTAAATAGTTATGCAAGGACCTAAGAGTGAATGTTAAAAGAATTTTCAAGTATCTTCTCTTTAAAAAAATATTGATATGTATCTATTTTATATTTTCACATGACATTTAGGTGATACTTAAATATCACCTAATTTGATTATCATTTTGTCTGTAATTGAGTGACTATGGACCTCACAACTTTGAATCTGAACATATCCTTAGATATGAATATTTCAGTCATTTTAATATATTATTTTATCACTAATTTTTTATTTTTAAATATGTTACAGGAAGTTTATCATGAAAAGGACATCAAGGTGTTTTTTGATAAAGCTAAACAAGAAATCAGTACTATAAAAATAGTAGGACCAGAAGAAAATCTAAGTCAAGCTGAAGCCAGAAACATGGGAATGTATGTTTTAATAAATTTAAACTATTTTTACTAAAGAAACTTTAATAAAAACAACTTTTCTTAAAAATTAGTACCTAAACTTGGATGTCACCACTGTGTCCATGTGTGTTTATGCATGTGTGCAAACATCTTAGTCTCTTTCTGTGTTTGTATGTACTTATGTGTAAAGGGTCATAGAAGTTATTTGCATTTTTACTTTAATGGCTAAGAGTCTGCATATTTATTCAAACTATTAATTGAACTTCAGATCAATATTTAAAAAACAAATGAAAGTATGAATTATATAAGCAGTTATTTAAATGTTTGCAATTTAAAGGTTGTATGTGGTAAAAATGTGTATTTTAGACTGAGGGGGAAAATGGGTATTCCTACTTTTAAGTTAGCTACTGACTTGAAAATACTGTAACAAGAAGAAATATTTTTGGTCCTTTGTTTAGCCCCTTTAATACTCCAGACAGATTACTAATAAAATTCTGGTAGTAGCATAGCAGTCTTTTATTCAGTACATGTTAATTGAATATGCCAGGCAGTGAGTAAAGAGCTGCTGATGAAAAGGTAAGTAAGTCTTGGTGACTTCTCATTGGAAGATGTTCTTGTGCTGTGAAAGCTCAGAGCCCCATGTGATGGATACCCTGGTGCCAGGGTTAAAGGAATAGGAGGGAAAACAGACCACAGAAAAACCAAACAGATGTTTTCACTTATGTTTCCATAACTTACTCATTGGAGAATCCTTGGATCCTTATTAAACTTATTTTTGTTAAATTATTTGTATAGTTTTTATAAACTTTCCTGCCTGTTGTGTCATTTGTCAGTTGCTTAGAAATAAACATGGTATGGACATACACACTCACAGTGGTTGAGAGTAATAACTGGGAGCCCAGAGAGAACCCCAAATGTAGAAACCGCAATACTTGGAACCATTTCAGATATCACAAGTAGTTCATTCCTTTGTGTGCCTGATAATAGCACTACAGACATTACCAGGAAAAGATAACATCATAGTGAGTGTCCCTGATGAGATGCAGGGGAATAACTATCTTAGAAAGAATCCCATGCAAATCAAGTTCAAAAAGTATTACTATCTTGAGTCGTTCACTTGTATCTCCAAGATTCACTTAAAACAGAGTTGTTGGATATACAAGATTTTGCAGTGTGTGTGTGCACACAGAAACATTTTGATCTGTGAAAAAAAAGTTGTTGATAAATTCATTGGGGTAAATTATTTTTCGCTTTTAGAAAAGATTTAATGCTAATTATAAATTGCCATTCTGACTTAATGTTTGATGCCTTAAAATATTTAGTGGCTGAAAATATATTTCACCTGGCCTAAAACTTTTAGTGTTGATTTACCTGTGAACATCTGTGTTGCTAAATTGACCATTTTGAAATTTAAGAGAATAGTAATCCTTTTTGATATTTCTTACTATTTGGTTAGAAAACTATATTAGAGTAACCCTTTTTTATGTATAAGCTTATGTCAACATTTTTCAACAGAAAATATTTATTTTATCTAATTCTTATTTTATTTCTTTTCGATGTCAGGGATTTTTGCCGTCAGGATAAAAATTGTGATTACTACTTTAGTGTAGATGCAGATGTGATTCTGACAAACCCAAGGACTTTAAAAATTTTGATTGAACAAAACAGGTACTGTATAAAGTTTAATGTCAATTCATTTTTTTTCATGGTTGTCATTTTCTTTGTCTATGTGGACACACTAAAATGACTTATCAGTAGAAATAATAGGAGCAAATTTAGGGAATTAACATTATTTACTATATTTTTTAAACTTTCAATTCTAATTAATTAGTTTTGTTTCAAGTGAAGCAAATAGAAAACAATGTGATGAATATTAGAAGTATTTAGTATTAGTGATAATCAGAAATATGATGTTTGTCAATTTTATTAGGCCTATTTTTATAGTTAAAGCTAGTTGAAATTATGATATATCTGATACTAGTAAAATTTGGAATTGTTTGAATCACCATAGATGTTTTTAAAGTAGAATTTTATAAAAGTTTCAACCTAAAAAGTTACTGCAAACAGAGTTGTAGTTCTTAGAATTTGATAGAAGCTTCAAACGTACAAATTATTTCACAGCCAGATCTGTACTGAACTAATTATCACTGTACTTACTTTCATTTAACTGAATTGAAATGGGAAAAAGACACCATCTATACCAGCTTATAATGATATTAAATCTTCACTTATTAATACTACTGCTACTACTAATAGTAGTTATTATTAATACTTCTACTTATAGCCTACCTTTAATGAATGCTCAAGTGCCAGGTATTGTTTTAAGTGTGTTTTCATTTATTAACTCAGTTATTTCTCATGACAGAATGGTTAGCTGTGAAATGTTAGAATTACTTTATATTTTGCCGAATAAAATGTATGAAAAATCTATTATGCTCTGCTAACCCACCCTATGTATAATGTGATTTGTCAATTTGACAATTCATTTATTACTTCAAAATCTGAGACATCTCAGTATTTATCTATATACAGCCCCACTATACAACTATGAATAGGTACATATCCATCATTATTCTTGTAGTAAATTATTTAATGAATTTATACTATATATTTAACATATATCCCTCTTAGTATCAATCTAATGTTTCAAACCTTGTAAAATATAAAAATTCCCCTCAAGTAATTCAAATGCCATCTGGGGCCCTTGCCCCTTGAAGAGCCAATAAAACTTAGGTTATTTCTCCAATTCCATACATTTCTGTTACTTATCAAAAGATTAGATTAATATCATATGCTTCTGTATCCAAGCATGTAGTTTTCATAAAGAATTTACATATAACAAGACTATTGCAAGATTTAGTGGACTTGACTGAGGGTTTAGAGGGGCAGGAGGTGGCCCACAACTTAGGGAACATAAGCTCCTTTTTCTCTCTCCTTTTCCTGTCTCTGTTATTTTTTGCCTTGCTCCAAATTTTACTCCTTCAGTTATTCAGTGCAATTTATCGTCTCTCAGCTGCTGTTCTTGTATTTCCATACTTAAAAACAGTGAGGCACACACAAAAGAAAAATTTTGATCTTCAACATTTCTTTGCTCATTCCTCTTTGGCAGGCAACTGGGATTATAAATTACAAGATTTTTTTCTATTAAATATTTGATCTTTTCAGTTATTGACATTGAATTATCATTTCTTAAGTTAACATAATACGTAGATTCTCTGTTATATCTATTATATCTATATCTATATCTGTCTATCTATATCTACATATCTCTATTTTAAACAAAAGAATGGTGTTTCTGGTCAACATTTCATTTTAATAGGAACCAGGAAAAATAAACCAAAACCATTATTATTTTGCATGTTGCGTTTTTATAGACTGTTTTACTTTTCTATAAGTAAGAGAAAGGAAGGGCACACCTGATCTTCACAAGATTGGTGTGTTGTAGAATAGGTTTTCTGTGGAGAATAATTGGTTCATAGACTTCTTGGAGGAGTTTTTCAAGCTTTTCTTAAATTGTGAGGTATCGCCACCATGCACTTCATTTTAGAAGTAATTCTAGAGGAACTTCATACTTTGTTACCCTATTTGTGAAATGTTGACACATTATAAATAAGATTTTCTTAAGAAGAAATCTGGCATGTTTTGCATATGTAACATGCTCGTCTTAGAGGGGTTACTTTCCTGGTGGGTATGTAGGCATTATGGCAGTTCTCCTCTATTTTGTTTTCTAAAATAAAGGACTAGAAAAATGTTTGGTGTTGCCAGGGCTAGCACTATTTTAAAAGTAACCAATAAAGAAAAAAGAAAGAAAGGAAAGAAAGAAAGGAAAGGAAGGAAGGAAGGAAAGGAAGAGAAGGGAAAGGATGGGAGGGGAGAGGAGGGAAAAGGAAGAGAGAAAGGAAATGTACTTTAAAGTAATTTATGACAACTTTAGGAAAACTGACCTATTTATAAGTATTTCAGCCTATCATTCATTTTTTTTATTCAACAGATATTTATTGAATACTTTAATATACCATGAACTATGTCTTGCTAATAACAATGAAAATATTTGATTTCATATGGTATACTTTCTGAAATATTTAAATAATTAAGATAGTTTCACTTTTTGTGTATAAGGGACTTTTAAAAGTCATTTTTAAACTTTCAGTCGCATTTTCAATTTTTTGTTCCTCTTTAAGCAATGTTATTGAAAACCAGCAGTGTACTTAAGAAAAAGTGTTGGGAAAAAATTTTTCTATTTTATTTTGCTTTTAGTTTTTTGGACTAACTATATGTGTGTTAAATGAACTTTGTTGTTTTATGTGTCATGCTAAGCCCAAAACACATAATTCTGTGGTAATTTAAAAATAAATAATTACCTAGATTTTTTTTCCTCTCTTTAGAAAGATCATTGCCCCTCTCGTAACTCGTCATGGAAAGCTTTGGTCCAACTTCTGGGGAGCACTGAGTCCCGATGGATACTATGCTCGATCAGAAGATTATGTGGATATTGTTCAAGGAAATAGAATGTAAGTTACATAATTTTTCAACATAAAATATCATGATCTAAGATGCGGTCTTGTTAATATTACTTGAATTTTTTTACTATCTTCTTTTTTTCTTTATGTTTAATGAAAATTTGGAAACTTGAACACTTGAGATCCTGAAATACTAGTGCAAACTAGTATTTTATAGAAAAAAGTTTTTTGAGTTTTCAGTATTTAAAGTAGCAAACTCACTGTTGTGGGAAATACTAAGAGACAGTATATGGTTACTATAGGTAGCCCATCTTAGTTTGTTAGAAGAGTAATAACATTCTTTAGTTAAAAGTTTACAAAGGGAATTTAGCTAATATATTTAGTGGCCAGGATGAAAATTATTTTGATAGCTTTTAAAACTTATAAATGAGCAAACAAAAGTAACACTGAGAATCCAAACCTTCTAACATTTCCTATTTTAAGAGTTTCTTGTGTAAAATAGCAAATATTCTGCTTTAAAGATAAGTTTCTTCACTAATATCTGATACTAATTTCTAGAATTAGAAACAAATATACTTATTACAGAGTGTGTGTATGATTGATATTGATTTCAGGTACAACAGTTGATATTTTTTAAACTAAAAAATAATCACAGTTGAAATAATGTTTTTTACTAAGGTAATATTAGGGAAGAATGTCACTTTTATTTTTATGTAGACAATGGACCGGAGTGACTGAGATGTTAAGTGCTTTGCCTAATTTCTCAGATACATCAGTCCAATTAACAAGAGAAAAACATTCTTTTGTGACTAAAAACATATGCCCTTAAATTTAGAAAAAAAAATTACGTGCTTCTTGTTGAACAATTGAGCAGCAAAAAGATGTTTTGTTTGTGAAAATAGTAATAGGTGTGAAAATAGTAAGTCAATATGAATGATCTAAATGTGATAAAGACTTTTGTTGCAATTAAGAAGCATGATAGCTGAGAAAACACTATTAAGATAGTATTCTGTAGTTTCAAAGTGCTTATATTATCTCTGAGATGATTTGAGTAGTCTATATGCCTGATATTATCTGTGGACATAGCAGAATAAAAGTTCACAGAAGGAGAATAGAGAATTCATGATTCATTTAAGTTGTTGTAGGCACTGGTGTTTCTCTGTTCAATCTCTTGTCATTGTCTAAAGTGTAAGGAAAATAATAAGGTAGAGATTTTTTGTTCTAGTTAATACAAGAATACAGTTCATGTACAAAATCTGCTTGAAGGAATGGTATCTTCTGACATACAAGTGTGTGTGTCTTTACCTTCAAAAGTACAGCACTGCGCACTCTGCCAGTGATTAATTTCTGAATTCAGATGCTACACTGTATACTTTTTATGACCACTTCTTTTAGGCTCATCTAGTAAACCAAAATGATATATTTCTTTTAATATCTAACTACATTGCCTTGGTTAAGATCTTCCCTTTCCGTTCTCTAAAACCAACAGGCATATTTCTTCAGGTGAAGCCTTATACTGTTCTTAAGAAGTGAGTCATGTTTAGAGTGAGGAGACAGATCCATGGGAAAAAATGATGGACAAAATAATGTACCTCCTAACACTCATGCTCTTTTGGCCGTATTTTTTATATCTTCCATTTATTTATTTATTTATTTATTTATTTATTTATTTATTTATTTATTTATTTATTTTTATTTTTATTTTTATTTTTTTAGGCAAAGAAACCCTTGGTTGACCTCACAGATTGCAAAGACCTTGTCAGCTTACAATCCCTAATTTTTTATTTTTTATTTTTTATGCCTACAGCTCCTGGTCTTCCTGGATGGTTTCCCATCCAAGTACTAACCAGGCCTGACCCTGCTTAGCTTCCGAGATCAGAAAGGATCTTGCTTGTTCAGAGTGCCATGGCCGTAGGCCATATCTTCCTTTTAATACAGTAGTTTTTAGATGGCTTAATGAATATCGAGAGAATATATTTTAGGAGAATTTTAGGCTATATTCAGTGGTATGCTGCTAAATTCTACCAACAAGTTCTTGGGATTGGAGGTGCCCTGATTTGCAGTGTTTGCCAATTTTTGTGGTGTGAATACTCTGCCATGGGCTGATTTCACGCTCCTAATGTGAAGTCAATAAGCGTAGACTTGAGAAGTGAAGCTACAGGTCATCTCTGGGGAGCAAGTGTAAGCTGGGTCTAGCAAACCACCAGTTGTATGTGATTATTTTTGCTATCAAACTGCTTGATCTTAAATGGAAACACCTTCTGTACAACAATATATTAAAATGTAACTGTAACAACTGAGAGATAACAGCCGAAATACCAGATATCAACCTTAAAATAAAGTTTATCTAGGAAGATAGTGATTTATCTCATAAAATGTAATGGATACCAAATAGTCTCATCTATATATGTGTATCATATCTATGTGTGTATATATATATGTATACATATATACACACACATACATCTGTCAAATATCATTAAATATGTTTGCATTTACATGCAATTTGATTTAATAATTTATGTATTCAAAATTTTAAAACTACAAGGCACTTATTTTTAAAATATAAAAATAAAACTGTTTTGTATTTGTGTTAGTTTGGAATGTGTTTTCTTCACTTTCAGAGGGATATGGAATGTCCCATACATGGCTAATGTCTACTTAATTAAAGGAAAGACACTCCGATCAGAGATGAATGAAAGAAACTATTTCGTTCGAGATAAACTGGATCCTGATATGGCTCTTTGCCGAAATGCTAGAGAAATGGTAGGCTGTAAATTGATGGCTTGCTTGATGTTCTTATAAGATGGCTTGCTTTCCAGTTGATGTGTCATTGTCTTTTGATGCTCTTTTTCTTTCTAATTGTAAAGACTTGCCATTTTTTTTGATTCTCTGTTGAAAAATTGGAAACAGTTATGAAGAATTTGTGAATAATTACCTATAGAAACATTTGAAAAGTGTTAGGTTGGTCCTTAGGCTTATTCATAAGCAACAATAAGATTTCAATAATAAACATGAATTTATTACAAGTCAGCTTTTCTTTTTAAGAATTAGTCTTCTATTTGAAATTCTGTAGTAAAAATTTGCGCTAATTTAATTCGGTAAAGCCTGGATGAAATGATTATACATTTAAGAACACACTTTTGTTCTTAAAATCAATGTCCATACTTTCTCTGTCATTATTAACGCCATACTTTTAAAAAGCAGGTTCTTTACCACTAAATTACGAGAAGAAATGAGGTAAATAGTCTATTTAATCTATGTAAAAAATTAATGATACATTGCTATTCTACAGATATACTCTTATTATAAAACTTAAATGACTGTAGAAATAATTTGTTTTCAAAATGTATAAATATGTATTAAAACATATTTATATGTTTTTCTGTTTTATAAAGGATTGGATTATTTTATTCAAAGTTATGTAAGCAAATATGATTTTGGGAAAAATCAGAAAAGTTGGCAAGTGTTTTTTTATTAGTTTTTAAAGGCATGTGTTGTTTGAGTATGTTTGTTTTTCCTATAAACCTATGTGCATTGTTATGTCGAATATCCTCAAAACCTGTAATTGTAATTTGTGCTCATGTTTGGCTAATTTGACTCAACAGCACATCCTGGAATGGCCTGTCTTACACACATTTTCTCCTTTGCCTTAATGTTGTTTCTAATGAAAGTTCTACTAAGGAATGAGCTTGGATTTATGTTTGACCAGAAAAAAACAAAAACAAAAACAAAACCCAGAAGCGGCTGGAGTTCTCTTTGTGTGCGCTATAAGCTTTGCTTGTTCTGCATGTTGTCTATCAAGGATATTTCAGAATGTCAGCTTTTCATCAGAGGCTGCTATTTTTATTTACCTAAGAATACCTGAGAGAGTGGGTGTGCAGGTCAACTTACCCAATGCTTCTCTTCATTTTAGACATTACAAAGGGAAAAAGACTCCCCTACTCCGGAAACATTCCAAATGCTCAGCCCCCCAAAGGTGTTCTTTTTATTTATTTTTATTTATTTTTCTTTATTTAATTAGAACTAGTATGGTATATTGCCTAGCAGTAATATTTCTTTGAGTCTTTTTTTCATTTAGCTTGGTAAATTGTTGGTATTTATTGGTTTCGATTCTGCATATATGTGTAAGTTTTGTGTATTGGGGATTGGGTATTGTGTAATAGTTAACCCTTAGGTCTTTGGGATGATTTACACTTTATGATTAGTAGATGAGAAAGTAAAACCCAAGTTCCTTTCACTAGTTTTTCTTTTTGTTAAGTGAGAGATGTAGGAGTAAGTATAAAGTACATCTTGATAAAAATGAGGTTTGAGCACTTTCATTAATCTTTTATTATTAATAAATAATCCTTTTATTATTAAAACAGGTACAAAAAGAAACAACGTTACCTTAGTGATGTTTGCCACATTTCTTTGGTTTGGAACAAGGATGTGAGACTGATTTTCTTTAGCTGCCTTGTAATGCACGAATAATTTCTGTGTTCTGTTTTTAAACATTAGGGCAATAAGAATAAAATAGATTGATGAAGTAATATTGACATTTGAATTCTTGTTTAAAAATGTGATGTGTTCTTTGAAAGGAAAAGAAGCCAAAAGAGGTACAATTAATTGCACTTTGGTATCTCAAAAATATTTCTGCTTTCAAACAGGAATTTTTTCCCTGATGTCTACTTCTAGGATCAATGAGAAAGGGATAAAAACAGTCCATTCTTCCTCTTCTCTTTTTTCAGTTGAGTGTCAGTGCTATCAATTAGTTTTGTGTGGTGTCTTAGTTCAAAATTAATCAAAATTTTGAACTAAAATTTTCAATCATGCATGTTTTATATGAAAAATAAAAATGCATGTTCATGAATGAACATATAAAAGTCAAAATTAATATTTCATATATTTTTCCTGCTTATATATATATATTTTCTTGTACTTCAAGATTGTTAATACTCTTATTTTTTGGCATATAGGGTGTATTTATGTACATTTCTAATAGACATGAATTTGGAAGACTATTATCAACTGCTAATTACAATACTTCCCATTATAACAATGACCTCTGGCAGATTTTTGAAAATCCTGTGGTATGTATTTCATACTCAATATATTACTTATTTTCCTGTAACTCTAAATGAATATAAATAAATTGGATTAATAATATGAAAATGTGGTAAAAGGTTTTAGAAAAATTTTTATATCATTTTTAAAAAGATAATTTGATATCATGTCCTATAAAGCAGATCTAAACTTGACCAAGAACTCTTTTTTTTATTAAGACGTTTATTAGGTTTGGGGAAGGGAATTATCAGTTTCTTTTATTTCTCCCATAATTTTAACTTATATATTCAAAAGCATCATCAAATTTTTAATCACAATTTCAGAAAAAATGTTACAAGTAACTCACATATGACAATATTATGTTTTGAATTTCAGGAAGAAAATTTAAGAAGTTATTTTGGCAAAATACATTTATTTTATTATTTTGTATATTTTTCATAACAATTCTGTTAATGTATACCAGAGATAGCTAGACAAAATTGCAGAGTAAGTAGATTCAGCATATGAAGAAAGTCTTAGTTGAGGACACTATTTTAAAAGTCTAAAATTATTCCTTTTCTTAAAAATTTGAATCATACAGGAATTAACTGCTTTTTTTTATCTTACTAGTTAAGTGGTACATTTATTCAAGGGAAAATACTCTCTTGAATAATCATCTCTGTCATACTATCATTTAAAGTTTTGCCCTTGCCAATAGTAAAAGTTTTAAATCAGAAAGACTTAATCCACCTGGTCAGAATTCTTTTATTTTGTAGGAGTAGTTGACATCCAGGAATAATAAATTTAATGGTTTCTGAATACTCTGTTGAATAGAAAAAGATTATCTTATATCTCGTAACATTTTTGTATTTTAAAAGTACTTTTGGTCCATTTTAGCTGTATTCTTCATCTTTCACAGGAGTAGAATTGAAAAGAGACTTACTTAAATGGTAAGGGTGGAATTACATGTTTTACTTTAGTACTGATATTTTAAGGATAGAATTTAATTTCTTGAGTAATGTTAGCTTCCTGAAAAATTCCAAATTATATCCTGAATTGTAGATGTTTGTGTAAGAATTCAAGTCTTTGGAGAGTTTGCAATGAAAATATCAGAAGTTGGAACTGCTTTTCTTTCCATGGCTTTGCTTTGTTTTTTTTTTGTTTTGTTTTTTTTTTTTGGAAATTAGCCTTATCTATATGCGTCAGGAGGGGTATCCCATAGGGGGAATATTTAATGGTTGTCCCGTTATCAGAACTTCTAAGAAATTAAATTAATGAGGTTACAGTTTATTCAGTGATGCTCGAAATGTGGTCTAAAATGCAAAATATTAATGAACTAATATAAAATCTTGGAACTTTTTTCTTTAACTTCAGTAATGATGCATAGGAAAAAAATACTTAGAAATGTTTTGAATGATTATTTACTTCTAATTTTTCCCCATATTTTAGAATCAGAAAACTAATCAGTATTAGAGGGGATAATGAGATAATTTGTTCCTTATAATTATATGCTACGCATTATTTATTAAAGAAATATAAGATAGCTTTTGTTCTCTATGTCAAAAATATCTGAGCTCCATATACACAGAGATATGCAAAACTAAGAATGGCATAAAGTTATCAAAGTCCCTCTGAAATCTGGCCTCAAAAGATATATTTCAGACAAATATTTTTTGAAACATATTTTGATTGAAATTATTTTGAATCTATCTGTACCTCAGTTCTTCCCTGCTAGCTCCTTATATTTGTATTTGTAAAGAGAAATTTAAGAACTTTGTTAAACAATCTAAATACATTTAAGAAGAGATATTTTTGGATACTAAATCACTCCATATTTTAATGTATATCCTCTAACTACTGGATTTTTAAATAAAACATTTGACTCAGGAAAAATTTTCTTAGCCAATGTTAACAAAAATTGAGGTATCTTAGTGTGTGGTTTATGTGTCAGAGATTGGTCAAAGAGAAGAATCAGGTTCATTAATTAGCATAAAGAGGATCTATTTTTTAAATATATAATCTGTATCTTAATTTTAGTAACTAAAAGAAGTGTAAGTATTAGTAACCCTGTGATCATTCTTTGATAAATATTAAAAACTGAAGTGAAGGCAGAAATTTTAAATACATTTTTAAAATAAAAGTTATTTTATTATAATCACTTTATTATAAATGAGGCCCAAGTTTAATTTATTTGCTAATTAATACTTCTTAATATTTGTTCATAGGATTTTGTTATTCAGTTTTAAACACATTTATCTACTCTGCACATATGTGTAAGATATCGAATACAATCTAATTATAAGATTACTCAAAATTTTAAATCCTGTGGTATAAAACTTCATAAATGAAAGTTTTTTATCTCAAAGATAAGAGCATACACAATGAGGCAAGATTAAAAAACATAAACTGTGGTTTCTGAGAATTCTTATTTTGTCCATGACACATGATCATTTATAAGTTGTTTGAGCAATTTCTAAAATGCATGTTTTTATTTTTTTATTAAAATACTTGTAAAAATATATTTGCTTTAATCTATACAATTGATTTTTTTTTTGGTAGGACTGGAAGGAAAAGTATATAAACCGTGATTATTCAAAGATTTTCACTGAAAATATAGTTGAACAGGTTTGTATTAATAATTACTATGATAGAGCATTTTTGCTGTATTTTTCATAAGGGAATATTACTGCAATACTGCTTTAGCAGAGAATGTTGTAAAAGTGGAGAAACTATCCTTTAGGTAAAATTCGTATGGCTTAACCAGTTTTATAGCCTTAAGGGTCATATAGTTGTAAAAATGTAGAACATGGAGATTAACAATAATTTTAAGACCATAGTTTTCTTAAACCATTAAAAATAAGGAACCATTGACAGATCTCTGATGTAGGCCTCTTTCAATAAAAGTTTACTTGAAAGAAGTTGGCCTTCAAGAATCTTTTCTCAAGTCTTTTAAAAAATAAACTCAATTTTAGATTAGTATTGCAAACTATTGCTAATACCTTATTTTCAGAGAATATAAAGCATCTTTGATTCTGAGATATCCCATTATTTTGTGTACTGTGAGAAAAAAAATACTGCCAATTAAGCTATGACTAATGTTTTCTAGTCATTTAAAATTTTTTAATTTTATATTGAAAGATTTATTTTAGACTTATTAAGGCACAGATAGTATATGTTTTGATGGATTCATTTCTTTGTCAAATCAGTGTAAATAATTTTAAACGACATTTCAAAGAACAAGTCAGTTCAGGAAAGTGCAACACCAACTAAACGCATGTGTGCATATGCATACACAGACACACACACACACACACACACACACACATACACACACATACACACACACACCCCCTCACAGTGAGGACAGAATGAAAGTTTGATTAAGTGTATGTGCATGCATTATGGCATTACAGCTACATCACAATGGCTGCTTGGCTGACCATGAGTTTAAGACTTGTATTGATTTCACTGATGTTAAAATGTAATTAAAAAATTAAAAAAGAAAGTCTTAGAAAGTGTTAAAAAAACAAAACCAGAAAATAGTAATGTCAATAATGTTGGATAAACTTAAAAAGGACATCTAAGTGAGATGAATATTAACTATCCTGTCCTATTACTTTTGAAATGCTGGTTTTTAGTTAAAAGACATAAAATGTTATCCTCTTAATGTTAATGCCATATTTTATAGCCTTGTCCAGATGTCTTTTGGTTTCCCATATTTTCTGAAGAAGCCTGTGATGAATTGGTGGAAGAAATGGAGCATTATGGCCAGTGGTCTGGAGGGAAACATCATGTAAGTTGTAATTTCACACAGAAAACTAAAATGTGTGTGTGGGGCAGGAGAACTATGTTTTTAGTGTAATTCTACCATTAATTAGTGTTTAACATCGGATCTGTCTGGGCCTCAGCTTCTCATTTATGCCTGTAATTACCTTGAATGGCAGTGTCCCCAGGCTGAAAATGGTAAGGAATATATATGTCTTTATTGTGTGATGCTACTCTTCTTCAAAGCCACTTTTTATTCTCTGCATTTTTACAGTGAGCTGTAGTGCAAATACTATGACAAAGTTTATCTGGAGTTGATTTCAAAACTATTTTTTTTGTACAAACATGAGGATTCTCTTTGAATAAATGCCTTTAGTGTAATTTGGTTTTGCATTTACATTCAGTGTCAGAGACCTGGCAGGAAGTTTTACTATTGGTGGTTCAATGTGTTTCTTTTCCTCTGAGAACCTACAGATGCCAGCTCCTTAACAATACCAAGAAATTTAAGTGGAATACTCTGGAATATTACTATTTCTGCTTAATTATATACCCAGCTAGTTGGTTGATCAGGGAGACAAGTTGAAAGTGTGATGAAGTACTTGAAGTCAGCAGGTTGCAGGCAGGATAATGAAAATCTACTGTGGGAGGACCTTTGGGTGCCACAAAGTAGAAGTGAGGAACAGAGCAGGCAAAGCTGTTTCAGTGGTAGATAATCCAGAGGGCAGATAAACACAATCTATGCCCATCAACAGTTAAGACTGCCTAAAGGGTCACTGTAAAAAACTCTTGTTTTTAGGGGTCTTGGGAGGGCTTTGGAAATCAATTTTATTTACTTTATAGTTAGACCTCACATATAAATTTGTAAAAAATGAGATAAATAGAGTCACTTTAAAATGGAATTGTAGCTGCCATCCCAGAGAAACTGCCTTGCACACCTTACTTCTCAGATCATTAGACTGTTAAAACAAGACAAAATAACCTTTGGACTGGATCTAACAGCAGCCTTATATACCAGACAACTGTGTGTAAAGATAACAAGATATTATGACGACCAGGACTGAAAATTTACCAATATTGTTTAGAATTAGCATCACTGTTTTAGGTTATCTGCAGCTATAAAATTCTTTCCTTGTATAGACATAATTGTTCCCCTTCCCTTTCTTATAAATAAATACACCTTGTATTTGCCTCCTAATCTGAACACTATTTGCATTTCTGCCTGAATCAGTTGTTTCCTAATAGCTATTCTTTTGGATCTCAAACACTTGTTGCCTCTTACTTTGGCCTTTTGTTTTTAGGTTAACATTAAATAAGTAGGGAAGGAGTAGCCAACTCTGCAATATTTCGCTTCATCATTGATATATTTGCAAAGTTATTTTATAGTTTTTCAATTAAAACATAGTACACCATAAACAACTTATTTTTTTGTCTATTGTAATCTTGTGATTGAAAAAAATCTAAGATCATATAAATGTAAATTGCACGTGGACCACAATTTATGATGCCATTAATGTTATTTCTAGGATAGCCGTATTTCTGGTGGTTATGAAAATGTCCCAACTGATGATATCCACATGAAACAAATTGATCTGGAGAATGTATGGCTTCATTTTATCCGCGAGTTTATTGCACCTGTTACACTGAAGGTCTTTGCAGGCTATTATACAAAGGTAGTTATCCTCCTGTACCTCCTGCATACTTCCCAGTTTTTATGCAAATATGCTATATGATGTTTTTATTGATAAGAAAAACTATTGGTTAACTTTGCTTTTTTAGGGGTTTGCATTATTGAATTTTGTGGTAAAATACTCCCCTGATAGACAGCGTTCTCTTCGCCCTCATCACGATGCTTCTACATTTACCATCAACATTGCACTCAATAATGTGGGAGAAGATTTTCAGGTAATTATGGGTTTTATTTTTTTCCATTTTTGAAAAGAAATATGTCATTATAGGCTTTTACCTTATACTTTTTTAAGATTCTGCTTACGTGACATAATTTGACTTTTGCCAGTAATAAAAAAAGTTAAACAAAATGGACTGATACATTTATTTTTGTTACATCTCTTTTAGGGAGGTGGATGCAAATTTCTAAGGTACAATTGCTCTATTGAATCACCAAGGAAAGGCTGGAGCTTCATGCATCCAGGGAGACTCACGCATTTGCATGAAGGACTTCCTGTTAAAAATGGAACACGATACATTGCAGTGTCATTTATAGATCCTTAAGTTATTTACTTTTCATCGAATTGACATTTCTTTGGAATGGATGACTGGTATGAACATATCTTTGAAGTTGTGCTTGAGAAGATGAGAGGAATATTTAAATAACTTCCACAGAACAACCTAACTTTGGGCCAAACATTTGAAAAACTTTATAAAAACTTGTTTGATATTTCCTAATGTCTGCTCTGAGCCTTAAAACACAGATTGAAGAAGAAAGGAAAAAAGTAAACACAAATATTTATTTCTTTGTCTTATTGTCTTTGAGAATAATGAGAATTTTCTAAATTTGTGTTTCAGTTGATAAAATATTCAGGTACAAATGTACAAGTGACAGATGAGACTGGTAATATTTTATTTAAAAAAAGCCTTAAGAAGAATTTTATTTATCAACATATAGATGAAGTGGATATAAATGAAAATTGGCAATTTTTAAAATGTCAAAAAACTGGAATTTTAACTGAATTTGTATACAACTTATTGTGTAAGTACTTTTTGACCACCTATGCAAGTATGTTTTAAAGTATAGTTCCTGAAGGAATACAAAGAACAGTATGACAGTTTTTTTCCTTAAGAAAATTAGTATAAAATGCAATGAGGTACATACCCAGTTGAAAACATTTTTGTTTAGATTGTTAGACTTTTTTTTTTTTTACATTTGTATTAGAAATCAAGCCCTGTATTCCTTCAGATAAAATTTCCAAGGTAGATTATAGTAAATAGAAACTAGATTTAGAAAAGCTTTCAAACCTTTCCATTTCTTATTGACTTAGGATCACCAAGTGACCTTAAGTCAAAAAGGTTGTTGTTCTTTTAATTCTAGAAAATAATGAGGAAATTTTTTTCTTTGAGATTAGTCGTAGCATTTTGATTAAAAAAAAATTAAGTACTTGAATTTTATATCAGGAAAATAAAGTTGGTGAGCCTTTCTTCTTCCTTTTTGCCCTTCGTCTCCTTCCTTATGCTCTTTTTTGTGAGGGTTATCCTTTTTTTTGTCTTCCCAGCATAGTCTCCATTTTATTCTTCTTACTCTTTTTATTACCTTCTCTTTATCACACTTTTGCATAATTTCCTAGCACACTTGATTTTTCACCATTTCTCTGAGTAAGGTAGCTACTGTTTTTAATTTAAAGGTTAAACTTGAAAAAAAGTGCTAAGTCATGGTGCCAAAATTTATTTTTCTAACACTATGTGTTAGAAAATTATGAAAAATAAAGTAATTTAAAATAAATTTCTGTTGTTTTATTTATTATTGGTGATTTGTCTTTAAAAGAGGACTATGATGGAGTAGCCTGAAAGAATATCTGGATATACTAGACAATGATTGTTTTTCTTGGTATATTTACTGATATAACAATGAAAACTCTATTTATTGAATTATAAATTGAATTATAATATCTTCCATATGAAAATGATCAGGGATTTGATCTAACTTATTTTACAAGTGAGAAATTAGATACCAAAATATATTAATTAATTAATTATGATTATATTCAATATATATTTGTTTATTCGCGGATGTTTTTCAGGTTTCTTTTTTGGCCCAGGCACTGTTCCAGGCACTGAGGATATGGTGATGAACAAGTTGTTATAATTACTGGGAGATGGACTTAGGAAATAAGAAAGTTGAGTTCTACCTCTTTTCTTTGGTGCTATTTAATACACAAATTAAATTCCTACTCTTCGTCATCTTGGTTAAGGAGACATTTTCGTAATGATTTGTTATTTATATTACTATACTTCAGGGATGGTATTCCAAATGCATAAAAACTGGTATGACTTGGATGCCAACTATCAGAACTGATTCTAGTTTAAAAAAACAATTCTACCAGTGCAAAGCCAGTTTAATGTCCTTTGTGGTATATACTTTGGAGAAAAGACATCTACCAGATCCTAGTTCTTTTCAGTTGTGGTATACATGGATGGTGACCTATAATAACTATTTTAATCTCATGCCACCATGTTTCCAGAAATTGGATCAAGGTAGTCAACTGAGCACATTTTCTGTCTTCCCGCTCATCTCAGATTTTATGGAAAGATATATATACTTTTTAACAGGACAACTCATACTTAGTGAGGGAAAATGAGAAATTCCCACAAGTAGGTCAGAAAATTTGAGAGGGAAGACAGGCGGGGTTGGATGGATGGAAAAAGCTGCAGCTTAAAACACACTCAACTTTGGCAACCACCAATCTGTTCTGTTTTTGTGAGTCAGTTTTTTTAGATTCTACGTATAAGTGAAATCATATAATAATTTTATTTCTCTGTATGGCTGATTTCACTTAGCATAATTCCCTCAAGGCTCAAATGGCAGTATTTTCTTTTTTATAGTTAAATAATATTCCTATACATACACATTCTTAACACAATTAGGTTGTTTCCATGTCTTGGTTATTATAAATAACCAAGGGATAGTGATTTTGTGTCCAGATATATACCCAGAAGTAGAATTGCTAGATCACATCATCGCTAGTTTTAATTTTTCGAGGAACTAAAATCTTTATCTATGGAAATTCATTCGTGTATCGTTCGTTTAACTTAAACAATAAAGTTAAAGAAAGGGAAGAATTCTCATAACTAATTTAATTTGATTAAAGTATGTTAATGTCAATACTAACACATGTTTGCTTGTGTACATGCATGTGTGCTTCTGTGTATATGTATATTACCAAAAGCTTTAAATTCTCGTCATGGTGGCATTTTTTCTCCCTAAGTCTTAGTGTGCATAGGAATTAATGTGAATATTTTCCCCTAATATGGATACTTTGGTAGTAGTCTAGTATATTAGTTTTCTCCATTCTGCTTCATTTTGAAACACAACTGGTACCTTACCTAAGAGATTAAGTACCCCTCCACAGAATAAAAATATGGAAAACAGTTAACATATGAATTGAGTTATCTATCTTAATGACAGAATCTTTTTATATATTTCTTCACTCCTATTTTTCTGTCTGTCATTTGCACTTAATTTTCCTACTTGTTAAGGCCTAAAGCTCATCTTGTATGACATTTTGGGGACCTGGCATTCATTTGGACTGTGGAGTCTATTCAACAGATCTTTTCAAGTTGTAGGAAAACCAAGCAAATTTTTTAATCACAGTTGAGAGTTAGTTTCAGTAAATACTCCTCTTTGACTAGATGTTGACAATTTTGGAAAAATAAAGTCTTTAAGACTTTATGAAAGCAGCCTTTGTCAAACAGGACTGTTTACCTGTGGTCTTTTAGAATAGTAAAACTTATTTAGAATAATAGACTTCTAGAATAACTATTAAGAAAAAGGCATTGAGGGCAGGGGAGGGAAATATATCAAGCTCTATAATGAAAGCAGTAAATTTCATATTAAGTTTAAAGAGAAATACACTAAAAATAACTATGAAAAGAATAGAATACTGTACATGTAGACATCCTTTAAAATGTAAAGTACTGTGTACCTAAATTCTAATAAAAAGAATGAGAAAAATTGAGAGGTGAATATACATTTTAGGGATTTGTGGACTTTATAAATCTTAAATCTTCTGGGCAGTTTTTCTTTTTTAATTTTAAAGATTAACATTATTGTTTTTCTTAAGATAGTAAAATAGATTAGAAAACATTTATTTGGAAAATAGGTTCTTTGCTCATTTTTGAGAGTATTTTAATTTTTATTTCATTTTTTTATTATGGTGACTTTGGTTAATGAAATACACTATCAAGCATATAATTCAACAGTAAGGCATATAGGTATTGCATTTTTGTTCACCACCTATAGTTAGATTTCTTTCTGTCACCATATATTTAATCCCTTGTCCTGCGTCTACCTCCCCCTTCCTCCCAACCCCTACCCTCTAGTCTATAGGCCATGTCCATAAGTCTTTGTTTCTTTGTCCTATTCATTTATTGCTTTTAGGTTTATATCCCACATAGAAGTGATATTATTTCTGTCTGGCTTATTTTGCTTAGCATGATTATATCAAGATCCATTCATACTGTCGCAAATGGTAATATGTCATCTCTTCTTATGTCTGAGTAATATTCCATTATATATAGGTACCACAGCTTCTTTATCCAATCTATTGTAGGACACTTTGGTTGCTTCCATATCCTGGCCACTGTGAACAATGCTGTTATGAACATCAATGTGCAAATATGTTTTTGGATATATGTTTTTGAATCTTTGGGGATAAATACCCAGTAGAGGGATTGCTGTATCATATGGTAGATCAATTCTTAATTTTTTGAGGAGCCTCCATACTGTCGTAGCTATACCAATATGCATGTCCCACCAGCAATGTATGAGGGTTCCTTTTTCTCCACATCCTCTCCAACATATGTTATTACTTATCCTGTTAATTATAGCTATTCTAACAGGTGTGAGATGGTATCATATTGTGGTTTTAATTTGCATTTCCCTAACAGCTAGCGATGTTGAGCATCTTTTCAAATATTTGTTGGCCATTTGTATGCACTCTAGGGAGAAGTGTCTATTCAGGGCTTCTGTCCATTTTTTGATTGGATCATTTGTTTTTTTTTATTGTTACTGAGTTGTATGAGTACTTTGTATATTTTGAATATAAGGCCCTTATCAGAAGCAATGCTTACAAATATATTTTCCCATTTGGATAGTTGTCTCTTTACCTTTTTGAACGTTTCTTTTGCTGAGCAGAAGTTTTTTAATTTGATGTAGTCCCATTAATTTATTTTTTCTTTTTCTTCCCTTACCTTTGAGGTCAAATTAATAAACTCTTTAAGTCCAAGGTCCATGAGTTTAGTTCTGTTTTCTTCTATGCATTTTATTGTTTCAGGTCTTATATTCAGGTCCTTTATCCATTTTGAGTTAACTGTGGTGTGTGGTCATAGACTACAGTCCAGTTTCATTCTTCTGCAGGTGGCTTTCTAGTTTTCCCAGCACCATTTATTGATGAGGCTTTCCTTTCCCCACTGTATGTTTCTGACTTTTTTGTCAAAAATTATTTGCCCATATAAACATGGTTTTGTTTCTGGACTCTCAGATCTGTTCAACTGGTTCGTGTGTCTTTCTGCCAATACCATGCCATTTTGATTATTGTTCTTTGTAGTATAATTTGAACTTGGGGAGAATGATGCCTTTAGCCTCGTTCATTTAATTCAGGATGGCTTTGGCAATTCGGGGTCTTTTGTGCTTCCATACAAATCTGATGATTTTTTGTTCTATTTCTTTAAAAAATGCCTATGGGATTTTGATGAGGATTGCATTAAATCTGTATAACACTTTAGGTAATAAGGTCATTTTAACTATGTTAATTCTTCCAATCCAAGAACACGGAATATCTTTTCATTTCTTGGTCTTGTCTTCAATTTCTTTTAATAGGGTCTTGTAGTTTTCATTATATAGGTCCTTCACATGTTTTGTTAAATTTATTCCTAGGTATTCTTTTTGTTGTAATTGCAAAAGGAATTACATTATTCTTCTTTTTCTGACACTTCATTATTAGAGTATAGGAATGCTATGGATTTTTGAATGTTGATTTTGTATCCAGAAACTTTACTGTATTTGCTTATTCTTTCTAGCAGTGTTCTTGTGGAGTCCTTAGGGTTTTTTATATAGAGAATCATGTCATCTGTATTGTTTAAGATTATAATGCCCTGTTCTTAATAAGGGTTGCACTCCTCTGCTATCTGCCTGCTAGTTGCCTTACTCCTAATTACAATTTTTGGAATCGATATGAATTACTTTGGATCTCATTGAGTAGCATCCTGAATTCTCTGTCATTTAAGTCATGTGTTTCTATGTCCTTAAGCTTATTTTCTGGAGATTTTTTCTTTCTTTCTGAAATACCTTGTCACCTTGGTTATTCTTGGTGTTAAATGGACCATTTCTCCTACTGGGCATTAATGAAGTAAATCTGCTTCCCCCTTCCGCCCTCCAGAAAGATTAATTATATAAAGGTCACTCTTTTGCCTATTGCTAAGAAGGCATTTTTCTTTGGGTTTCCAGTAGTTGGCGTCTAATCCTCTTGGATCCTAGCTTTATATAAAGCCTTAAAATGCCTTTTTTCCCTCATAAATATTCAGTCACACTCACTATCCTCAGCCTCAGTGCCTGTCAGTGTTAGCGGCAGTTTTGGTAGCTTTTGCTCAGATTCCCCTTGGGTTCTGCAGTGTTCAGTCTTGGAGGATATGGGAGCAGGTGCAGGTGCCCTTTGGATTAGAGGAAGGGGATTATGGCTCAGCCTCACATTTTGCAAAGTGGCTGGTTATAATCAATTGTCGCTTCTCTGCCATCCCTACTTCTCTGCTTTCTGCCATGATCCCTGGGCACTGCCACTGTGTAGAGCTCACAGCTCTCTCTGGCAGGGTTTTCAGGAACCCACTGCACCTTCTCCAGGGACCTCTGGCTGCAAGAAGCAGCTTCTTTGTTTTTCACAGTCTACCACCTGACTCCCATGGTTCTGACCTGTTGTAGCTCATTCGCAGATTGCTTGCTCAGATGTGCTTGTGTACAGGTTGGCTGTTATTTGTTGAGTTTTAGATGTTCAGCTTATTGTTAATTAAGGCGTGAGATCTGGAAACATCTTTCACTCTGCTATGCTTCTTGATTTTTTTGAAAGATCAACTAACAATCATTATTATGGCATGCTCTTTTGTCTTTACTGAAAAATTGTTGACTGAAAAATCTGAACATTTTTACTCTTTGGAATGTTAGGAATTTCTGCCAATTTAATAGAAAACACATAAATAATCAACTTGAAGAATAGTTTTAATAAATGAAATGGAAATGATTATGCATGCCATAAATAAGGAAATACTCTTCCTTTCAAATCATCCTAACCCTAAAGGAGATGCTAGATTACAGGGGGGGGAAATGAATTAAGGGATGGAGAAGGAGAAAAAAATTCAAGGTAGATTTGTAATGAGAATGAATTTCTCTGTTCAATTATAAAATCATTTGTAAAAATAATTTTAAAAGATATTTCTCTTAATACTGTTTTAAGTCAGTAACTTTTCCTTTAGGAACATATTGTGAAATGGTAGAAAGAATCCTTATGAAATCACATGGTGTTATATCGTTCTGTACCTACTCAGGAGAATTTTAACATTTGAAAAATCTCCATAACTTCTGAGGAGAAATGAACAAATTAAAGCATATTTTTCTTCTGATGAACGTTAATGGTTAATTGAGCATAATTGTTCAATTGAAAAAGGTGTATATATTTGGCAAATGACATTATCCTATTAAACTCTGTTTTATTAAATTATTTTCATCTGTGTTTACATAGTTTATGTTTTGTAAATGTTTCCCAATTGTGACATCACAGCCCCACCTTGTGGTTAATGAAGATAACAAAGAGTCTGTATTTTAAGCAAAAAGCAAGAGCTTTAAATTTTGAAAAAATATTCATGCTTTCAAAGTTTTCTTAAAGGTTAATATAAATCAAATTATTAGACCATTGTAGTATGATACAGTATTTTGAAAAGAGAAATTGGGATGCCTTATTCTGAAATAAGAGATAGCTAGAGTACATATTTCAAGTTAATACTGATGAAGTAGTTTCTTTACTGTCCTTTAACTATTTTATAAACTTCTAGTTTCTATTCACTAAGGAATATGAGCCTGGACTATTAATAAAATTAGTATAGAAGCTTTCAGACTCAGTTGCAGTTGATATAGTAATTGGTTCTGAGTAGATAAGATAACTTGTAATATTAGAACAGTTACAATGAGTTCAATTATAGAAACAAATACTTTTAAAAACATTTCTTTATAACAAGGAAAGGTAAATCACATATTTTTTCTTCATAATCAGCACAGGGCTAGTAAGCACAGCAATGAGGACAGAATTCCTGTGGTACACAAATTGAAATTAATAATGTATGTTTTGGCTTTTCGAAGATTAACAAAATTTGTTCCTGCTGAAGTTGCTGAAGAGAGATATACTAAAGTAGTTCTAATTTACTCCAGCTCTTGCATATCCAAATGTCGATCATACATTTTTCCTGATGACCTTTCCGTTTTTTATGTCACCTTGTGCCCCGGTTACTTGAGTGAATTCAGGTGCTCCTCATCTAATTCTAGAATAGTAGACTGCATTGATTTTCATGCTGTCCCAAGACAGCTTCCCTATTGATCATCTGCAAGCCACGAGGAGAGGAAATTTTTAAAAGTTTGTATTATTGAAACCTAAATTATTTGGCTCCTGCAATAGCAAGTCTCCAAAGATGGTCCTCAAGGACCTATGCCTCCTAGGGTTTGCATCTTTGTATAGTTCCCTCCCACACTGGATCTGTTACCAACAGAGTGCAGTAGCAATGACTGCATAACTTCCTAGTTGAGTCTTGAGAGACCTTTTGGCTTTGATCTCTTAGAGCATTCACTCTTAGGGCACTCCCTCTAGAATCCTGGTGCTGTTCTGTGGAAAAACCATGCCACATGGAGAGGCCATGTAAAAGCACTCTGGCAAACAGCTAACACTGAGCTCCTGTACCATTTAACATCATGTGAATGATTTATTTGGACATTGAGCCCAGTGGAACCTTTGGATGACTGTTATCCCCCACGGTTGACTTCTGCCTGCAACTACATGTTAATCTCCAAGGGAGAACCACCCAGCTGAGCCCAGTCATCTCACAGAGCTATGAGAGACAAAGATAATACTGTTTTAAGTCACTAAGTTCTATGTTTGTTATCCTGCACCAGATAACTGAAACAAGTGTAGTTGCCTACACTGCCTCTGTAATCAGACCTGCTTTTCTGGGCATTTAGCATACTGGATGGTGTATTTACCTTTCATTTGCCTCAGTATGGGTATAAGCTCCTTGAGGGAAGGGACTGGACTTTTTTCAATCTTTATAGTTTTAGAGTCTAGTATACATCCTGGCATATAGTAAGCACTCATATGTGAATAAGTAATTGGGAGTTGATTTTATAGCTTAGATTTTATTTATTTGAATCAACGTGATCCCTGGAGAGAACAGGAGTTTTGAATTTAACAGACAAAAAAAAAAAAGTATATATATTTTGGTTATGATGTGGGAGGTAAAGACTTGAGAAAGATTGTACAGTTTATTCCTGAATAAAGGGATATGTAGGTGGCCCTTAGTTGGATAGAGTGATGTAATTGCTTAGTGGCTATATGTTTATTAGATTTTTAATAAGTATTTCAAATGGAAGGAATTTGGTTTTATGTATCTTAAAACAGTTTTTAGTAACATACTTTAAAAAGCATTGTCGGTACTGACTCAAAGTCTATATTTGATCATTTTACTCTAAACTTTAAAAATAGTTCTAAAATAGAAACATGTGAAAACAGTAGATTTTCAAATGCCAAGGAGAGTGTAGCCTTGAGCTGTGTTTTCCCTGGAACTATTGTTACCATGGTTACAGATTGCTTTATTCATTGGGTGTGGTTTGTTGATCTTAACCAAACCCTATTTTGACATCTATTCAGTATGGTCCTACAAATGTGATGAATAATGGAATTAAAACTTTATAATTTCCAAAGTATGGATCTGTATAAATCTGTTCAAGAAATGAATTGTTTAAGAGAACTATAATTGGGGTGATGTCAGGTGGAAAAAAAAAACAACTTAGAAACTTCTTATCTGCATGTAGGAGTTTAAATAAAACAGATCTGGGAACTATTTTTATGTAAATATAAACGAGATAGTATTAACTGTTTAAAACTGGTAAAGGATTTAGGAGATCCGTGACATTTAAAAGATAACAAAAAATGAATTCAAGTGTGTAAAGTAATAAAGACTAGGGAGAGAGCAATGAGAATTAGAAGTTACAATTAATTATATTTGAAAATATGAATGTGGAAAATAGACATAAACCCGCTTATAACTTGCCATTAATTGGGTTATATCTACTAATTTGGAATATTTGTGTTAGCATTAAGTTTAAGATAATTTTATTATTTTTGGAAACTATCTTGCGTGTACTGTTTTTCAAACAGTTTCATCCTTCATCAAACTTTCTTGCAGGTATTTAGTCCAATGTTACAATGTTTTTTTTTTTTTTAAGCTCTAAAATGAGGACAGAACAAGAAGTTCAGAATATGTTCATGTGATGTGACATGATTAATTGGTATCTGCTCTCAGATGCTTGAGCTCAGAATCTAAATCTTCAATGATAGTTTACTTTTATGACAGTTATGTGTACTTTTCACTGAATACCCACGTGCTTCCAAGGTTTCCCACCCACTCATAGTTAGGTAGGATTATGTAACTGTTTCTGTCCAGTGGCCTAAGAGAAGTGATATGGACCATCCAAGCATTTAAGGCACATGCAAGGCCAAACATTTAAGAGTCCATTGTAGTAGCCCTGGAAACATATATTGAGACTATTGGATCCCAAGTCACTATTTGGCTAGGAATTTCCCTTAAGAGGTGCCAGGCCTACAACAAATGTGTGTGAAAGAAATAAAGCTTTAAATGTTAAGCCTCTGAGGTTTCAAGGCTTGCAAGATAGCTTATTTTTATCTAATCACATGTGCAATAAATACATATTTAATTTGGAAGGGTAGATTTAGGTATGTATTGATTTTAAAATAAAAACCTAGAGTCATTTTAGGGTTAGTGATTTGATTTGTGTCATCCAACAATAGAATCTCAGGATTGGAGCTAGTCTTAAAATCTGCGTAGTTCAATCTCTCTCCTACCTTCACCCTAAACAAATCTCTTTCAAGCTCCCGAAGTTATAGACAAATTATAGGCAAAGGTTGGGAAGATCTGACTTAGCTCATCCTTTGGAGGTGACAAAGTTTCTTGGCCTGGCCAAACTTTAGTTAAGCTTCCAATCCTTTTCCTAGGCTCATGTATGGGCAGTTGAGCCAGAACACCTCTGCCCTTGATATCTGATCATCCTTGATATCTGATTGTAGTCCTCATCCTCCATCATTCCCCAGGTGATGTCTGATCACCCTTGATGACTTCAGCAAGAATCCTCCAAGGTCCATTTAACTTGAATCCTCCCTTTCTCCAGATGTTTTAGGAATTTTCCATTCCCCACCCTGCAGCTTGCTCTTTGGCTATAAATTCCCACTTGCCCAGGCCATATTCCCATTGAGCCTAATCTCTCTCTCCCACTGCAAAATCCCATTGCAATGGTTCCTATACCTAATGCAATGGTCCTGAATAAAGTTTTCCTTACTCTGCTTTAACAAGTGTCATAGTTTTTTTTCTTTAACAAAGATAAGTGATTATTTTGTATCACCACACAATACCTGTAACCTGTACTCAGTTTACTGCATGAGAATTTTCAGCAAATTAATGAAATCATGTTAAATGAAAAAATGTCTGATCAATTGTTAAATGGCAAACTAAGTGAAATCTACAAGTAAAATTTTTATATTGAAAGACAAAACTAATTTCTCCTGAGTGTATACTATATCCAGAGACTTGACCAGTGCTAAGCAATCACATTAAACCTAGTGTGATCACACAAAGAAGAAGTAGCTCATGATTATTGTTGGCCTTGACTCCAGCCAGCCAATAGTTTCAATTTCTTCAGTCAGGTGTTTTGTTCTGCTTTAGCTCCAAAAACAGTAGCACGCAGTTTAAGAAATTTCATGAAGCTTCAAGGTGTCCTCTTGGGTTATTTGTACAACAAGAAAGAAAAAAATCACATAGTCCAACCTCGTTCCCACGTCCATGAAAGACACTTCGGCCTTTGCTTAAGTATTTTGCAGATTGCTCATCTGTGATTGAAAAGTTCTTGTTATCAGAATGTTCTTCTTCCTTATATCAAGCTGATATCAGTTGCCCTCCTAACATCTTTCAGTTGCCTCTAGTTCTGCCTTTTGGAGGAGTTGAATGTCTCTTCTGTGATAACAATACAGGTGGATTCTAATGACTCTAAGTTTGCTCTCCAAGGTTATCATTTCAGGCTTTCACAACAATCTCATCATCCTGTCCTCTGTGACTCCCTGCTTCTCTCTTCTTTGTTAATATCACAGAATGTGTCACCAGGAATAGGACATAGAAGCACCTGACTACTGTAGTGGTTTTGATTGCTTCCTTTGGTCTGGTCACTGTACTTCTAGAAATGAAGCCTAAAATTTAAAAATCTTTTATAGGAGTCATACCATAACAATTTAAACAAATTAGAAAAAAAAAAACAAAACGACTACATCAGCGTCTTTCAAACCAACCTGCACATTAAAATCATTTGTGGGAGCTTTTAAAAAAATACCATACCCATGTTCTGGCTCTGGCCAAATAAACCAGAACTTCTGGGGATAAGGCCCAGGTATACAGGTATTTTTTAAAGTGTTTCAGTGATTCTAATGTGTGACCAAATGAGTTTTCTCTTGTGAGGTTTTTCTCACCTGTATGTGAATGCAGTTTTTTTTTTTTAATTTGAATACAAATATCAGACTTTTACTCTGTTCCAGTTTAATTATCTCTGATACTATTACTCCCAGAATTTCCAAAGATAATATTTTAAGGTTAATCTTCAGCAAAGAACATTAAGATTACTATTAATCCTTTGGAAAAGATTTTGAAAAATTATAGAGTTTAATTTCAATTTACTATGTCTTACATGGTTGGGCTTATGCATAATATAATTTGGTTACCATCTACTATCTGCTATATATAAAAGTACCTCGATTATACTATAAATAAACTTAGAAGATCCTTGATAGCAAATGACTTAGCCTAGTAAGCATGGAATACAGAATGGACTTCAAAATTTAAAAAGTCTTCCCAAATAAAACATCCCTTTATTCTATGCTTGTTGGCTCTCTTTTTATTTAAAATACAAGATATTAAGGTATATTCAAATTAAATGACTTTTTATTTTTGACTTTTGGTATCTTTCAGCTATTAAAAGGAGTGCTGTTGCAGAAAGTTTGGCAGCAGAAAACTTTCACATCTGAAATTAACCAATGAACTAGTGCCTTCACAATTGTACATCCTAATCATCAATATACTCAATATGCCAAGAATAATGGGGGGATACTAAATGATGGTGCTCCTTGCCTTTTAAATAAAGGGCCAATAGCATTGAGTTTTATAAATTCTAATCCATTATACTGCTGTATTCAGATAATCTTAACACCTTTAGAAAAGAAAGTTTTTGCCAAATGACCCAGAGACACAAATTTAAGTAGTTGCAGTTGTTCTTATTAACTCTTACTCAATAGTGATTAAAGCATCATACATTGTTAATCATTATATCTGTCATCCTCACTTAAAATAGAGATTGTCCAGAGGAATAATATTAATGTCATTAAAAAGAAGACAAGAAGGGTTGGAAAACATTTAGAGGAAGTAATGAGAAGTTTATTGTAATTGCACACAAAACTTATGGTTACAGGTCCTAAGTCTATGTGCCCAACTCTTCAAAAGGTGTTGAAGTAAGGAAAGATTTATTGTTTGAGAAGTTGCTAACCAAGATGTTGGAAGCCCTTGTTGTTCTGCAAATCTATCTTTTAAAAGTACAGAGTTTAAGCTTTCACTTCAAGGGAAAGAAAAATGGGAGGGGCTGTTTGTAAAAACTCAAGCTCCAAGCAGAATTCCTCTAATGATTAGCATATCTAAAACAGGAGCTATTGGCATAAAGGCCGTGGGAAAAGCAAAGGCTTGAACAAGATATAAGCAGACTGAACATTTCACTGTTACATTATCATTAAGCTCTCTTGATAGCCAAGTCAAAATAAGAAACATAGTGGATGTCTATACAGAGTCCCCTTTATATTGCTAAAAAAGCATTCCTCTCTCCCAAGCAACACATTATTTTTTTTCTATTTCTGTGTGTATTAAACTTCACCTGGAGATTCAGTCATACTTGATTTCAACTTGATTCTAATCCTGTCTATGCTTAGGAACCCCTAGTAGATCAAGTAACAAGTTAGCCTTGATGCTTGTTTTATTTTGAGCCTATGGAGAAATTGTACACCCCATTTACTAGAACTGGATTTGTCTTATTTCTTTTGTCTGAATACATTCCTAGATATCTTGATTTTCATTATTGTTACTCTATGACTAGGTTCTGTCAGGGAATAGAGATCAGTTAGTTTGTCCTTTATAAAAATACCAGTTAGCTTTTACCACATAAAAGACTACATAAAAACCACTCCCAAACATAGTGCCTTAAAATAATAATAGTTTAATCTCATGGATCTATGAGTTGCCCGGGTTTAGTTTAGTGAGGTTTCCTCTGCTACAAAGCTCTCATTTCCTTCCCAGACCTAGAGGGCTAAACCCAGCATGTTTTCCTCCTGGCAATGAGAGGAGTATCATTGGAAGAGGGCAAATGGAAACATGGAAGACTCCTCAGGGTCTTAGTTTGAAATTGGCACATCATCACTTCTGTCTCATATTTTTACTGAAGCAAGTCATATAGCTAAACCCAGATTGAGGGGCAGAGAAAAATAGTTGGAACCTTTTAAAGGGGAAGCGAAAAATTTGCATGCCAGAGAATGTTAAAACAGGAAGGATTGTTGAAAGATATTTAAATACTTTAAAACTTTGCAATTTTTAAAAATTCATTAATGTATTACCAAATTATTATTGTGACATATACCAGTAGGACGCAGTTTCATTTATAAAATTATTTCTTTAAATGAATATTTGAGGGCCTAGTACAAAAGCATCTGTTCTCTGACTTATCACATAAAAGACAATCTTGGCTAACTTAAGATTTTTTTTTCCTCTGGCTTTATTAAAATATAATGGACACTTAGTTGCTCATATTTACATTATACAATTCAATGAGTTTTTTTCAATTATAGTTGGCATACAATAATATGTTTCAGTTGTATAGCGTAGTGATTAGAGATCTATATAACTCGAAGTGATCACCCCACTAAATCTAGTACCCCTCTTTACCCTTACATATTTATTACATTATAAACTATTTTATTATGCTGCACTTTATATCTCCATGTCTATTTTGTAACTATCCATGTGTACTTCTTAATCCTTTTGCTCTTTTTTGGCATCCCCTAACTCCCCTCCCATTTAGTAGCCCTCAATATATCTCTGTGTCTATGAGTTTATTTCCTTTTTTTTTTTTTTTAAATATTATTATTATGGTGACATTGGTTAACAAAATCCAGTAAGTTTCAAGTATACAATTCAACAGTAATGCATATATATTACATTGTGTGTTCACCACCCATAGTTAGATTTCTTTCTGTCACCACATATTTGACCTCTTTTACCTGATCTACTTCCCTATTCTCCCTTACTGCGAGTGTTTTTTTTTTTTTTTTTTTTTTAGTTTTTCTGTTTTTGATGTACAGCTCTATAATTTTTAATATATGTATAAATTCTTGTAATCATCACCATAATCAGAATATAGAACTGCAGCACCACACCAAACAATTTTTTTGTTGCCCCTTTTGTAGTTAAAAGCTACTCCTACTCCTAATTGCAGACATTAATCATTTCTTCCATATAGTTTTGCCTTTTCTAGATTGTCATATAAATGGAATCACCGATAATGTAATCTTCGGAGATTGGCTTCTTTCACTCAGCATAATACCTTCGGGATTCATCAATACTATTCAAATGTTGCTATGCTTTTTAAAGCCTTTGCAATGTTATTCAGCTCTCTCCTGCATGTATGCCACCCAGAGGGCCAGTCTGAGGCGTGGGTGGTGGCCTACCTCATACTTCAATTCTCAAAGCTATTGGTACACTGTTAGGGTCAGACCCAATACTCAGCTCAGGGGTGAGCCCAACATGAAATGTTTTGGGTTTTTTTGAAGTTACTAAGAGTTCCTATAAAGGTTTGTTCAGTATTCGTTATAACCTGTCGTGCAGACAGAGAAATGATTTCTACCCCAAAGCACTACTTTCCTAGCCTCATGCCTTTGGCACAGGCTCCCTCTAGCCCTTCTCTAGGTCCAGGACTGTTTGCTGCATGGAGCAGTCAGATCACTCAGGGTAGAGGGTCAGTAAAGTATTTAAATGTCTAGCCACTATGCTGTATACTTGAAACTAATATAAAATAATATTGAATGTCAGCTGTAATTGAAAAATAAAATGAATATAAGACAGAAAAGAACAGTCCAACAATAAGGTTGCTTGAAAAATATAAAAGTGTTTTTTTTTCTTGTTATGCAGAGGCTAGTGAGTGATACAGGGCAAGCCTGTTTCTGGGCTATCTGGGTGTGGACTTTCTCTTCATGGAGAGCTGCGTCTGGTAGACTGCTTATCTCCATTTTGTATAGTTCTTTTTTTTCTAGAGCTTTGTTCTGTTTCATTTGGGACATGTTTCTTTGTCTCCCCATTTTGGCTGCCTTCTTGTGTTTGTTTCTATGTATTAGGTAGGGCTCCTATGTCTCCCAGTCTTAGCAGAATGGCCTTATGTAATAGATAGCCTGTGGAGCCCAGTGACACAATCTCTCTGGTCATCTAAACCAGGTTCTCTTGGTGTATACCTTGTATGGGTTGTGTGTGTTCTCCTATTGTAGCTGAGACTTGGTTGCTGTTTGCACATCAATAGGAGGGATTGACCCTCAGGTTGATTGGTTGTGACAACTGGCTATGTCTACAGTGGGGGAGTTATTGTTCAGGGGCTGACCTTACAGAGCAGGATTCACTTTAGCAGGGCTCTGGTGCCTACCTTCTCTGCCCTTTGGGTGTGTCATTCTCGGATGTAGTCCCAGATGGTGCTGCTGTTAGGGTCCCCATTTCTGGCCAAGTTTGGCTACAGCCTGTACCCTGCCAGAGGCCACCTGACATGAGCCACAAAGCAAACCACAGGTGGCTGCCACCCATGCTGTGCTTGGAGGTACCTTGATAGGATAAGCTATGAACTGAGACTGGCAGCTGCGAGTGCCAGAATTGAGGCAGCAAGGTATGGAGTATGCCAAGGCCAAATGCTGTTTATTTGGATTTTGTGAACCATTGAAAAATTTTAGAAAAGTCCACAGCATGAGCCAAGACTGGCAGTTTGTGTGAAAAGCTACTGGAAGTGCCTTGGATGGGTCTTCATGTTGGGTGGGCAGAGTCTCAGGGAATCACCAGGGAAGAACAACTAGTGTTAACTAGATTAATGGAGAATCAGATATGGTGGCCAACTCTGTCTGCATATGCTGAGATTGGGGAGGGCTCAATAAAAGAAACATGGCTTCTGCCAACATTTCTGCCTGGAAAAAAGCTACCTCTTCAGCCCTCACTCTGAAGCCACATAACTCAATTCCTTTCTATATGTCTTGTTGCCTTTCAAGCTGCTACCCCAAGTACCAGGGGTCAGAGCAAATGAGTTCGTCAACATTAAGTCTGTGCAGAGACCCTGTAAGAGGAGCACTTGGGACTCTAGCCACCCTCCCTCTCATAATCTCCACTGATTTTCATAGCCAGAAGTTGTGGGGACTTTACTGCCCAGCATTGGAACCCCGGGCTACAGTACCTGGTGTGGTCCTGGAACTCCTCACTCCAGGGGGACCTATGCAGCTGAGATATCCCTCCTGATTTTTAACTGTTACACACGGGTGTGGGAATAGCTTATTTTGTGTCTTCATTTCTCATACTAGTTTCAAAGTGGCTTTTTCTATATGTCCTTAGTTGTGGGACTTCTGTTCAGGTAGACTTCAGACAATTTTCTATGATGGTTATTCTATAGTTTAGTGGTAATGCTTAAGTGGTTGTGAGAGGAGTCAAGCACAGTGTTTATCTATTCTGCCATCTTGACTGGAAGTGGATCTTGTATATATACTTTAAAAGGTAGAAAGTAGAAGAATTTTCATTTAGTGAAGTCCTGAACTTTGATCAAGAATAAACTTTTAAGAAGATAATCATGCATTTTATTGCACTATAATCCACTTCTAATTATAGCCCCAGTTTACCACTATTTCTCCATGGAGAAATTTATCAGTCACATATGCTTTTAGTATTTGCTATGCAGACAGTCCCAGGGGTTTCCCTACATGCATTTTGAGAGCATAGACTACCATTACTTGCAAATTTACAAGCCAAGGTTAAATAAAGCATAGCAGTAATTTGAACTTACCACAATAACAGAAAAATCACATTTGGATTCAAGTCTGGATGTATCTAGCATTCGAACAACATCTGGCTTACATTATTGAGAGGTCAACTATACTCTCTAAAGAACAACATTTTATGAACTCTATCTATGGCACTCTGCAAACATTCCAGTTTATCTTTATTTAAACAATTTAAATAGTTCATCTGTTTTTTGTTTTGTTTTGTTTTAAGCAAAGGCCAACACTTTTGTGAAAGACTGTGTTACAAAAGCTAATATACTCCACACTGTGCAAAAGGATTCCATTTCTAGATAGTAAATTTTGCAGCCTTATTTGTTTCATCACCAAGTCATCCAGAATGTCAGTTTATAGACAGATGTGAACTTTGGCTGACTACGAGCCATTCAAATTTTTCATCTCCTTCTACCATCAAAGCTAGAAAGTGGAAATATTCAATATCTCAACTTTCCCTGGGTGGGACACCATATCCAACTGCTGGCCCTTGGATGAAAAGTCTATATTTTGGAAAAAAAAATAGACTGTTAAAAGTTTGTGAAGATACTCTACATTTTAATAAAATTAAAATTTTATGCTTTATGGAACAAAATATATGGAATTTTAGACTGTCAGTATTAAAGTGAGCAAGAAAAGTATTTATGTACACATATATAGTTTTACAAAACCACTTTATATCTGTTTTAAAATCTCTCATAACTTGAATTTGAGAATGTTGTACAAAAGATATTCATCTATGCTATGAGCCACAGGCTGTTTCAGAAAGTGCCTGTGTCAGAAAGCAACCTGTTAAGAGTTGCATTTTTAAATTCACTCTTCAGTACAGCAGATTAAAAAATGCTATTGCATTTCTATGTGAGTTTATTTCAGGAGCTTCCTAAGACATCAAATATCTGAGGCTGGGATAGACTATGCCTTTTTTAGAAAATAGCAGTAAAGTCTCAAGAAAATCTCTAATTTGGTGCTATATACTGAATAATTGTTTGTCCCCAAAATTTATATGTTGAAACCGAACCTCTAATGTGATCTAAGGCTTTTGGGAGGTGATTAGATCATGAAGATGGAGCCCTCATGAATGGGATTAGTGTTCTTATAAGGGGCTAAAGAGACCATAGTTCTCTTCTTCCATGATTTGAGGACACAAAATATATGGCCGTTTGTGAACCAGGAAGCAGGCTCTCACCAAACACTGAATCTGCTGGTGCTCTGATCTAGGACTACCCAGCCTCTAGAACTGTAAAAAATAAATGTTTGTCATTTATAAGCCACCCAGTCAATAGTACTTTGTTATAACAGCCAAAATGGTCTGACGTTGTTGAAAGTTCACTTGATGAGTTTTATATAGAGAGGATCACTGAGTGATCCCAATTATCTTCTGTCAAGTTCTGCCAAATGAGAAGGGAAGAGTGGAAGATGAGGATTAGAAATATAGTTGACCCTTGAGCAATGCAGGTGTTAGGGGCACTGACCCCCACAAAGTTGAAAATTCACGTGAAACTTTTGACTTTCTCCAAAACTTATCTAGAGTTGGCCCTTCACATCTGTGGATTCAACTAGTACTCTTCATCTGCTATTGGAAATCTGTTGTGGGGAATTGGAGATTGGCTGGGAATCTGAGGTTGCGAATGCAAAAAAAAGTATTTTTGATCTACAGTTGGTTAAATCTGTGCATGTGAAATCTACAGATGCAAAGGTTCAACAGTATTTTTTTAAAATTGTTACTGAACAGAAAGAGCTCTCTGCCCATTGCTAGTGGAGGTGAACACTAAACACAGAATTGAAGTGGAGAAATTTAAGAGTTGCTTTATTTGCGGAGTGTTAAGCAAGGAGAATGGGAAAGTTATTGCTTAAAACCCCAAAATCCCTGATGTAGAGTTTGAGGTGGGTTTTTAAGGGTATAAGAGAACAGGTATGCGGAAGCCTTAGAAGGGCAAGTTTTAATTAGAGCACCAGCATCAGCGTTTTGTGGAAAAGACCAATGTTGGCCATCCTAGAGTCGAGGGGCTTTTTATATACATCAAGTAAAGGGAAGAAAGAAGAAAGTTGTTTTGAAAGAATTTATATTGGTTACAGATAACAGGGACAGGATAAGGTAAAATTGGAGGCAGTTCTATGAAAGATACAGAATTTGTAAGGAAGAAATATTTACTACTTTTGGTTCATTATAGGCAAGAGTCCTGAAGTTCATGCATTTTTAAGATGTGATGGGCCTTCTAGTAATCTGCTAGCACACCCCTGAATGTTGATTCAAAGCTGCAACATACATTCAGGAATGTAAGAAATCTTTTGTCAGTTGGCCCCCAGCTATTAAAAGCTAACTACTCTGTCTCTTTCTCTCATTCTCCAGCTCTATAATTTAATTTGGAACAACTCAGAATATTTTCTTGTCACTTATAAATATAAAATTTGTAGAGTTTGAATATTTGCTTATGTCCCTATAATCTGCACCCTATCAAGATGTCAAACACTTCCATAGCCCTAGAAACTCTTCCTAGTCAATCACTGAATACTAATAACTACTGAATGCTATTCTATTGTATGAACATACTATAGCTAATGAAAATTTAATTATTTTCAGTTTTGGGCTACTATGAATAAGGTTACCATAAACATTCTTGTTTATATTATTTTTTGGATTTTTTTCCTTGGGCAAATAATAGGTATATGTTCAATTTTATAAGAAATTACCAGACCAAGTTGCAAACTATCGTAACCAAAATATGAGAGTTCCAATTGTTCCATATCCTTATCAATATTTGATAGTGTCAATCTTTTTGATATTAGCCATTCTAGTTGGTGTGTAATGGTCTCTCATTGTGACTTTAATTTTTATTTCCCCTATTACTAAAGGGGTTGAACATCTTTTTATTTATTCATTGACCATTTATATTTCTTCCTTTGTAAAGAGCCTTTGTAAATCTTTTGCCCAATTTTTAATTAGGTTATTCTTTTCTATTATTGAGCTGTTAGAGTTGCTTATATGTATAATAAATATTTCTCCTCATACCATGACTTTCTTATTCAGTTTCTTAATAGTAATGTGGGGAAGAGGCAAGAGAACTGAAATGTTAAATCAAGCTATATTCAGAAACTGCAATATGATCATCAGCCCTGTGCTAGACCATGAGGAAACCTGCAGAACAAAGGGAGATTTCTCCTGGAATTGCTTACAACCCATTTCCCCACATCTTGAAGGGAAAACAGGAAAAATAGAGTCTTTAAGTGGTGCCCTACACAAACAAAATCGTTCATTCTCTGTGACTAAAACCATAGGGAACCTGTGAATTAAAGACTGGGAACTGCCAGCAGGCCTTTCACATTGCGTATTCTTACCTTTTCATGCCCCATACTCTTATCCTTCCTCACTGTATGTCCATATCAATGGAAAGTGGGTAAACAAAGGCTTTAAACTATAACTCAAAGGAACTAAAGAATGATATATAAATTGAATTCTCCGAACATTTGGTGTCCCTCTCAGTGTCTTTCTCTTAGTACCCCTCAGTTCTTTGACTCTGTCTCTATCACTGTCCTCATCTCTCTCTATTGTTCCTGTCCCTCTGAGTCTCTCTTAGGCTCTCTTACTCTCTGCCTCAGAGAGGTGACCATGCTCTGTCCATGGAGTGTTACCCCTTCTTTAATAAACATCCTTTTGACTGTAACTTTGGCATGTGTGTTGAACTCTTTCTACACTCTCCATCAAGAACCTTCCTTTCTCTCAGTACAGGGCTTGAATCTACCCTGCCTTGGGGGAATTTGCCCTGTCCTGCATCAATAGTATCTTTTAATGAGCAGAAATTTAAAATTTTGATAAAGTTCATTGTATTCATTTTTGATAGTTTAATAGTTGGTAGTTAAAAGTAGTTTATTTTTAATAGCTTAGAATAGTTAATGTTAGATCTTGTCTAGGAAATCTTTTTCTATCCCGAATTTATAAAGACATTCTTTTATGTTTTCTTCTAGAAATTATACTTTTAGTTTTAGCATTTAGGCTTATGATCCATCTCATACTAATTTTTTTGTATGGTGTGAAATATAAGTTGAGGCTTATTTTTTTTCCTGAGAATATATTGATTTTTGTGTGTGTTTTAACTACCGTCTTTTAAGAAGAATTCCCGAGTTGTCTGCACCCTTTGCCTAACATAATGCTAATTAGATCACTTACTGAAGAAGGGGTCATACGAGAGTGCATAGCCATCCTAGAGACATGGCAGCCACTCGGCACCAGCAGTTAATGCATTGCCAGAAGTCTGGCCCAATGTTGCTTAATATTGTTACTGTTGGGAAAATCTAAAATCCGTTGTTGCCCCTGTAGCATGGAGAGATCCTTGGTTCTTTCCGCTGATGCAGTAAAGAATTACAGATCAGCAAGATTTAGAAAAAGTAAGATTTATTAAAGTACATTTCAAGAGGGAAATGAGCTAAGCCAAAGAGGGCTGTAGCCTTGTGAAAGTGGGGAGGACTGTATTATATTAGGTCTGTGATGGGAGGTTTTGAGGGTGTGCTAGATGATTGGCATGTGAGGTCATTTTTATTGACATTAGCTATCATAAAACCCTTTGCCTGCTGTGCATATGGTTACCCAGAATTCAATCTGTTATAGTTAGATTCATGAACTCTAGGCATATACATGATATTATAATGATAGTATAATGAGATTAAGGTTACGGAGAGGTTAGGGTAGTACTAACTGCACAAGTGCTTGTGGCTGGACCAAACCAGTTACTCTTTTATTGCTCTTCTTTGAGCCTCAGGATGTAGGGGTAATTTGTAACCATAAAATGAGAGTTCCAGGGGGGTCTGAAGGGAGAGACCTTCATTCCCCAGTCACTCATGTCTACCTAACTGCCAAATATTATTATAATTTTGTTATTTTTAAAGAAGAAATCCAAATATAAATATAATATTTTCATTATTTATTTTTTGGCAATTAATTTTCTTTTATCACTCTGTAGGCCAACATTAAACAAACTGAGATCTAGATTGTGAGGGCAGTTTGCAATCTCTTGTCTAGGCTTAGTGGTGACTGCTAGCTGAAGGCAATTGTATTTATTTTATTATAGTTACAAAAAAGGAATGATTAGGACTTCATTAGGGAAACTCTGCAAATAAATTCCAATAAGTATCTCTTGGATACAAGGCCACAGACCTAGACATTGACTATATGAAATTTGTCAAGTAAACAATCTCCCAACCAGTTTGTTCAGTGAAAAAGAATTATTCTGTCTTGTTGATATTGTTTCAGAAGGCACTTTGTCAGAGTGAACAATTCCTCATCCCCTGTTCACATTGTTTCTTATTAAATAAATGAAATCATAGAATCAGCTCCCAAGAGGAAAACAGTGCTATGGGCTTCCAGAGATCACCAAGTCTTTTCCAGTATTATAAAATATCACCCTCCCCAACTCTCTCATGCATTTCAATAGTAAACACCTGGGGCACGAAAAGCAGACATAATATAAATATTTATAATTTACAGTAGTCAAGATTCTTAAAATAATCATGATTGTGTAAGAATTTCTAGAAATCCACCAAGCCAAGTACTGTGTAGGAACCAATTTTAGAGTAAAAAAAGATACATGTGGTGCTGTGTGATTGTAAAAGTGAACTTTTGATATTGATGGGGTTATAAGCTATAGATGCATATTTTAGGTAATTAACTTGTAAATACTGTCTTAAAACTTTTTTTTCCCTGTGTATGATTAAAGGTGTATTGGGGGATATCTTTTTTTAAAAAAAATACCTTTGGAACTATATTTATAATTTAATACAATAATATCACTGCTTAATAGTGTTAACTTCCAATTTATTCTGGGCAGATAACATACCCTTCTTATCTTTTATCACCTTTCTGTCCCTTTGACCTTTTATAATCTTCAGTTTAAGCTTCTGAGTACTTAGAACTTTGTCTCTTTCAGAGAATCTTTGACCCCAAGTCACCTGCATAAGTCAGAGGACTTTAAAAAAAAAAAAAAACTAAGGTCTTTGTTAAATCCTTATCCTGGAGCAGCTTTTATATTCAACTCAGCAGCAATATCTTTAAAATGTTTAATAGAAAGAAAACACATAGATTCCAGAACATTAGACCTAGCATGGAGTGAAGATTTTTAGTTGCACTAATTCCAGCTCTTAGGACTCCTATAAAATATCAGTGTTCAACCCTCTTTTCCAACTTGCCTCTCAGATTGAGAGAAGATTTACTTGATGGACCAGAACAATGTTGGCTGTGGAGATGAAGTTTATCTGGAAACTTTTCAACCAAGCTGCTAAGGGGAGGGAAACACACAAGCCAGGACACTGCCAAAGTAAAAAAACTCCAGTGTGATTTTGTGAAAATATTTGAATCAGCACAAGCCAGGCAAGCACTGATCTGTGACAAAGAAAACCTGCATCCTAACATGATCTCTGATTTATCAAAACTAACTGTAATCTTTGCCAAGTCATTCCATTTTCCTGGGCCAAGGTTCTTATTTTTGAGATGTTGGATGGGATCAGACCTCTGGTAGCCCATAGATGTGATTTATTTGAGTCACACAGGACTCGCCCTCCCTTTTTTCCTTCTTTTCTCCCTCTCTTGCTCCTCACATCTTCCTTTCTCTTTCTTCCTCTCCTATCCTCTCTTCTCCTCCCCTGTCTTCCTTCCTTCCTTCCTTCCTTCCTTCCTTCCTTCCTTCCTTCCTTCCTTCCTTCCTTCCTTCCTTCCTTCCTTCCTTCCTTCTTTCTTTCTTTCTTTCTTTCTTTCTTTCTTTCTTTCTTTCTTTCTTTCTTTCTTTCTTTCTTCTCTCTCTCTCTCTCTATCTCTCTCTCATCTTAAATAAAGTAAGCCAGAAGTTTAAGCAATATAAATATTTTGGTCTTTTATTCAGAGTGTCTGAAACATTTAAAAACTTCTTATAGCAATGAAATACTATGACACACCTATTAGAACAGCCAAAATGCTGGTGAAAGTGTAGAGCAACAGGAAATCTCAGTCATTACTGGTGACAATGCAAACCAGTACAGCCACTTTGAAAGATAGTTTGGTGGTTTCTTAGAAAACTAAACATACTCTTACCATATGATCCAGCAATTGTGCTCTTTGGTATTTACCCAAAGCAGAGACTTACTTCTGTACAAAAACCTGCACATGGGTGTTTACAGCAACTTTATTCATAATTGCCAAAATTTTGAAACAACAAAGATATCTTTCTATAGGTGAATGGATAAACTGTGGTACATCCGCACAAGAAAATACTATTCAGTGTTAAAAGAAAAGTGCTATGAAGCCATGAAAAGACATGGAGGAAACCTAATTGAAAATTATTCAGTTAAAGAAGCTAGTCTGAAAAAGCTATACACTGTATGATCCCAACTATAGCACATTCTGGAAAAGGTGAAAATATGGAGATAGTAAAAAGATCAGTGGTTGCCACGGGTTTGGGTAGAAGGAGGGAGGGATGAAAGGCAGAGCACAGAGGATTTTTAGGGAAGTGAAAATACTCTGTCTATAAAGATATGTCATTATACATTTGTTCAAATCCATAGAGTACCACACCAAGAATGAACCTTAATGTAAACTATAGACTCTGGGGGATAATGATGTGCTAATGTAGGTTTATCAGTTGTAACAATGTACCACTCTGGTGGTCAATGTTGAGAGTAGGGGAGGTTATGAATGTGTAGGAGCAGAGAGTATATGGAAACTCTGTACTTTTCTTTTAGTTCTGCTTCGTTTTGCAATGAATCTAAAATGCTGTGAAATATAAAGTTTATTAATTTGAAAAATTGTTGAGTTAGAAATGAGAAGCTATTTGACACATTGGAAATAACATGATCTTTGGAGTCAGACAGACATTATTTGAATCTACATACATAAATTCGAATTTATGTGCCTTCTGTTCAATTTTACCGTGAACCTGAAACTGGTCTAAAAATATAAAGTCTACTAAAAATAAATAAGTAATAAAAATAAAACTAGGTTACTTTATCTATATAAATCTGTGTTTCTAGTTTCTCATGAGAAATTAGAAGATCTGGCAATGCAGAACCTGGGGTCTTATATGGCAAAACCAGCTGGAAATAATGGGTGCTTCCTGCCTCTTTTACATCAGGGGTACACTTTCCTGCTTGCAACAGTACCCACTGGGCCCCCTTCATACATTTATGTCTCTGACCTCAGTAGTGCTTTGGTTTGTGACTTAAGAGATTTTAGGCTTGTGATCTCTCTGATGCTTTCCTGTCATCTCAAAAAGTCTGTAATTCTCAGTGGGCAAACCAGTAATTACATCTTACTTATATTGCCATTTCAGCAGCCTGGCAAATAAACTGGAAAACCTTAGTACAAGACCAGACTTAACTGACATAACCAGAAATTTTTTCTCCTCCAGATTTTCCTTGTAGGTGGCCGACTTTCTATACCACGTATCTTTCCACATCTTCCTTTGAAGGCACTGATTTTCTTTTTACTCATCATATCCTCATTATCAGATGATGTACTTAAAAAAAAAAAAGCCTCCTGCTTTCCTCTAAAACTGATTTTTTTAAACTCACAGTATGCAACTTTAAAACTCACAGTTTCATAGCTTAAAATTTTAACCCATTCAAGCTCAGAGAACAACTCATAACATGATCTCCTAATTCTTTAGTGAAATAAAAATGAAATCAATAGGCTTTTCCCCTACTCTCCATTTCCTATCCACTCCTCTACTTGCCTCCTCTCTCAGTTTTCATCCCAACATGCACTTCTCTCCTTCCTTTTCTACATTTTCCTTCCTCTTATTCTACGTAATGCCTTTCTTTTCTCCAAGCCTCTTCTCTTTCCTAAGCTCTGTCTGCCTGCCCGCTTCTCCATTCTGCTTTGTCATCTCCCTAAGTGATGGGCAGAGAACAAGGAAACAAAGAGACAGGGTAGTCACCTGGAGCCTGTTTCCAAATAGTTTTCCATGTTTCATGTTAAATTAAGGGCCCCAGTAATATTTAACTTATTTTAATTTAATTTTATTTTTACCTGACAATGCACTCTGCAACATTATATATCTAATTGAAATTAAAGTTATATAATGTATTATTGAAGGTGGGAAGTTTTCTGCTAACTTTTTTCAAATATACATCATGAAGGAATCTGTGTTGCCATGGTGCATAGTTTATTTCTGGAGGCAGAATTAGTGTTTAGGACCATAAATCTTGTAACAATTTTTTTGTAAATGTATCTGAGGCTCAAATCTCTGACCTGCTCTTCTTCTTTCTGAATAGTGATACATTGAAGCATTGTAGAAATTGTCCATTTACCCTTCTGAATAAATGACTACTTTCAGTGTTTTTCTTTATTATTATGCAGCACTTACCTTGTGATATCTGGCTCTGATCATTTCTCTCTCCCCTTTATTATTCAGTACTTTGCTGATCTTTGAAATAGATGTGTCTTCTTCAACGATAGCAGGACCTGAGTTTTACTATTATTTCTAATTTACTGCCTTGTTTTCATCCTTGGCAATGTGTTTTCTTCCCCTCCCCCCCCAAATAAAATTCTTGATTACATTTGGCAAAGCCTCATTATTGTTCTGATGTCAATAATTGTTTTTAATAACAAATTTACATTAAAAATGGTTAATTTTCTGGTAGGATTTGGAGTTCCATCATAAAACCCAGATCTAAGAATTCGTGACTGTTTCCTAATACATATTCATTTTCTTTTGAATAAACATGATTCTTATTTTATGCTATAACTGACTTTAACTTTGTACTGTGGTAAGTCAGTTCTGAAATTAACTAATCTGACCCCTAATATACCCTACTCTGCTCAAGTCCTCCAGCATTTTATTAGGAAGACTAAGTTTAAGAGACTGCTCCGGAACACCTTCCAGATTAGCTTGATGAGTTTTCCAGCAGCTTATGTAAATTATTCCATTCCCAAAAGAATGGATGAACTAAATTAATTTCTTTTACTTCAGGCACTTACTTGAAGAAAAAGAGACCTATTCATTTGGGTGTTATAAACAAAGAAGAAAATGTCATCGACTGTGATCTTATTGTCTTTATTGTAACATAGGTTATTTTAGGGTAAAAGCATCCTTCCCCTTAGGACAAGTATTGATTTCTGCAGTTCCTGATTGTGGTTCCCCCTTGCATGGCTCAGGGATAGAGTGTTAACTTTTTGCATCTCAGAGAGAGAGCAGAGTAGATTTGGCTCTCTGGGCAGCATCTAATCAGGGACAATGTAAAAGCATCTACAGTAACCCTCGTCTATGACTCAGGACCAGGCCTTCCATATTGCTTTCGCAAAGACTTATCCATCAAAAGAAAACTGACTTTCACAAGCCTCTCTCTCCTAAGCAGTAGAAGACATGATTTTTCATTGCCTCACTTCTTAATAGGATACAATTCCAATTCATAGCTTTACCTTATAGAGTGAGACATGTTTAATAAATCTTACTAGGTCTCCTAACTGGTACAAAGATATCTGATTTGTGGTGTATTTTAAGAGAAAAATATGCATGAATAATTTTAATAATTTAGAAAAGCAATGTCATGGCACTAAGATCTCAGGCTCTGTAATCGGATAACTTTGTTTTGAATATTGGCTTAATATTTGGTTTTAATATGAGTACACTCACTTACTAAATGTGCAATCTCAAGTAAGGAACTTATGCTTTGTTGACCTCAGTTTCCAAACTTATAAAATGTGTATAGTAATACATCATATATCATAGGCTTGCTACAGTGATTAAATGTGTCAATTTCCATGAAAGACTTAGAATAGTTCCTTAACATTACTTAAAAATTAACTCTTATATTTCAAACCACTTCAGAGTTTGGCTTACCATTCTCTTTCTGTTTTCTTAAATAGTGTCCTTTTAGTTGTTTTGTATTACTCACTAGTATTTTGAATTTATCCATGGTAGTGACTGCAAATAACATCCTGATTCTCTTACACCTCAGATTTGCTTGGCTTCTTTCTGTGATTGGAGCATAATTAAATAATTGAAATATTTCCCTTCCTCATCTTTGCTTATAGCTATTGTTTGACTTACCTAAACATGCTGGATGTTGAACAGCTACATATAACATAAATAGTATCTTTGGAACCAAGATTATTAGAGCCTGTTAAGTCCAAAAAAAAAAAAACGCTTTGTAGAGTGAGTGGCTGGAGCTCCATATCCTGGCACACCAAGAACCCACAAGAAAAGATACAATTTCCAGGAAAAAAAAAAAAAAAAAAAACCTCCTGAGGACAAACACTTTGACCTGGAGATGAAGGTCTTGAACTTATTTCTCCATCTTCTCTTGCAAATGACTCCTGCCACTTTTTTCTATTACAGATATTTATGATGATTAGAAAGGACTAAAGTGGAAGGTGATTAAAATCATGTTCAGTTATGGATCTGGGTTTTTATAATAAAGCCTCAGTAAAAGTTTATGCTCTTGTGACTTTGTCTTAAGAATATGAATTTGCTGCTTACTCTCAATAACTTCCTTAAAATGTCCCAAGTTAGACAAACTCTCTGTTTTCTGCTCTGAAAACTCTCAGGAAGCCATACTACTGAGCAGTGACTGCAATAAGATACTATATTTAATAAAATACAATTAAATTATATGTAAAAGGAAGGGCATGACAGCCTATAAAATCTAAGGTAATTATGGCTACTGTTAATTAATCAGCCAGTCATCCTTTATAAAGTTGTCACTCTGTACCAATATATGTGCTATGTAAGAGATTTTTCCCAGGTTATTTCTCATCTATACTCTCAAAACAGGAATGATTATACTATTTTATAGATGATAAACCTGAGGCTTATAGAGGTTAAAACAACTTATCCTAGATTTACTTGTAATTATTTTACAATGATTCATGCATTTTGTATGAAAGTGACTGCTCTTAGGCCACTTACTCTTTTCACCATCAGCTGTACATACAGAAAATATTTTCTTAATATTATATTTAAAAATTAATATCAATCAATAAATTGACTTTAATTAAATTAATTGATATTAATTCAATATTACTCCAATATTGTTTAAAATTTTGTTTAAAAAAATTTGTTTCTCAATCCCCTCTCATTTTCTTTTTGATTTATCCAGTGTGATTTCATTCTATAAGTCACAGGTTTTTCTGTCCTGCCCAACTGTACGATTTTCACTTCTATAAACTTAGGCCAGAGGTCCTGGTGAATTTCTAGCAGAACTAGGCTTCTTTCTTTCTGGCAGAGTGTAAAACCAACAAGGGCTTGTATACTTCTTGTAATTAATGGAAACTTTCTCTTATTTTTCAGCTTACCATTCCTCCTAGACATCTACCAGGTTTTGTGAAATTTTAACTTAGATAATACCTGATACCCAGTAAGCAAAATCACCTTAGAATGACCCTGTAACTATTGGCCAGACTCAGTGAAATAACTGCTTCCTCATGATGTTACTTCATTTTCTATGATTGCCCACCTACAAGACCACAGGGTAATCTAAAGTTGGGAACTTTCTTGAGGGAAGAACTCATCCATGGAAAGAGGAGTTCGAATGTGATATAGTCATATTAGGGATGCTGTGGGTAGTCATGTGTGCTGTTATCCAGAATTCTGAGGGCTGACTGCTTATTTTAAAACCTGTGCCATTCGAGTATAATTTTCCTATTTTTAAAAAATATCTAAAATGCCATATTATGGCTTTTAGTCCATAGGAGGGCAATGTTGAGCTGTAGGAAAACCCTTCCAGTTTTTTTTTTTCCCAAAAGAACATATAGAACTGATTAATTTAAAAATTAATGAATTGAAACAAATTAACTAATTTAAATATACTACAAGATGACGGTTATTTAATAATATCCTCACGTTGAATACCAAGTGACTTCATCTTTGTCATACTAGTAATAAATTTGTAAATTGATATAAATTATCCTTGTCACTCAAAGTTAAACCATTGCTGTCCCTTTGGTGAAGGCTGTGTTCTCCTTACAAATTTGGTGATGTTCTTTTATATTTTTATGCATGGTCTGCTAAACACGGTTCTGCTTATAGAGACAAGAATTCTTATAGTTCAAATTTCTCATCTGCTGTGACATATTTCCTTGGGTTAGAATTTGAAGTTGCCTTTAAATGCCACCATAAGGCTCTCAGAGCAAAGAGTTAGTCACATTTTATGTTTAAAGTGAAATTATAATGAACAAGACAAAATTAAATTTGAGCCAAATTTTAAGATATAAAATTTGGTCATGTATAGGAATTATTTTCATTAATGGGATCATGGACCAATACAGTACACTGTCATTTCAATTTATATTGAAAGCAAGTTTATTCTGAATTTTCAAAGCAAGCATTATAAATAGAATTTAAACATAATTACGTGTTTGTGTGAAAAAGCAATGAATTTTGTGTTGCTGTGAAGCCTTACCTGACTCTTCTAGATTGGAATTGCAATTTCTCTCTCTTCTGAACCTCTCTATGTCCATGTACCAGAGCATAGTGATATGGTTCTGCCAGTTGCTGCTCTACGGCCCATCTGGCTACAGAAACATGGTGCATCTTGTCTCTGTGGTTTAGTTCCTGAGTTCAAGGAAGCAACTGAAAGAATCAACAAACCACTGGGTTAGTAATAATAATAACCAACATTTATTAAATGTTTGCTATATGTCAAACACTATCTAAATACTGTTATTATCTTATTTAACCTTCACAACAATGCTGTAAGGTTTATTATGAACATCATTTGTCTTATGAGGAAACTGAGCTGTGGAGTGAGTAAACAACTTGTTCAATGTTGGAAAGCTTCCTAAGAGACAGAGCAAGGCACACTCCAGAGGTCTTACTCCTCATCACCATAACTAAGTTAAAAGTGGAGGGGATCAGAGACTAGAAGAAGTGATGCCTATGGTATTTCAGAGTAAAGGGGATGAATATATAAATATAAAAATATTTTAAATATTAAAAATATAAACAAAGCCATATCTTTTGTTTAATGTGGTGCTTCTGGGTAGGTATGGGTGGATGGGAGTGGGCAAGGGTGTCAATGAGGAACATTACACATGATTTACTTTTTTGATCTACCTATGTTGCTTAACATTTATGATCACATATTTTTGTTCTTTTTATATTATAATAATATAATAAATAGATTATAATCTCCTGGAGGGTAGAAATTGCATCTTTCAATTCTCTGTATCTCCCATTACCCCTAATCCAATAGCATAAATATAATAGATTTGGAAAAATAAATAATTGCACCCCTCACAAATTATTTAGGGCTAAAAGGCAGATATATGTAAAGTTAAATGCAGAAACTGCTGACATGCAATTTTTAGCCATAGTTTAGGTCTGAGTAATATCTTTGGGGGATTTATTCTGCTTATTTACAACCAGAAAGAGTGTTTTGGGTTTAAACTATTTCTACCTAATCAGAAAAAGTAGATTTTGGTAATGGTCAGTAGGTATGTTTTTCTTTTTTCTTATTTACTTAAAAAACAAACAAACGAACAAAAACCTCTGACTTCCCATTCTGAAATTTAAGATGAAATGATAATTTGAACCTCATGCAATTTTCTAAATAGATATTGGTGGCATATGCATAGAGAGCTTTATTTGACTGTTTTTAATTTAACAATTTTTATCTAGAAGTAAATAATATGATATAATTTCTGCAAAACTCTAGTCAAACACTGAATGATCACCTTAGATAAGACATATGTTTGTTCATCTTATGAGATTTATAACTCTACATAAACCTGTATTTTTCAAGAAATTACAGACCAGAGTGAATAATTTAGCAGAGTAAAGAAACTCTTCACAAAGAGGGAAACATTGGTGCATCTTTGTGTATGTGTGTGTACATGTGTGTGCATGATAATTAAAAGGAAAGTAAATGTAGATTTAATCACAAAGTAAGGGATATAGATTTTATAGAAAGAGAATAAGTAAAGAGAAAAAATTCCAGGACTAATCAGAGAAGGCAAAAGAAAAGAAGGCTAGATAGATTAAAGCAATTTGCACAGTAATTTTCCCATTTCCTTGTTCATCCTTGGCCCGTTAATAAATGGTTCTAATGAATATGTGCAGCAATAGGGCTTATGGGTCATTTCAATGACTCTGCAGCCATGTGAATACACACAGTGGATGTAATCCTGTTTTTGGGCTGGCCCTGCATTACATTGGGATGTAGGGCTATGTTTTCATATCTCATCTTATCCCACCCAGCAACAGGCATCCAGACTTCCCTGGAAACCTCCGATTTTCAGGTTTCTCCCCAGGACATACAGAAATATGGAAAAAGAAACAAAATTCAATAAAAAAGAAAAAGAGTGAGGAAGGGCAAGAGGGAGAGACGAAGGGTAGGGTAGGGGGAAGTAAAGGAGAGTGGGAGGAAGCAAGAGAGGGAGGTAGAGAGAGAGAAAGGTGACAAAGGGAAAAATAAAGGAAAATTGGTGAGAATATAATTTTAACATCTGATACTGAAATTTGAATTTAGAACTTAGTTATATGAAAACAACTAGGGATTAAAAGATATGCATACAATTCTAACCTCATAACATAAAATAATTTCTATTTCTGACCTCCGCACTATATAAATACATACAAATCAGTTAATAACAACTTTGAATGGAATTATCCCATCTTTTGACTTATTCCCAGAGGCATGGACATATGTTTATTCCTCTAGGTAGAAATCAATAAATTTCTTATTCAGATTTGATTAAATTCAGGACCACTCAAAGCTGAAGGGGTCAGCTCAACTGAAAGGGTGAGAGAATAAACACTTTTATTTTTTCAAGCTTTACTACTTTTGTTTTAATTTCTAACAATTCAATATTTCAGCGAATTTTCAAGCCTAACCTAAACAACTACCAGTGTCATTGTGAACACCAGAAAATTTCACCAGAGTAAAGTTTCACATCTTGTCTCCATGAAAGAAGGCTTCCGTGGTGGACACAGTTGCCTTCTGAGGTAGCTGGTCAAGAAAAATTTCTAGGCAGTTTTTCAGGATGTGGAAGACCTAAATCTTAGCTCAACTATCTCACAACTAAAAGATAAGGACAATTATAAGTGGCTACAATCTTTTTTCATATTTAAATAAAATTCTTATTTTAGAAGAGTTTTAAATTTACTGAAAAGATAGGACTCATAGTCTTCATATACACCACACTGTTCCCCCTTTTGTTAATATCTTATATTACTATTGCAGTTTGGTCACAACTAAAGAACCAGTATTGATATGTTATTATATTATTATCACTAAATCCACACTGTATTTGTACTTTATTAGTTTTTCTCTAATGTTCTTTTTCTGTTCCCAGATCCCATCCATAACATCGGCTTACATTTTGTCCTCATATCTCCTTAGGCTCCTCTAGGCTGTGGCAGCTTCTCGGACTTTCCTTGCTTTTTCATGACCTTGACAGTTTTGCAGGGTGGTGATCAGGTGTTCTGTAGAATGTACCTCAATTTGGGTTTGTCTGATGTTTTTCTCAGGTTCAGTGGGTTATGTCTTTTTTGGGAGGAAGACCACATAGGTGAAATGCCATTCTCAGCATTATTTATTTATCAAGGGTACACATTATCAATGTGCTGTGACCCTTGATCACTTTGTGAAGGTAGTATTTGCCAGGCTTCTCCACTGTAAAGTGGCCTGTTTGCACAACTCTCCATTCCAAATCACTAAGCATAACCCACAATAAAAGGGTGAGGAGTTAAGCACACTTCCTTGAGGGGGAATATCTAAATAATTTATTTGGAATTCTTATGTAGGGGAGAGTTGTCTTGTATTGCTGATCGATTGAATGATTAATTTTTTTTTCATTTACTCTTTTAATTATTTCTCACTGTAAATTCATGGATATTTATTCTATACTTTGAGTTATAATAAAATACTATGTTTTGCTGGTTGCTTCAATTGTCCTAACTTTGGGCATTTGGAGCTCTTTCAAATGGCTCCTGTATTCTTTTGACATCTTGCCACCATTGTTTTGTCTTTTGTATACTTCCTTACTTTCTGGCACTTTGAGATGTTGCAGGTTCATCTTGCTGCAGTCCTACAATCAGCAATTTATTTAAGGAGAAATTAGAGAATGGTATTAGAAATTAAGATCTGGGTACAGGAAGTCAAATCAGTTTTTAAAAGTTACTTTTACTTTTATGTGGCTGGTTATTTTCAATAACAGGTTGGCAAAGGAAAGCGATAAGTAGAAAATGTTATTGTATTGATGTAGACAGTATCCGAGACAGAATAGTGTTAAACAAAAGTACACTTGTAATAATTTTTTTAAAATTCATCTAATCCATAGTCTTAATTTCTCATAACATAAATGTGCTGATGCTCATCTCATTATTATATTTAGATAAAGAATAATATTAAAGTCATTATCAGCAATTATGTAGGAGTTCTTTAAACTATTACTGAACCATACATTTTTTAACACCTTTCCCCCTCCACATCCCATTCATAGTACCTACCTGTCAGGATTAGCTAAACTAGTGGTTCCCAAAGTGTGGTCCCTGGACTACCAGCATCACTGTCACCTGACAACTTGTTAGAAATACAATCCATGTTTAAACAAAGCCTCTAGGTGATTCTGATCACATTGAAGTTTGGAAAACATTGGACTGCAGATTATGCTGTAATTCCAAACTTAAGTGGCTTAAAATATTAAAGCTGACTCAAACTACATGCCTTCAGTGAGGGCAGAGCGAAGCTAATTTTAATCAGTGGGCAGCCAAAAAGATGGAATTCTCTTTACAACATCTGTTTCTGTAATAACAATAGCAAAGAAGTGAAACTCTTAAAACCTCTTCTGGAGAGTGACACTTGCTTCTTCTCCTTACAATTCTTTGGTCAAGGGAAGCTTCTTGGCCACACTTAATGTCAAAGGGAGTGAGGGAATGTCTTCTACCAGACACCAAAAAGGCTGGAAAGAGAGACATATTTGGCAAATATGAATATCTGCCACAATACTACTTATCATATTTTTTCCAATATAACTATAATAGGATTTGCTTATGTAATGTAAAAATATCTAGTAAAGCATGAAGAAGTAGGTTAAATTATTATTAATAATATATTTTATTTAACCCAATGTATCTAAGATATTATTGTTTTAACATATAATTAATGTAAAATTATTGAGATTTTTACTTTTATTTATTTTTTTATTCTAGGTCTCTGAAATCTGGTGTGTATTTTTCACTTAAAGTAAACTCTCAGTTTGAACATTTCAAGTGCTCGATAAATAAATGTGACTAGAAGTTCCATTTTGAACAGCATTTTGCACATGTAAAGGCAATGTCTACCACATACTAGGCATTCCACAAGAATGTGTAAAATGTTGAATGACTATAAACTATAAACACTTAAAAAAATAGTTTTACTTCTTTGTTATACTAACAGTGTTTTGGTCTTGCGTTTTGTCTTTTGAAGTTCTTTTCTTGGGTCCATTTTCTCCATGTCTTTAGATGTATCTTAAATCTCAGGGATTTATGTGAAAATTAGATTTTAAAACTTTCATCAGAAAAAAACATTACAAATGTTTAATTTTTTATGACTTTATCTGTTTGCTCTAGGCATCTAGTTTTATATCTATATCTATGCTTTTTTTGCTATATTTCCTACATAATATTTTTGTGTATTTAAGGACCACAGGGCTTTTAAAAATTATGCCAAAATTTAAGCTGGGTTTATGAAATTTAAATATGGCTTCCACTCAAATTGATGTTAATATGTGAGGATTAAACATAAAGGTAATATCCAGGAGAGTATGAAACACTGAATTGTAGCTCTAAGGCCTGAAGTTATGTCTACAACTGCTGAATAAAACCGTGCAATAGAAAATAGTTCTCTATTGCTATGACACCCCCCTTTATTTTGCATTTTCCAAAATGTGAACAATCTGTTTATTCTTTGTATTTGTTTATTTGAGAAAGTTTGATGAAACATTTTTTAAAAAGTACAAACATACTAAATGAAAAATCAAATGCTATTGGCCACAAATAAGGAATATATTTGCCGAAAAGTGTTCATTCTTTTAGAAAAACCTGTTCCTTCACCTTTTTCAGCATTATCTCACAATACTAGACACATAGTCCAGTGATTTGATAACTAATAACTACTTATGAAATAACAACTCTTCTTCAGAAAGCTCCTAAAAGGCACACTTCCAAAAATCTTCTTTATATTAAAAAGTTTTACTTAATGTGGTGTTATCTTTGTGTCTTTCAGTTGAGAATTAAAAACAAAGGCTCATTTGTTTGGTAGTGTCTTCTGATTGGTATACTCAATTTATAAGAAAGAGTTTGTTTTATTGTGGTTCTCACTGATCTTAGTATTGGGCAGCCATGAGAATGCCTCTAACTACAAGGGTCAAATTTCTGAGAGGCCCCTCTTGCTGGGGTATAAAACCCATCTTTTCCTTTGTGTTCATCCCATACTTCCTACAGGCTCTTTGTACCCTATGACGAGCATACCCTATGACATGGCAGGAATGACTAATAAAACAGAAAGATTTCTGGTAGTCAAAGGACTCCTCTGATAGTCTTCTGTGGCTTGAAGACACCCTAATGGATTTGCCAACCTTTCCTTAGACACTTCCATCCAACTTTTCTCTTTGTTTTCTTTCCAGTTGGAGTCAGGCTTATTTGTACTCTGAGGGCTCTCTCTCCCAGGCTTGTCTGGCTACCTCCCTATTTTCTTTAACAAAGACATTTCCTTCAGTAAAATCCTTACGCGTTAATTCAGTCTTGGCATCTGCTTCTTGGAAGACTTGAACTAATATAATGCTTTGGAATCACTTGTTTTCAGTTTTTAAATGAAGGTATCTTCTTATCAGAGTGGAGTGTTGGAATCCGAGCAATATAAGGAGGGTGCCCTGTGGGTGCTGGTGGCCTCGGCCTGGTACAGGATGTTGGAGTAGGAGCAGTGGGGCAAAAGTATTAGCATAGGAGGGTAATGGTGGTTGCAGGGGCTCAGTGTGAGGTGTCAGAGTCCAAGAGGGAAGAAAAGCACTCGGGATGAAGGGCACTGTTAACATTGGGACATTTGTTGTATATATGGGAGTTGAACCAAAAATAAATTAAGTATAGTTGAGAGCCAGATTTGTCATTGTCAGAGATAGGAGTTACGAATATGGAAAGGGAGAACCTTATATAAAACTTGTGATTTGGGATTTTGAATGGTATCAATAAAAATTGATGGTTTTCAGTGTGGAAATAAATATGGTTATAAAAATAAGTATATAAACAATACGTGTTTCCTATCTCTTTTGGAGAATAACAGGACCCCAGCAATAATAGTGAGCATAACTATCACCCAGATGTTGGTTTTTATGGAATATCGTTTATTAAAAGAATGGAAACTTCTGGAAGAAATTAGTGGATTCTTCCAGAACTGGAGAGGGAACGCATGATGAGCCTGTAACATTATTTTGTGTCAGAAACTAAGGAAGTTTCAAAGAATAATAAGGTTAGAATGACACATGTTAAAATGACACAGAAGGCAGCTTCAAGAAATTCCCATTGACCAAATCTGGGACAATTTTAGAGCAAGTTTGGTTATAATGGATTATAATCGATGGAATGAAATAAGAATCCATGAGATAATAATATAAATAATAATAACAGAGAGGCTTTCCTTTATATGTCAACTAATAAATCTCAAGTATTCCTTCACAAAATATTTATTAATTATAAAAAATAGAAAAACAACCATATAGTAAAAAAAAAAATTTTAACTGACAGGAGCCCCCTTAAGTGATCAAAATTAACAACTCTGATAGTGGAAAAATTCAAAATCATGTGTGACATAATAGGATGATGAAAATATAGAATCTCTTTTGTCAAATTCTTTTTAAAAATGTCTAATCTGGCTCTCATTATGAGGCAACATCAGTAAAAAAACTTAAATGGAGGTAAGTTTAGAAAACATACAGAATTGATTAATTTTCTTCTGATCCAGCAGCTGGAAAGAACATTGAAAAAAGAAGAAAATTGTTGTGGGCATACATGCAAGGACTTGATTCTCCCATTTGCTCTGGAGAAATGAGAAAGTACATATGTTGTATTAGATTCAATGGGTTGGAGCAGCCAAGTTTCCCCAAAGGTGGTGTCCACAGCTGCCCAGAAAGTCTTTACTTGTTCTTTCTCTAGTCGAGAAGTTAAATCTGCATTTCTCCCATATGTATGGGAAAGACTCAAACATTATCTAACTAAAAATCTTCTAGGATTAAATTTATAAGCTTAAAAATTATTTAGAATTGATATATACAACAGAAATATATTTTTCATGATTTTCATGTTATTTTTAATACTAAAATACATAGGTATTAGATTTAAAGACAACTAGAAAAGACAGTCTTTAAAAACCTTATACATAAGCCTTTCTTTTACTCCTCACCTCCCTCTGCCTCTAACTTGTCATTGGCATAGATTACAAAAAAAGTCAGAAAGGAGGAGGAAGAAAATACATGTATTAAGGGTGCTCAATGTGCAAGAATGAAATTTACTAACTTTATATGAGGTGCCAGGCACTATTTTAGATGCTCTTTTATGTTATTTAGCGAAAAAAATATGAGTGATTTGGTATCTTATTCAACAGATAATTAGATGGTATGTCTGTCTGTCTTTCTCTAGAACTCAAGCTTTATCTTAAGTGATAGTGGTAAATAGTTAAACTGTTGTGTAACTGGTGAAACAAAGACGGAAATGCTCCGCCAGATGTCAGCATCTAGGTGATTTAATGCTTTTCTTTCAATACAGGTTCTGTATTTAAAAACTTTGAACAAACATCCAAAGTAGTCCAAATATGTTGAATTTTACAGACTTCAAAATATGATCCATGAAAATTTAACTGTCTTGAAATATTATCAGAGCTATGTTGATTTTTTTTTTCACTAATTTTCAGGTTTTTTTTAAGTTCAATTTTGTTACTAAGTTTTTAGGAAAATGGTACCTTAAAAATATTAGTCAAACCAAATATCCCAAAATAACTATTAATTTTTTTATGATGGAAATGTCCTCTAAATACTTTTTTTAATTTTAAAAAGTCAAACTATTATTAACATAGAGTAAAATGCTCAAATATTAAGTGAATGGTTCAATTAGTTTTGACAAATGCATACACATTCACTCAAGACAGAACATCTCCTTCAATCAAAAGTTTCTTTATGCCCTTTCCTGGTCAGTTTCTACCACCCTTGAAGCTAGAGACATACACAAATCTGCTTTCTATTATCATTAGTTAGTTTTACTTATTCTAGAACTGTATATACACTGAGTCTAACAATTTTCTTTGTTTCTGGCTTTTTCCACTCAGCACAATGTTTTGATTGTCCCCTATGTTGTTGGATGTATCAATGTTTTCTTCCTTTTTATTGTGAGTAGTATCCTTTGTATGAATAGTTTGTTATTCATTCTTCTAGGCTGATTTGGGCTGTTATGATGCAATAGTCTTGTACAAGGTTTTTTGTGGACACGTGTTTTCAATTCTCTTGGATTAGAATTGTAGGGTCAAAAAGTAGATATGCATTGAACAATTAATCAATAGCCAAACAACTTTCCAAAGTGGTATACTACATTGTCAGTTACAGTATTGAATGGTATTGTTATAGCCTGTACCATTGCTTGTATAGATGTGAAAACAGAAAAAAACATTAAAAATAATGCCTTTATTCTTATTCTAAAAGTTGAATATTTGTTGATAAAATTGGCAAGACAGAACTTCCAATAGCCTGAGGACACATTCTGTGAGTTAATGTATATCAGAAAGTATAGCTATAAATAAAATGAAATTTCAAAGCACAAATAAGGAGTCTGTATCCCAAGGTGCTAACAGTGTTTGACTCTGGGAAGGTCAGACAGAATCTGCCACAGAGATAGATCATATAGTAAGAATTTTCACTCACTTTCTAAAGGTCAGATGTGTTTGTTACATCGCTGAAAGAGGATAATCTGCATTCATCTTTTTAACAATTTCTTTTGGTCTAAGTGATAAGAACACTATAGCTTATAGGACCTACTGTAAAATGGTAATATACAGTTGTACACACAGAGTGCATGTGATTTTTGTTATGATTATTTTTCTAAGCAATATGTTTTTATTTAAATGTATATGAAAGAGGTAAAGAACAAAAATGGGAAGATTCCTCTTTACTTGCCATTCCTGAAGTAGAAGGGCATGACGATGAATTTCAATATATTTTCAAAACTTCTTTTTATTTGATATTTACTTTATCTCAACAAATTTCTAAGGATTTAAATAATATAGAATATATTCTATGACAAAAAGTGAAAATAAGCTAGAAATCAACAATAGAAAAATAGAGAATTCCTAAACATTTGGATTAAATAATAAACTTCTGATAAATAACCCATGGGTCAAAGAAGAAATATTTTAGACTAAATAGTAATTATAAAATAATGAAAATCAACATATTAATCTCAGAAGGATGCATCCAAAACAGTGGTATGGAGACAAATTAGAGCCTTGATGCATATATTAGAATATAAGAAAGGTTGAAAATAATTTATAAATGATTTATACTTTTATTTTAAGAAGCTATAAAAACAATAAATTAAACCCAAAGAAATAAGAGAATGCAAAAAATAATAAAAGAAGAAGCAAATATATAAGAAAATTGATGAAGCTAAAACTGTGTTCTTTGAAAAGATTGAAAAAACTGATAATACTTTAGCAATGCTGATGATGGACAAGTAAAGAAAAACACAAATTACCCATTTGAGGAATAAAAAAAGCAACATCACTACATCATTATAGACACTAAAAATAAAATAACATATTATGATGCTCATCATCACTAGTCATTAGAGAAATGCAAATAAAAACCATAATGTTTTTCCTTTACTTGTCCATCATCAGTATTGCTAAAGTGCTATCAGTTTTTTCAATCTTTTCAAAGAACATATTTTTGAGCTGCATCAATTCTTTTGTTTCTTTTTGGTTTAGTCTTAGAAGGTTGTATGTTTCTAAAACTTAATTTACTTCTTTTAGATTCTCGAATTTGTTGTCATATAATTGTTCATAGTATTCTTTAATTTTTTTTTTGTATTTTTGTGGTGTCTGTTATAATTTCTTCTTTTTCATTTATAATTTCATTTATTTATGTTCTCTCTTTTTTCTGCCTGATGAATCTTGCTAGAGGCTTGTCAATTTTATCTATCTTCTCAAAGAAACAACTCTTGGTTTTATTAATTTTTTCTATTGTTTTTCTCTTTTCTATTTTATTTGTTTCTGCTCTGATCTTTATGATTTCTTTTCTTTTGTTTATTTTGAGTTTTGTTTGTTCCTCTTTTTCTAGTTTCTTTAGGTGTAAATTTATTTATTTATTTGGGATTTTTCCTGCTTCTTGAGGTAGGCTTGTAATAGCTATAAATGTTCCCCTTAAAACTGCTTTTGCTGCATTCCATAGATTTTATAGGGTTGTGTTTTCATTTTAATTTTTACAAGGTAGTTTTCGATTTCCAGTTTGATTTCCTCTTTGTTCCATCTGTTGTTTAGAAGAATATTGTTTAATCTTCACATATTTGTATTTTTTCCAGTTTTCCTGTAGTTTCATGCCATTGTGGTCAGAAAATATGCTTGATATAATTTCAATCTTTTCGAATCTTTTGAGGATTGTTTTGTGGCCTAGTGTGGGATCTATCTTGGAAAGTATTCCACGTGCACATGAGAAAACTATGTAACCTGAAATTTTTGGATGAAACGCTCTATAAATGTCTATCAAGTCAAACTGGTCTAATGTGGCATTTAAGGCCATTATTTCCTTAGTAATTTTCTGTCTGGATAATCTATCCACTGAAGTAAATGGGGTATTAAAGTCCCCAAACTATTATAGTGTTAGTGTTAATTTCTGCCTTTATGTCCATTAACATTTGTTTTATATACTTCAGTGCTCCTATTTTGGGTGCATAGATATTTATAATTGTTATAGTCTTTTCTTGGATTGACCCTTTTAATATTATGTATTGTCTTTTTTTGTATATTTTTACATTCTTTGTTTCAAAATCTATTTTGTCTGATATGAATATTGCTACTCCAGCTTTCTTTTTTATTTCTAGTTGCATGGAACTTCTTTATCCATTCATTTTCATTCTGTATACATCTTTTGATCTGAAGTGAGTGTCCTATAAGCAGCATATTAATGGGCCATTTTTTAAAACCATTCTGCCACCTTATGTCTTTTGATTAGAGCATTTAATCCATTTGAGTTTAAGATAATTATTGATAGGTGTGTGCTTATTGTCATTTTGTTGTTTTCCGTTGTTTTATTTTTCTTTACTGTTCTCTTGACACATTCGAAAGTATTACGTTTTTATTCTTTATGTTTTTGATGTCATGTTTTATACCTTTTTGTTCTGTAAATTTCCTGATTGTTTATTGAAGTTATATTTTGTTACTATTGTCTTTTAACCTTCTTATTAACTTCTTAAATGGTTGATTCACTGTGATTATTATACATTTCCTGTACCAGTGAGATTTTTTTCTCCTTTGTTGTATTTTCTTATTTCTGGTTGTGACCTTTTCTTTTCTGCATAAAAGAGACCTGTTAATATTTTCTGTAAGTCTAGTTTAGTGGTGGTGAACTCCATTAGTTTTTGCTTGTGGGAAACTCCTTATTTCTCCTTCAATTCTAAGAGATAACCTTGCTGGATAAAGTATTCAGGATATAGATTCCTTTCTTTTAGCACTTGAAATATTTCTTGCCACTCCCTTCTGGCCTGTAAAGTTCCTTCTAAGAAATAAGCTGAGAGACTTATGGGGTTTCCCTGGTATATGATTTGTTTTTTCATTTTGCTGCCTTTAAGACTGACCTTATCACCACACACCAAAATTAACCAAAATGGAGTAAGGACCTGAATATAAGACCTGAAACAATAAAATGCATAGAAGAAAACATAGGAATGAAACTCAAGGACCTTGGACTTAAAGAGAATTTTATGAATTTGACCTCGAAGGCTAGCGAAGTATAAGCAAAAATAAGTGAATGGGACTATAACAAACTAAAAAGCTTCTGCTCAGCAAAAGAAATCATCAATAAGGTTAAGAGACAACCATCTCAATGGGAAAATATATTTGCAAGCAAAGCCTCTGATAAGGGCCTAATATTCCAAATACACAAAGAACTCATATGACTCAATAACAACAACAAAAAAAAACCCAAACAATCCAATCAAAAAATGGGCAGAGGACCTAAACAGACACTTCTCCTTAGAGGACATACAAATGGCCTACAAACATATAAAAAGATGTCAACATCACTAGCTATTAGGGAAATGCAAATCAAAACCACAACGAGAAACCATCTCATACCTGTTAGAATAGCTATAATCAACAGGACAAATAATAACAAATGTTGGAGAGGATGTGGAGAAAAAGGAACCCTCATACACTGCTGATGGGACTGCAAATTGGTACAGCCACTATGGAAACCAGTATGGAGGTTCCCCAAAAAACTAAGAATAGATCTATCATATGATCCAGCAATCCCTCTACTGGGAATTTACCCCAAAGACTTAAAAACCCATATCCAAAAAGATATTTGCACACCGATTTTCAAAGCAGCATTATTCACAGTGGCCAAGACATGGAAGCAACCGAAGTGTCCTATGATAGATTATTGGCTAAAGAAGCTGAGGTACATATATACAATGGAATATTACTCACCCATAAAAAGAGATGCAATACTACCACTTGTGACAACCTGGAGGGACCTCAAGATAATTATGCTAAGCGAAATAAGCCAGACTGAAAATCACATGATATCACACATGTGGGATATAAACCTAAAAGCAACAAATGAACAGGACAAACAGAGACTCAGAGACATGGACAATGGAGTAGTGGTTACCAGTGGGTAGGGGGTGGAGGAGGAGGGGAGAGGTAGATGGAGTAAAGGAGGTCAAATATAGGGACATAGGGGAAGGGTGAAGTAGGTAAAGGGAATCACATATATGGGAGCTGAAGGACACTGGACTTTTGAGTGGTGATCACACAATAGAATATATTGATGTCAAATTATAATGTACACTTGAAAATTATATAATTGCATTAACCAATGTTACCCCAATAACTTAATAAAAATAAAAAATAAAAAAATTATCTTTTTATCCTTAACCATTGCTATTTTAATTAGGATATGGCTTGGTGTGGGTCTCTTTGGGTTCATCTTGTTTGGAACTCTCTGTGTTTGCTGGACCTGGATATCTATTTCTTTCTCCAGATTAGGAAAATTTTAGATATTATATTTTAAAATATTCTTTATGCCCCTTTCTTTCTCCCTTCTCCTTCTGTATTCCCTATAATGTGAATGTTAGTGTTCTTAATCTTATCCCAGAGATCACTTTATCAAGCAAATTACTTATCTTCATTTCATTGGAATTTTTCTCTGGAGTTTTTCATTTTTCCTTCTTTTGGGGCATTTTCTTCTGTCTCCCCATTTTGTTTGACTTTCTGTGTTTGTTCCTATGAGTTAGATTGAATAGCTATCTCTCTCAGTTTCGAAAGAGTGGTTTGGAACAGTTTTGACAGGCAAGTCGTAGTTTAGGGCAGTTGCATGTGGTAACTGGTGCATCATCTGGCCTGAAGGAATATGGATTCCAGGTTGGGTAACCTGGTGTGTGCTTGCTTCCTTGCCAATCTAATCTGGATGGGGTTGCCTGATTAGAATGGGGATTCTCTGTGCCTAAATAGATTCGCTGGTGATTTCCTATAAATATTTAAGGATGAATTAATTTGCCTTATATCAATCTTGCACAAACTATCTCAGAAAATAAAGAAAGAAGGGGGCAATTTTCAACTTGTGTTATGAAACCACAATGACACTGATTCCAAAATCATATAATAACTCTGCAAAAAAAGAAAACTAAAGCAAAATTTCTTCATGAACAGAGATGCAAAAATCCTAAACAAGATAATACAATGAGGTAAATTCCAGGAATGCAAGATTGGTTAAACATTGGGACATTAATCAATATATTTAAACACCCATATCAAATAAAGAAGAAAATCATGTTTAACTTCATTTATGTAAACAAATCATTTGATAAAATTTAAAAACATTTAGTATAAAAACATTCAGGAAACCAGGAATAGAGGGATCTTTCTTAATGCAATAAAGGTTATATAAAAAATGGCAACCTACAGTTATTATCCAACATAATGGGAAAAAACCGAACAGCTTTCTCCTGCAATAGGAAAAAAAATGAGGATGTCCACTATTGGATTTCTACTCAATATTGCATTGAAATTCTTAGCTATTATAATAAAAAGAAAATAAAAGAAAAATATAGTCTTTTTAAGTTTTATTTTTCAGTTAGAGTTGACATACAATTTTATTTTATATTAGTGTCAGCTGTATAGCATAGTGACTAGACATTTATAAAATTTATGAAACAATCTCTCCAATTAGTTTAAGTATCCCCTGGCATTATATATAATTATTACTATATTATTGCCTACATTCTCTATGCCGTACTTTAGATATATCTGTTATGTCTCCCAGTTTATCTGAGTGACCTCATAGAGTAAGTGTCCTGTGGGGCCCAGTGGTAGTTTCCCTGATCACTTGGGTTGAGTGCTCTAGGAGTTACACTTGTGTTGTTGTGTGTGCCCTCCTGTTATAGTTGAGCTTTGTTTGTTGTTGGCATGTCAGTGGGTGAGACTGACTCTCAAGCCGACTGCTTGTGAAGATTGGCTATGCCCACAGTGTATGAACTGCTGCGTGGGGGTTGGCCCCAAATAAAGCGATGCATTCCAGTGAGTTCATATGCCCGTTGAGACCACTCTTTGGGTGTGCCATTTGTGGGGCTAATCAGGTAATGAATGCTCTATAGAGGTCTAACATCAGCCTCTGGGTGTGTTGGTTCCAGAGCCCCTTGTGAGGGGGGTCCCATGAAGACAAAGTCAGCCCAGGCCTCTGATCAGCCCAAGGCTACTTTCTAGGAGCTTCAAAGCTATTTGTATTTGGTTGCTGCTTAAGCTGGACCTGGAGGTATGTGGGAGAGGTCACAGGGTGAACAGAAGTCGATTGCCACTAATATTGGGTTTTGGACAGCTTAGCAAAAGGCCTAGGGCACTTCTAGGCCTGAGGTTGCCTGCTGAGTGCCCTTCAGGCTCAGCAGCTGAATGAGCCCCAGGGATACCAGAGTTGGATGAACTGGAGTCTCAGGGAGTCACTAGCATGGGGCAAGTGGTATTTCTCAGGTTGATGCAGATTCAGATTTGTTGCCAGTGCTAAACCTGTGGCCATTTGCAGAAGACTCAACTCTCATTGAGGCTACCTATTGCCCACCTTGGGCTCACAGATCCCCAAGATTTGTTTAAGAAATACTGCAGCTCGGGGCTGGTTGCCTGTCACTGAAATTGTCTTCTGAGGTATGTAATCTGAAGCCTATTGATTCTTGTGGAAAAAATTTCCTATTTGGAGAGTGGAGTGGGCCTGGTTGTCCAGTAACTACTAGAAATTGCCACTGGGCAATTTTTGAGTTGGGTGGAATGGGATTTCAAGCTGCCATGGGGTGGAGTGAACATATCTCACCAGGCCAATCCAAATTCAGTTTTGGCCAAGTAGGGGAAAGGTTCAGCAAAGGCAAGATGGCACTCACCTGCAGGCTGCACAGGAAAATGGCTCAACAAAGGGACAATGACAGTTCTCCCTCTAGCCTTCACCTTAAAGCCATACAACTCAGTCTTTCCCTGTATATCTCTGGCACCTCCTGAGCTGCTGTTCTTTTGCTGTAGCCCAGGGTAAGTGCCTGCAAAGTAGTGAGTCTATGTGCAGGCCCTTTAAGTAGACATCTGGATTTACAGCTTCCTTCTGTCTCATCTGGATGGTTGGAATCTCTAGTGATTTTCACAGCCAGATTTTGTGGTAACTCCTCTTGCCAGCACTGGAACCCTGGGCTGGGGAGCCCTGGTGTGGGACTGAGGCCTCTTGCTTCTCTGCAATCAAGATATCCTTCCTGATGCTCAACCAACACATGTAGGTGTGGGATCTGCCCATTTCATGTCTCTACTCTTACCATTCTCAATGTGGTTTCCTCTTTATATCTCCAGTTACAGGAGTTCTGTCCAGCTAGTTTTCAGGTTGTTTTGCATGTTGATTGTTTTATAATTTAGTTGCAACTTATAATTTAATGTGGTTATGGGAGGAGGCATGCATAGTGTTTACTTATTCCGTCATCTTGACTGAAAGCAACCTGAAAAATATAGTCTTGAAACTAAGGAGAAAATTGTCATTATTTGCAAATATAATACTCATTTGTGTGAAAACTTACAAACTACAAAAGAAATAATGGAGTTTAGTAAGATCACTGGTAAATATATAAAATTCATTATATGTTTATAAAGCAATAATAATTGGAAATTAAAACACTATTTTTCAATTTGTAATAAAATCATATTAATTGAGTGGAAAACTAATTTTTGTTAAGAAGTCATCTCTGCTCACACTCTATGCAATCTTAATCAAAAGTTCAGCATTTTTTTTGTGTGTGGAAGTTGGCAAGTTGATTCCAAAACATAAAGAAATGCAAAACATCCAAAGAAAAATTTTGAAGTACCAGGCATTGAGACTGTTTTAAGCTACTTCGATTAAGATAATGCTCTATTTATGCAAGGGCAGACAAGTTAACCAATGTAACAAAATATATCTGAGAAAAAGACTTACCAATATACAGTAAACTAATGAAAAATTGTTATGGCAGTGTAATGATAAACGAATTGTCTTTCATATATGGCGCTGAATAAACTGAATATGGACAAAATAAATCTTGTCTCTATATACATGAAAATTATGTTGGAATTGATTCTAGACCTATATGTGAAAGGTAGAACAATACAGCATCTAGAATAAAATATAGGAGAATATATTCATGGATAGACATAGATTTCTTAAATAGTATTCCAGTAAGCACTAACCAGAGAAGATTGATAAATTAATAAACAAGACTCGATTAAAAGCTAGACAAAAATAAGGAGCAACTGGAAACTTCATACATTGCTGATGGGAATGTAAATAGGTATGACCATGTTGGAAATCTGACGGTATCTACTAAAGCTAAACATACTTATACCTATGACCCAACACTTCTACTACTGATTATATAGCAAACAGATGAATGCTTATTTCTATTAAAATAAGTTTATAGTGGTGTTATTCACAATAGTAAAAAACTGGAAACAACGAACTATCCTCAGTTGAACACCTACATAAATTTTGATACATCTATACATTGGAATTCTACACTGCAGTGAAGAACTACTGCTTTTGCAACAACAAAAACATCACATATATAATGATGAAAAATATTAAAAGAATAGTAAACAATATATGATTCTGTTTATATGAACTTTAAAAATGAACAAACTCATTATAATATGCAAAGACAGAAAATTGGTAACTCTTTGTGGAGATTATCTCTGGCGGGGGAGGGACTGCTAGGGAAGTCTGCATTTCATACCATGTTTATGCACCATATTTATCTTTTTCACCTCAAATTTGCATCATTAAATGATGCAGAAAGTTTTTTTTATATATAGCTAATTTTGCATCTATGGCCATGCTACCCTGAACAAGCCCGATCCCATCTGATCTTGGAAGCTAAGCAGGGTCAGGCTTGGTAGTACTTGGATGAGAGACCACCGAGAAAGACCAGGTGCTGTAGACATTAAAAATAATAATAATAAGGGATTGTAAGCTGACAAGGTCCTTACAATCTGTGAGGTCAACCAAGGGTTGTTTCACCTTAAAAAAAAGAAATATAAATAAATAAATAAATAAATAAATAAATAAGTGCGCGCACGTGTGTGTGTGTGTGTGTGTGTGTGTGTGTGTGTGTGTGTGTTGGTTTAGTTTCTCCCAAGAGCTGAATTGAATAGCAAGAATCTGTAAGGAGAGACAATGATGACGTTGTAATAACTCATTATGGAGAATGTTCATGTTTTCAAAAGTGAAATCTCAAACATTTGGTGAGTTCTAATTGATGTTATTAACACGTTTTGATGTTTACGTCTTATAATAAGAGCTCAGAAATACTAGCTGCCTATATCTTGCCTCCTTGCATGAATTTATTCAAAGTATGTAACTCAAAATTCAATTATCATAAGATAACAAATATTTATGTGAAATTATAGAATCTTAATTTCTTAAAACTTTTACCTCAAAAATGACTATGACTGAATTCCTCTGAATATCACATAATGCTGAGAAGAAATAAAGTAAAATGTGTGTGTGCACTTACACACACATACACACTTATACTGTAGATTAAAAAAGCATACCGCTTTTCAGGTTAAGGGTACAAGGTCCATAAGGCTAAATCATAGAATATGTGTTTTTTCAAGATACTTCAACCATTTTAGCAAAAAATATCTCAGAAATCAGGTAACATAGCTTATGAGCAAGCAATATTTGAACAGCTCACTCAGATCACACAAATGATTACAGTCTTTTAATTTTAATAATCATGAAATCTAACAAATAATTCAGTATAGTTAATCCTAACTTTTGCATGATACCATATTAATAGATAAGCATGTTGTGAGAACCCTGTCCTCAATTTACATTGGTTCTACAGTAGCTGAGATTGATTATAGAGCAAAAAAAAAAAAAAAGCACGCAGTTCCAATATGCACTAGTTTTACTTAATATAATACTGTTCAAACCAAGGACTATCTGTAATTAGTAACCTCTTTTAGTTTATGAAATTATAAATTAAAGGAGGTAGATAAAATTTTATTGTTTTTAGTTCAGAATATCATATTAGAAAATAGTTTCATTGTATTGGTATTGAAACTTTGTGCAAATACCTTGTACCAACAATTTAAAAGATGAAAGTAAATTGCCTTTTTAAAAATGTCTCGTACTCACTCTGAATATTTTTACCCTTAAAGCACTTGTAGAATTTTATTTCATTTCTAAGAAACCATCAATAAAGACACTTTCAGGCTGTTGATATTGTTAAATCGACCCTGAAAATCAGAGAGTTCCATGTAGATGCTTAAAGTTTACTGCTTTTCACTTTTGGTGTTTAAACATTTTTATTTTCATTTTAATGAACTTATAAATGTAGAAGAGAAGGTTACACAAATGCCTTTATATCCATATTCTTGATTCCAGGCTACCGAGGGAGATAAAAATTGATAGATTACATAAGCCTTTGTTGGGAAAGGGATAGCAAAACTGAAAATTATCTCTTGAAATTAGTAGGAGATCCTTATCTGACCTTAGAGAACTTGCCAACCTAAGTATTAGAGTCAGCTGCTTGAATATCATTCTTATTTCTCTCTAGACTGTTTACTTATTCTTTCCAGCACTTTCTCTTTTTTTTTCTTTTTCTTATTTCTTTTCCTCGTTCACATTAGATATTATTTTAATTCCTTAATTAAAGTTTTTTATTTTTATGACATATAATTCACATACTATAACATTTGTCTATTTAAAGCATACAATTTGATGTGTTTTAGTGTATTCACAGTTATGCAACCATAATAAACACCTAATTTTAGAACGTTTTTGTCTCACCTAAGACCTATACTGTGCCCATTATCAGTCACTCTCTAAGTCCCCATTCAATTCACCAAAACTGGGCAATTCCTGATTTACTTTCTACTTTTCTGGTTTGCTTTTTCTGCTCATTTCATATAAATGAAATCATACACTGTGTGACATTTTGTGTCTGACTCCTTTCACTTAGCATAATGTCTTCAAGGTTTACCATGTTGTAGTAAGTATCAGTACTTCATTCTTTTTATGGCTGAATGTTATTTCTTTGTATAAACATACCACATTTTGTTATCTCTTAATCAGTTGATGGACATTTGGGCTGTTTACATTATTTGGCTATTATGAATAATGCTACCATGAACGTTCCTGTACATGTTTCTGTGTGGACATACGCTTTCAATTATTTTGGGTAAATAACTAAGGGTGAGTCATATGGTAACTCAATGTTTAACTTTTTGAGGAACTGCTAAACTGTTTTCCAAAACAGCTATACAATTTTTTATTCCCACAAGCAAAGTGTAAGAGATCCAATTTCTTTACCTGTACTGAAATTTATTATTTTCTTTTCTTGTTTATAAAAAAATGATACCATTCTCATGGGTATAGTATTGTATTTCATTGTATTTTAGATTTGCATTTTCCTAAAGACTAATGATGTCATGCATACGTCATGTGCTT